>NC_063213.1:46663768-47362101 GCF_020740725.1 Corvus hawaiiensis
GCTAACTCACTCCATGGAGAGAGCTGGTGGGTAACATCAGTTAAAAATTTGGGCTGAAGAGGCTAGAGGAATTACCCCCAGGAGTAGTTCTAGTGACAGAATAGGCTTTGTCAAAAAGACCTTTCCTTGTGTCTTAACTGCCACAGTTGAACATACATGGGGTGAATGAGAACATTTCTTTTCAGGGCCTCACTGTGGATTATTCCAGTGCTTTTATAGTCTACATGGCAGTCTTTGAGTCTCCTTCCATTTTACTGTTCAGTGAAAAGGTTGTTAGTCATTGATTGTTATTTTATGCTCGGAAAAGCTTCCATCTTCCTTCCTTAATTGCTGTTGAATTTACAAAGTTCTCCTATTACTGCACTTACATATTGTCTACACATCTCTTGTACCTCAGCAGCAGGGCTTGCAAATGCATGTTGATTTTCCAGCATGGGGTACTGTGCTGGTGGAAGGATGCTAAATGCTACAGACATCACTCAGCACCCTGGTCCTTCTGTGGTCATGAAACCCACCACTGTCACCTGATTCACACAGAAATCTGGCGTCTTCTTTTCAAGTGCAGGTTTTTCCTATCCCTTCCTATGCTGATTATGAATTAATGCTTATGACCTTCACTCCTGGGCAGCAGGACAAACAATGCTCCAGCCGTGTCTGTCACTCTGCAAACCCTTCACTTGCACACAGCTCTGCTGTGTGCAGCAGAGGGTTCATCCACACTGTTTGGTCAGGAGGAGGTACCAAAACTTTCCCACACCACAAGCCGGGCAGGAATATCAAGGGCACTTTGCAGCTGTCAGGCTCACAGACCAGCTGCCAGCCACAGCTGGCTCCACCTCATGCACACCTGGAGCGGGCAGGGCCATGCACTGGGTGTTCAACACATGAATCACCTGGCCACGTTGCCACATCTTCTGCCAAATCACCTTTTTTTCCTGGAGCCTTTAAGGATCTATATCATCCTGTGCCAGTCCAAGCTCACAGGACTCCTTGGGTCTTCCACCAATCAGCCAATCGAGTCTATTTCGAGGGGGGTTGAGGGTGTTAAGTAACTTCCTACAGCAATGGGTCAGTTGTCAGAGCTCCACTTTGTCCTTTCTGGCACTGGCAGTGGTGTGTTCAGGTGACTCACAGATTTGCCATCATCAGGAAGCTCTTTGTGAGAAAGTCATGACAACGATGTATAATGACACCTTAAAAAATGCTGTGAGAACTCACTGTTTCTCAGGCACAGGACATAAAAAGCCGCATAACTGTGAGTTTAGCAGGTTGTTACTCTTCTTTGTTACCTACATTGCTGTAGGGCCTTCCAGCTCCAGACCTGGACCAGGTCCCATGGTGTTATTAGCTGCTGAATTGGCACAGATCCAAATGATGGTGCCTTTACATTCCAAGTATTGTTAAATCATAAATTCTTCCTGGTAATTCAGCTTTCACCTCTCCTTTTCTCAGAGGAACAGAACAGTCACCCAGCCCAGGTACAATGGTTGTAAACAAGATCTAGGAGTTCAGCAGTCAAACAAACTGAAAAAGATCCACAAACCAGATCTTTCCCTGCCTCTGTCCAACCCCAAGAATTGGTCTTCTGAGAGTTTAGATACCCAACTCCCCTACCCTGTAATCTTAGATGCCAAGATATTTATCCTATTTTCTTCTATGTCTGTATGTGAAGGTGTCATTCTTTATCAAGTTTCACTGAAAAATATATCAACATCTGTGCAGCAAACAAGGGAAATTAATTACTTTGGAGACATGGGGGAAAACAAAAAGAAATCATATAAATATCAACATTCATTCCAAAAATGTGATATTGAAAACAATTGCCAAATGCAATAGGTAAGCAATGCCAGGAGAAAAAAGTTAGGAGACGAAACACACACATGAGAGAAGAAGACAATAATCAATATATTAATATAAAACAATAATACAGCTGGTACAATAAAGTGGTACCATGGGGAGACATGCAGTGTATCATTAGTATTCTGCTCTAATGAAACCCACAACACACAGTGTACATTAACTAGTGTAAAGTCTTTTCAGCACAGTGAATATTCCACCACTTTACTGGCCCATTTATTTTAACTGAAAGAGAGATGATCCTGTTGCCAAGCTATCAGATGGTAAAAGGGATATATTTGATGGATAAAAAAAAAGAAAGGTCTGCCACAGCTTTGCAAAATATATTTCTAATTTAAATGCGTGCGGTATACAACACTCATGCCATACCTGCAGAGAAAAATAGAGGTGGGGGTGGGTTAGAGAGAAAGGGACGGGGGAAAGGAGGAGGGGGAAAATATCATTTTAAATAAACAAAAAAAAGTCACAGACATCACTCATTTTTTTTTTTTTCAACCTGTTCTTGTGATACAGATTGACAGCCCTTTTAATATGAAATAAATCAGCCAGGATAAGGAATGTCTCGGAGAACATACAGATTGAACACTGATTGACAGAGCTTCTCTGAAACCCATTCTGTTTGCAGTCGGTTTTTTAGCAGCTAACTTGAAAGGATGTCAGGTGCTTTGAAATGTTTCAAGTGTTTTGAACCCAGCAAACAATTGTAAAATGTGCTTATTGGTGCTCAGGCTGAAGCAGGAGCGCGGTGGGGCTCGCGCAAGAACAATGCTGAGGAAGGCAGGCCAGGAGAAATGAAAGCGAAGCTTTCCTCTTCCATTCAGGCACTGTCCAGCCGTCAGGATTTTTGGACTGTTGTCAACAACCATACCTAGTTAGCAAGATATTTTAAAGTGAAGATGCCACGTATTGGAAACTTGAATCACGCCTGGGGAGCGTGCAGCATTGCATTCCCTCTGTAGACTCACAGTCACTTCTAACCAAGGATTGACTAGTTTCATTGCTGATAACAAGACATGACATTTTTAAAGCTGTGTGTCCAGTTTGTACCACTGCTGCTTTCCTGTTAGGCTCAGACCAGCATTATGCTGGCTTTGATAATGTTGCAGATATTATGGTTAGCTGTCTCCTTGCATTTCCTGAAATGTCCTATGTCTGTTGTTATCTCGCAAAGCAAATACCAGCACGTCATAGTCACACTGAGAGAGAAAAGATGAAAACCAAGCCCAATGGCATTTGCAGGCTCTTTTAGCAGCACACCCTTGAGAATGACAATTTAGGCTTGTATGGGTCATTTTTCTATGAGTGTTTTCTGTATGAGTGACTTTTTTTTTAAAATGGCTTGACATTTTTGCTTTTATGCAAGGTGCAAAGGTCATTCAGAAAGGAGATATTGGGGTTCTCACTCTGGAAGATCACCTCACCGAGGGAGAGCACTCAGTAATGCAGTATGACTTGGTGAAAGCTGCTGGGTTCAGCTCAGATGCTTCACCTGAAAGATTCAAATCTCTTTCACAGAAGCTGGGAGTGAAACAACCCCAAAGACAGCGGGACCACTTGCACACTTCCATTCTTAGGCACTCCAGAGTGAACAGGATGGATGTTTATGTGCCAGGCTCTCACCTCTCAACATGTCTCCTTCTTCCATGGCCTTGACTTCTGGTTTGGTCAGTGCCTCATGCTGGGGAGGCCTCTCCAGCACACACATCTCTCTACATCCAGTTCCTCCAAACCTCAGATCCCTAGAAGGTAGTTATTCTCTGTGTAGTCCCTTATTTGCTCCCTGATAATTGTCTTTCCAGCCTTTGCAGAATGAGACAGAAAATTTCCTATATACTGGAATAAAATCTCTGCTACCAGGAGTGAGAAGAGGGGTACCTTTTTCCAATGTGGAAACAGATGAAAACAGTCTTTTAAATTCTTTACTCTTACTTTTCTTCTAGTTTTTGCCTTCTAGATCCAAATTGCCCTTGTCCCTCTGATTTGATTTGTGTTCCTTGCTTCCACCTCTGGCAGCTAACATCCCTAACCTGGCACATGTGATTGCATCTCCTGGTGTATCAAGACATGCTCAGAAATGCAGTTTTGCCGTGGCTCTTTCAGTGTGCCTCAGTGCAGCTGGGTGTACTGGACAAGAGAGAGATGTACAAGCACAGGCTGGCACTAGGATGAATGGCATGTCTGATGTGTCAAGGATGGGTCAATTTGTTGTGGATGAGCTGACCAGCTGGTCTGTACCTGCACAATGACAGCAAGGTGGTCCGACACACTGGATGCACTGGATAAAACACACAACAGTTTGTCACCAGGGCTTTGGATGAACGGCAGAAGTTCTGCTTGAGCAGAAATATGAGTCCTCTGGTTTTTTATTTCAAGCAGGAACACCCTCTTGCCCCATAAAGACATGGTTAGTCACCTAATATGCATGACTTTGTGCAAGGTTGCCTCTGTGAAAATGAGGTGGGACTACGTACTGCCAGGCACCACCTGGGCGCAGAGTGAGCTACTGAGTCCAAGCACCCTTCTCCTCGCCTCTGTTTTTTTCAGAGCTACATGTCCTCCCCACCAACAGTTTTCCCTGGATTTGAATAAAAACAAAATTCCAGGGGAAGAATATTTTTATCTATCTCTATAAAACCAACAACACAGGGCTTACTGACCAGCCTCTCCAGGGCCTTCCAGCCACCTTCCAGTCTTCACAGACCTGTGTCTGTTAAATCTTACAACAAAGGTCTCTTGGGATTCAATGGCAATGTTATTTCTGTCCCTTATTTCTAGAAGCTTAAACTGGAGCCTTCACACTACGGTGAGTAAAGGGCAGGAGCCAAACTGTAACTCTAGGAGCCATGTATTGATCCCTGTTTTAACAGGTGTTTCAAAGAAGATATAGTGTGACCCTGGTCTTCTCCTGGCACAAATCATTCCTTAGCCTTCCCCTTCTGCTCCACAGCAGGGAGCTGACAGTGCAGGAGGGAGGAAAATACAGAGCCTCCATCCCCTTTCCAGCTCTCTCTGTGGAAAGGGGGAAATCTGGTGACCTTTACTGTGCTACTTAAGGACTCTGGCTGCTTGGGTGTCCCATGCAGGTCTGAGGGGGGACCCTCTATGACTGCTTCCTGCAAAAATGCACAGCAGAGCTGCAGCTCTATGCTGGAAGACAAAAAGTGTGGGAGGGCTTTAGAAATCCCTGCCCATCTCCATGCTGCAGGTATTTGTCTGCAGCACCTGCAGGTATCTGTTTGCATCCTGCACCTGTGGGCACTCAGCAGACGTGCCATCACAGCAGGGGTGTTTCGTCAGGGGAACAAACAGCACCACAGACATCTTCTGCTGGCCCTTCCTCTTTCCTGTTCTTGCTTTAGGCAGCTTTAGTCCCATATCCCCATTGCCTTTTGACCTTTTTGCTGTTTATGCTCATCTCCTCTGAGGGGGTGAGAGGCTTATGTGGAAGTCTGTTCAGATGGAAAACAAAAATCAGTTTCCCTAAAAAGATTAACAAGTCTCTCATTTTACTTATATATATAAACATGTTGCCCCTTTTGGATATTCCTTTTTCAGCTTTCACCTGACACTTGTTTTTAACTTCCAGCCTCAGCAGCGACCCCTCTTGCTTGCAGCTGCCAGAGCAAGATGTGACCCCGACTCCGTCCTATCGTCATTTTCCTGTGGAAGTTGAGTGGCACAAGGTCACCTAAACATCCTCCCGCCTCTCCTCACTCTCCAAGGGGTGACTGCACTGGCTAGCTTGGCATAGGGAGACACTGACTCTCACAGGTCTCAGCCAGGAGGCAGCACTGGGAATCAAAGCTCAGTTCTTCAAGAGCTGGCAGGTTTAAAAGGTAGTCCCCTGGAGTGCTGAGCCACGGTGCTGACGAGCATCAAATCTATCTTAAAGTTGGAAATATGATCCAGTTGGGAATGACTGTGATTTAATGCCATCAAAGTACTATGGGGCATATTCTTAAAGAAACTGCTGTAAATTATTTGTGGCTAATTCCATGTGGATGGAGAGCATGATACGTTCACAAGTACAAGAGCCCTGCTTGTATCTAATAATTGTTATATCTTCTCTGAAATTTACTGCCGATGTCTCAATTTTAACAATTTAAATAACAAGCTTAACCAAGCGGAACTAGGCGAAGGCAGGCTGGCTCCCTTGATGAAAGCAGGACAACTCTTATGTCTGAGTACATTTATACTTTGACATGAGCAGTGACACACAAAGATGAAATCTGGTTAAAGCTGCAGCTTTCTCAGCACTGTGACAGCTTCTTAGTCTAAGCAAAACTGTTTCTGAAGTGGGCATAGCTGCTAACTTTACTTAGGAGAATGATTAGGAAAAAATGACTCTATGAGAGGCAGGATTAGGGAAGATGCACTGCTGGATATAGAGCAGCCTCAGGATTCCCAAACTAGTGTGTTGGCTGTGTGCTGTGATGGCACAGACAGGCTCAGACAGCCCTGGCTGTGCTCCATGCATGACTGCAGGGCTCCGGAATGACTTAAGCCCCAGTGCAAATCAGGGAGGTTTGAAAAAAGCACGTGTTGCAGATGCTGGAGGGCAATGTTGTGCGTGTTTTAGTGGTATGCAAAATAATTGGCAATCATGGGATCTGGCCTGAGGAAGCTGATAATGGGAGCTTATGTACTACTGCAGCAAGGAAAACCTTGGAGAATAAATTCTTCATTGTTCCTGGGACAAACCCATCACGAGAAGAACCCTCCTAAACCATCATCAGCCTCTACTTGCAGAGTTTTCAATTAATTTTGATAAGAAGAGGAGAAGGAGATACTCTCATTCTCCCTCTGCACATAGTGACACCACTCTTAATTCAAAATTCATACAGGAATCAATGAAACGTTCCTTTACCAAGCTATTGCAAATCCCACAGACTTCTGTCTCAGTAGATAGGTAAATGACACAAATAAACATACCTAGAGCTCATTGTTATTTATTGATCATATGCTAAAAATCTTCCCTGGGCTATATCAGGGTTTCTTTACATTAACAACCCCACTACTCACTTCTGTTTTTTTGGCTGGGAGACAGTTTGTCCTTGCCCGTGTATTCAGAGAAATCATGCTAGCACTGGGTCAGCTACATTTACTGTTAGCAGTGGGTGATTATTATAGCAAAAATAAGAAAAAAGTAAAGGAAATTCTTGCCTCCTAGAGATGGTTTGCTGTAAAAACCATCTTGAAATACCTGAGGCAGCCAGCCCTACTTGTGAAGCTGGCAGAACTCCTGCTATTGCTGTAACTTACATGAAATTCTACCACCTCCCAGAATAACATAAGTTACTGGAGCAAAATGATTTTGTTGCCAGTGAAATTATGTCTATATCAGGAGATTTACTGGCACAGGTTTGTGAATTACCGGGATAATTTTTTTTCCATGGCTCTCACCAAAAGTAGCTGAGGTTTATAGTACAATCCAAGCAAAAACCATCACCAATGAGAAGGAATGCACAGGAGAATCAGGAAAGGCTTAGTGAATGAGAAAAGAAATGTTTCTGTGATGGACACCAAGGATATAAAATGAACTGGAACGGCAGCTATTGTATTATTTATATGATTTATTGGCATAATTATTCATTATTTATTCTGGTCTTGAAGAGACACAGGCATCAGTCAATTTCAAATCCTTCAAGATGCCAATCTTATAATGAGAAGGTAGACTTTTCTTTAGGTCAGTTAGTTTCAAAATATTAGCACAAATGAAAGATAGCCCATCAGGTTTGTCAGCTGCCTGGTTAATTCCCCTAGCTTCCAACTCACATTCCTGAGAGCCTGTTTACTAAACCTCAGGTATCCATGAAGTTATAACAAGCTGTGCTATTGCCCTTGACTGATTGCAATCTTTGTGTGTGTCTGTCTTTTCTCCAAAAACCTACATCGTTTCTCCAAGAAGTTTCCCTTCACATATTTTGTATTTTGGAGAGGGAACAACAGGAAACAATCTCAGCCTTCTCTGCAGGGTCAGCCAACAGCTCACAGCACTTACAGACAGGAAGGTGAAGTCACAACCTAGCTGAAAGCAGTAAAAACCCGCCCAGAGACAGGATGAAGATCTCTCTGCATGGTGTGTTCATGCCTTCTTTATTTTGTGTACAGACTCTGGGTGTCTTCAGTGGAACTCTGGTTTTTGGGCAGAACAAGAGCAACAAGGTTATCATGGTCCCTAGTGCAGATGCCTTTCTCCAGCCCCCTTCTATTGAGTCCCTCTCTCTAGCCAGATTTTTTCCTAGCCTAAACCAACACCTGCTTTGGGCTGCTGACAGCTAAAACGTTACAAGAAAGAAATTTGATGGGCAGGTACAAAACAGTTTGGGTGGCACCTCTCCTCTCCTCTCCTCTCCTCTCCTCTCCTCTCCTCTCCTCTCCTCTCCTCTCCTCTCCTCTCCTCTCCTCTCCTCTCCTCTCCTCTCCTCTCCTCTCCTCTCCTCTCCTCTCCTCTCCTCTCCTCTCCTCTCCTCTCCTCTCCTCTCCTCTCCTCTCCTCTCCTCTCCTCTCCTCTCCTCTCCTCTCCTCTCCTCTCCTCTCCTCTCCTCTCCTCTCCTCTCCTCTCTCCCCTTTCTAGGGAGCTTCACTAGAATATAACATCAGAATACTTGTTGCAGTACATTTAAGTGATAGACACCGGGCAAGCAGACACCATTGGTTAATGCATATAGTACATTTTTATTTACTTTTTTCTGACACTAACATTTTTATTTGGGGTCATGTGCTTTTACAATCCTTCATTTTTATTCTCCTTTTGATCTGAGTTTATGAGATTCCATCAATCACAGTAAATTTCAATCACCAAGGAGACAGCCCTCAATTCAGACAACTGTAACAATCAATCAGTAAGATTATTTTGCCTTTAATGATTCACCTGCATGAAAATCAAAACTTGCTCTCTTCATTAGACCTTGCTATAGGTATGCTCTTCTTTTCTCCCTGGATATTTTACCAGATGATGAGACATGAATAACCAAGTGTTTGAGCGGGTTAGACTGCTGTGCAAGTCTGTAAGCCTTGTCCTGCAGCTCCCAGCTCACCCCACATGCATAGGGAGTCCAGGCAGGAGGAGCAGCAGGCTGAGAGCCTCTTGGAGCAAGGAGGGAGCATAAGGGCAGAGCTTTCCCCAGCAGAGCCTTCTCCGGCACTTCCTGGGGCAGCCTGGCATGCCATGTGGACCAGCTGGTGGGGAGGGTTAACCCACAGGACAAGGGCTGCTGGTGGAAAGGGGCTCCATGGCACATCATTCCCTCTGTGGGATTCCTCTCCAGGTCATCCTGTAGGAAGCATGCAAAATGCATCTTCTTACCAGCACAGCATGCCCCTTAGGCCTTCCTCATCCTTTAAATTCCCTTAAAGTGCATTATTGTCCACGGTGCTTACAGACATGGGGAAGGAGAAATAGGTCTTTATACTTACACTGGCTTTTCATTTTCTTTTCAAATTACCGTGCAAATCTCCTGACTTTTCATCTCATTTAGTTTAACCCTCAAATTCCTCATAGGTACAAGCAGAGGGCCTGGCGTCAGATGAAGTTACTTAGAGAGCTTTACAGCATAAACACTGAGGAAATTATAGTTGTTGTTTCTGATTAATATTTAATATTATTTAATTCATTTTATTAAATAAGAGTAGCATAATTTAGGCCAAAGTATTTTGTAAGGTTAATAAAGACAAGGGACCAAATTTCTCTCTCATGTAGTCCTCAGTTCACAATAATGTTGTGCCAATAACAGCGATAATAGGATAACTCAAAGGAGATCCTGGCACAAAGCATAGCTGAAATCCTTGTCCTGAGAGTCTACAGTAACACAGTCACTGTCTTTGCAAAGGCAGGATTTCAGACAAAAAGCCATTTCTATTATGGGCTAAGGAACAGCTGACCTTGAATCAGAGATGAACTCCACCCAGAAATCAGAAGCAAAAGGTTTTCTTCAGAAGTTGACTGAAAGTTTGATTAGCAGAGATGATAATTCAAATGATAAATATTTCTCAGACATCAAACAATGCAAAAACGCAACACAAGCAAAACCAAGATAGAACAAAACTAAAAGATAACTATCTGCTAAATCAAACATTTCTGCTGCAGTCATTTCTCCAGTGAGACTAGGGTCTAAACAATCATGGCAGACGTGGGTGTAAGTAACCCTGGTCTGAGATTCCTTTTGAAAGGTGGCACTAGGGTTCCAAGTTACAAAATGGAAAAAAAAAAAGGGTCGCTGATAACAATTTTTAATTCAGCCAACCCTCCTTTTTTCCCCCTCACTGTTTTGGCACTGATGACTGGTATGTCATCTTTGTCAGTCCAAAAATAATTCTTTATAAACACACTGAATAATAATGACCACTGTTGTAATTTTACTGACTACTGTGTGTGGCTGTTTGCATGAGAGAGAATTTGACCTTCTTAGCCCCACTCTAAATTATTGGAAACAAATTGAATTAATAGTTCTTTTATAGCATAAATACATACATAAAATTTTGAAATGTTTAGGAAAACTTAATAGCAGAGCTTTGTGTAACAACTTGCCTAGACAGCACAGATAAAGGCCACTTCTCATGTTCCTACGGAGTTTACACAGAATACAAAGATTCCTTTGTCTTTTCTTGCCTTTGTCTCTGCCTCTGATACCAAAGTTTGTTGGTACCATCTTAAATAAGAAAGGGTTGCTTTTTCCAATCCATCAGAATTGCTGTATGAACACATTTTGCACTGTAGCCTTAAAAGTAGTTGTGCTTCTCGCTTTTGTTCTTTCATTATGTGAGAGACACAGTTATTCAGTATTTTATTCTCATTAGAACACTGCTTGTCACATGTTTTCACCAGAAACATTCATCACCAAGGTCAAAGGGTGAATATTGTGATCTATTATGCTTAGAAGAATCTAATGAAAAGCCACATAATTATCCAATTTTAAGAGAAGCATGTAAAAAAAAGAAGGGGGGGCACTTGCTATAATTTAAATTGTTTTGTTTCCCTGAAGCAAAATTCAGCACCTGATTGACAAGACATAATGATAATTCTTATTGATATGGTGATGTTAATTGTGTAGAGATATTTAATAAGTCCCGTATTCCTGAGGTAAATGCATGCTCTTAACCTGCACCTGAACCTGATTTTTGATGCAGTCTGAGGATGAGGCAAAGATACAGATAACTGAGCACAAGTGGATTTTCAGTCTTGTGTGGCAGAATGGAAATTGGAATCTTCAGAATCTATTAGGAGAACAATTCTGCAGTTGCTCACACTTTTATAAATTATGCTGTATATGATGCTAAGACACAAAGTCAGGAGTTCCAACTGGGGAAAATTACCATGACTTTACTGCATCTGCAGGAGTAGGCTTTTTTTTTTTTTTTGTTCTTTTCCCAAAAGAGGTTAGAAAGCAGTTTACATTTTAATAGAGACATACTTAAATAAGATGAAAAACATTCTGTCACTTAGCCCATGGACTGGCTTGTCCTCTAAAATGTGGGACAAATAGCAGAAAAAACAGACACAACAAAAATATGTAAGGCAGAAAGCTGAAAACAGCAGAGCCACTTAAATGTATTTTACATTCAGATTTCCATTTTGGTGATGATGGTCACCAGCTGTAACAAGAATAGGGTGGAAACAGTGAAGGGCTATTGAAGTGGCTGAGAACAGGAGTGGGTTTCAGAAAGACACAAGTTATATAACTGGATTTCCCACAAGGGCACATGCCTCAACTGGACTAAGTTCTTCAGCCTTTTTGTATACCTTTAACACGTGAAGTTGGAAGACCCACAATTTGCATAATGTGTTGGGATTGATCCATCTGGGGCTTGATAACCCCAAGATGCTCAGCACTTCAAACACTTGTTCATATTTCAGCACATGCATGAAGCTCACTGGGATTGTCCATGCATTAAAAACTAAGCACATGCTCTGCTGGAAGGTGCCCTGAATGTGCTGCAGGGGAAAGGCTTCAGTTCACCCTGAGGAATATGTCAGAGGGCTCCCTGTGCTAAGGTCACTGAAATTACGGAAACTGATGTCCTTAGCTGCTAAGGCTCATCTTTCAGGAGCTGTACCATGATACTGCAGGCACTCAGAGGGGGAGAGTACCTCTTGCTTTTCACTGCCCACCCAGGAGAATCCATTGCTGGTTCAACAACGTGCTGATGTGTAAAGTAAAGCCACATCCTCCCTTTTTCTGGGACCTGAGGAACTTGGCCATGTGTATGCTCACTGTACCAGAGTGCCTACAGAGCTAGTCATGGTGTCTGAGCACAGGATCAGGTCCTAAAGACCTCTCTCTGACACCTGCCCCAAGACTGTCACCCTGCATCTGATACCAGTCCAGCTCACTGAACAGGACTGTGCTTTGTACTCTCACTCCATCAAAGGCAGAGAGGGGCATGAAGATAACACAGTTATCCAAAAGAGCTGAAGGGCGTGAGACCTCCCTGCACAGCTTCACTGACAGCTGCTGCTACTATAAACTAGTGTGTGTGCTGCCCTGTGCATGTTTATTTCTCTCCAGAGGAGGAGGAGGTGGGTTGGGAAGCCTAGAGCTGCTCCTGGCCACCCACAGAACAAAGGCAGGGTTGTTCTTCTGAAATCCGGGACAGAAGCAAAATTACTTCCTCCAGAGAAAGGTGGAAACAGGGGAGGGCCTGTGGCTTGGAGCAGAGTCTCTGGGTTCTAATGACTCTCTGGGGTGCTCTGGGTTTGGAACAGTGTGTGTCCCACCCTGTGCTGGGGCACAAACCCAAACCTAAACCCATGAGGAGGGCTGGTCCTTACCCTTCAGGCATAGCCACGTGCTTCTTGCAGTTTCTGTCATCTGGAAATCTATCCAGTTGACATCTTTTATTCACAAAGACTTACAATTTAGGACTCAGACTGTTCCACTATGGTAGTAGAAGTGTCTTAAGGAGGAGCCAAGATTAATGAAACAATCAGGGACAAACCCAGAAAGAGGCAAGCAACTTCAAAAATTATATATATGCAGCCTGAGCACAGAGGGGATAAAGAAAGAGTGTTTAAAACTGAGTCAAACACCAATAAAATAAACCCCAAATCACATTTCTAAACATTAATAACACTTTAAATAAGCTGCTATAAAACTGACAAAAATAATATATTAACTTTGAAAATAGCGTTTACAGCACTTGCACATAAAACTGAAATGCACTTGTGGTCCACTGTGTAGTTTGCTCATTAGATGAGCAGCCAAGGATCAATAACTCTGCAGGACAACTGTTAAGAATAGCTTAGATAAGACAATTTCAGCCTCTTTTTTTATGAACATGTGTGGCTGAACTACTGCTTTTTAAAGTAGTTTGGAGATACTGCACCTTACAGCCTCCTAGCTTTGGTTTGGTTTTCATTTTAAGTTATACCATGCAGGCAAGAAATTATTATGTTTTAAATGTATACCTTGCAGTCAAATATTTCCTTGTTAAGTGAAACTATCATCAGAAGATGTTGGCTGCTTAATTTGAAAGGCAGTTTCTGGATAACAGGACAAGGAGTGAACATTTTGAAGAGAAAAAACATAATTAACTAAGTGTCATAAGGGCAGGTGGACATAGGCAGGATAACTGCATCAGCCCCAACCACTTCACTGAGACACCATAGAATCATAAATTCATAGAATCATTTACTTTGAAAAGACCCTTAAGATCACTGACTTTAACCATTTTACTGAAAACAGAGTACAAAATATATTATTTTCATTAAGAGCTGGTCTTGCAGACTCCCCCTCCAGAAAAAAAAGTATGAAAAAACTATTTTGGCCACAGAACAATCAAGCCACGGACATAGATAGTACTTCTGAGACTGCACTACAAATAGTGTTCATACATGCTCCAACTGGGACAAAAGAAATGCTAAAAAACCTCTACTTCAGCTTCATGTTTTTTGCACTGATTGTTTAGCAGGCTTGTGCTTTTTTCCATGAGAACTGGCATATCCTTCTAAACAGCCCTTACAATCAAATCTTTAATACAATGGACATCCTTCTACCCACTGAGCATATCCATAAAGAACCAATAAAAATATCTATGGGGCAAGAGGGACTGATGTGTAAGGAAAAATAGTCAAACAAATTTCGATTGATCTCGAACTGATGAACTGAAAGTAGCATATTGAAGACAGTAGGACTTTACTATTTTGGATCCATTGTAAGTGAATAAAGGCCCTTTATTATCTGACTTGAAGGAAAATGGGAGGAAGTTGCTGTAATGAGAGATGGCCTATTATGTCAGAGAGGGGAAGAGATTAGCTAGACACTAGAATATAACAGTTTACAGGGTGGTAAATCTATAAGCAATATTCTTGAAAGTATCACAGAGATGTGGTAATAAAGGACCTCCTTGAAATCCAGCTACTTGGACAATCCCTACATTTAGCTGATAGGCCTAAGGATCCACATGTCCTTTGGTGGCCCACATACTGCATTTTTCTTTCCATGAAATCCAGTGTGAAAGCAGAAAAAAAGCCAATATTCAGCCTGTTCTCAGATATGAGTGAAACACATATCCAGACTCATGAACTTTGATATGCTCCTGGATCCACTGACATAGACATAGTTCTGATTACCACGTGAAAAGAATTCAGATACTGAAGAGGATCCTGGAGGAGGCTGTATGGGTTTACCCAGTAACAAAGCCTGACAACTTTATTAAGGCCAAGTATCCACTGTGGAAATTGAGTGGCCAAGGAAATCTGTTTGCAGAGGCCATGGGACCTTTGACAGATCATGCGACATTTAACAGATCTTTTTTCTAGGCATGGCTTGCTGCACCTGAACAGAAGCTGAAACAAAAACCCCCTAGGCTTTATGGCATTGCTCTTCCCTGATTAGGGATCTGCTGGATCTCCTGGAAGGAGCACAGTCACTAACTTAGCCTGGCTTCACGGATATGACCAGCCCTGTATCAAGGTTTATCACCACTAAACAAGAATTCAGAGTCCAAATTCTCATACAGGTTATTTTGTGTAATTAGCATGAAGCAACCCTGAAGTTTACAGGTAAGAGCAGTGGAGAAATCCCCCTGTGCAGGGACAGTGTCACACAGGCAGCCAAGATGGTACAACACCTTTCTGCACCAGCTTTGTCTGTAGTTCCATGGATAACAAGAAGGAACACACCAAGATGGGTTCAGGAGAAGGAGGTGGACAGAAGTAACTATGTTATGCACAGCAAGTCACTTTTCCTTGCTAGAGATCCAGCTGTTATAAATTAGCTTGGAGCTGGAACACTCTGTGGTGCTGAGCTGAGTTTAACAGAATGAACAATTGGGGTCTGCACCAATAAAACTTGTATATCCCTCGATTTTTTGCCACAGAAGGGTGTCAGCTCCCAGGCCAGAGAGGAAGCCTTCATTAGGTACAACGCAACATAACTGGACATAACAGTAAATGATGGCTGGCCCAGCAGTTATGTGAGGTCTTCAGGTTCCTGGCCTCTCACAAACTTTTTGTGTAGCCTGGAGCAAGGTAGCTACTCAGCTGTCCTCAATGCTCCTTCCACAAAACTCGGAAAGCAATACTTTCCCTTTTTAAGGCATGAAAATGATCATACTGCTGCAGAGTGGATATTCTACTTGACAGGCAGATTGACAGAAGGATTTCTTCAGGTACAAAGTTGACCTAAAAGAGTTGTGGTGTAAATCCTGTCACTTGAACTGTTTCCAGACAGAAAGAATATGGCCTAGGAGAAGCATGTCTCAACAGGCTGTTACAAGTAGCCTGAAAATTAAACTTTTGCACCTTGTAGACTACACTTTTGTGCCGAGACAACAGATCAGATTTGATTTATGAGAAGCAAATCCTGAGAAGTGCTGAATGTGCCTAACAAATTGATGGGTGACACCCACCCTGAAATGCTCCTGGACACAGAAAACTGTGCAACTCAAAAGTCAAGTACAAGAATACAATGAAAGGCAGATTACTACAGAGCTGACTAGTCTTAAGAATCATGTACTGAATTCCAAACCCCAGCCAATGTCCTCTAAATAATATTTCACTTTAGGAATCCCTTTGCTCCAGGGATTAGTTTAGCCACCTCACATGTAACAGCCCAAATCCGTAGGGAACAACTACCAAAATAATTGTTTTGACCAGGTGTCATAGACTGCAAGCTTTTATCACAGTGGACTGTGTACTTGTGGCATAATAGGAGATTAGGACTCACTTGAGAAAGAAATAGCTTGTCACTCCATCGATCAGAAGGTCGCACAAGAGACCAGTGTTGCCATCATCTTGGAACAGGGGCAAGTTTGAGGAGGGACAAGGAAATTACTGCTGCTATTGAAGAGACATAGATCACCTCCCTGCTCACACCTGGCCAGCTACTTTGACCATCAAGTTAAGGCAGAAAACTGCATGACAGATTGAGGATATATCTATGTCAAACTGTGAACTCCATTTTGTTCTATGAAATGTGTTTTGTGTCAATGCTTCTATACAGTGCTGTGCCCTTCACTGAAGAATGTCACCCCATGTCAGAATGCAAACTCGTTTGTAGATTACAGCATAGATTTTACTGCAGAAGCAAACAAGCCCTCAGACACAAAAAGCTCTTTCCTATGGGAGCAAATGTATTTTACTGGATTTTGTCTTTGAATAACACTCCACAGCTATGGGGGAGGTTGATGGTAAAGTCTGGAAGAAGAGGAATATGGAGCAAAAAAAGCAGAGCCCAAATGCAGGAAAGCTGGAAGAAAACTCACCAACTCTTCTATTTATGATTGCCTCAGAATTAGACTGAAGGAGGTTTGTGCTCAGGGTTTGTGTGCTTTCTAGAGGATTTGTTAACATTGAAATATTTGGAATCAAGAACATCCTTCCCTTCTGATTCACTGTTCGTGGGATCCTGCTAGAGCTTCCCTGCATGTAGTGCATAGGGAAAAGTGTCTAAGCAGCCAAGGAATCAAGAAAGCAGATGGGCAAAAATTGTGCTGATGAGTGTGTCTGCACTCAGAGTATCATACCCACAAGGCCTACAACCTGGGGAAAAAAATCAGTTTCTGGAGATGTATATAGCAAATTGAGAGGAAAAGCTGATTACGACAAATTTCCTGAGAGGGTAACTGCAGGTGGTTTTGGCCATTGCCCCTCTGCCTGTCCACAGCTCTTAGACTGTGCATCTAGACCTAAAGCAATGGCTTCAAAATTGAACCAAGAACCTCGCCCTGTGCTTGTGTGAGCAGGGGAAGGACATTTACATGCTGTTCAAACAAAAGAGACAGATGGACTGCCTAATTCAGGGGGACTGATTGTAGATTGTTGTGCTGATCATAACATGCCATGACTATTAGGAGACCTTTCTGTGAAATGATCTAGGACAATCCATAAGGGCTGCTCCTCAGCAATATCCTTCTGCCAGTTGTTCTGACTAAGAACCAATGAGGTTTTTAGCAAAATCTATGAGGGACAACTCAAAAACTGTTGAATTACATAAAAATACAGGGAAATGGTCCCTTCTGCTGTAGGATTTGTCTCCCTGCTGTCCCTGCTAGGGCTTCTGTACACTATCTGTAATATTGAGTTGAGATTAGAGTCAGAATTTTCCCATTTAAAAAATCCGTTTTCATCCTTTCTTTGTCCTTCTATGGATGAAGACAGAAAACTGCACCTCAAGCTGGAAGTGGTGTTGAGGCAGCTTACCCATCAGTGACAGCAGGGACTGGGGGTCCTTCTATTTTATCATGTCTGATTCTGGTTTGACATATTCACAGAAAAATTCCTGGGAAGAAATAGCACAGTCATGGCAATTTCCTTAATTTTCAAGACCTACTATATAAAATTAAAGATGGTACAATCTAGACCTTTATTTAGTCTGTCTCTCTGGATAGTCATATCTATGTAAGCCAGAGACTGAAGGGAGGCATTCAGTGAGCATGTCAGAAAGCTCTGTGTGTCTTTTTGTCAGATGCCCCATGAGAGAGAAATGTCTTTCATTACCAGTCTAATCCAAGGAAAAATAGGAAAAAGATGAGAGAGAAATATAAACAGATAAACTTGGCGCAAGTCTGGATGTATATTTTTCTGGAAAATTTCTCAGGTGTCTGTGTTCAGTCATGGGGAGTCTCCAGCAATGGGATGAAATAGGAAGAGGGGTTTTTTTAATCCACAATCACATATCCAAACTAATTCTGCCTAACTAGTAAGCAAGATGTGAGGTAGGAGAAATACATACTGTCAGATGTAATACAGTGAAACAAATCACATTTCATCCTTCTTCACTGGTTATTTCCCCATCGTATAGTCTATCCTCATAGGCCACGTGGGTTTGGACTTTCAGCTGCAATATGCTCTTGGTGATATTGTCTAGAACAGGAGAAATAGTTTTAAGTCTTTCTAGGTAATTTGCAGGTTTTACTTCCCTCATTTGCACCCAAGGGCATGTTGCTGCTGAATTCATCCAGGGCAAGAGACAATGAAGCATGATTCATGGGCCTTGTTGTCAGGACACTGGGTTGGCTAAAAGGAGTAGAAGGACATAGCCTGAGTAAAGGCAAGAGAAGCCAATGGAAGTTCACTGGAGAAAACTACTCAGATCTGAGCAAAACTTCTCAGTGAAGCACAACAGCAATCACTTATTTCAGCTATTTTTAGATCAGAATACTGTGGAACAACAACGTATGATGTTTGTCAGTGCAAAAGAAACATATGGCATCTATATGAACAAATGAATGTGAATAATCTGTGTTTTACAATGTGGGTGTATGGAGCAGTACTTACACAAACTGACACGGAAGGTCATGTTTGGCAGTGAATATACACGTGACAATTCTGACACGCTCCTGGGGTTGCAGGAATACCTATGTTCCTGACAAATGGGTTATAAAAAAGAAAAAATGTTGCACAGTCAAGTTCCAAACCTAATCAGCACCTGTAAATGTGGTGAACCTAATTTTTATATATTTAAAAAACCATTAAATAGACTCACACCTACTAGACATAGGATCTGTTACAAATAACATTTGCTGCAGACAATACATACTGAAGATTTTTAAGCCCACGTTCCTACAATCAGCTGAGCGCACAGCATTTCTACACATGCTGCTGCTACCTCTGTAATACTAAGGTACACTGAGAGTAGCTTAAGGCCAAACTCTCAATGTACAGGACAGAAAGGAAGACTGTCTTTGCCATCCTAGCATATTTGCTGAGGAGCTGAACCTCCCTGGACTGGATCCAGCTCTCACTGAAGGGAATAAAACAGAACAAACAGCACAACCAGTTGGACTTTTTGTCCCAAACTGAGCAAGTTTTGGCAGCCTGAGGGTGTACCCACAGGGCAGAACCCTCTCTACAGACAGGGACCTACACCCAGGGGGCATGCAATGCTCTAGCTAGTGTGTGCACTTAATGCTGCTTCTGAACACATTCCCTTTGTGTCTGGAAGAGCCAGTCTACCCTATGCACTTCTCCCCTGCCACTGGGCCAGAGGCTTTAGCAGTGTGATTTGTCCAATAATAAAGTAGTGCTTGGTCCTTGGTTTCTTTAAATGAAAAGCTTCTTTATAAATAGAGAAAAAACAGATTTCTCCTTAAAGAATCCCAAGGACTTGCCATAAACAACTGCAAAGTCAGGACGCAGATTTGAACTTTACATGTTTTCCTACTGCTTTATTTGCAGGAATGGTGAAGTGCCAGCCTTTATTTTGGATATCCTTACTGTAAGTATTAAGTATTAAATATTAAATGGTGAAATGCTTCATGACATTCATGGAGGGCTTTCTGCTATTACACAGGCTTTTACCTGGGTATCTGTGAGATGCATTCATGCATGCACATGCCAAAAGCTAGACAGACATACATTCATGCAGTCACTGTTCATCCTGCACAGACTACGCCTCAGCTGGGGTCATTCAAACCTGCTCCTCAGTGCAACAGTGCTGATTTACATAATCAAGGATCTGGCCCTGGAAACACTGCTGATCCAGCCATGGTTGCCTCCTGTTTCCTCAGCCATTGCTGAGAGGTAGAATAACACATTATGGGATTTTCAAGCCTGACTCCCCACCCCAGGAAACCCATCGAGCTGGGAGGGCCAACTCTGGACATCTGCAGTGAGGGGCAGCATACCAGTTATGGGCACTGGCTTACAGCAACCCCCCAGTGCCCCAGAGAAGACAGACAGCTCTGCCCTGCCCCCAGAAGGTGCTCAGGCATTGCTTCCTCAGAACACCACTTTAGCAGTGGTCTAACACAATACATCTCAAGGAACATTTATGCTGTGTTCACTGCGCATTCAACTGTGGCCACTTCAAAGGTTTAACCAAGTATTTTATGGCCATGGTAAAGGGTTCTTATTGATTTAAATTGCAAGCCTGGCTCCCGTCAGCTTCACTTGAGGGCAAAAATGCAATAAAATATCCCACATAAGAGAGACAGACGTATCGCATTCAAAATCTTAAGACATCCTTTTTACTATAATCACCTTCAGTGGCGTGCTGTTTTCCTCTTTTTTTTTAAGGACAAGGTTATCTTAGAGATTTCTCCATCTCTACAGATTTGTGGTGGGCTGCCTCTTAAATTTGCCAGGTCCATCCGGTGGTAGGCATGAACCAAGCCTCGTGGGGTTTGGGTTTTTCCCTATTTGTTGGACACGTGTAACATCACTGGGATGACATTGACGCATTAGCAATTGTTAGCACAGAGCTGTAGAGTTTGGTCATTAAATAATTTGTATATGCAGCAAGAAAACCCTCAGAGGAGTTGGGGGGGGGCCCTTTCTTGTGCCCCTGGGATTCTCTGCCTTCACTGGTGTACCTGCCACCGTTTCAGGAAACACTGCTCCAGACTGGGAAAGTCCTTACCCTCTGGCACAGTTTTAATAAAGGAGAGATATTGTCAGTTCAGAGCATTGTTTACCATCTTCTCATCATGGAGATGCTCTATGCAGCCACAAAGAAGGTCTCCTCACTGGGGCAGTGAAAAAAACCAGGCAATACTTTCTTGTGTACTTCACAGGTAGTTTCTTTAAAATAATTCATCTGAAATGCATCCGAGGTGAAGATAACCTCCGGACACATGCAGAAAATAGCAAACGATTGGTAGGTATCTGACATTTGAAATAACATGTTTCTGGAGGGTTGACATTACAAGAGTCATTTCACTTCAAAATGTTATTCCTAATGTAATTTTTTCAAATTCATAAGAGGCGCTTGCTAGGATTCAGCACAGCGCCGGAGTCACTCAAAAGACAGAGGTCAAATTCATTTCATTTCTTTTATGTTTTCCTCTCCTCGCTAGATGAAACAAATGATTGAGCCGGGAACCCTTGGCAGGTCGGTGGCTGTGCACGGCGG
Source organism: Corvus hawaiiensis (assembly GCF_020740725.1). Taxonomy (NCBI): domain Eukaryota; kingdom Metazoa; phylum Chordata; class Aves; order Passeriformes; family Corvidae; genus Corvus; species Corvus hawaiiensis. The sequence goes on from NC_063213.1 coordinate 46,684,921, forward strand.
CGCCGTCGCAAGATCGATTTTCCCCATCCGGGGGGCGCGGGCGGCATGGGTGACATCTGTCGCGGTTGTCATGGCAGCCCACGGCGCGGGCCGGGGTCAGGCCTGACAGGGAGGGCCTCCCTGCCTCCGCCCGACGCGCTTCAAGGTTAACAGCCAATGGACCAAAGAAATAGGCAATTATAGTGCAGTCAATTCTGGTTAGGGAAATACCCGCGAAGTAAATATATCTGATCAGCGGATGAAAATGAAGCAGCCCGGCGCTGTGGGTGGGGGCTGTCAGTGCCCTCTGGGCGTAGGGCTGTGCCCTCCCAGACTCAGCCGCTGCCTTTGCCCACCTCCAGCTCTACCTCATGAAGAGACTTCCCCCTTTCGCCCATGGATGGTCTCTGTCTGGGTCTCCAGCCTGCCAAAGGCCACCACCACCTCCAGGGGAGACTCTCCCTCCTCGTGAGCTGACAGACAGCCTGTCTCATGGCCGGGCAATTATAGTGCCACCCAAGGGGCCTAAACAATGGCTTCAATAAATTATATCTCCATCTAACCAGGTATTATATGTATATTCTCATATTGATATCTTTTATGAGGATGGGCTGGTTGTAGAACCAAGAGGGGGAAGAGGCGAGGGCTCCTCAGCTTCAGCCACTTAGCAAGAGGACATCACCCTCCCTCAGCCTTTGAGGCAAACCAAGGCACCACCATGCCCAGCAGCTGACCTCAGAGCTCAGCACCTTCAAAACCTTGCAGTCTGCCTCCACTCTGTCTTCCCTGAACAGCAGGGTAAATGCAGCAGGCTGTCCCAGAGCAGCTGTGGTGTGGATGGGGGAGGAGGAGGCAAGCAGCTGGGTGCCTGGGCTGGTGAAGTCCCTGAGCCTCTGAGTCAGCTGTAATGTTTGGGAAGGACACCCCCTTCCACAGCAGGAGGGGTGAGGCATCAGGAGATTGCATACAGATACATCCAAGGATGCCTGGGCACAAGTCCCACAGCATGTCCAACCCATCTCCACTCCTCAGTGATTTTGGAGGTGACACTGTCTGTTCTGGACCTCCTGTCCCTCAAGCAACGTATGTTCCAGCTAACTCCAGAGATCCCCCATTTCCTGCATGGATTTCCTGCCGCTGCTTCTGAGGACAGCCTAAGGAGGGTGGGATAGAGGCCACCTTGGACAGCAGGAGAAGGCTGGGACTAACTTCACGGGCTGTCTCTGCATGTCCTGTCATCACAGGCTGGAAACACTTTTCTCTGCCTCTTGATGCTCTTGAAAAGAAGGAAAATTCCCCTGGCTCATGCTGCAAAGGCTGGTCTCACTGAAATGCACACACCAGTTCCTGTACCTTGGGGTTAGAGTCTGCCCTAACCAGAGCCCCTTGTCAATCACTCCTGGCTCCCAGAGGGATCAGCACAGCAGAATGGAGGCTTGTCTGTCCCGGCAGCTGCAGCTCCTCCAGAAAGAAGCTATCCGAATCAATGAAAACTTTCAGTTTTAATGACCACAAAAAATAAATCCCTCAAGATCATCAGTGTGTTTCAAATGATGGGTCAAAAGTAATACTGCCATTTCCTTCTGAAGACATATCTCAGTATGGTAACAGACTTTTTCCTTACACTTCTGACTTTAAGCCAGAGCTACAACTTGGTAGTCAAAAGTTTCATCTTATTCAAGAGCATGGAGGAGCTAGGGCAAATTTTTCACAATTCTGAATTGTGTCGGCAACCCCAGTTGATTCATCACTTCTTTCTGCCTGTATCTGGTTCCCACTCGATCACCTACGGTGCTCCTGTGGTGTTCCACCTGCTCTGCTCTGCTCAGCCATGTGCAGACATGTGTGGGGTCAGGGCAGGGAGATGAGACAGCCTTAATCCTCCAGCCTCAGTGCAGAGGTCCAGCTACTGCTGATCTACCTTAACAGTGCTCACAGTGCCAGAAAGTTTCTTGCTGGAGTTTATGAGACCCCACACTTCTTTGCTATCGCTTTTTAGATTTGTCTTGCACACAAAATACACATTTTTGCAGATGTTTGTTGTTGTTTTTTTTTTTTGGCAGCAAAGCTTGGCTTTGCTGCCTTTTCTTTTTTTTTCTAAGCCTTTCTTCAGATTTGCCCTAAGCAGCCTTTTCCACTGAGAAAAGCTTTCATAGAACTGATTGCTGTTTACAAAACTCATTATCAATGACAAAGGGAAGTACCAAATCCTGAAGATTTTATTTCTTTTAGTTATTAGTGTCTCAGCTGTCATCCTCATCTGAGATTCTATTGATGTCCTGCTACATTCCTGTCAATCTCCTCAGCACACTGCCTGGGTACCAAATTATTTGGCATTGCCCCTCAGATGCTCTCTGGACTCATTACACGGCTAATAGTGTTTTCTGTATTACTATCTCCATCTGCTAAGGAATTACTTTCAAAGTATACCGTGTTTTCCTTAAGATCTCCCTCTGGTATGCTAAAAAAGAAATATTTATTCCTAAGAAGGTCACCACCTCTATTTAGTCACCTGTTGAATGGATTCAAGATGCTTTGATTGCAGGCTTTCTGGGGCAGGATTTCTTTGTGTCACTCATTGATACTCAACACCTGCTAAAATTATCCTGTTCTTCAGGAGGGGTCTTCATCTATTATTGCAGCAAACATAATAAACACAAAAAAAATATGCTTCCCAGATCTGGGGTCAGAGTGATGCAATTTTTCCCCATTTTGGTCACATTTGTTGTCCCACAAAAAATGATTCATGAAGTCATTTAATTTCTCAATCCTTTATGTGATCAACACAGCAAAATTTATAATGCCCATATACTCTGTGGAAGGCACCAGTATGTTGCAGCATTTTAACCTCTTAAATATTCTGTATTTCAGCTGGCTAGCCATCCTACCCCTTCTGCACAGTTCACTGCAGCTGTAAATAGTGGAGGGAGAGGAACAGACAGCCAATCAAATTACAAAAAGCTGAAAAGGTCAAAACCGCACAATTTACTACTACCTTTTCCAAAATACAGGAGACTTTAAGATCCCATTATTTTCTCTTGAAACACTTAATTAAAAGAAGCAAAAATTGTGTAAAAGGAGTATGTGGGTGGAAAAATAAGTAAGGCAGTCCTTGTATAATATATGTCACCAGTGTAGCTGTTTCTTTACAGTCCTTATGTCAACTACTTCTAGTCTTTCTCTGTTATTAAGAGCCAGTCCTGCAGCTGCCTTCTTCAATTTTCTGTAGGGCTTCCCAGTGACTGGCTATCCGTCAGCCTTCCACACTTCTTCTGCTTTTGATCTGTTCTTACAAGCAATTGAGCACAAACCTGGCAATTTTCTTCAGGGAGATAAATTTTGCAAACGCACGAAATTCACTGCACAGCTTCCAGCAGACTGGAGGACACTGATACGTAGGAGAAGAAAGAAGACTAGAATCTATCTTGACATATGCAACCCCTAGACAACACTACCGTCTCCTTTCACTTGAGTAATATGCATGGAGCCCCCTTTTAGGCTGAAGATGACACTTGAAAATGTCCCTCCCTCTATATTTGCAATACCACAGTTTCTACCACAAGTCAATTTGCTCTTTTTCCTGGCAGGATCAAAGTCTGTGGCATTGCACCAGTGTCCCCATACTCTCCCCACACTGGCCTTCTGTCCACTGAAAATAATTGAAACAATTCTTGCAGTAGACAGAAAGCAGCACCACCCCTCTGCTCCTTGGTGCATGGAGAAACAGCTCAAGGGTGACAGACTGCCACAGCACTGTCGCCCCCAGGTGTGGGCTGCTGTCCCAGGACTCCATGAATTGCAGGCAGAAAAGTCATTTTTGTTCTGTGTAACTTATTCAGCCATTTCAGCATGTGGAAAAGAGGCCTCTGCTACTTTGCCATTTCAGCTGACTGGTCTTCTCTGTGGAAACATTGGTAAATAATTGTTAGGATGTGTATTTCTGAGACTTTTCACTTTTTTCTTTCTGTTGAAATAATATTTATGTAATGTTATGAATTTTGCTTGGGTATCATTGACAGCAAATGAAAGCAAAAGCAGCAGAAAATGAACATAAGATAGACCCTTTGGTTTTTGATACATGAGAAGTAGGGTAAAAAGCAAAAACCATAAATATAAAAGGTGGAAAGGAAGTACCCCGCTCCTGTTTTTCCACAGCTATTTAATGGAAAATTTTAAAGAATACCAGAATAGTTTTTCTTATGTCAGGCCCTACATATATTTTCCTAAGTAAAAAGAAGTAAGATCATATGGAAGCTTACTAATCTGGTCTTATTATCTTTTTCTGCAGAAAAGATCCCCACTTTTTTGTGTCTGGTCTCTGTACTGTGCATGATAGAGGAGCTCTGGCTGAGGATGTGCTGTTGTAGTGCTACAGCTCTGCACTAGGGCAAGAAACCATCCCAGTGCCAGCACGGTTTAGCAGATGCCTCCCTCCTTTTCCAGGACTGAGCAGTGGCCCCAGATGTGTAACTGGGAAGGGTAAAACTGTACTGGGGCTTGGATGAAGGGGCAGCTGCTCAAATGAAGCTGGCTGAGGTGCTGCCAGTTTAGCTGACAGGGACTGAAGCTGGCACTAACACTGCATTGCGCCCATGCAGTCAAGAGGCAGAGGTCAGTCACACAGCGTGGATGCCAGGGAGGAGGCAGCAGTGTGTAACCTCATGCCCAGGGTACAAGGGACTACAGCTTACACCAGGCTGGTGAGCAGCAATTTTTCTGAGGTTACCTTCAGTCAGATACCTTCTGAGGGTTCACAAGTATAACATATGGAATCACATCATTAATAGAAAGGTGCCATTTCCAGATTTTTTCACAAGCAGACCTTTCAATTCACTGCGCTCAAAACATTGAACACAAAATTCTCTGGTGTCCTATTTTGTTAGAAAAACATCTTATTCTGGATTTCACATGCTCAGCCATGGGGAAATGGCCCCCACTTCCAGTAAATCATTCTAATGGTCAGTTTCTCTCTATGTAAACACTTCAGTGTTTATATGATGAAAGGGAGCTTTTGTCATTGAGTTTAACTTGTAGCCATTTCCTTCTATTTCCTACTTCTCTTTGAGTTTTCTGCTTCCTTATGTCATTTTACTCTCAGCTATTGTTTGTCTTCTTTCCCCTCAGCTTTGCTTCCTACCCACCTTCTATTGTTTCTGTTTTCCCAGCCTTTTTGACACTCCATTCCTTCTTTCTCTCCGTTTCCTCTTACAACATCCGCCTTTTTCTGAATTTATCTGCTCTGCAGAATTTCATGGTGTCCGAATACAACCATGGCACAAACCCTGCTGTGATTTAGTCACCAGCAATCTGTCACTCAACCATAATGAAACCCTGTCACAAACAAAATTCCATCATATGAGAGGAATTTCCTCTATGGAAATTATATTTTTGGATGAGAAGGGCATTTCTCTTGTGGCAACTCTTCCCACAACATCCCATTCTTTGTAGAGCCAAAAATTGCATTTACTTCAATATAAGAGAATGCCAAACAGAGCCTTTTGGGGAGGGAAGAAGTAGTGCAAACTACTGATAATCAAGATAAATCAAGCCATGACGTAGAACATAAGCACTATGCTCCATTCAATTCAGCTAGGGAGCTCAACTTGTTCAGCACTGTAGGTTATTTTCCATTTGTAATTAGAGCAACAAAGAAACAGCCTTTCCCTGTTCTGCTCCATCAGCACAGCCCCAGCAAACATCCTCATTTTCAATAACTCTTCCCCTTTATCTCACTCTGCCTGATGCCTAATAAGCTGATTGCTATTTACTTTGGACCAACAGCTAATCTGTTAATGATTGATTTTAAATTTTTACAGCCATTTGTCTTTGGCAGGACTTGAGAGTGCGAGCAGCAGTCTTTCTTACCTGATGAATTGGCTTTTCTTTAAAAAAAAAAAGATTTAAGTCAAAAGTCTTCACTGTTATGTTTTGCTGACAAACAGCTGACACACAATGAGCAAAGCTTAGACAAAAGGGTAAATCTTCATCAAAAATTTCATAAGCCTTTGAAACCACCAGCAAATAATACAAGTGGACATTTTGTTAATAGTTGTAGAGGGGTAAAGACCTACTTATGAAGTAAAACATAATTGTACTATAAATTCACAGGGCTTAAAATTCTTAATTAACAAAATTGATGCTTGTAATGATGGTTAGGTAGGGAATAAGAACTAATCCTGCTACTGTGCTCGAAAATGATCTAAATTGTATACCATATGATATATGTATTACCATGATATATGCCTAAAAGTGAATTTCATTTCCCATTAAAGGACTGCCAAATAGAGAGTAGTTATTTTAATTGCTACAACACAGCAGTGTGGTGCAATTTAATCGTTGATTCTAAAAACGGAAAAGTGAGTAATAACAGCTTAGCCTGTATATTCTGAAAAGAATAGGAAAAATTCTATACCAGGAAGCTATGCATATTTATAAATGTTGTCTCTTCAATGAGCCACTTAGGGATAGGCCCAGCAAGGAAATAAATCATGCTTAGAATGCCTATACTGTGTCTCACCCATAGATCTCAAAGCTCTTTACAAAACTATGCAAGTTGTGTGATTATCATTTTACAAAGGGGAGAAACCAAATACCAAAAAGTGATTTCCCTAACATCTAGAATGTTCCAGATCCAGAGTTTGGTTTAGGACTCATACTGGAAAAATAATCCCTGTTCAAGAAACCAGGAAAGCCACTTTGTGCTACACTATCAGCAAGTTCTAACAATAAATGACTTTTAATCAGTCAACCATTGATTTACAAGATGATCTTAAGAGGTGTATATTCATTATACATGCTGTATATACATTATATATGCATCTGGGATCCAGGTACATAATGAGGGATAGTCTGACAGAAACAGGGAGGCAACCTAACAGGTTGTGCAGCTGCTCTGTCCCCTTGTTGACAATGAAATAGCAGAAGAGAAGGTTGTTTAATCCTCATCAGTCTCACACCACAGTTCTGGTACCACAGGTAGCCTCTGTCAGACTTGAGTTGAGGAAGCCTAAGAACTCCCAAATAATCCCAAAAGCAGGCTAATGTACATGGAAGTTGTGACCCACCATTTCCTTTTGTATATTTTGCATAATCTGGCCAGGACTAATAAACTGTAACCGAACATAAACTCTGTATGTACATCCAAACCTCTCAGCTCCACATTGAGTTATCCAAAGCTTATTATCTTCCACAAAAAATTTGAACTTATGGCTAGCTTAAAATGCAAAGTGGCACTTTCTCAAATAAAATGAACACCAGTGTAACCAATTTTGGCAATACCAGCACAGGCCAGCAACCATCGGTGCGGAGGTTTTGCATTCCATGGACTGGATGCACAACTCCAAAGCACCGAAAAGGAAGCACTGAACAGTTTGAAGGATGGAAGCTGTAATCTCATTAATATTTTAGATGCCACAAGACATGGAAGCTCCACCTGCCGTCAGCAATATTGTGAAGACGATCAAGGTGACTTGGGAACAGGACTCACGGGCCTCCACAATGGTCTATTGACCTTCTGGTGAAGCAGATACCGTGTGACAGAGATTGCCTATCTCAGCAGGCAGGATGGAAACAGGAGAAAGTGTTAAATATAACCAGGTAGACAGTGATGAATTGACATGCTGAAAAATCGAACGCTTCAGTAATCAGCCTAAGGATCTGATATCAACAACATTTTTCAGTTTTGTCTGAATTCATTGAAAGGTGTAGTTTAGCAAGCTCACTTCTTGTTGGTAAGACCTTTCATCTTTATGCAGGTTTTCTGATTGGATTCCAAGACGTCATCACTGTGCTCTGTGTCATTGCTGTTCTTTGCATAGAAAACAGAGAAAACATTTGCATGAGAGTGAAGTGGCCTGAGCAAACCCAGAATTGGAGGAATTACTGGATTTGCGACATTAAAAAGTATTACCTTGCTCCACTTACTGTGAGAAGTCAGGGCCAGATTCGGCCCCAGCATTTACACACACACTTGTGCAAGGCCTCCAAGCAGTTTCCAAAACATATCTGTGATCCTTGTGTGACATGATGAAAACAACAGGCTGAGAAATGAGGCATCTATCTGAGCCTTTGTCGCAAGCTGGAGGCGACATTTAGTTGAGGCATGCTCCACAGCAGCCCTCAAAGAGAGGACCTTGGAAGGTTGCTGTTGTCTGGAGGAGCTGGTCTCCAAAAATGTAGTTTCATGGGCTATTTTCCCAGTTTGAGAGAAGGTGACACTCAGAGCCCTCTCACCAGTTTGGAGGTGAATTCCTCCTCCACAGCTCTGAGTTCTTCCCCTGGACAAAAGCTGTTTACTGAAAAATTGAAAAAATTAAATACTGCATGTATATTTAGCACTCTGAAGCCTTTGTAGCTATAATTCTAATTACAGAAGTCTAATGAATGTCTTTATGGCTTCATTAAATCTTTGGGATATTTATATTATCCAAAGAAATAATCTCCATCCATTAAGAGTGCATAAATCCTGAAGCAGAACTTTAGATATTGCTACAGATATGCTCATTTCATTGCAAAACACATATAGAGAATTTAAAGAAATCCATTAATAGGATTATATACCTTTCTTCTAAAATATATTTTGAACATAATATTTTATTGCAGAAGTCTGACTGCTAGCAAAGCAGTACAGGAGAGGGCATTCTTAAGCAATTACTCAGATGGTCAAATGGACAAAAATTATTCAGCTAATGTTTGAAAGATCTTTCATAGAGGAAAAGTTTAGTGTAGTTTTCATCTGTATAAAGAAGCCAGGTTCCTTTCATCTCAAAATTAAATACTAAGGGTACAAATGTCAAAATCTGGAAGTTTAAAAAAAAAAAAGAAGGATATTTTTCAGGGTATATTTCTCTCAGGCATGTGCACAGGGCTTAAAGGTTCTCAGGACAGCAATAAATTGCACGTGCAAAGCACTAGTTTTGCAACAAGATGTGCGTTTCTTATGGGATTGAATCTGTTACCTAGACAAGGGGGCTGATGTCACTTGAGACGCCCTTGGACAGCTGGGATAGGCTTCAGCTGCCTCCACAGATGGGCATGGGTCTCCCACAGATCCTGTGTCACTCCACCCAGCCTGAACAGACCCCTGAAGTGGCTAAGGACATCTCCAATGGAAGGAGGCAACCATGTATTGATAACTGAGTTTCACCCCATCCATCTTCATATAAATCTCATGCAGCTTTATCCCAGAGTGCATCAGAAGGTGTCCCCAGACCCTGGGGAGCTCTTCTTTCCAGACACCCAATGAAAAGTGGATCTTACCATTTGAGAAAAAAAACCAAACCCAACACTTCTGAGGCACAGATGGATTTATTGCTCTCTTTCCTTAGTGTCCAATCTTTTCCCTTTCTTCTTCCTCACTCCTGTGGAAAAATGAGCCTCAGATCCTTCCCTGACCTGACTCTCTCAGATCCACTTATATCCTGATTGCCAAGCTGAAATCAACCAAGAACTTTTCCTTTTCCCTTCATTTCTCCATCTATTTCCTATTTGGACTTTCAATTCCTCCACATATATCAGGACTGTGGCCATATTCTTTCATTCTTTAACAGCTTGAGAGCTGGGGCTCTAGTTTGCAGCATGATTTTGAGCACGGTAGTAACTGGCATTGGTTAGGTTTCTCAAGGAGAGATAATATAGTTATTATTCCAGCCTTTCAACTTCTGAATGGGCTGCATCAGATCCACGTTAGGTTTTACACTTCTGCATCATTTCCCATTAATATTGCAAAGAAAAGCAGTATTCTCTCTCAAATTGGCTGAAGTGTGCAGCATATGTAGGAGCAACCTCGGCAAGAGATAGACAGTGGCTGTCCCCAGGGTATCCCATGGCTACTGATGAGGACAGGTTCAGCCCTGTTCAGACATTACATAGTGCTACTGAAAGCATATCAAGCATCTCTGCATGGAACATTTTCAGAAAAAAAGGAATTTGCTGTAAAATTTTGTGTGTGTATTCATAGATCTCTTACTGGAAATAAACTCTCTGGCCTATGGCAGAAGGTAAGGGCCATGGCAGATTGATGTGGAAAGCAAGTAGGTTGGAGGGATGCCATAACCAGAGGGGTTTGCAAGTGTATCATGCACCCGGGTGTGCAGAGCTGGTGGTTTGCAGGTGCTGGTATTCTGTGAGCAGTAATAGCTGAGGGCTGTGCTGAGCAACACAGACTGTGCACTACACTGAGATAAAATACTGGAGCTTATGTTGAGATTCAGCTGGAAGAGGGCTGAATGACACTTAAAGGGCTCATCATTGGCAGCATTTCAGGTTTTCGCAGGGGCCTGTAGAAGAAAAAGCAAAACTCTCCTGACTGTCCCCAATTACTTCATATTGGGTCATGATGCAAAACAGTCTTGGACCACGAAAATTAATTTTGGAGGAAAACAAACTAGAAGATGATCTCCAAGAGTGTACCTGATACACTCTAGCTGCTACTAGGTGTTCAGTCATGGGGGTCAGGCTAGAGTTCATCCCAAGTAAAAGCCCAAAGAACTTAAAGTGTGTGGTCAGCATTGAATGTTTTATCCTGCACATGCACTACTGTTGGGTGGCTTTACCTGTACAGGTAGACAGAGCACAACTAACTATCCACAGCTAAAAATATGAAAATATTTATATGCCTGGGGAGAAAATAGAAATTTAGAAGTATGTCTTCCTTCTGCCTACACTCTTCACCTTTCTTAACAGAAACAGCTACCATTTGTTATGCTTTACTCCAGCCCCACTGAACATAATTATAATGACTCCTTGTAGTTCAGTCAGCTTGGGTGAGATTCTTAGCTCATTTCTATATACACCAGGGACTGGCAAAAGTGCCTCAGAGCAACATATGCAAGAGGCTCATTCTGGTTAGCTTATCAAAACAATTATACAATTACTTTTAAAATACTAAATACTGTGGGCATTGTTTCTTTTTCTTTTTGATACTGCAATTTCATGATGCCTGTATTTACAGGCAAAGGAGTCAAGAGGAAGATTGGTTGAAAATGGAGCTAAGATTTGTGAAAGGAATGTTCTTGAGCAGAAAAAGTCTTTATAATTATCTAAATGGGTGAATCCACAGTATATATACATACACAGTGTGCTAGGCATGTTTGCATTAGAAATAAAGTCATGATTTGCCTCACCTGGAATCAAGTCCCACGGTTTCTCCTTAAACAAGAACATCACCACAGCATCTGGGATCTCTGAACACAGGCATAATCAATTATAAGCTGAGATGAGCTTCTGAAGCCTCTGTGTGAAGAAGTCAAAGATAGGTGTTATGAAGAACATTTCCAAAGATATATTTCCATTTTTGAAGACTATGCAATTCTTCTGTTCCCAGTACTTCTTTAGGAAGTGTCCCCTTTACTTCTGCCTTCTGCAAACTGTGTGGAGTGCCAGCCTGGAGCCCACAACAGATCACCCAATACCCTGAATTCCTACTGCATCTGTACTTTGCTGTCCAAGCTGGGGTCACAGTTGTCACTACCTTAGCACTAAATAACATCTACCAGTTGACTTTCTATGTCAGAGAGAGAAGTTGGTTGGACAACTGCTTATAACCTTTTTTTGTCTTGTATTTCTTGAAATGAACCATTAACAAGCTGAATGTTTGGGATAATTTCTGTTTCTTAAAATCTCCACACCAGTCATCAAAAATTGTCAGAACTTCATGGAAAGGGAACTTCTAGGAATGGGTAGACTAGAGTAGTTCACACCTGAAAATCAACTAGCAATATCCTGGGAAGGGAAACTTTTACTTCATACATTACAAAATAAAGTAATTCATCCTCTTAAACATGATTAAAGTAGTTGTATGTATGCTATAAATAAAGTGATGTCTTTCTTTAAATGGTAAACTTCATGAAATTTGTGATTTCAGGAATATAAACAGTAAAAGCTATTTGGGATTCCAGCTACCAAACATCAGTGATGATCCCTGGACTTTTCTCAGTTTTCTTAAAGAGTTTTTTTCAGTAGCATGTATTTTACCTCTGAAGATAAAATGGAGGTCAGACTTCACTTTCTGTGAAGGTAAAATTATGCAGAAGATGGAAATACTCTTAGTATTCTTAATATGTACTTTTTCTCCTGACTGTCAGGAGTCAAGGAATTTAAACATTTCAGAAGATGGTATATTATAATGGAAATTTTTATAATGAATGTCAGTGGACCTGAAAAGCCAATATAATGCACCTATAAGCAGTCTTTCATCAAAGGATCCAGTTGTCATCATCAATGTATAATGTATTTGTTTATATTGTAATCACAGTCAAAGACTTTCTCCCTTTTTTCAATTAAATGTAGTCAGAATATTATGAGTTTCTTCTGAGATAGCTCTGTGGAGGTTGATGGAACTCCAGTTTTAATTGTATGTTTAAAATTTTATATTTTTGTTTCAATCCTCCAAAATTGTTTTTTTAAATGTTTTTCATTCTGCCTCTCCTGTTTTTTCATTTGCGACCCGATTTTTTGATATCTTAACTTTTCCTCCATCCTAGCAATTCTAAAGATTGAGTAGCTGAAGGTGAAAATGTTGACCCAGGATGCTGCAAATGCCAGACAATTTCTGGATGATAAACACTTGCTAACACTCTCTTCTTACCTGTCTGTGTCTTCCTGACTTCTTCTCTCCTGTCTCCACAGAAACAGCACAAGGACTAGACAATATTATTTTCAACTTGTCAAATCATTACTCTTGGGTTTGAGACGTATTAGGCAGTATTTTGGTCATAGTTGCACTGTGGTCACAGGTTTACCACATTAAACTTGATACTTTCCAATTTTCCCATTTGTTCAAGGGGAGGTTTACAAATGTTGGAGAGGCATTTTCTGAGATGCAAGTAAGCAGAATAACTAGGTAATATTCAGGTTTGGGTCCTCATTTCCCCTCCCCATCCTACTCTATAGTAGGGAGAACTATGCTCTTTTACATACGAAGTCGATCTGTATCTACTAGAATGACTCTCCCTCAGTTTGAGCCTTGGTACGCTCAATGACAGTGACAAAATTTTAGTGTGAGTCTGCCTCTCTGTGAAGAAAGATTTATGCGTATAAAATGTGTAAGACTTCACTTGTCCACGTTTTTTCATATGAACCTGCATATGCATGTACATACACAAACAGAAGCCACCCAGACTACAAAACTGCACCACTGAAGACATTCCTCAACTGATATGAAGGAGGAGAACATTGGGAAAACTTTGTCCATGTTCCTGTAGCACCCAAAATAGTCAATATGACTTAAGTGGGACAATTTTGGCTTTTCCGTTAGGAACCACAACAACTCTGGTCTCAGTGGATCTGCACAAGACACCGTCATTATCACTGGATCATTGACACGATAGACCAAAACAGCTCCAGTCTATCGTGTCAATGTGCACTTAGGGAGCCCTTAATCCATGGATCATTGGCATACGATGCTGTAAAATCTCTGTAGGAGACGTTATGGTGTAGCGAGTCAATGCACACTTAGGGACTCCTCCATTTGTGAATCATTTACAGTGCATCATGCCAATTTATACTCAGGGAGCCTTTAATCTGCAGGTTGGCGCATTTAGAGTAGCCCTGTATTTGGGAAATTCTCGTAGGTTAACTGTTGTACTGTAAACATAAAGTTCACTTTCTTAAATAAATTTCAGGTTCTCCAAAAGGAGCTCCTGAAGGCATATGAATTCCACTGGCACAATGATGTATCATGCCATGAAAATTTGTAGCTTGCTGGGGTTCTAGGGAATCTTTCAAGATCTCAGTGTAAGAACAAAGGCCAAAAAATGCTGCTGCTGAAACCTTTGTGGCTTTGACCCTCCTGTAAGTTTTTAAAAAATGCTTGAGCCAGTCTTTTTAGCACACTGCTTACAAAATAAATTAATCCCAGGGGCCTTCTGTGCTAAAGGATCATTGATCATTTTCATAAGAGCACAGAAAGTATCCTTTTCTGCAAATAATGAATGAGTTGCTGATCCAAAAATGAGACTATTGAGGCAGCTAAATATTTACCAGGGCGATGAATTTTTTTAATGGTTTTCTGTTTTGCAATGTGTATTTGACAACCTGCAGATGCCTATCTACCTAGTGACATCTGCCCATCAAGCCTAGAAGCTATGATTTGTGACCACAAGTGGGTCCAGTTATTGAAAACGGAGAAAAGACAGCCTTCCTGTTAAGTATCCATCCCCCAAGTCTTCATCCTGGTATAAATCACTGTCATTCCATTGACTTCAGTAGGTTTGCGCCAATTAACACCAGCTGACAGCCTAGCCCCATATTTAGTAAAAGCTAGTTTCCAAGGCTAATGGGGTTGATCCAGACCTTTTGCTTACCAGGCAGCTTTGCCACAGGGAATTTTAAAATTCTTTTCCTCCTAAAATGGACGTAAAATTTACCAAAGGCCAGTTCTGACTGCCTTGTTATTTATGATCCTGTGGTTCCTTTTATGAGGACAAGGTATTTCTCTAATGCCCTTTGCCAGCATCCCCTGGATACTGGTGAACACGAGTGCTGGGAACCACTTGGTTTCTGCCTCTCTCCCAGCTGCATGCACAATTTGCACCATGTCCTGCTGCTCCACAGCAAAAGGGCATGGTGGGCACACCAAGCATGAACATGCCACCTCACTTCAAAAATCTACAGGAATGCAAAACCTTTCTCTTCTGTTTGACCTCAACAAAGTGCCCCAGACATTCAGCCTGGGATTAATGTAGTGTCTTAAGGGCTTTCCCTGCAAGCTTGTCAGGACTACTGCTGCAGGCTTGCGCTTCAGTCAGCCCATGACACCCCACGTGCATGGGCACTGCGGGCGTGTGTGGGAGCATGGGCAGCGGTGTGCAGCCAGGCTGAGGCTGCTGCTCCCTGACTTGGAAACAAAAGCGCTTAACAGGGGCAAGAGTGCAAGCACAGTCAGAGCCAGGGAACCAGTGAAGCAGTAATCCAGGGAGTCAGTAGATCAGCTGTGGGGATGGGGGGAGAGCGGGGAGCAGAGGGCGGTGGTGAGGAGAGGGGAGAGCTGGCAGGTCTATTTGAATATCAGGCTCTGCCACACTCGAGGCTCCGCTGACAACTTCATTACCTCCACATATAAAAATGACTGCAGGGTAATGCAAATGGCTTTTGCGTTGTACACTCGCCTGCGTTCTGCATGCTGGCTGCAGGCTGAAAAGACCTGGCAATGGAGCCTGGAGGCAGACAAGCTTTTGTCCAATTTAATAGGATATCTCTTCAAGGCATAATCCTCCCCTCCCACTCCCCATGCATTATGGAGTCCGGTGACCTGGCTCTTCAGGCACGGGGAGAGAAGGGGGGCTGTCTCCGGCTTGACCTCATCTGTCAATCACAGAAGAAAGAAAGCGAGGGGAGAAGGAGGGAGGGATATCTATAAGAAATTTCTAATGAATGTTAAGCAAATTTCCTACAGCCTGACACAGTGATCTAATTAATATTATAGAAATGTCGACGGAATATCATTCTGCAGATAGGATTTATCACCTTGAACTGCTGTATAACTGATGGTGAAGGAATGGGCACCCCTGTCCCCTCTGATGCTGATTAAATTAGACATAAGCATCAATATGTTACTTATTGGAGACTAGAATTTCATGCTATTACTCTTCAGTTAATCAGAGAACTGTATCTTTTTTTAAAAGATATCAGACTTCCAGTTCTGCTTGTCTGATAAAACAGATGAACAGTTTGACTATACAACACTCACTGTGCGGGGGAAAAATTCAAAAAGAAATCCTACCTAAAGCAGGTCGAAAGGTCCTGCAATAACTTTGGGAAAGCTCATTCTGAATACACCTGACCCAAAATTCAGGGTGGCATTGGTACAGACAAAAGGAGCAGGAATATAATATTATTGCCCCTTTACTGAGCATGAAGAGACTATTTAGGAGGAGGTCTGCCATTCATTTGCCCAAGATATTTGGAGATAAGTCTTTTCCTGCTATACAAGATGCATCCAAGCCTTATTTCCTGGAGCAAGGGCACCTGAGAGCACTGGGTTGTGGCACAGTTCTGCTGCCTCTTGCTTGAACGAGTCACAACCCACTGGGCTCTAACATTTACCTCCCTGCCAAAACCTGGAAATACAATGTAAGCCTTAAGCTCTTCTTGTGAGGAGCTTTATCCTAATTATTTGTTGTTAGGGGACTCTTGTGTGTGAGTAGCAAACTCCCCTTTCCACAGTAGTATATAACAACTGAAGTTGGTGGGGTTTTTTCCTAGACTTACTTTTGCTTAGCCTTTATCATTCTTCCTCAAAGGATGTGTGCAGAAAACTCTTCCTCTTGGAGTAACTTTGTTCAGTGCAGAATGACCAGGGCACCTCAGCACTGGCACACCACCAATAATGATAACCAGTGATTGAAATAATTGACTTTTCCTTTATGTGTTTACTGCCTAGGAATCATTATACCAAAAAAAAGTGGGGGGTGGTAACTGTCATTATGTTTTGCAATAATGTGGCTATAAAAGAAGGCAGAGCTGTTGAAGACCATGTAACTAGGTAAAAATGCATGAGTCTAAGCATAGGAAAATTGTGGCAGAATATCAGGAAACATTTCCTCACAGTGAGGCCTTCGATTGTGCAATGGTCACCCCAGGGAAGTGATAGAAGTCTTGGCACTTGAGTAATTTAAAATCAGAGTGGATAAAGCACAGGGGAATATACTGTTGGGAACAATCCTGTATTGATAGTTGAATAGACAGAGTCACCTAATTGGTCTTTTCAGGCAGAAGTGGGAGTCTGTGATGACTGATCTGTCCCTTAGGCATTAGGTTGCAGAATGACCATTTTGCATCACTAAATGCCTGTTCCTGATTTTCTGGTTGGACAGTTTAATGCATTTCTAAGCTTGACTAGCAGAGATGAATATTGTTGCATCCTACATGGAGCATAAAAATGTTAAGCTTGAAAGAAGTTCTTACGGCAGATAAGAGGATTTGTGATTCTGATCCAAAATGTTGTGATTAAAATCTAACAGTGTGATACAAAATTTAATGAATGGCTGTCAGCATCCTTTTGCTCTGGGTTCAATTTCACAATCCGTTTGATTTTGCACTGCCACCTCACAACATCGGCAATCACTGCCTTTCCATCTTTCTCCCTTGTGCCAGCACTAGTGACTGTGGGGCTGCATGGTCAGCTAGATCTCTAAAAATGAAAACTTACACTGCAACACCCCCCAAAGACTTGTGCTCAGCCAAATCAACTCTCAAAGCAGCTGCCTGCTGCGCTGTGTGGATGCTGAGGCCAGCAGAAGTGAGGGATACGGATATAGCTATGCAGCTTCAGGCTGGGGGGTCTCAGTGATAGCCCAGACTTAGGTCAGCCTCTGCTGATCAGCAAATCCAGTCCTCTTTATTTTAATGTTTTGGAAAAATAAGGCACAGCCAGCATAAGCATTTTGCTATGGTTGTGTGGTCAGTCTCCCCGAGCTTCAGCTACCTTAAGGTCGTAACTTGATGACCTTTCCTTAAAGATCCCCAGTAGAAGTCAGATCCAGCTGCATAATGTGGGATTCAGCTCATCTCATTTAGCAGACTAAAAGTTAGGCTTCCAGTATCAGCTTTCTGCATCCCAAGAAGAGAGCTGGTGTCTCCAGAGAGTGATTCACCTCCTGTAACTTAGGCTTAGCCTCGAGCACCAGTTTCAGGCTGGGTTGAATCTCAATGACTGCAAAGGGAACCCAGATGACTAATTCAGACTAGATATCTAATTTTCCACAGCAAAAGTGAGCTGGGGTGAATGCCTATCCTTGGATATAGAGAATTAGCCCATGAAGTGCTTGTGATAATGATAAGCTTCAAAATGATACTGAAATATTGTTTTAAATATGCATTTAGCAATCAAATATTCTTTCAGAGAGGGAGCTCTGAAAAATACCTTTTGGGATTGAGAAAGATTTTTTGTGGTCTCACAATGACAATTCTCTGTCTCAAACAGGTGTTTCATTTCTCTCACACATTTTTCTCAGACCCCAGAAGGCATAAACTCACAGATTAATTTTGTTTTGTTTTTTATTAACTAGAACCATTTTTCCCTTAATTTGCAAAAAGCAAAAACAACTTGATAGCAAGCTAAGATGAAGGGGTGATAAGAGAAACATGGGACATAGCCCCACTCTTAAAGCCTATTAGCTGGCTTGTATACTCCTGGGTCCAGGCACAGCCACACAGCTCCTCGCTCAGGTCACCGCCCTTGGCAATGCATTAAGGTTTGTGTTCGTGTGGACCAACTCACACATGGCCCAAGAAGTACTCAGATGCACCACTCCACGCGAAATAGGTGGTCTTGTGGTTGTTCTACCTGGCTACAAACTTGGACCTCTAAAAGCTGAGCTTTTCTAATACATGTGTGCGCTAGGCAGACATGCATTGTGTGAAGATTGTGTCTGTGTGACTTCTGCTAAGGCAGGACATGACACACAACACGAGCAAACACAGACTGCATCACCCACCATTTTGTGCTGCCTGTGTCCTACCTCCCCGACAAATACACAGTCATATTTGTGCTTGTGCGTAAGCACTCATTCATCACCCTCAGTTCTAAAATTCCAGGGGATAAATACAGCGAAGTTCATCCCTTTTAAACACTTGGGAACTCCTGTGTCCTAAGAAAAGCAAAACTGGGCTATAACATTGGCTTTAAACTACATAAAGCCGTCTATTTCCAGAGTGACGACAAAGTGCATTTTCCCAGCACAACTTAAAGACTGCTCTTATTACACATTTAAAACAGAGATGAGGAAAATATGTAACGATTTACTAACATTCTGAAATGATGAAATACAGTAAGAGAGGAATGATAACTTTCCTTTTCAGCAACTGCTCTAACCTACACTAATGAGTAGACTGTTAGGAATTTTCTTCACTTAGCATTTCTCATTATTAATAAATTTTGCACTGACAACTATAAAGTGAACACTTTGGATTTATGCACCTAACCTAATTACATATGCTGCATGTACGCATTTCATTATTTACTTGACAGATTCATTCCTTGATACCATAAATAATTAAAGAAGGATCAAATATTAACAATCAGATACATGTTAATTCTCCTCAAATCCGGGGAAACAAACACATTTTATTTTTTGTTCAATAAATATGAAATAAAATAAAATGCTTTTATTAGAAGTATTTAAAAAAATACATAAGGTTCTTGAGTGTCATTTTTATTTTGCATAGAGTGAAAATTAAAATGTCCAGCTGCTCTCTAGTCCCTTTACAGGAGCACATATAGCAATTTTAATAAGTATAAAAGGTTAGTAATTCCCTTTTGACAGTTTCTAAATGAAGCATTTTGGTTTAGTGCTTGCCAGACAGTTTGTCAGAGGGAGGTGACTTCAAATGTAAAGTCTCATCCTGTCCCCATGAATGTCAACAAAAAATTTGTACTGAACTTCAAGCAGGACAGCATCCATCCCATTATTTTCTATTTATTAGCAGTTCATTTTTTTCCAGACTGAAAACCCGAATTTACCCTCTCCCACCAAGCACAGTCAGCTGAGCAAGGGCCTGATCCTGCTCACTGGGAAGCCCTGCTGCAAATAAAAGGTGCAATTCTGCTCCTGCCCCTTTCTGTTGCTGTGTTACATCCCCTCTGGAAGTGTCCTGCTCCGGGTTTGGTGGGGTTTTCTGTAGAGGGCATTGCACAGCAGGAACCAGGCAAGGCAAGGAACTATGTGGCCTTTCCTGCGCTGCCAGACAGTCCTGGGAACTGCTCAGGGCCTCCAGAGTTAGGGCTCTTCTCAGAAGAGTTACTGCTTAAGCTTTGAGTTATAATTAAATCTGCAGGCGAATTATTTGTGACGGAAAGCTGCTCCCAGTCACAAACCCGTACAAACTGTCTTGCCTGCTGTGCAATTTAAATTGATGTTTAAATATTTCTCTACACATTATTCAATATCTCAATTTGATCAAAAATATTCTCCAATTTGAACAAATTTACTTTTGGATATCACATTCCACAATTTTATCATTTTAAAGGTGTTAAAAATTCATAGATTGCCACATTATTCATCATGCAAGATTAATGCCAGCCTGACAGGTTTTGCAAAGATGTGGGCTTTTTTTTTCCTAAGTGCATATACCATATCTGTATAAGATGTACCATAGTTGTTGAATATTGATTATTCACATCTCCTTTCTTATTTCTGATGCTAAAGAGAGAATATTAGGGTGTGATTGTCAGGGTTAGCATCTCTCTGACCTACACATGTACTATTAATAATTTATGAGTTGATTTGAAATAGATCTCTGTGAAATGAGCTGGCAATAAGCAGGGCTGTCTAAGATGACAAAGATTCAGAACAGGCCAACTCATGTACATTAGCTTCCTGGTTTCAATCTGAAAACAAAATGAAACAAAACCTCAGTGTGCCTTACGCAGTAGTTAGGGATATATTATTTGAATACACAAAGCAATATCACTGTTCCATATAAAAATTTATGTCTGGATGATGCAATTGATATATTAGTCAAACTTTCTAAAGTATTACGATTGTTTACTATATAAATATATCTACGTGATGCATAAATGAGCAATAAAAAGTATGGAAATCTGTTGGTCAAGCAGATGAACATCTGCTTAAAAATACAGAGCCAGCTCACAGCTCACTCCTAATTCCATTTAAGAGTTGTCTCCC
This sequence comes from Corvus hawaiiensis, assembly GCF_020740725.1. Taxonomy (NCBI): domain Eukaryota; kingdom Metazoa; phylum Chordata; class Aves; order Passeriformes; family Corvidae; genus Corvus; species Corvus hawaiiensis. The sequence continues at coordinate 46,705,527 of NC_063213.1, forward strand.
TGAACCCAAAGAAGATAAAAATAACAAAGGTCAAGCCTGCAAATGCAGCTGCTGGATTGGCTTGAGATTGCCAGCATCTAATGGGAGCTCTTCAAAGACTAACATTAAGGGGTTTTCTACATTAAAAGCCTTCTTTCTTTGCACTTTATCCCTTAATTTAGAAAGCAGCTCTGCTTATGTCCACAGGCTTACTGAGGATGCCCAGATTGCATTTAAGGGGTGTTCTCAGGAGCAGACCTGGAAAAGGCAGCCTGTCCCCTGGTTGCTGATAGCAGGCACACCCTGACAAGGTGCCTCTGGTAGAGCTGGACCATGCCAGAGCTGCTCATGGCGAGGAAGGTATCCCCTGGCAAGGGGCAGTGGGACCACAGAGTGTCCTGCCGGAGCAGGGAAGGGGTGGCCACACTCAGGACCTCCTGGCACCAGCTTAGGTACAATGGCAGCAAGTGAGATACAGCTCAGAAACCACAACAGGGCTGCCCACTGCTTTCCAGAGGGCACTCCTAGCAATTTCATAGTAACACCGACTTCTGCCAGCTCCCTCAGAAGAATCCCATCTACTAAACTTCAGGCCTCATCAGCTAATATTGGGCTTCTCTCTGTCTATGTCTCTCTTTTCTTGACTGCTGGGCTACATGTGTTACTCACTGACGAGGGGTATTTCTGGTTTCCTTGTCATGTGAACTGTTGGCAACCTGAACCCTTAACCTGCATGGAAATATGGCATATAAAGTTGTTTTTTTTTTTTTTGTTTTTTTTTTTTTTAATGTGATGCAAAATCAAATGGTAAAAGCAAAAATCCAGCTGACCTGAACAGGAAAGAGACTGTTACTTAAACAGCAAACAGCCAACAGTTAGGCATAGGGAAACTAGTTAATACCTTGTTACAGTTCTAAAATAAAGATGTTCAACCAAGGAAATTACATTGAACTGCACAAGCTAGGGCAGCACAGAGCAGTGTGTCAGAGTCACAGGGGTGTTACAGTGACACAGAGACAATGAAATTGGATGACACCAGCTCTTCTCAGTGGGAGGGTTTTCTCTGTCTGTCTCCTGGGAGTTTTGCTGCATATTCTTTGCAGGAAACCTTTCCACCAAAAGTGGCAGCAAGCCTTTTGGAAATCTTATTAATATTCTTCCTCAGTGCTGTAAAGTATGCTGCAGACAGGAGATGACAGTTGCCTTACTGTGAGCAAGGGAAGAACAGGGGACTAAGACCAGCACTGACATACTCCAGTAAAATTGCATTGCTGGTATCTCAGAACAAGAAATGAATCAGGAGGGAGAATTGACTCATAATCCCAAGCCCAGCCAGCAGCCAAAGTAGTTATTTATTATTTGTGGTATGGCACACCGAACACATTCTTCCCAGACAAATTGGAGGGCAAGGTCCTTGCCCTGAAGAACATACAATTTATGGAGCCGACCCTGCAAGATGCTATGAGCCCTCCCGGGAAGAGTGGAGCAATTTCATCTCAGGATCATTTTGGCACATCTTGGGAGGTCTCACCTCTCTTGCTAACACAAATGGTTCTTCTGACCCCAGGGGATGACTTCTGTAAGTGAGGATGGTTTGGTTTTCAATCTGTGACTGGCGAGAAGTAAAATCTTATATCTGTCTGTGGAGTTTCTGCATGTGCACAGTATTAATAGCTGCATAACTGAGAGGGAAGCTTGAACTTCTCAGATCTATCAGGGGAGCTGCACACCATCATGCATTCAGGTGGCAGAGGTCAGCACACATTTCTCAGCAGGCTCCAAAGCACCATTTTCTGGGGGGAAATGTAGGCAGGGCAAAACCACATGAAAAAATGGGGAATGAGCAAGAGAGGTGACTCTCCTGCTGCTGACATCCCTGACACCACTCACAGCCCTTGTTGGGTCAGAAGAGCTTTAGCCAGGGGCCCCTTCATGTCCTCCCTGCTCTGGCAGACAGAGAAACTGAGAACTGCCAGAGGAACCTTCTTTAGGAACAGCAATTCACTTTACAAAGACAAATCTTCAAAGTCTCCTTCTTGAGTTGTTCCCACAGGGGAATTTGGGTCCTGTCTTCAAAGAAATTTCAGGGGGTGCTGACATCGATGGTTACGAATTAGTGCAAGCACATCACCACCACTGTCATGATCTCTCCCGCCAAATCATGTTTCACTAAATTTAACATTCAGATCTCTGCTTCCTTTTGTTTCACCCAGAAAAACACCAAGTACTCAGTTCTCAGACCAGCCAAATTCCTTGTGGAGTTCTAAGCCCTGAAGTAGCCCAGAATACTCTTCTTACAGGATGCAATGCATTAGGGAACATTCAGCTCATCAATCCAAAGCATCAATGAGTTCGCCATCTTCAGAAGGAAACATAAGCCTCATCTTTTTACAATGGCTCCAACATCATCCAGGAACAAGGAGGAACAAACTAAACCAAGGAATTTCCTAACAGCTCTCTTCTGTGGGAAAGAGGAAAGATAACATTGTACTCCTGGCTTTTGGAAAGGACAAAAACTCTCATATTTACAGGCAGTGGCCTGCCCTGATATATGTGCTGTAGGAAGCCATTGTGATTAGTAAGGAACAAAGTGGGAGGGAAGAGCCAGGAAAGCTCCAGGAACAGCACAATGCCCTGTCCTTGGCACAGTCTTCATCTCCTGCTCAGAAGTCATTATCACTTTCTACAAACAATACAGAATTAAGGATAAGCTTGCAGAGCCTTCTGGTGAAGTGTCTCTGTCACCACTCCAAGAAAAAAGATCTGGTCAGAAAGCAAAATACGAACCTTAAATATTCTGCTTGGATTTAATTAAATGGGTTGTTGTAATCTAGAAAATTATATTTACCTATAATGCTTGCATTTTATGTCAATTTTTGAGAATTGTTTTTATTTATGGAAGACCAGGTCATACATCCCACCAGTAAAATAAACTCACATGGAGCGGAGGTCTGCTGAAATCAGCTGAACAGGCAAGACAACTTTGGAAAAAGAAGTCTGCAGTACTCACTTAACACCAATGGTCTTTACTCATGCTAGCAGTCCGAAATTGTTTTAATAACTAGTGTCATGGATGAATGAGCAAAGACTGAAGGATCTGGCCAAAATCAATCTTTCCTATACTTTTTAGTCAACATCAGCTCTGCTTCCTTCAGTCCAGTTCCAATGATAACACCATCTAATATCAACAAGACCGCAGCACTTCTGCAAGTGTCCCTCAGAGAAAATCCCGTCAGTACTGCTTATTTAACCAAGCTAAACAAGGTACCCTAATTACCTCTCTCTTCTCACCTCCTGTTTTTATGATTAGTGAGAAGAGTAAGTCTCTTTTTCCAAAATAGACGTAAGTCTCTGTTATGAATGCTGCAACCCAAAAGATAATAAGCCCAAAATTTTCAAATGCAATAAACGCCAGAGGGAGTTTGCTTTCTAAGTGCCAGAGTGCACAGTGCTGGGAAGCAAAAAGCAAATCCCTTTCAGGTGTTTCAAATCAAACATCAAAAACTGGGACCCCTCTGCTACCTCTTTGGAGTGCTTCGTGCTGATAGCTGGGGTGAGATGTTCACAAGGAGCGTGGCACCTTGTCCCTCCCAGCAGGTAATCCAGTGGAGCCCAGCAACAGGAGGAACACTGTTCCTCCCTCATCTGAGAGACATGCCCTGCACATCATTGTGGCCACCTCACTGTTCCTCAGTTTCCTCAGCTGTAAAACAGTAGATCCTGTTTATTGTAAGGCTGAATTAATTCCTAATCACAAAAGACTTTGAGACTCTGGACAGGAAAGCTTTATCATAAACACAGACAAATTATTAACTTCCTATATCCAGCCCATGATGTGTAGACTCTGGTGCCAAGGTGGACGTTGATTTCCCAGCAAAACTCAAACTATCCAGGAGCTGAACTTGCTTTCAGACTTGTTTTTGTGTGTGACCAAATTGGCAGCATTTTTAAGGACAGACACTCATATCCTACCTCCTCTCCCAATGCCTCAGATCATTAGATGCAGCAAGAGTCTTGAGCCTTTTAGAGAGCAGGAAACAGTAATAAAATAGAAGATTCATATAAGCAGCACTTAGAGGGCATTTCTTGGCAAAAAAATAAGAAGCAATCTTATATAAACAGGTTACTCTTCCAACAAAGTTATTTCTTGGGGCTACAAGAATGTCCCAAGGTGGACATTCATATGGTTCCATTTCTATCCTAGGACCAGGTCTTCCAAGGCTCTTGTACATGAGGGGAGTGATGGGCTTCTTCAAGGAAGAGCAACTAAATTTGTTTAGGAACCAATCCCTAGGTCAGTATCAGCTTCTAAGAAAAGCTCTCCCCACAATTTTAGTGCCTCAGTCTCATAATTCAACACACAAAGCCCTCAAATGACCATCGAAAGTAAAAAGTGTTGTGCAGACACAAATGGGAACACAGGAACCCTGAACATGGTGGGTGAACTCCTGTCCCACACTGAGGATTCTAACTAAAGCCCAATTTCATGGGATGAGTGCTGGGTCCAGACCAAATTCTGTGCTAGTACCTGACAGCCACTGCCTTCAAGAAAAGTAAGAACTGGGTCAAACCGCAGTCCTGTGACTCTGAATCTGCTCTCGGATAGGGGCCAGCAGCAAATGCTGATAGACTGAAAGGAGAAGACAGGAATAGGGTGGTGCCTCTCTCCTAGGAGACCTGCCCAGCTCTCAGCCCTACAGTGGCCGTTTTTATCCCCACCCAGGGATAAAAACACAAGCCCAAAATTTAGAATAAGCCAACCAACTCCAAAAAATAATCATGTGTCCAGAAATGCATAGGTCAGAGAATGAGCTGCTAAAATACCTCATCCAGCCTAAGTGAGGAGTGCTATGAAGAACTCAGGGCTGCATTTTCAGGTTTTTAACACCCTCATCTGACCCATGCTTTTAAGAGGCTTGGCCACCTATAGCGGCTGACTGCCTTTTCCTTGCAGAAACCTTTTAAGAATGTATTGCTTATATAGGAAATTTAAAAAATCAAGATTTCTGAGCTTGGCTCAGAGGAGTGAATTCAGAAAAATCACAAGTACTCCCTTTCTGAAGCACAAGGAGATACTGTTCTTTTGAAGCCATTTTCATTAACTGTGAAGTAACAGGAAATAAGAACTTACGAGAGGTCTTAGAAACTGGAAATATATGGCATTTTGAAAGCATGAACATGAAAAAAGAAAGGATAGACTTTGTAGTCCACTTTATCATCACTATTATTGATCACTTAGGACAAAGGAAATGGCTTTAAACTTAAAGAGGGTGTGTTAAGATTAGATATAAGGAATATATTCTTTACTGTGAGGTTGGTGAAACACTGGAACAGGATGACCAGAGAAGCTGTTGACAACCCATCCCTGGGAGCTTTCAAGGCCAGGCTGGAAGGGGCTTTGAGCAACCTGGTCTAGTGGGAGGTGTCCCTACCCATGGCAGGGGGTTTGGAACTTTAATGTCCCTTCCAACCCAACCCATTCTATAAGCCTATGAAGACTCATGACTTAACATAAGTACACCAAAAATAGGAAATAAATCCATAAAAGAATCTCTCTACTGTCTTTCAGAAACAAACAAAAAAATCCCTGTATTTGAAAATGACTGGTTTAAGACATTCTCTACTTCAAAGCAAATCTTTTTCTGTTTTCAGGAAAAAATTTACTACAGCGCATTCAAAAAGGCCACCTATTGGTTCCAACAAGAATGTCATTTTTAATCTCAGTGCCATTCAGAAAACAGAATTTTTTAACCCCCAGCACAAGCAGCACAATGTTTTTACCATTGACTTTAACTGAATCAGTGATTGATACGTCTTAACCACTTTTACTGTGAAATTTTCATTTAGTATTTGCACAAAACTAAAACAGTCCTCTGGTATTGTTGTAACTTACAAAATATCTGAAGCAAATATATTTTTTTTCAGAAGGCTTAACTGTGGGGCTTTTTTCTGTAAAATTTTTTCCCTGCTTTCTGATTAACCATCAAAGAATAAAAATAGTGTAAGAATCTGACAAAAATATTCATCTAATCTGATGACTGTTTTCTTATCTACAAGCAAAAAAATCCAAAAAAGGAGCAAACACGAGAAGTAATTTTGCAAGCATTCAAAATCATGGGTATCACAGGAAAGTTCTACCACTCAGGCATATTTTAAATATAACCATGGGAAGAAATCAGAGAACGTGCAAATACTTGTAATTACAGTATCCATTTAAACTTTAAAATGTTTTTTTATTGCTGTTTGAAATAATTCTAAACTCAGACATATGCTGGCACATTTAACATGGAAATTAGCTGTGCCTGATCAACATTTTAACAAGAGCAACATTTGAACAAAACCTATATCTGCAGCAGTACCTGGGTGGTTTGCTGCTCCTGATCATTGGAAAAGCAAAGATAAGTGAGTGTCTCACTGAGTGAGACAATGGTTGAGTTGGGTATACCGTCATAAAAGATAAATTACTCCCTACCTTTGGGAAAAGAGTGAGATAGTTGACATGTGTGAAGATTTTTTAACATATCAGGAGACAGTAAGACAAAATACATTCTTTGAAGGAGAACAATCAAATTGCAATCCATTGGTCTGGGGGTCTTTTGTTTGTTTTGGTTTGTTGGGGGTTTTTTGTTGGTTTGGTTTGGTTTTTTACATCAAGGAGATCAAAGCTATGATCCAGATTACTGGCCCAAATTTAGAACTGAATACTCACCTTGTAGTGCCAGGATTCATTAATTATCCCAACACAGTGATGGACATCAAGGCCAATATGTATATGGTCAAAGATACCCAGAGGATTAGAGGCACATTGGCCTTATTATCTGTGTTTTTTAATCTGCATCTGACTTTCCAGTCTTTGCAAATAATTGTGGTTTTACTCTCCATACCCCTGTTTTATGACTTTTCACTTCTCCTCACAGCAGCAAATGGTGGACCTAAGCAATTGTGAAGGGGAAATGATCAACTGCCAAATGGCATAAAGCAAGGGAAAAATGAGAAAAGGAAAAACACTCCTCCATCTCTGCATGGCCTTTATCACAAGGATAGGTAAACACTTAGCATGTAAAAATATGATGATGCCTCATGAAAACCTTTTAATGTCATTGCTAACAACTGTATTCACTACCAGGGCAGTCATTAACAGGTTGCCAGGAGAGAAAATGTAAGCTCCGAAACTGTTTCCATACAAACTGCACTCAATGTTATTGCAACCACATCAATGCCAAGAAATGATAATGGGATGAGGGCACTCCCCAGCCAGGAACCATGAAATACAAAACAGAGAGGTTGTCGCAAACCAGCAGACAAAAGGACTTTTCTAACTTTTTTCTTTGTACTGGGGAAGCTGAGGCATATCATGTGCAGTCATCCTTGCCATGGCTGCATGGAGGCCTGTCCTTGTCCTTGCACTTAGCTCTCACCCACCCTGAGCATCCTTTTCCCCATAGGGGAGGGTGTCACAGTACAGGCTGAAAGACAGGTACCTCCCAGTCCTGCCTTCCTCAGGATCATGACTCAAACCCTTCTTTTCTTAAGTCCCTTCAGCTCTTGGCAGCCCAGACCCTGTTCCCAGAACCTCTGACACTGAGGCCCCAAGTGCTCCGTGGCTCCTGGGAGGGTCCATCTGAAGGTGGGCCCGAGAGACAACAAGGCCCATGGTGATGGTACAGACCTGTCCTCCAGGCACTTTCCCTTTCTATCACCCCAGGGCTGCCTTTGTGGCATTTTCATTGCCACAGAGCTGGGAAAACCCCACTCTGGTGTCTGTGCTGTCCAGGATACATCCCTCTTCTCCCTCCCTTGCTCTGCTCCAAACATGAATAAATTTATCTTTTTTTCCCCTCTCTGTGTTTATTTATTTTTTTTCTCTTTCCCATTACCCCTTTAATGCAGAGCAGGGCTGCTGATTACAAAAGAGGCAGTTTGACTTGAGCAATAGGTCTTCTTCACTAATCCTCACTGTCATGGAAATTCCAGCTGCTACAAGAATAAGAGGCTCAATCCATATTTGCCAGCTCTAATATGAAATCTGTCAGGGGCCAAATTAATGAGTTCCAAATTCCTTACATCACGATAACAGGTTAAGACTGGTCAATTAATTACATAAATCCTTCCCGATTCATTGTGCATTTTCAGGCGAGATTGTGTCCTACATAACTGAGTGACACCAGGCCTTTTGGATCTTGCTGTTCCGCAGAAAGGCCTCCATTTAAGAGCAGCCTGCCTGCCACCGAGGCCGGCAAATGTCACGCCTGGGCTCTGCGCTGGGCCCTAACTGTTTTTGTATAAAAATATTAATTAATTAATTAATAGTAACATGTATTTTCTAACTACGGCGGAGCCGTGGGGGCCAATGCGGAGGGGGCGGCGGGGGCTCCCCTGTGGGGCGGCAGGTGCAGCCCCCCCGACACCGGCGGTGCCCATCCCCAGCGCGGTGGGCGCCCTCCTGTTTCGCCCGGTTGAGAGCTGCGCGGCTGCGGAGGGGCTCACGGATGGGGGAGCCGGTGGCGACCAGGAAAACCCACAAACAACCAAAAAACGCTGGGCCGCCCCCGCGGAAAGCCGCGCACGCGGAGCGCGCTCCCGGCGCGGGGCCGCTCCCGCCCCGCCCCGGCCCCGCCCCGCCCGGCGGCGCCTCCCGCTGGCGCGCAGCGCCCCCTGGCGCCCGGCTGTGGGGTGCGGAGCAGGGCGGGCGCGGCCGCCTCCTTCCGCGGGGGGTGGCAGGGAAAGAGGGAGGGAGAGAGGGAGGGAGCGCTGCGGCAGCGCGGGCGGCCGCCTGCCCCCGCCCCGGCTCCCCCTCCGCCGTTGCCACGGGCTGCGGTTGCCACGAGTTACCGGATGAAGGCTGGGCGGCCCCGCTCCCTGAGTAGCGGGCGCGGGGCGGAGCGGAGCGGCCGCCGGGCGCGGGGCGGAGCGGGGCGGAGAGCGCGGCGGCCCCAGGTAAGGCTCTCGCTCCGCTCCGCGGCCCCGGGGCAAGGCAGGGCAGGGCGCGAGGAAGGGCTGGGCCAGGGCGCAGCGAGGAGCGCGATCTGGGATGCTGCCTTCCTTCTTCCTTTTTTCCCCCGTTCGTTGTTTTGTTCTTTTTTCCCCCTCTCCCCCTTTTTTAAATCCTCCCCCGCGCTCTCCGCTCGTACCGGCGGCGGAGCCCCGCGGGCTGCCGGCGCTGCCGCTGCCCGCCTGCGGGACCGCTCCTGCGGGCGCACACGCACCCACACCCGCGGGTGCGGAGTATCCACGGACGCCCCGCAAGTCAGCAGCGAGCCCAAAGGCCACAGTTCGATTTCTGTTTTACAAGGCCACTTGAATTAATTTCTAAGGAGGTTTTGTTCCAGAAGGCAAAGAAGCGACTTAACCCGTTTTAGCGCATTTTTAACATGAAGCGGAGAATAATTGTGTCTTTCCTAAAGCGTTTAGGCCTTTTGTGAAAAGAATCAGCCTGAGACTGGAAATTAGCATTTACATTTTTGCAACCTTGCAAAAGCTAGGGAAGAAAGGTAAAGCCTCCGATCCTTAGCCGTGCGCCTAGTCCTGCAATTACAGGAAACAACACAGGGCCATGCAAGGTTTCTTCTTCCTATCCATACCGTGTATAACAAAGCAAGTCACAAACACTTTTTGTTTTAATAGTTCATAGTAATTACATAAAATTTAAATATTCATCTGGAAAACAAATTCAGTATGTCACCTGTCAAAAAAAGACATGGACACCGAAGTTTGTACTGTTCTACAGTGTGGGATTTAGAGTATAAATTTTCCTCAGTGCTTATAGAAATACACTGTGATGTAAACACCAATTTTCATTCCAAATACACCATCTTTCTGGAGTTCCTTTGCTATGTTTTTTGTAGAAAATTTAAAGAAGTGAAGACCCAAACACAACAGATTGTGTATGTATACACATTGTGTATATATATCTACACATATATATACACTACATATATGTATACATATATTTATATATATATATAGACACATATTACAAAAATAACTGAAGAGTAAATTACACATGATAAGTCATGAAGTGATTAGGATATTGATATTGAAATAAAGGAAACCTTACTGTCAGGTTTAAACATGAGCTAGAAAGAAGTAACTTGTTTTATTTAATTACTTAAAAGCTTTTAAGAAATCATCATAAAAATGAGGATATAAAGTTATAAGCAAAAGATGAAGAAAAGCTTTTGAACGCAGAATTATTGCAATTAGATATAATGTAATCTGATTACTGCTTCTAATTTATAAATTAGGTATTATACTGTTTTTAAAAAGAAGCTAGCAGGAAATGTCAGCATTTTTCAAAACTAAAAAATGAGAATCAAAATAGCAGCGATCAACTGATCAAATTGTATGTCGTAAGTGTTGAAAAATTACCAAATCATTAAAGTAACAAAAGACATTAAAATTAATTTTTTTTAGCATTCACACTTGTAACAGTTACATTTAATGTTCCAATGAAACAAAATGCCTTAAAGCCTTCATATGTGGTTATATACAGCTGATACAGGAAGGAGACATACTAGAGAGCATGGAGTACTTTCCCTCCCCCATTACTAAGAAAAATTCCAGTAACACTAGCTACACAAACAACATTCAAAAGATAAATATTTGAACAAATTTCTGTCAAAGCTGAGAAGAAAGATACAGTAGTCTTACATTTTTTTTAACAGGATGCCGAAGAAAGTAAGAGAACAACAATAGAGCTATTAGAAAACAGATATTTATTTCAGAAACATCTTCATTTGGAAAACACTCGCTGGTATACTGATAAGCTCCTAGAATTAAAAAGTAAAATCAGCAACGAACGCTCTCCAAACCTTGTGTTTCTATAATTTTTGTCAGGTACTGAGGATATGTTAGTAAGCCAGAACTGTAAAGTGCTTCAAGAGTTTAGCTCAGTCTTTTAAAGCAAAAGAAAAACCTACATTGTGTTAAATAAAAACATTAATACCCTTCTCAACATTATTCCAGTTTTTGGTTTTATATCTTTCCCATCTTTTAAATAAATTTGCTAAACAAATTTTTTTGTAATGTGCCATCTTAAAAAAAAAAATAGAAAAAAAAATCAAGTAATCCAAATCTCTCCCTGGCAATAACCGCTATTTTTTAAGCTGCTTTTAGTGATAACTTGTTGCTTTAATTAAAAGTTATCACTTTTACATTAAAAATAGCGTTGCTGCTAACTCACACACAAGCTGAGATGGTGAATAGATACATTTGTGCAATGCAGTAAGACTGAGCAAAAAGAAACATGGATATTTATCTTACAAAGTGCTACCATCAACAAAATACAGTGGCTTAAAGTAGTTACCTAAGAGATGTTATTCTCAGGCTAATAAAACCTGTTTCTAAAATTACACATTCCCAGCTGGATGCTTTAAAAAAGCATGCCCACACATGTTTATGCTACCCCTTACTAGCTATTTAATAATCTATTGTTTCTGTAATTCACAGGTTTTAAATGCTCCTTCTTTGAAAGTAACCACAGAATTCTTAAAAAAGGAAAAAAAATAAAAAAGGCATGTATGTATATCCATTTCTAGGCTGGTAACTACTGCACTGAAGTTAATGAGAGCTTTGCTAGGGTGATCAGACCCCCTAGCTCTTTTTAATAGCAGTTAAATGTCAAATATAAATACAACACCACAGTGAAACATATTCCTTTGACAGAATCTGGGACAAGACACTACACAGCTGCTGTGAACAATAAAGAGCAAAACTAACGTTTAATCAAAATAAGTGTTGGTGGTTAAGAAGTTGTGTTCAAGCCTGCCTTTTGTTTGTGAAAAAGTCAATATTCCAACGTGTTAACTACAGCCACAAAGATATCAGCAGCTCCTGTTACTCACAGAGAGTGGAGAGGGCCACATCCATGCAGGGTGTTAGAGCTGTGTGATTATCATAATCTCACAGAGGGAGATACTCCCCATTTCAGCTGCTGAACTAAAACACCTCTACCAGCATCTTCAAATATAGATGCCTAAAGTTAAAGATGTTTGGTGAAATCCTGGCCCTAGCGAGCTCAATGCAAAATTCAGCCATTAGTTTCGATGGACCTCATCCAGGATTTGCACTGGGAATGAGTATCCATAATTCCCTGCGAGCTGAGAATCTCCAGCAAGCCTAGAAATTATGTAATTTTTATTTATATTTCTAAACTTCTAAGCAACCATACTCAAGAATTTTTGCCTTCAGTACTTAGGCATGATAAAACCAGTCTTTCCATAAACATTACAGAAGGACCAGAGGAAGATGTATTTATATCTCAAATTGTCAGCATACAGTTTGTACGAATGCTGTTTTGCTGATGTTGCTGAGCTACTTTAAAAGTGAGTACCTTGGTGGGGTGTGTAATTTCATCACCAATGTCAAATGACTGCTAAAGATGAAACTTCTCTGATGCAAATTACTAAAAGATGCTTTGAATATGTTTGATATGATATACCAACTTTTAAGATGAGGAATTAAGTTAGCTTTATTTTTCAAATCCGAGACGTGCACCCACTGACGGAAATATTTTAACTGCCACGTATGTCCGAAGAGCATGACTTACCCAATACTAAGATTTTAATAGTCACAAACACATAAATAGGTAGCATGTAGACCTGCATCAAGATACATTAAAAAAAAAAAAAATCACCAAAAAGATAGTATCGAGGTCTGTTTTCAATATTTTGTAAGGACATATGGTTGCATTAATGATGGGTCTTTTAGGTACACATTACCAGACAGCCCTGTTTGTGAGGTACACGTAACCAGTAAACAAAGCAGAAACTGCTCTGTACTGTCCTTAAGATAGCAATACAGGAAGGATTTTTCATGATTCTTCAGAAGCTGGGCTTGCTTTACATCCACATGAAATGCTGTCATCACTAGGTCCGAGCCCGGAGGATGAACTGCAGAAAAGGGGAGAGGGGGGGAGAAAAAAAAAAAAATAAAAGGAGGAAATTGGTTTTCACAACACACTCAAAGCCTGAGTAACAGAGGAGAACTTTAATTATCTCCAGTCACAAAGAGAGACAGGAAATTTGGACTTTTAATTAGCCATTTGGAGTGCAGTTGGATATTTTTTTAGCAAGATAATTTAAACGCGAATAATTCAAGTCTGACTAAATGAAATTCACATAATCAGAATGCAGATAATTGAATTTCTACTGCATTCATTAATTCAGTATGGAGGTGTGTGTGAAGACTTCTATGATGAGCTGTCACAGCTCAATAAAATCTCAGTCAATTAATTTTTTCATTATCTTAGTATTACATCAACAAAAAAGTGAAGCATGTGCGTGTGTATGTATGGATATATAATCTCAGAAAGTAAGGATATACGGAAATCACCTCTCTGAATCAGAGTCTGCATCGTTTTTTCCTTTTTTTCTCTCTTCATCTTCTATAGGAAAACGTCTGTTCAGAGAGGCGAAACTGTGAATCGCATCAGCAACAGAGTATTTGGTCTGTCCAGACACACAGGCCTCCATATCTTCTGGGCTTAGCTGAGTCTGTAAGAAGAGGTGAAGCCTACTATCTGAAAGCAGTAATGCATCTTGTAGGATCCTGGAAAAAGAAAAAAAAGGCAAATGCTTATATATAACCTGCACGCACACACACACACACACACATTCTAAAGTGTTTTCCCAGAACAAATTCTAAACGATGTCCTGCTTTTAAAGTTTTCAGATGAATCCTAAATCAGTAACAGAAGGCAATGAACATATTAAAATGATTAGGTGCGTGTTACTTTCTTATTACATTATTTGGAATTTTAGGTGAGTAAAAACATGAAGCTAATAGTTAGGCACATCTGCTATTAGAATAACTTCAAGGACATTTCTTCCATTTAACCATCTGCTATTACCACATGGATCAATTAATGATTTTTAGGCAGTTGGAGGCGTATACTCTTACAAAAATTTGGTCTTTTTTTTTAATAGCCAAACTTTTATAAAAATTACAAGTCACCGATTTGTTTGGTGGAATAAAGAAGTGTGTAGTGGGACAGTGAGTAGGCAGAACAGACTTCATGCACATGCAACATCAGGACTTTGGAATACCTGTTAACAACTGAGCCAACACTACCCAAAATTATTTACACTGTTAAAAATATGCACATATTTGAGCTAGAATGAAAATGTTAATACCAAACACTGATTTTAATTTACATGCAGATAGTTTTCAGAGACTCTTAAATTTTATTTAATTCCTGCTATTATTTTCAAAAACCACTTTTAAAATTTGGTTTATATAGATTTTAAATTAAGTCTCCAAATAAATTTAGCACAGAGTATTTACTTAAAACCCACGACAGTAAACAAAATACAATACATTCCAGTAACACAGAAAGTTGTAGAGAGACTTTTTCAAGGCCTGAGAATTGAGGATCATCATCACTATATTTAAAGAAAAGATATGCAACTTTTCTTCAACATTTCTTTAAAGAAGAAATTCTTTACTATGCAAATCCTAGAATGATTAACAAGAAACTTTTTAAATTTGTGTGTGTCTTTTTACTCATGTAATAAAGACATCAGAAGCTATGACCATGCCAAAGAATGCTCCACAGAAAATTATTTAAATATCTTTAACGCTACTCAGAGTCAATATTTACCTATTTATACCCATTTAGGTTATAGTTTTTACCAAAAAAAAGTCATTGATGTGCAACAGGAAACAAGAGATGACATTAATGTAAGAACTAGTAAGAGCAGAAAGAAATACTGCATTTTAAAGGTACTCTGACTAAAATGAAAAGTGTAACTGATTAGTTCCTTCTCTTGAATAAGATTAATGGTGTGTTTGGACTGTAATGTTTTAAACACAAATACGTTCTGAAAACTGTTCTCTAAAGCAGCCAACATTACAATAACATTTAATAAACACACAAAAGGATTTCTGGCTTCATTCAAGCCTATAAAAATCTGACAAATTAAAACAAGTAGTAAGAGATCTCCACATGAAACCACGAGATACTTGTGCGCATGCCCATTTCACTTGCCTAGGTGAACACACACACAGTCTCAACCACTAAACTCCAACTCCGACACCTTCCAATGAGGAAATGTCTCCAACAACCCTAATGATCTACCAGGTGCAGGTGAAATTGAGTCTCAGAAAGACCAGATTCTGCTGAAGTTTGAAATAAGCACACTTTCATACCTAAAGAAAGCCTTTTTAATGCAGTCCAAATTCTCGCAGTTTTAATAGCAAATAGACATCTGTAAAATCAATGGTGTAATGTATTAATAGACAGGAAAAGTTCTTTGTAGTCTAAAGGCCCACAAAGACTGTGTAAAAATGATTCAAAACAGAATTTACAGGTCCACACACCTTGACAGCAACAGCTTCATGATTACAGTTTGAAAAGCCATCATTCAGCAGCCACTAAAAGAGGATTTCAGCCTTGACTCTTGATACACCCACATTCCAAAGACAAACATTGCAACAAAAAGTAGAAGTATCATTCCAGACAATAAATCCGCTTTTATAGTTTATGCAATTGGGGAGTAAATATTCTCCTCCTACTTCTCTTAAAAAGAAAAAAAAAAAAGAAAAGAAAAGAAAAACAAAAAGAAAAATAATGTGCTGGAGTTTCCTGTAGAGTAACTACAGTTACAGTTTTTTCCAGTTTTTCCAGGCACAATGAGGGGATGCACATTCCTGCAATTCTAATATTTGCGTGTCTAATGCCAAGTAACACAGCAAAAAGCCATGTCATTAAATTCTGTGAATGGCATTTAGTTTCACAAATTTTCCTCTTGCTGCACCTTCAAAAGTTTCCTGCCAACCAGTGAAAACACGAGTAACTAACTGTTCATGAGATTACACTACACTTACAGCTCTGTTGCTGTTTGAAATGTATTTTATTTTCTTTATAAAATAACGGGTAATCTTTAAAATTGATTTTAGATGGTTTGAGGCATTACACCAGAGAAGTAATGAGCACTAATGTCAATGATATTGGACACAAATTCATTTTAGCTTTATTTCATGTCCAGTACAATTCTGCTAAGCCTTGAACTGCTAAAGCACTGTTATTAACTCGGCAGTAACCTAACACATGGAACAGCAAACAAAAGTGATAAGAGTACAGACTGATCAGGACCTCAAGGCTACTGTCCTTTTTCTGCAGCTATAATTCAATTTCCAATTTTACTTTACATTGGACTCATTATTTCACAGTAATTTTCTTTTCTGCTTCATAGTGCCATCTGGAGGTGAAGGGAGTGAAGAGAAACCAAGGTGCAGAAATGGAAAGATGTTCATAAAGCTAATCATACCCACACTCATATACTCATATATTGTGTGTGTGTGTTCACTATGTGTTCACATTGAGACCAAACACTCAGTGCATTTTGCAAGTCATTTAAAACCATTCTGAAATCAAATATACAAACACCTTTTACCTGGCCGTACCCTTGAAGAATTTGTTTTCTCTTAATTAAAAAATAACTCCTGCTTTTCCTGCCCCCTCTGAACCAACAGGTTAGACTGCTTTTTAATTGCATGCTTCAAGCAATCAAACTGAAAAATAAATTCTGCACTACCCATAGGTGTTATGCTTTCCTGTTCAAAATACTCTTTCTTCAAGGGAATACCCATACATTTGTCACCAGATGGTACTAGTAGTATTAAGTGCTGGTATAGCAGTTGCTCTCTGGGGCTTTCACTGTCCTGCGGTCTCACTGTGTGAAGGGTTGTACATTTAAAAAGTAGACCTGGCTTCAAGGACTTAAAAATAAAAATTACAAACCACCGCTTACAAATGAAAAAGGCAAGAGGAAGGGAGGAGTGTCACAACATTACTACTCTGATGTCTTCGCAGAGACTGGACGCGTGCGCAGTCTCGACACAACCGGCAGCACTCCCAGTGCTTCTTCAGCACTTTCACTGCAGCCAGTGCCAGGCAGGGCTGTGGTTACAGTGATGTAAATCAGCACTCGCTGCCACTGCGCTAATGGAAGAGTCACGGCTCACGGTAATAATTCCTATAAACTGACTGAGCACATTTAAGAGAACAACAGACCTTCTATGCACGCCTGGAAGAAGAAGGAAAGGCTAAACCCTGCAAGTCTTGATCCCATCAGTAGTCATTACTTGTCAGAGATCTCACTCCTCTTGGCCAGATTGCTCACATGCACAATGACTACTTATGTGATTAAGGGGGCTGCAGGATAAGGCTCTACATTAGAATTAGAGATAATAATTTTTTATTCACAGCCACGTGAATCCTTGTTTGTAAGCTTTCAGTAAATGCTTGTGATCTCTAGACCTTTAAAGAAGCAAGGCTGAAAATCATCACTTCACAACCAGAAGAAATAATGTCATTTTTGAGGAAATGCTGGATACTATATGAGGAATATTTCTCTTTTCCTGTGTTATGGCAAAAATATTTACAAAAGACAAAACGTGTTTTTTCTTATTTGGACAAAGTCCAAAATCTGGTTTTCTTCAACATGATTTTATTAGGTATATTATACACTGTTCTGCTGGAGGAAAACAACATATGGCTGAGCAGTACAACTTAATCCTAACTAAAGATTTCCTGTATCTACTGTAACCTAATACAATGACAGATGCACACTTGAATGTGTGTGGAAGGTTAACACTCCGATTTTGTTTTCGACAAATTTACTCTGCCCGTTTACATCAGATCACGAGAGCAAGGGAAAAACCCAAGGAGCTGAGAGGCGGGGGATGACAGCCTGTGCTGTGGTGCCCTCTATTGAGCATCCAGTCCCTCAGCCCCAGCCCACACCAAACAAAGCCCCAGTTTCCTCTTTAAAAAAGCTGACTGTGTTTCCTCCTTCACTTTTTATAAGGGAGGAAATGTTACTGATATTAAGCAACTGTGAAGCAACTGTTGGGTATGTGATAATGCGTGCGGTTAGGAGATGATTAAGCGACACGTGCCTGCTGCACACTATTCCCTCACCAGATAGGAAATACCAGCAAGGCTCCACTGGAGAGAGCCAACCTGCCACTCCTTGGCCACTTGCCCAAGGTGGTTCCACCTGCCCTACAACTGCTGGTGCTCCTGCCTGAGCCCCTGGCAGGGGCAAGCTGGCATCCATCCCTTTTGGAGCCAGTCTCCCAGTTTCCACATCCCCGAGACAGCACCCAGTGGAGACACCTCCAGAAGAGACCTCTGACCCTGCACCAGCTGCTGCTTGTGGGACTGCAGTGGGAAAGGCAAGGAGGTGGGAACAAAGGGGCAAAACACCAGACACCTTCAGAAAACGGCTCTGCCTTAGGCAGATGAACTTTGGGTGGCTTGCTCACTCCAGCACCCAGCAAGCCCAATGCATGGCCCTCTGGAGCAGCAACACTGTGGATGCCCTCTATCCCCGGTGGATCCAAGCGTTTCCTTTCTCAAAACTCTTAGTATGTCTTTCACTCCATCATAAACTGCATATATGAAAAGTAATTGAAGAGTAATCCTTCTCCCTAAATCACATAAATTTTTGGGATCCAACTATATTAAATATATAAAAAAAAAAAAAGTCATCAATTGAACTCAACTTCATTCAAAATGGCTTTGTTAATTAGTTTTCTCATGAGCAAACCCAAATGGTCTTCTGTGAAGGCAATCTAAATCCCAAAGTTAGACATACACATCTACAAAGGGATGAAAGCAAAGAGGATCTTCCAAAAGCTAAAATTATAACACACTGTTTTAATTTTGACCTCTAGTTTAAGAATAAACTTTTCCTGTAAATTTACAGGCATCCCCAAAGGACAAGGATACTTAGCAGGAAAAACACATAATTTTCCTTATTCTTACAAAGTAATTCATAATTGAAAAGGGGCTAGAGCTGACTTCCGTTAATGCAAATGGCCTCTTGAAATATTAAATTATGCCCAGACAAGAAGTGAGCTTTACAGCTCTTCATCACTCAGAGATAATAACCTGTAAGACAAGTAGATCTTACCCTGCATTTGTGCAGTAAAACCAAATCAAAATGGGACACCTGTTCCCAGATTTCACCAAAGTCTAGTGCTTAACTTCCCAGCTGTTGGCCTAATTCTTACGCTACTGTGCTCAGCATGGAGAGGCTTCACAAAGGCTCTAAGTGTGCACTATGCCCTGTGCTAACTCACCCTGGAGTGGGAAGTGAGGAACGACAAGAGAACTCTGTAGCCATCCACATATAGGCAATATGGAAGTGTTCCCAGGGCCAGAAGCTGAGCACTAGAGAGCCTCCAGCTGCTCAATCCTTGCTTCTCAGGCATGTGGCTCCTGCACAGGCAGGCACTACAGCAATCTGGTCATACAGCAGCAGGCACAGGGCACAAACCAAGATGCTGTAAGATCTAAATCCCCTCTTCAGAGATGTCTTGGATGCTGATAACACCTGGGATTCCTGCATCACAGGTGGGCATTTAAAAATGTTACCTGCAAACCTCTCCCAAGACAGGTCCATGCAGACTTGAATCCCATTTCTTCCCACTGCCACAAAGAAACACCAGTAGGACTGTGAGCTTGTGCACAGTGACTGCTGTCATTGCTGGGCTGAATGGAGCTCTCAGCTTTGCAGTTTTCGGTTATGCCTCCTCTCTAATGTATCAGAAAGGTCCTGCTACATCTGGCATTGCCACCCCACAGAATGTGTAGCATCCAGACCCAGAGCTTCAGTAAACTCAAGTGCTTATATTATACACAATATATATGTAACATATGCATATTGTACATATAAAACTTACATATATACAGAATACATGTGTATATTTTACATACATATGTATATTATACCTGTATATTATACACAGGTGTATATATATTTATTATACATTCATTCTTGTTAGGGAGTTCCACATGTTCAATTTCAGAGAAAAAAAATCATAACCTTTGGCTCAGAGTCATAAAGTGGGGGGGGAAGCATCATGGCAGTGTCGCTGAGCCAATAGGAAGGTGCCTTCTGTGAGCAGCAGCACAGCGGGGCCAGCCAGCAGAGGGCAATGGTACAGCACATAAGCTGCCAGGCCAATATATCTCAACGCAAGCCCTGAAAATTCCCTCCAACTACTCCCCAGGGCTGAGAGAAAGCTGACACTCTTCTAGCACTCAAGTTCAAACATTTAAATCATTACCTTACAACTGAGTTCCCTCTTTTCCCACTTCTGGACTAACAGCAGCATGGTGAAATACTCCACATTCTGTCCTTGTCTACTGTCAGTATCCATTTAAGCTACAGTCATCCACAAGACTGGAGCATGAGGATGTGTTTTAAGATAATCTACCTTTCTGCTTTGCCTTTTGAAGTGCAGACAGTGTTTGTAAACATTTCTGATGCTGATATACCATATCTTGCTACCAGAATGGCCTCTTTGCCATTTTAAAATGAGAGCATTTTTTTGAAATGCACTACTCCATGGGGCAGCACAGCTAAGATAGAACTGCTCAGACTCAGAAACCTAAGCTACCACACTCTTCATTATCACTGACATGCTTCTAGGAGCACAGCCCTTCCATTTCACTGCTTCTCTTTCCTGAGGTGCAAAAATACTCTAATCCTTTTCTGCTTTCTCTTCCCTGCCTTCAGCCAATATTTATTGGCTGACCTTTTGGCCATAGATCCTATATAACTGCATACAGAATATTATTCCTGCAGCAGTTAGCTGTCCCTGCCTTCAGCTGCTAAGCCTAACAAATATACCTCAGGACCAATGATTTGTTGTCTCTTAGGGGAGGCTTATAATACACTGACTGGAAAGATGAATAGTCTCTACTTGCAGTGTTTCACCATGCCCTTACCCCGAGCAGCAGCTAACAACAGCCAGCAGAGGTACACACAGCTCCTGCCCCAGCAGCTGTGAGCAGCCTGTTCTCACACCAGCAGTGCCAGGGCACTACAAGAAAGGCAGAAAAAAAGCAGAAAATTACACCAAAAGGGGCTCAGCCACTACAGAAGGTGAAGTGGTCACAGCAGTGGGACTCAGGGATGCAGTACTGAAACTCATACAGTACTCCCTTGTAATGCAGGTCAGACTCTAGCTAAGCCTGATGAACGATTTTACACAGATTGCATCTACACTGAAAATGGTCACAGCTGCTAGAGCTTGCTTATGTTAGTGGGACTAGTAAACAAAGTAATTTGCATTATAGGAAAGCTCTGTGTTAGGAGATCTCACTAGAGAATTTTCCCAGGCTCACAGAAGTTTAGCCCACAAAGACACTGATTTTCCATGAACATAAAGGGGGGGGGGGGGGGCTTTCTTCTTTGTACAAGAGCATCTAGCTCATTATTGAAAGCTAGAAATAGCATCACAGTGAAAGATCTCCCAACCTTAGTATGCAATTGCAACGTGATTTAAATCTAAACGTATTATCTATAATCAGTGCAATGAAACACAATGGAAAAGTCCCAGCTGAAGTCTCCTTATAACCAATAGAGCTGAAGTCACGTGTATGAATTATGACAGCGCAAGTAAGAAATATAGCTAAACGTGTAGCACGTACAGATGACCACACGGTGGCTCTCAAGTACCAGAGATGAGCTATTTTAAACCAGGAATTGATGACCTCATAAAAATCCCAACATCTCTAGGATAGGCTGTACTCACTTTTCCAGGAATTCTTGCAGACCCTGACGGCGATGGTCCACGTGATGAGGATTGTTCATATTGAAAAAGGGATTTTTAGATGGAAGTTCAGGTAGCTGTCTTTATAAACAGGAAAAAAATACACAGTTAAAACCAAACGTGAAACAGCAGAGAAAAATGCAGTAAGCAAATGCCAACCCCAAGCATGTGAAAATCATGGGTCATGTTCCAGAAGCTCTTGAAATCAATTTGGGAACACAGAGCTGAGAAACTGAAGGGCTTCTCACACACCTCAAAAGGGAAAATAAATTAATCTGATTTTTCTGGTCCAGTTGTTAAGCTTGCATCCATGTCTGGCTGGGTGTCTTATGGTGCTTGCAAGACCTAAGCAAACTAAAGAAGAACAAAGAGGAGGTACGAGCACCTACACTAGATTGTTATTTCTTCTACCTCTGCATAGCAAAAGAAAATACAGACCAAGTCTTACAAATTAGAGGGGGGCTCACCAAGCAAAGGCTATCAGTACAAACCACATTCTTCTGGGTCTAAAGCACATAAAATGCATTGTACAGAATAAACTTGTGCTAGTAAGAAACACAGGATACTTTCCAGATCTGATTTCTGTAGTTCTCCGGATTAAGATGAAACAATCCTTCCCTCCATGACTGACAGATTATTAAATAGCCATATATAAAGTTGCTCACATAAGCACTGCATTGCTCTGAAGCCTCTGCCGGAGCCAAACAAATTCTCGAAAGCGTCGTCTAACACAGGATGTTTTCCTTGTAAAGCATATACTGTTTGTCTGTTGGGAAATAAAACACAATTATTTTGCAAATCAGCTTAAGCTGAAGCTCAGGCATGGTATTAAAAACACATCCAAGATGTTATACTGATGCCTGAGACACCAATGGAAAGCTTGACATTAATTCAATTCATGTTAAGGATGGTGCTTTACCTCAGACAGGACTGGTGACAGCTGCTACTGCTTCTCAGGGAAACATTTTTCATTGCTTTCTTTTTAAAAGCAAGAGATTTGGATTACAGTGCAATTTACAGTAACAGGAAAAACAGACCTCAAAAAAAGGTTTCAGTAGATAACATCAATCTTTGCAGGGGGAAAGGATCATCTTTAGCTATTCTAGTTACCATCCTGCAAACAGCTACACAGAGTTTTTCCTGTGCGCAGTCCCACTTAAATCAAATCAAAGAAACCAATGCGACTGCTCTCCAAGTATCAGCATTTGGAAATTTTCCCACAGAACACTATCTGTTCACTAGGAAAATGACAATTCATCAAAAGAGAAACAATATGTGGAAATTAAATACTTTTGCCAAATTTTCCCATGGAGCATGCATTTAGATGAAATGCCACATACCAGACAGGACTCCATTAGAAAACTGCCTGCAGTCCAGCCCACCCTACCCTCCCTGCCTGCCAGGAGCCATAACTCCAGCCAGCCACAAGATGCAGACTGTAGAGAGCACAAAGATGACAGCCTTCTGGAATAGAGGAGCACCCAGGATACCACACAATTTAAAAAGATAAATGCTCTAAGAGCTGGGTAGAAGGGGAACTCAGCTGCCCTAAAATACAGGCAGACACAATACTTTGAGTCCACTGAGAAGTCTGTGTGGGAGGACTGACCTAGAGATTGGTCTCCAAAAGCCCTGGCACTGTGGTGGCAGGAAGCTGAGTTGATGCTTAACGGCTTCAGAGATGCCCAGTGCTGGATCATGTAACACTGTATGCTGGGTTTGTTGGGGGAGAGCTAATTTTCTTCACAGTGGCTGGGGCTGTGTCTTGGATCTGTGCTGAAAACACTGTTGGTAACACAGGGATGTTTCTGTTACTGCCAAGCAGTGCTTGCACACAGCCAAGGCCTTTTCTGCTCCTCACCCCACCCCACCAGTGAGCAGGCTGGGGGTGCACAAGGTGTTGGGAGGGGACACAGGGGGAACAGCTGATCCCAGCTGACCAAAGGGATGCTCCATACCTTATGGCATCATACTCAGAAATAAACTAGGGTGGAGGTTGGCTGGGGACTGCCACGGCATTGGTTACTTGGTGCTGAGCATATGTTTTCATTTGCATCGCTTGTCTTTCTACAGTTTTATTTATTTTTCTGTTTTTCTTATTAGTATTGTTATTATTATTGTTTAATGTTATTATTAATGTTACTACTACATTTTGATTATTAAACTGTTCCTATCTCAACCCACAAGTTTTCTCTCTTTTACTGCCCTGCAATTCCCTTCCCTCCATCCTGCTGGTGGGACAGGGGGGATGTGAGCAAGCAGCTGTGTGGTGCTTAGTTGCTGGCTGGAGTTGAATTATGACACATTTGATCTAAACAACATCTCCTCAACTTAGCAATTGCTGAGAAAGCCTTAATACACTTTTATTCAGAGGCACTGATGTCTGTGAAACAGTAATACAGCACCCACCCTGCCAAATCTACAGAATTTCTATTTGCCAGAAATGAAAAATGCAATTGCTTTGGAACCAGTACTTGAAGCACATTGCAAACTTGAAAGTTTCACAACTCTGATTGCCACACAGGAGAGAAATACTTGTCACACAGACATTTAATAAGTCATCATTTGACTGCTTGCTCTCCTACACTAACTGCTTAACTCTTCCACAAAGGAAGGAAATGCTTTCGGTCTTGTGCCAAACATTAACCATATAACTGCTGCTCTCAAATACCTTTATTTTACACTGCAGTTAAAATCCCTGGATCTAGATTTGGCGAATTAGGGTAACGCCTTCCATATGTCATCCACCAAAGAACAATCAACAAAACAAAATTATATATAGGACGGATTTAAGGCACAAAACCACCATAATTACAAGTGCACTCCCATTAACATACGGTGGACTACAACCATAAACCCAAATGCAATTACTTCACACATCCAAGGACCACTAAAGTAGCATAATATGAATGTCAAGGTACACTGAAAACAACCACATTGCAGCAACCAAATAACTTGGCAAAAAGAACTGAGGAGAATTTAAAGTACAAATAACCAGATAATTACTTGAAGAGAAAGTTGTTTTCCCATGAATACCTGAACATTCTTCTGTAATGGTTAAGATATCACTGACTGTAACAGTCTTCTAGCTGGTAAGTAAAGCTAAGAATCGTCTGTTGCAAGACATTGTGGAATGCACAAGTGAACACATAAGGTTCAACCCCAGCTCTGCTGGACCTACTACATGGCCATTGGCAAACCCACCTTACCTGTTCCACTGCAACTCTGTTGTTGAAAAAGAATAATAGCCCCCAGCATCCCAGAAGCAGAAATTCCATTTATATCCCAAAGACAATCCTGGCTTGGACAGAAACAGCAATAAGAGCCCAAAGAATCTGTTCTGATATTTTTATACTTACGTGAATAAATATCTCATAGTCTATGTAAGAATGCCACGAGTCTTCTTTCTGTATCCTGGGGTCTCGCACCAAGACAGTTACAAACTCCTGTAAGTGCATAATAAAAATCAAGCAATTAATTTCAGAAGACAAAGACAGTCCTAAATACTCTCTTGATTGTTCTGCTGTTCCACAAACTACTGAGTCAGATTAAAAGCTGAACTGCTGTTTTATTGAATTTTGCAACCCTATAAATGGAGAAGCAAAAAGCAATGAATCATCTAAGATACACCACATGTCTGGGAAAGTCCCTGCCAAACTGCTAGCTGAAAAGGAGTATTTCAGATTAAGTAACACTGTGAGAAGTCATACATGTTTCATGCATGGGAGATGCGATCTTGGTAGCGACAGACTGAAAACCTTACATTCTAAGTCACACATGTAAAGGAGAACAAGGCAGGTATTTTAGGCTTTTCCCACATTTGTAATCAACACTGACAAAGAGTACAGTTGAAGATGTGGCACTGGGGCATTTCTGTTCCAGTCTGCCCATCAATCTGCCCAACGAATCAACACAGCTATACTGCAGAGCATAATTTCTCATTTTGAGGGCACAATCATATAGAGTATTAGTTGTAGAAGATGTCATCTCTAGCTTACTTCCTTGTAATTTCTACATTTATGTAATAATTTAGAGGGATCCCAAAAGAGAGCGAGAGAGAGGGCCTGCAGATGTTACTGTAATGTAACTGGGCATCACTAATGGGAATTGGAAGAGACTGAAGAATGAAATGTTTCTGAATACCCTCAGCTAATGATCAAAATTTTGTTGTAGAAAAAAACAAAACCAAACCAAACGCGAAAATCCCGATAAATCTGTATATTCATACTAGGATGGAAAATATTCCTTTAAAATACAAAGGTCAAAAGTGTGCTTAAATACCTGCTACTTCTGGAGCAAATACACAGGCTGCCCTACTCCAGTTTCTTAAATAAACTATTCACCCCAAAAGCTAAGCCAACCACTTGGCAAAGACTAAAAGAAAAGCGTATCACTTTAAGCTGTAGATATATTCCTCCTGAGAGGAAGGCACTGCACAAGATCTCCAGGTACAGGAATCGACTGTGGGAGGAATGACAGTGTCTCTGGTAAAAACCATGCTTTTTTTAGTACATATTTGCATAAATCAAGAAATCTTGAACCAGAAAGTTCTCAAAATCTGTCTTCCTATGCCCAAACCAAAGACATCAGAAATAAAAGCCTTACTCTTCAGCCAAATCTTCTCCCCTGACACACACTTCCATGTACCACCACTGCAAACCTTGAGTGGACTGACAGGAGAGCAACAACAACCTTGGTAGGCCAAGATACTCTTTTTCCTGAACAGCCATTGCACTCTGTACGTAGCAGGGAGGCATTCAAGGTCTGGATTAAATAATTTTCCTCTCTGATTTTCAGGTGTTACTACTTCAGAGATGGGGAGCCTCTGGTCTGATGGCTGGACACAGCCTTTGGTTTTATGTCACCTTAGCCCGGCTCCTGGTCCCAGGGGTGCTTTCTGTGTAATTGGTGGTTACCCTTCTAGTGAGTATCATGAACACCTTGCCAAAGAAAGCACATTTGAAAGGCTCCTGCTACGTCTGATGCTTCCTTCCTCGCTGAGGAGCACTGGAGGGCCAATTCTCCCCTGCAGCTCTTTAACCCCAGCCAGCATGACACAAGAGGAACAAATGAACAAGAGCTTTAATCATTTCTACCAGCTGAGGGTCATGCCTTTACTTTTACAAAAACACTAGTGGGACATATGAGGAAGTTATTTCTGCTCCAGAGAAGATCATGAGCAATGTGCTGAACACAGGAGAGGGAAACCATTTTTTTGGTTGTTTTTCTCCACCTGCCTTCCTGTCTATAATATTTACCACAGACAGATAGATAGATAGGGCATACTTTCAGATCCACTGTACCATCTTTTAATGTTCAAAGTTTTTGTCTTCCCCAAATTCCTCTTTCCCTGTGTCCCAGTCTTCTCTAAAGCTGCAATCACTTCTCAACATATTTTCTTTTCTTTGCTGAGCACTAAATGCATCAGTCCTGCAAGTGGAAGAAAAGAAATGATGCCAAGATGCTTTAAACAGGACACTGCACTCCTCTTCCCTTCAACTGCTGTAGCACAGGAGTCACAACCTCAGGCAGCCTGCTCATAACCTGACCTCAGTCTCTTTCCCCTCATCTACTGCTGTATCAGCTTCTTGTTGATCTTCCTTTTGTCCAGATTCCCCAAATTACCCCATTTCCAAATAACTTTCTATGACCGTCTCCTTCGTACAGAATCAAAGTAGTCTTTGAAGTAAAATACTTCTTTCGAACCTCTGTTATACCAAAGAATTCTGACCAAAAGTTGCTATTGTATATGCTGCCAGTTAGCTATGGCTTACCTTGGAAATCATTCCAGACCACAAGATTCACATTGGAAAACTTCTGTACACTTTTAACTTGCAATTAACTAGTCACTGAGCTTCAATATGGAGGAAGTTAAAACCCTTCAGACTCTACCTACCGAAGAAGGGAGACCTGCTGTATATGCAGGCAGTGTCTAAGCAGTAAAGAACTGAGCCAAGAGGAAAAACTATCCGCAGAACAGCAGAGCACCTCAGCAAAAACTTCAGCCCTCACACACGGTCACTGTCAGCTTTGATTTGAAACACCAGGATTTCAACAGAAGACTGGTGTTCCTTATTTTTCCCCCCTTATTTACTGAAAAAATGACAAAACTGAATTTAGAATGAAGCAAGATAAACAGTAAGCAACTATAAATGAAAAATAAAAATGTACAGCGTTTCTCAAGATTTTGGGTTACTTCCCCTATCCACCTCTTGAATCCAGGAAGTGTTAACCCCCATTCCCGTTACAGATTTTGCTGCTCTGAAACAGTGGCATTGCACATGTAGGCTGTTCCTTCTCTTCTGACCTTTAAGACTTCTCCAGAATACGAGAACCCACTGGGAAAACAGCATTGATCTAATCAAAGCAGACCTAACCGCCCAGTATAAATGATGATCTGCTGCCAGAAAAGGTGCCTATGCTTTTGCAACCCTTGAGAAGTAGGCTTGTAAAGGCCAATATTCGCATACAGGCTTTGTTATGGTTCAAGCAGAGTTAGGTGGCAGAATATTCCTCTGCGAGATTGCTGCTGTATGCTCAGTCCATCCTGCATTCCCTAGTCACAAACAATCAGGAGGTTACAGCAGTACTGAGCAATAACTGCCTCTCTCCTCTGTATGTATTCCACTCCCTCCCCATCATCCATTATCACATCTATAAAAATGAGGATACTCTCAATAAACGTGTCTATTCTCAAGTAATGCACTGTCCACTTGGGGGAGGTGACGCTGACCTCTCCCTCCCACAGACCAATTGAAGACTAACTCAATCATTTGTCACAAAACTGTATTGCAGTCCAGCTGTACAACATGGGAAACTCAGTACAAAGAGTGCCAAGGTTTCAGGGACTTTTTACTTTTGCCAGCTGCAATCGTGTACAAGGTGTCTTCCTCTCCTGCCCAGTGTTGCTTGGTTTTTTCAGAATTGCAGATCTAGCTATTATGCCACATTACATGTATTTTCAGTTTTGTTTGGTTTTGGTTTTTTTCTTGATTGTATTGTTGAGTTTTTTTTTTAATTGAGGGGCACAATACATGCATTTATATCAATGCATTCAAGAATGCGTGTCCTGTAACACTTCAGTGCAACAATTCTCTCAAAACCAAAATTTGCTGTTGACACTTAAAAGTGTCCAGGCTTGGGCATGGAGGTCTCTTGCACTGGGAACAATATATACTCGAGAGAAAGCTACTGAAAGATGTGGCATCTCCATTTATTCCTTCTCTCTGGAAACTGCTAAATTCAAAGGCAAGATATTTTCTGTCCAAACTGCTAATGCTATAGCTTTGATACCGATCCCAGCAGCCGTGCTGGCCTGAACATCTTCATGAATATTCAGAATCTTCAAATCTGCCCCCAAAGTAATCATAACTACTTAAAAAGCAGGAATTGCAGAACAGTTTCTCTGGCTGGATGTGCCTTATAATTCCTGGCTAGACTAGCATGGCACTGGTGGTATTTTGCTACCCTGTCCTCAAGGCCAGGAGCAGTCCAAGTAGATGGGGTCACACATAAATGACAAAATGGCCAAAGTGACACCCAAACCTGGATTACACCTACTCCCTCATGGTTACAGATCTATGCAAAGAACATGAGTGTTGACAGCAGAGTAAAAGGACAGCACTGAGGTCACACAGACACAATCACAGAAAAACAAAATGTTCCATTTGGATCTGCCTCAAAAGGAAAAATAACCCATAAAGGCAGCTGAAGCAAACACTAGAAATCTTTCTCTTTTCATTTTTCTCTTTCTTTTTTCTTCTCCTTCTCTCTTTTCCCATTGGATATATTTCTGCAAAATGCAATGGATTCCTCAGAGACAAGGATTAGGCAGAAGCCTGACTATATAGAATCTGACTACAAAAAATGTGTCCTTCTCAGAAGTCTCCTACTAGGAAAATAGGAAATCTGACATGGAAATATCTATTTTTAATGTGAGGGGAAAATCTGCCACAAGAAGGAGGAATAAAAACAATCTCACATTGGTTGATTATTTGTATTAATCATTTCAGCTGCATTTTAATTCAAATGTCTGTGCTCAGGACTGTATCAGGTGATAAGCTTGTGCTCCTGTTACACATCTGATTAGTCAATAACCCCTGAAGCGTAATTTTCCACAAAGCTTCCAAGAAAAATAGTGTATCCCATCAGGTTGCCTGTTAGTAAAAGGATCAGCCACAAAAGACATGGGGCTTTTCATGCTGTGGGTGTTGGCATCTTCACTCCACGCATGCTGAGTAGTAAGGCTGATAAGAGACTAACAGCTGAACAAAATAATTTGTTGAAACTTTTAATGTTCATTGGACTGAGCAGAAGAGAACATGCAAGTGGGATTCTTGTGGTCCATGCAGCTGGTAATCAGAGTTCAGACCCAGCTCCAACCATTATGTTCTATAAAATATCTAAAGACTGATAAAAAGAAGACTCCATCCAAATCCTTCTCTCCCATCTCAATGTCTGAGCCCCTTATGCACAGTCACTTAGTCTGAATGAGTATTTGATTCTTCTATCAGACTTTAACAGAAGGAACTGGCACTGCATCATTCCAGAATATTCTGTATCCTGGCAACTAAAAGTATGAAGAATATAACCAATCTTCCCTGATCCATGTGAACCTTAATGAAATTCAATCCACAACTGCCACACTTGAATACTTTTCTGTTAAAGCTTAGATACAACTTACCTGTTTTTCATGTTTTGGCGTCATCTTCACTGGTTTGTAGTACAAAAATCAACCTGAAAAGAAAACCAGAATAGACATCAGATTGGCATTTAGTAGTTATTTAAAGGTCATTATCACTTTTGTTATTTATTAGTAGACAGTGGAAAAAGCCAGGGTTAGTGCCATATACAGCAGAAAACATCCTTGCATTAACTATATCTCAGAATGTATTCATTTTAAAAATAATCCCTTTTTAGAAGCACTGGGCTAGTCCCCTGCTCTATATATTTGTCATACTTGACAGTCCAGTGATGCCTGTCCATCTCTGGAAGTCAGTGCTTTTCTCCTCTGCTCCAAGAGCCATCTCAGGGTTCATCCTCCTACCCACCTCCCAACAGCTCCGCTCTGCCAGCATTCCCAGTGCAGAAACACAGCCGAGGCAGGGCTGCCTGTGCCTCACTCCCAGATGCTCAAGCACAGGTCTGCGTGACTGCAGCTGAGGTCCAGAGACTCTTAAAACATCTGAGTCAAAAGAATCAAACGCCCATCTCAACCATTTCCCTGAAACTCAGAGAACTGGAGACACAAACTGCTTGGATCCTTCAGGCTAGCTAAAACTCAGGCTAGATTTCACAGTGCCCGTGGTTTTCAAACCTCCATGTAGGGAAGGGTATAATTAGACCAAATCAAAACATCCTGTCATTAACTTACATTTTAACTCTACTCTTTCACTGAAAATCTCAATAAATTTTTAACTGCGTCTGCAGTCCAATAAACTGGACAGTTTGCTCAGGACAGGTACCCACATGGGAAGAGCAGAACAGCTTTATTTACTTGCCAGCTTATACACACACCACCTCCTGTTTAGTGATACAGAGCTTGAAGCTGCTCTTGTTATTATACAACTACATATTTAGGTCAAGCCCAGCCAAGGAGTGCTGAACACCCCACCCCTGCCTGATGCCTCTTCAAATTACAAACTCCACCCATTTAAATAAAACAGGGCACAAAGATAAGCACACACACATTTCTGTGACCAGGAAATTATTTTGGAACAAACACTTTGTTGTCAAATTTCTATAGGCTCAGTTATATCAAAATAGGATACTCTTTTTCCAAATAAAAATGCCCATACATAAGACTTCATCCTAAAGGGTGCCGTTGTATAGCTCCCATCTTCATAAAGATAAGGCCGTCACTTCTTTTCTATAGCTAGAATGGTATTGATAAAACAGGAATATCAAAAACACACTCAAATTTTCTTCTTTTATTATCTGCATTTATTTATGCTTAAGTGGCATGTATGTTCTGAGCTGAAGTTATAGAAGAGCACTCGGACATTTCTTGCTGCACAGGCTCAGCAGTGTCAAGCACCTCTGCAAGGTGGGGGTAGAGAATTTGCCTCACTGGTTCTAACTGCTGTTAGTGCAAAAGTGTATTAGGAACTTTCCTTTTGGGGAGATAAACGGCTTTTACCTCACAGGAGAGCACAAGCACACATTACATGACCTTTCATGGAATTGCATAATCATTTAGGTTGCCTCCAAGATCATCAGTCCCAACCTTTGACTCACTACCACCTTGTCCACTAGACCATGGCACTAAGGACCACGTATAGCTGTTTCCTGAACTTCTCCATGGATGGTGAAGTGACTCCACCACCTCCCTGGGCAGTGCATTCTAATGCTTAAAAAGCCTTTCTGTGAAGAAATTCTTCCTGAGGTCCAACCTGAACCTCCCTCCCCTGGTGCAGCTTGAGGCCAAGTCCTCTTGTCCTGTCAGTGGTTGCCTGGGAGAACAGTCTGATCCCCACCTCACTACGGCCTCCTTTCAGGCACTTGCAGAGAGCAGTAAGGTCTCACCTGAGCCTCCTTTTCTCCAGACTGAACAACCACAGCTCCCTCAGCCTCTCCTCATAGGATTCACTCTCCAGACCCTTCCCCAGCTCCATTGCCCTTCTCTGGACTCGCTCCAGCACCTCAATGTCCTTCTCCAAGTGAGGGGCCCAGAACTGGACACAGGACTTGAGGTGCAGCCTCACAAGTGCTGAGTACAGACAAAAACACTGTGTTAGGTTCAGGCTATTTGAAGAAGATTCTTTCTGCTGTCTCTC
Organism: Corvus hawaiiensis; assembly: GCF_020740725.1. Classification (NCBI taxonomy): domain Eukaryota; kingdom Metazoa; phylum Chordata; class Aves; order Passeriformes; family Corvidae; genus Corvus; species Corvus hawaiiensis. Next base: position 46,737,851 of record NC_063213.1, read on the forward strand.
CCCATTAAATATAGTTGTAAACCTATATATAGTTTGATGTTATTTTTCCCCCTTTCAGACCTTATTGAATTTGCTGTGTTTTTTTCAAGGTGGCAATTCAAAATTTTTTCTAGTTATGTATCTTTATTTCATCAAATTCTGCAGTGTGTTTCTCTCCTGTCTCTAAGCTGATTTAAGTGAGAAATTATGCAAGCCCAAAATATCTCATTCCTAACACTGCTAGCAAATGACAAGGCTGAAATAGCACGTTTCATTTTGTCATCTGTTTTTCTAATGACCGAGTTATATACTGGTGCAGGTTAGCAAGAACAGCTTAAACTCCAAACAGCCACCACAATTTTAAATATTTAATGGCAAAAAATTAATATTTCAACACCAAAAAGCTTCCTAAAATATTTAAAATACATCAGTTTTTCATGAAGTAATTTGGAAAAAAAAAATCAATAATGGAAATGCAAACCCCTCAAAGCTGCCTTTTTTCACTGATTTCCGTGAGATTGCCCAGTCATGCTGCAGCCACTTGCAAATATACTGAATGCAATACTCTGTCTGGTAGCAAGATATATATTTGGGGACTTCTGTAACACATAATGAAGCCAGTGAAGCAGAACACACAGTGAAGCCAGTGAAACTTCAGCTTAAGAGGTTATCTTTTTATCTTGAAAAAAAATCTACCCAAAATACCAGCGATGGAGCAGCCATCAATCAGAAGACAAACAGAAGGCTTTTGGTCTCTTTTACTCTAAACAAAATGTACTCTGATAGAAATGAATGAGTGCTGGGAAACAGAATCAAAAAAAGCCACAGGTAGATCTGTAGTTTTGATAAAACACTTTCTGTTGTGACTGGGAAAACCCCCCCACATTGCTTTGAGTACGTTTTTGTTCTGCTTCTGATCCATTATCAATCTGAAGACCTCTTTTTTATTTTAGTTTCATATCCTTACTATATCAACTGCTCCTTGCAGTACATATTTTTGATGGTTCTTAATTGTATAACCAACAAAACTGCCAGGGAACAGCTCCACAACTGCCAATGACAACCACTCAAAAGCAAAAAGATTACGTAGGATGAATTGCCATACTTCCTGTGCCTAAAAAAGAATCAGGAAGAAGAGGGGGGAAAAAACCACAAGTACTGCAGTGCTTTTCTTAGGGAAAACAGATAAACTGCAGTGCTCTTCTTAAGAGCAATAGATAAACAATATCAAGTATTATATTTTATTTCATGTTTTAGAGATTAGTTTGTATTTTAAAATCTAAATTAAAACTGATAATCTAACATTACTAGGGAAATACCCTTTTATCATGTAGATAGATTGCTGCTAAAGGAGGAAGTAATTTCTCCCCAGCGTTCCCCAACTGAAAGATGAAAACTCAAGCAGTAGCACAGACAAAAACCACTTGCTCTAAGACCAGCATGAACAAATGCAAACCCTCCTGGCTGCCTCACTAGTAGCTGTATTTAGCTGCACTGAAATGTTATGATTTCACTCATACTGGGCAGTGGCCTCTGTAATATCCTTATCTGCTTTGGGAATGCTCACGCATTCCATGTGCCCAGTGTTTGCTCTCAAGGATAAATGCTGGTAGTCAGCTCATGCATGCATGCATGCATGCATCCATCCATCCAACCACCTTTGGTTATTTCTAATCATATAACTAAATGACCACCTTCAGGCTTTAATGGGGAAGTGTGATTTATTTTTAGACCTTGGTGATGATTGAAAGTACTATCCAGTCACAAGCAAAGTCCTCAGCTGTGCTTTCAAGGTTGTTCCCATCATCAGTATCAAATGAAACTTTCATTCAAGGCTTCAATATGACCGAGAGAGATAAAAATTGAATCGCTAAATGCTTACAAGACTTTCCTGCATTTTATGTTTTGCTCACCTTAAGACTCAAAAAAAAGTCACAGTAATTTTCATTTACAGCCTGTAGAAAGTTCAGCTGCATCCATACATGGAGTTCACTATCAAAGAACATGCCCATGTACACCTGGCCACGCTATAATCCTGAAAGGAGAGTGATCCACGTGGATTTGTAAAGAAGGGGGAGGATCAGGAAGAATAAGAGAAGATCTGGAGTGTTCAAAAACCCCCCAAACCTACAAAAAACTCAATTCCATGCTAAAACATAACTATTACTAAGATTTGGGATAGGATAATGCAAATTTCTTTTGGGGAGCATTTGCTGTATTTGCAGAAGCCTCAGGTTCTGGACTAGTTCTTAAAGGTCAGTCACTGGCAGAGAAAGTCACTGATGTAGAAAGAGCATCTCCTGAGATGCCTGTGCCGCTGCTGTTCCAATGGAGTAGGAAATAACAGAGCTAAATCCCCACTTAGTACTAACCCATAGCTAGTCAGAAGCATGGATGAAATACTACTAGAGGTTTCAAATGAAAGGATAACAAGTGAGAGAAAGCGATGTTAATTTGTTTATGGAACAAAAGTGCCTGAAATCGTAAGATCAAATATACTGTATGTATCCATGGAGAGGTCTTCTAGTCCAGCAGTGACATAGGTGTGACTTACTCTGCAACCTCAGAATACAAGAAATAGGCAACATTTTGAGGGCTTATTCCCCAGTTTTGAAGGGAAAAAAAAAAAGAAAACTATGTATGTATGAGTGTATGCCACCTATATAAAGTGTACCATTCTGTGCTGCCAAACTCACCGCATCCTAACGCAGCTTGGCACTTACAGCAATTGGGTACATGGCTATCACAGAACTACTGCTCTTGTTGATGGGAAAAATCTTATTCAAATGCTGTTCCTCAAGCAGGGACTTTCAGTCAATCTGGAATAACTCAAACTCAGCATAAGCAAATGCCTTCTACTTCACCTGTTCCACCTTAACACCTGGGGTCAACCCAACTGCACTGATGAGGGTGATGAGTTCACTTCTGTTCCTCACTGTTCATGAACCAGATAGTGAGGACTGAAACTCCAGACTGTGCAGGTGACAGAGCATCTTTCCTCCTTTCTTCTATCCTGATGGTTATTTGCCTCACCCTCCCTCAGCAAATTTCTGTAAGGATCTGTTGGTCAGATGCAAAAAGAGTATGAAAGACATCAGCATTTTCATCTAAACTCTACACAACAGTCAGGGGGCCGCAGCCTGCTTAGTGAAGTCAACAAAATTAAGTACCCCTTGAGCAAATCCTTCACACTTCCCACACTCAAGGTACCTCTTTCATCAGTGTTGTATTACAGTAGGAGCAGAATCACTTCATTGCTGAGCAAAAAACAAACACACTGTCTAAACTGCTTTTAAAAGAACAAGAGCTTTCCAAACCACTGACAGAACTCACACACCTTCCCTTCAACCACAATGCAATCTCGAAAGGCACTGCCAAACATCATGCCTTTGTGGCTGCACTTGAAATTCCCAGGCATTGCTGCCAAGATGCTTAGTTAACTACTCCTTCCTATGGCATTTCACTCCATTTGGTTTCTAAACACTTGTTTATGGCCACCAGGTATAAGACAGCTTCTTCTCAACCATTACACTAGCATTTATCCCCAGTCAGCCATTCCCTTGTCCTGCAATCTTCCTGGCTATCAAGACATGTTTTACCAGAAGAAAAAAAAGACACTATACAAGAAATTTTCACTCATTTCAGAGGAACTTGAGAATCAAAGAGTTAATGAAAAATGTTAATTTCCCTCTACGCTCCAAAACAAATACATCACAAGGATTATAGTGTCAGGTGTGGGTCACAGATTTCCAATTACAGTGGTATTATACCACACTTTGAATTGCTTCAAGTTAATACCATATTGCTGGACAGCAGTATGACTTACCTACCAAGTCTCTCTGAAACTTCTAAAAGCCTAAAGGTAAACAAGGAAGAAGTACTAGGAAATCTGTTCAGAGTAGGAGAGAGCATCATATGTTTCCCCATTCTCATATTTTTCTTTTTTTTTTGTTGGGCTGGTTTGTTTTCGGGGGGGGGACGGGTGGTTTTGTTGGTCTGTTTTGTTTTTTGCTTTTCAGGCTCAAATTGCAGACATATGCACAACCAAAGGACTTCATGGATATTCTGCAGTTTCAGGGGGTTGCTGATCTCAGAGCGACTATTACTTTGGTTTTCTCATATTAGAAACTACTGGTAAGGCTAACATTGGCATCTTGGGCTTTTAGGCAACGACTACAGAATAGTAATTGTGGGTCATGTCACTGAAGGAATAGTACATGGCAGAGTTGGTCATGGTAATTATTTACTACTCAGGGCTAGTGCTTGCCACCGCTTCTGCAGACAACCTGGGGACCACTCAAAACGTTCCTGCAGCTCTAGCTCCTGTGTTTTCCAGGCAGCCTGTCAAGCTGGTCTGCCATGTGAGACTGCCTTTGCTACTCTTTCCAATTCTCATGGTGCATAAGAAGTAGATTAAACTACACAAAATGATTTTGTGGCATAAATAATCACAGGTTTTGTTAGGACATTTTCAGAAGGCTGACAAAGAGATAAGGCAGTCTTCGAAGGGAAGCACTGGTGACCTTCAGAGTAAAGTTTCAGGAAGCATGCTTGCTGCAGAGAGCTTCTGAGATCCCTTGAGCTAGCAGAAATCAATTTCAGAAGAAACAGCAACCTTAGCAAGCCAGCAAATTCAACAATCTTTTCACCTGTACTCAAGATGGAAAATACTGGACAGGCACTAGGCTTCTTACTGATACTTACACACAACAGGCAGACCACTGGCACTGAAAGTACCTTTGAGAAGGGAAAGCAGCAAGAAATTTCCAGGCTAAACCACTTGCTGAATAGCACCTGTGTACTTTGCAAGTGACAGTTCCGCTCAGTTGCAGAAGTGATGAGTGAAGATGTACATGTTGTGCACTCATAAACCATACACAGATCTTACTAGGTACACCAACACAGACAGATAAGCCACCCCGAGGTATTTTTCACATGATGCCAGTTACAAACAACACATCAGACAGCTGTAACTTCTAGAAACCAACAAGATGGGGGTTGAAAAGAGAGACTAAAGTCTCAGCATTTTGGAACACAGATTAAATTCCTAAGAAAAATATTAAATGCTGCTTCTGAAGGAAGGTTCAGACAATGTATGTCTTTCTTTGAAAAATGCATGTTTCTGTCAGGAATTAAGTCTTTAAGTTGCCTTAAAAATAGTATCTTTCTCAAGGTATCTCTGTAATAACTAACTTTTACTTATCACAGGAAAAGAAGGGCTGGTGAAAGCCGTATCTTTGCTGCTGAGTAAGCAGAGCAAAAGTCAGCAAATACCATGCAGTCTTATCACTACATTTGTGTCTCTGTCTCTCAGATGCAGAGGCTGCCATCACCGGAACCCTTCCCTTCCTGACTCAGCCACTGGAATATTTTGAATCTCACGTGCCAGAAACTACTCATTTTTAGCTCATTTCAAACTCTTTTAATTTATGATACAATTTTTGTCTGCTGCTTGAATTGCACTGCATGTTTTAGCTTGGCTTTTTTCCTGCTGCAGATTTCCTTATGCCATCAAAACATCTATTTTTGTGATGTGCTACCTGCTCCAATCCAGGAAGTGTCAGTGTTTGGACTTGGGCCCAGAGAGGAAAGTAAAGCAAAAGTGATAGTTTTGGCCACAGCCACAGAATTAGAAGTCTCAGTCTGATGACATGTGTCTGGGGAGATGGCTGGGAAAGACTTAGCACAGATACGGTCAAAAATAAAATGAACAGTTAAGTAGTAACATCTTGAGATAGATGGATCCTAAGTAGTCTGTATAACTGCAGCTCAAAACAGTGGGTAAGATAGGAAATATTGCAGTCAATACAGTGTGCCCACAAAGCATTTTGATCAACTCTCTGCAAACTGTTGTGTCTCTTGTGTCTTTTATGCAGACCAAGCCCATGAAGGATCATTACAACAGTGCAGCTGGATCAGATGTCCAGTCTTTCACACTATGGCAATTCACTCTTAGGGCTCTCTTCCTCTGAACAATGTATCAGATGGCCCATCACTGACACAAAATCCTACTGCTGTCACATCTGTGTAGCTGCATCCATACATTGCACTAGTTTGTGGGCTGGGTCTATCAACCATCAAATTAACCATTTAAGAACGTATTTACAGTGAATTTGACTGGGCAGTTTGCTTGTTCAACAGGCTTTGTTATCTTTCTAGATGCTACCCTGTGCCAGTGGCATGACAACAATATTTTGGAAATAAATAGCTTCAAAATAGTGTTAATTATTACTAAAGCAAGCAATTCGGAGAAACAAATGGCATTTGGCAGGAGAAACTTTTCATGAGACTGACCAGTAAGAAAAACAAGCTGAAAATCAGTGATTCATCCATATCCCTGGATTTTCTACTTCTCATTTGTTTTGTGCCTACTGAACATTAAGATGTGATTTTGGTTGCTTTCATCCCACTGCTGCACCATAACTTTAAAAGACTGATATCAGCTTTTGTCCAACTCTTGGCACAGGAGGCTCATCTGTGACGTGGCAAACTTCTTTCCAAAGTCGTGAGAGAACAGCAGGAGGCATAACAAATACACAAAAATGGGAGGGAGAGAAGAAAAGCAGCACTTGGGCTTGACTGCTCTGCCATCACAGCCAAGTCAAAGAAGTTGCTGGTCAGCCTGGAACAAACACTGGTTGAAGATCAACATAAGAGAAGCAAAGGTAGAAAACTTAATGCTTGCAGGACAAGTATGGCTCACAGCTTGCTTTCACAGTGCCCAAACCCACGTGATATTTTTCCAACAATGAATTCAAGTAGACCACTAAGTGGTCTGAACAACAACTTCTGCCTTCAGTAGGAGAAAGATTTCACACTCACAGAGCAGATGCTGCATAAATGAGCAGAATGCACAGATCTGTATGGCAAGCCCATGGGAAAACAGTGCATCAAGATGAAACTGGTTTGTGTTAAGTAACGCTTATTCCAAGTTCACTTAAATGTATTTACTTCAGGCCAAAAAAAAGCACAAACCAGTCTTTAAACAGAAAAAGTGTCAATTTATATGATCACTTTAACTAAAGCAGTTGAAACCTACACATTATGTATGGGTGTATTTGAAGGGCTACTTTGTGGTCCTACGGTTAAATCCATACTAAATGTCATTCACATGGCTGGTGGGATCTGATAACCACCAAGAGATCCTCTCTGGCTCTACTGGCTTGTAGAAACACAGCGATGTTGCAGGGACAATCACAATCCCAGGGCTCTGTGCGGATCGCTGAAGGAAACTGCAATCACGGCGCCTCAATGAAACCAACAGCCCAGATGAAGCAGGAACTGAAGGTACCATTTGCCACACACCCCTGTAGCTGGAAAGCCCACAGAGGAAAGCCCCGCTGCAGGTATCCAGCCTACTCCTCACTGCCTGTAACTTTTCTGCAGAACTGACACAATTAGGTCACTAGTGCCACCAGAGATGTAAACAATCACTACTGAGGATGCATTCCCCTTTTTAGGTGAGTTTCAAATCCTGCACCACATTACGTACAGGCAAGTGCTTTACGTACTCAGAAAGAACTCTGTAAGGACAGTACTGTCCTTGACAGGGTCTGTGTTACTGTTCTAGCAGGAGAACAGGAAGGAGAATGAATGTCATTAACACTATTAACACCAACCTACCAGGGTTTACATTAAACCCCAGCGATTCAGCTGCGGAAAGCTCACAAAAAAAAGACCTCAGCTGGGAGAGGATCTTGGATTTCTACTCTAAGGTTTAGCACTGTATTATACACCATCTTTTTCCCAGCCCGCAGGTCAAACAGATCTTCCAACTTGGCATATTCTGTGATTCATCTTCATCCACCCAGAGAGGGGGAGACAAAGGGCTCTCTCTCTTCTGGAATGAGTGATGTCTCCTCCTGTCTCCCCAACTCTAAGCAGTCATACCTGCAACCAGTGGCCAGACTGATCTAACAAATGCCACGTAGTCATAAATCCTTGGGGAGCACAACAACTCGTGTCTCAGCCATTAAACACCAGTCTCATTATTTCATATGTCTTCAGACATGTGAGGGTGTCTTTGGGCTGTGCAAGAGAGACAAGGCTGTTAGACTCAGCTGTTCTCAAAGCACGATTGCAATGACACTACGTGCCAGCGTGACTATTTATACACGAGTGCCTGGCACGTCAGAGGCTCTGGCATTATCAAGATGTTCTTCAGTGCCTGAGACTTGCAGATATGTCCCTTCTCCCCATAACCACTCCCCAACACCTCCACTGCCACCTCACCTTTTCATATGTCATTAGTAGAAATTCATTTCTTCTGGGAAAAGCACACTACTCCTGGGAAAACAAAGCCTTCCCCTCGGGGAATACAACTGAAGATCTCATTAAAACAGAAGTTAAAGTTATGACTAATTTAAAACCACACATCACCATTACACAATTAAAACAATGAGACTATTAGAAGGCAAAACTTATAACCTGGTGACTGTTGCTGTACACAAGAAGCAAGGTAGGTGAGCAGTTAGGGCCTCCCTGAAGGAAAGGAGGAGCAGGAACTTGAAGGATGCATTGGCAGCACACAAACAGAGGTCATGGTAAATTACTCATTGTCAATTCTACAGTAAAATAGATGCTTTACTACAGGAGTAGAACATTTGGCTTTGAAATGTAGTTTTAGCTGTAAGTGAGTGCATCTTTCTAGACATTTCTGCTGGAGAAGAAAAGGAGAGGAAATAGTAATTTTCTTAAGCCACAAATCCTTTCAATATCAGGAAACAGGAATTCCTTCATACCACAAAAAAGCAGGCATGGGGGATAAATTGCTTCCTCATTTTGTGCACAAGAGTTACCAGAGAGAAGATCCATTATTAAATCATTGCTGGTTTACTTGTTCTCAAACAAATGGACCTCACTGGTGTGCATCGTGCCCCTCAGCTCTGTGACAATCTGCAGCCAGTAACATGAAGATGCTGGAGCAAAGAGAAACTCCCTTCAATCCAATCAAGGACTTCCTTTCGGACCGGGCCCACAGGGTGATGCTTTTTGTAATGGTTTTTGCAAGGTTCATGTCTATTGATGAATTCACCTGCCATACTGGGAGACACTTTGACATAAGTCATGCTGAGGTGCCAGTGGGACAACGTGCAGTGCTGGTGTGCTGTGAACACCTTGAGCAACACCTGCACACCATCAATCCAGGGACATACCCTGTTTAACTGCAGACTTTCAGCAAAACAAAAGAAAACAACCAACAATGTAGTATGTATGTTTTTTATGTCTGTCACCTAAGTACTGAAGGAGTAAGTGCACCAGGGAGCAAGTCATGGCCAGCACAAAGCTGGCAGACAGTGTGGGCTCCTTTCTCTGCGGACAACAGGCCCAACAAAACCAGAAAGGAAATTGAAACCAGGAGCCCTGAGGACATTTAAGGGTTCTGTGAAGAAATTTCACTAATTAGACCTTGAGAAGAAAAATACAGGTTTGAATTTCTCCAAGTTGAAAGAGGATCCCTGGAGGAACACTATGGAAACTGCAGAACCATTTGTGATTTCATCACTGGATTATGTTCCATTAAAACTCCCACTGTTCTGCCTGGTCTACAGGAATCTGGACAAGTAGGATTCAGACAGCTAAACTTAGATGTTCAGTGTCTTCACGAATGCTCACAAAGTGTCCTACTTACTCTTCAGCTACTGCTCAAGAAGAGGGTGGATCAACTGTAGGTCATGCGCCAGCCTCATACAAGTATCTTGGATCTCTCTAGACAGTCACCTTGAAAGGCACCCCAGTCACACACATCAGGCAATTGACCCATGCCCAAACTGCTGGATGCTGCACAGGCAGCACTTTGGTCCTACATGCAGTGCAGAGGGATTGCTCAGGAGACCCTGCTCCTTCTGCAACACCTCCCACCACAAGGGTTTGTCTGTGCCAGGGCCGCTGCGAGTGGTTTCAGCTCCAAGCTGTCTTTGCAGTCTCTCTGCTTCTTCTTTCCCTCCCACAGATGCTTGATTTTAGGAGTACAGAGAGCTGTTTACCAAGTGTGTGATTCAGTTGGAGCTTCTGCCAACAAGGAAATCGTGATGGCAGTCTGCTTTCTGTAGGTGGAGGGATCACTCCTGCAGCCACCAGTGAAGTGGATGACAAGCTTTTTCTTTTTGCCTTCCTGTCCTTCAGTGTCTATATACAAAACATGAATGTTTTGTAAACAGACTAATCAAGAATTCTTCTGGGTTTGTTCTTTTCCCTCCAATCTGGGGAAGAAGAATGCTTACTAAAGGTGTTTCTATTCTTAAGATCTGTGTAGAGATTTAGCAAGCAATGATACAAAGATCCAGGGCCAAACACTATGCAGCAAACTTGAGCATGTAGCTCCCTGTAGGCATGATGCATGATTTGCTTCTCTATTCCAAGACTTATCTTGCCAAGAAGCCAGGAAATTCCTGTAGGACACATAGCTGTGCTTTTCTTTTTGTATTTTTATCAGAAGAACAAAAAAGTTGCTGAGGGTTTCTTTTATTTTTTTAGATTATAAAAATATGCAAAATGTTTAATAAGAAAGAAAAAACACAATATCCTAAACTATTGAGTTCTCTTTTACTTCTCTGTTTACAAAAGCCAAAACCTTATGCATAGTACACAGCACATGCATAGAAATAAGATCTGTGTGACACATTGCAGAGATACGATACATCAAAGTTGTCACCTATCTTATACCACCTACCTACTCTCAGAAAGCAAGAAACACCCCCAGCAGTCCATGCTGCTGAGTAAATGTTCACAACTTTTTTGCTTTGTGGTTTATCACAGTGTGGGTTTTGTTCTTTTGGGTTTTTTGTTTGCATTTGCTTTCTAAATCAACCTGCCAGAGGAGCGCTTCCTTCTTTCACATGGAGAAGTTACAAAATTGCATGATACAAGCAGAGACAGTTGCAGTTGCCTGAAACTATGACAATTAAGAAACATACTGAGCAAAAATTGACTAAAATGAGGCCACAAGACTGATTCAGCCCTTTATGGTCAGAAAGGCCCCAACTTCTGCATTGGTACCCTTGACAGTATCTCTCATTCCCCAGCAGAAGGGTGGGCAGAGGGGAACGCCACACTGAAGCCTGTGCCTGACCAGCAGGGTCAGCCCAGCAGGCCAAAGGCAACGCTGCCCTGTGGCAGGGGCCATAAGCTGCCAGGGGAAGGAGGGAGGGAGGCATCAAGGAAAGGTGCTCTACAGTTGCTTAGCTAGGTGTGTTCAAACTGATGTCTGCCATGGCCTTTGGGTGGAAAAAGCTATTCTGTGAGAGATCCATGTGCAGCAACAGCGGCAGTAAGGGCTCTAAAATTTCTGTGAACAGGGCCTTCACCCTTATGATGTTCTGTTCCTCATCTGTTCAGTGGTAGCACTGAAACACCTTGCATCAGTCACATCACCAGTCCTGGCTCGATGGTTACAGTCCACCAAGAGGTCACTTCATGTCTGCCAACTGATGGTTTGATTCAATGCTCTGCTTGCTCTTATGCCTGAGAATTGCTCAGTTTGACCCAAATCCTCAGTAGTTTTTGCTCAGTATGGCAGAGTGCTTGGGAAGGGAAATCTCAGGACACTCGGAGCCTCGGCACAGCAGAGCACCACTCATGTGCGACCTGTATGCTGCACCTATGCTAAAAGCATCTCATCACTGTGGGCATGCAGAGATCACAGAATTAGCTCAAGCAGCTACACCAGGGCTGGCTAACCTCCAGAACAGCTGTTCTTCAGGAGTTAATGTGGGAAACCACAGCTGTTTTGCAATGCTACAGGAGCACAAAACCTTAGTAGTAATATTTTTGAAATATTTTCCTCCTTTTATAAAAAATAATTAAATGTAACTATTTTCCTAATAAAATTGAAAATTTTCATCATCATCATCTATAATAAAGGTAAAGTATTTCTGTGAATACAACCATGGTATACCAATGCAAGACCTTAAATTCATTAAAAGGTAAACACTCATTAGATTCAACACAAAATATACATTATAAGCAAGAGATTTCTGGATTTCAAGGCAAGCATCATAAATAATACCCTAGGCTGAGTCAAGCATAATTATTATTTGCATTTTCTACACAAAGAAAACGTTGGTATTTCCACTTTTCTAAAGGAAGTCCAGTATTGTGTCATTCAGGAAAGCCCTGTCTTGCATTACTTTCAGTTTCAGTTGTCCCTAGCACAAATGGGAAAACCTTTCCCCTCACTTGAGCCATTTCTGTCAATGTGAGAAGCAGGATGGGCAATGAAAACTCCAGTTGCAGTTTCCCTTGGGAAATGTGTGATGTGGGCACGTGCCAGGTGGGAGCCTCAAACACACCCGAGTGGGCCAGACCCTGATCCTCAAGAGCTTGGCTCCACATTTCCATCTGCCTTTATCCCTTGGACACTGCTAGCAGAATTAGGCAATATTTACTTAGAATTGCCATATCCTTGAAGGACTGTGAGAACACCCAGCCAGTTGTCCTGATCTGATGGCAACTGTGTCTCTAGGGGGGTGATCCCAGCAAGTGTGAGATGAGCAGCAAACACAGGCGCCTCAAGGTAAAGCACTGGCAGCTGCCCCCATGCCTCTGTGCCCAACTCCAGAACATGACCCAAGGCAAACCCAGCAACCCTCAGTCACTGGAACTTCCTTTGGTTTATAAATCAGTTAGTTTTAATTGCATACTGTGTTTTCATAGGCTGTCTTCATACGTACCTAAACATTTCTCATGCTGCTTAACTTAGATAACACAGAATTTTAAAATAACATAAGGCAGTCTCCTGACTAACAGAATAGTCCATCGAATACGATGCATTTAATACAAAAACATGCTATGATATCCATTATATATTTGTATAAGTACATTGTATGCTATATAATGTATGTACACAACAACAACATGTGTATATATACAGACAGAGCTTTTGTACATCCCTGTGATCTTCAGATCACAGTTGCCAAAGGCGATGGATTTGCTATAGCAAAACAAAAAGGAGTGGGCCAAAACAAGATTAGTAGTTGCTTAAACCGAATTTTCTCCCTGCCCGGCGTTAATCATTGCTAAGAGCAGTCACCGCGCCGTAAACCGAGGCGGAGCCCTCTACCAAAGATCAGGGGGAAAAACACACTCCAAAGGGCCGGGAGGAGCCCGGCGACAGGGCTGGCTGCTGGGCCAGGGCTCCCGAGCCGCTCCTGAAGCGCGGCCGATGCCACCGAGCGCGGGCAGCGCCCCTCCGTGCCCCGCAGCCCGGGCAGGGCGGCCCGCACCCCTCGCCCGGCGCTCCCGGCGCCACACACGGACACAGCCCCCGCAGCCCGCCCCGCCGGCCCGCCGCGGCCGCCCCGGTGGTCCCCGGTTGTCCGGAGGGTCTGACCCCCCCGCTCCCAATCCCGCTCCCAATCCCGCTCCCAATCCCGCTGCCCCACGGCTCACCCCCGCCGCCGCCGCCGCTCCCGCCGCCGCCAGCGCCCGGCAGAAGCCGGCGCGTCACCGGCGGCGGGCGGGGCCGCGCTCCCCGCCCCGCCCGGCCCCTGGAGCCCCAGAGGTGCACAGAATGGCTTTCCCCGAGCAGAGGGTTTGTCAGCCTCAGCCGCTTGGGAGCGGGAGGAGGCTGAGCGCTAGGGCCGCGCCCATGGAGCGGAGCGGGGATGGAGGTGTCCTGTGACCTGAGTCCTGATCAAATCTGCATCCTGATCAAATCAGCGTCCCGTGGTTGCGTCACCTTGACTGAGTTGGGCCCTTTGGTGTTTGCAACATGTAACACCTCACTTGCTGGCGCCCGATGTGCTTGATGAGATTGCACCCTATGCACGCATCCTGCTCAGACTGAAAAAGCACAGGTTTTACTGGGAGTCTTTTAGAAGCCTTTTAGTTAAGAAGGGGGAAAAGAAATTAAAATTATCCTAGAGTTTTACAAGAAATGACACGGGAGTTAATGCTGTGGTTTAGTTGACAAGGTGTTGATAGGTCAAAGCTTGAATTTGATGATCTTGGAAGTCTTCTCCAACCTAAAGGTTCTGTTATTCTGTGATTGATAAAATCCATCAGCTAGTTTTTAAAAGGTGAATAAAATATCTCCTGAAGGTTTATTTTCAGCTTTACTTGGTTTCTCAGGAAATCTAAGTTCTTTGTTTCCTTACTGGCTAGATGTTTAAGTTCCAAGAGGGATTTGAAATACGGGATTAATGTTGTGTGCCATCACTTGGATATTTTCGTCGTAATAGTGTGGTAACTTTATGCCACAACTCTGGAACCTTGGATTCCTGGGTTTTGGAATCTGTCTTCTGAAAAAGAGCTTGGCAAGCTAAAGGAAATAATTTATCTGTGACAGTGCTTGTCTCTTGCTGTTGAGGCTTTTCTTTTGTGCCAAAATTTGTTTGAGAGTAATAAGTGAAAGCACCTTGGAAAATATCCACTGATGAGAGTGTAAGGAAAAGAGTTAATTTTCTGTTGCAATAAGAAGTGGTAAGGGTTTCTGCTTCTGAAGAGCTCGAATTATCTTTACTTATCTCAGTACTGGTAAGAATCACCAGACGATCTGAGCAACTTCTCCTATTTTGAAAAAGGGAAGTAATTTTAATACATTATGCATATTTACTTCATTTCTAAATACTGAAAAGGCTATAATATTTTCTTTTCTTTGCCTTTTTCTGTAATCTGTGGGCTAACTTTTCCCATAATACATCAAAATATGATGCAAATTCTAGGATAAAAATTCTCAAAGAAAATAATTACTAATTTGTCTTGAAACTTTTATCTGATAAGAGCCCTTAGCAAAACACTACAGTGACAGGTAGAGATCAACATGAACAACTACTGGATCATAGTAACATTGTACAGAGAATTACGGGGATGTTACATGAGGTGTCTGCATCAGCCTTTTCCACAAAACATCTGGCGATGGTGGTTCAGTGGAGACCCCACGTGGGTGTAGACAGGGCTCCAAGTGGCGCTTGTCCTGTAGTGGCAAATTTTGTGGTAGGATGGTGAAAGCACCTAAAGGCTGAACATCACCTTTTTTTTGCTATTGCTGTCAGGTGTTGTGCTGAACAGCGGCTCTGAACAACCACCCTGTCCAAGAAGGGATTCAGAAAGGATGGCCAGCATGGGAAAAGGCCGAAGTGAAAGAATGAGACTAACATAATTAAATAGCTCTCTGCAGGATTGCCAGTGTAAACTCCTTTTCAGAAATCAATTTTTTCTTATATTCTAGCATTAAAAAATTAATATCAGTGAGATTTATAAATCTTGGTTTTCTCTGCATAAATGTGAAATAGTGCTACCTGTAAGCCGCACAGTTTTGCCAACAAAGAAAAAATCATAATTAGATATAGTTAAATTTAGCAAAGAGGGGCTATAAAGGCAAGTGTTCTTAATGGGAAAAATGTGAAAAACAATTATGCCAGGGAACAATTTTTTTCTTTTGGGGGTCTTTTCAAACTTCCAAACTGCTTATTTGTAGGATTTCAATCCTTAATTCATTTTCCAGATTTTTTTTTTTTCTGTCCCACTTCAGTGTCATACTGAATAGCCACCTTTCATAAGGCTATGGTGTGCAGATATATTCCAAGGAAAGAATGGAAAATGGAAGACATCAGACCTTACTAAGAAGACTGTGATGAGCAGCACAATGAACATGTGAATGATGCTCCTACAGAACCTTTCTTCCTTCCTATTTTTGTAGGAAAGCTTGCATCAGGAAGACCAGATGCCAATCACCATAATATTCACATTTTGTGGTTCTGAAGTGGAAGATCTGTCCAAAACCTCCTTGATGGATTTCCTCACAGGGGTGGGCTTCTGTGTCCATAACCTAATTTGGTTGATGTACCCAGTTTTTGCTAGCATGGACAAAATTTTCCTAATCTAAGTCATCTTCATGATGTTTCTTATTTTATGTTCTGGATGATGGGGGCTGTATACTCCAACTGATTTTCCTCCTTGTTTTTGCCAGCAGAACAGGCTCTCAGTTTGCCTTGATCTATATGAAGCTGTCTGGTGAAAGATTCAGAGGGACCAGTTGGTTACTGCTCAGAGCATCTACCACCAGACCTACTGAAGTGAAAACAGCTTTCAGCTCAACAGCAAAATTCAATATTATTACAGCTGATAAATAAAGTATAACATCCTCGGGAAAAGACAGGAAAGATGGAGGAGAAAAAGACCAAAGGACTGGAAAAAGGAGATTGATTTCCTGAGGAAAGGGATAGAAATCAGGGCAAGGGGGAGTTTTAGAAAACTGGTGTTGCCAATTTATTCTGTTGACAGATAAGAATTTTCATCAAGGAAATTCCTGTGTATTTTCTGTGAAGTCCTCATGGTATTTTTGTCCAGTTTTTTTGTGCCAGTGGCACTGTGTCCTGACATGATGTCCAAATGTTTCTCGGGGTGCAGCTGTAGTGCTGGGATGGGTGATTGGGCCTGCTGCTGGCATTGGCTGACCTGCTGGTCTGAGGGGAATTCTTTCCCTATGCCAAGAACTTGCCTCTCAATGCTATGATAAACTAACTGCGATTCAGGGAGTTATTCAATCTATGTAAAGTATTCTTTATGTTTTTCAGCCAAAAAAATAAAGGGAACTTTATTCCACAACAGCTCTCTCTTAAAATTTCTACAGAAATAAGATTTTATTCTGCTATCTTTCCATTAGTTTGATTTATTTCAGATTAAATCTGACCATCTATTTATTCATAAGGGTAAACTTAAGCATGCATTCATCTACACTAACATTTTGTTTCAGATGAGGTATGTATTTTTTAATCTTTGGTTCATTGTGTGGAGCAGTCCCAAAAGACACAGTAAGAAATGATCCACCTGAAACATAACAAAAAGCTGCAGTCCAACCACTGATGGAGCTAACCTGGAACAAACCTTCCAGAGTGCACAGAGGGGGAAGGTTACGTCCTCCACGAGCTGGTTTGCACTGCAGAGCTTTTCCTGTTGGAATCCTGCTGCTTGCTAACATAGACCTAGTCTAAGTCACAGAGTGATTACAGTGCTGTTTTTGTTACCCCATGTTTATAATCCCTCATTTATTTCATTGGATTTGAATAAATTTCTGCATCCAGAGAATGCTACAGGACTGGATCCTGACTGCTTGATCATATAATGAAAAGTTCCAGATAAAAAGGAAGATTCTTAAATTTCCAAAGTACACTACCTCGAATGAAATAACTAGAGTTAAAGAACAAAGAAATATGGCATATTATGAGCATAAATTTTTTAAAAATATTTTTAAGACTTTCCCATGATTTCCTTTTCATGGCTGAAAAGGGAAGGAAATCATGCAGCATTAGGCTGCAGTGGGATTCTCAGGCGTTACTCTTAGAAAGCATTAATAAAAAATGAGAGGAGTTGTGTCAATGACTGCAGTTCTGAAAAATGTTTGGTAAAGATGTTCAGTGCTTGCATCTTGTGGCAGTTGTAAGGATTAAGAAAAGAACGAGAAGAGCAAAAGAAGGAACTCTGCAGATGTTTTTCCCCTTACTGGTTTGTGTTCCGGGGTGGAAAACAACAATTGTCCCTCAACAATGGTGTCGTGTTTGTCAAGGAGTGATTTCTTTGTAGCTTATTTGCAATAAAGCATGAAATCAACACATTTTCCGGTGTCTTGCTACTAATTTGCATCCATTTTTCAAGTATGTATGGCAATAAGCAGATGATCATTTTTAAATACTCCTGCCTGCAAATAGAACATTCCCTCATGCAGCTTGGGTAGATGTTCTCATGTCGGAAACTGCAGAAGGAATGGAACTCTTGGTTTAGCTTGTCCATTTATGTGACCAGGCCTAAGGGAGGACTTCTGGTTAGAACAGGCAAGTTTCCAGTACACTACATTTTAGTGCAATGAATGCAGTAGCTTTAAACTTGGTTTTGCAAGAGCTGTGCTCTCACATTCAGTAGTATCTGCTAAGTTTGCAGTCTCAAAGGTGTCTGGCTTAGAAGCACAAAGTCTGCCCAAGCAAAATTGGGCCAGACTGTGGGAGGAAGAGGATTATTTGGATTTGCAAGTAATATGGAAAAGAATTGTTTATTTCACTTTTTTCTTTTTTTACCCATAAGTAATTCCAGTTTTCCATATTAGATCTGATCTGAAGACAAAGTCAAATGGAAGGCCTTGATATTTTTAGTGTGAAGAAGAAAGTTATCAACTGACAAGAAAAGGATTATTAATGAAATTCCTTTGCCATCTTTTCAACTTGAGCTGAAGCCAAGAGCATTATTAAAAACTGGAAACCATCAGAGAGAGCTATGATTTGTTACCACACGCTTAGTGTTTCACAGTGTTGTCTAGCCAACCTGCAGGACTTGCGTGATACTCTGCAGTAAAAATAAGCAAGGATGAAAGAAACATGAATGTTTTTAAAGGGACTCCTCCTTTACACATTTGATTGAAACAAAGTAATACAGATTTTCTTTTCCTTTTTCTCCCCTAAATTTGCTTCTTACAGGGTTTTTATTGTTTCCTCCCTTTATTTCGAGGCAATTTTTATTCTGCTCAGTTTTGTTTCTCAAAGTCAGGTTTAATAAAATAGCACAGAGCCACTGTTTATTTGCATGAATAGACCAGACTGACCAATTAAAATCAACATCCAGGGAAAATTCTAAGCTAACAAAATATACAGCCCTCAAATTTGGCTTGATATTTATGACTATTTCAGAGAAGGGAATAATAGTGTAAAGCAGTGGTTGACTGGAAGAGCCTCATACACTGGTTTTCGATCTGCAATTTCTTATTGGTTGTGTGCTGGTTTCTTGCAGAATGTGAGACCAGAACAATCTTGTTCTTGGAGGAGACTCGACATAAGTGGTTTTTTTTTCATCTTTCCCATCTCCCCTTTCTCTTTGTGTCCCTTTCTACTGGGATGCAAGGCACAAAGGCCAAGCAGCTAGCTGCCCTATTTTCCCTGCTTACACAGGGTACTTAGATGTTTGTAGTCAAGGCAGATACAAACACTTCCTTCAGACAATTCAGATTGCCTAGGATTTAATTGGTCCTCTGAAAACACCTGTGCCCCCAGGGCCCAGAGCGGCAGCCTACGGCAATTCCGTTCCTCAAGTGGGAGATGGCTGGGTCAGGCTGGCTATAAAATGGTAGCTTTTTCTTTGGGTTTCCAGAGGCTTGGCCGTGAGCTGCCATTTGGTTAGCACAGAATATGTGCATGTCATATGAAAGGCAGTGCCTACGTGGATTATTGTGCACTGCCCGCTGTTGTCCTGATCCATTCATAAGAAGAGGTAGAATAAGAAGAGGCTTATGATATTTTCAGTCCAAATACTCTCAGTTGGTACAAGCCTTTCTGGTTTTTCTTTTGATAAACTCTCATGAGCCATTTATTCCACATCTGGAAAAAAATAAAATAAAATTTAAAGTATTATCCATTCTTCATAAACTTTAGATGGAGCCCTGCTTTAAGCAGGTTGCACACGTGTATTTCCAAATGAGCATCTCTCTCCTTTGGCAGATTATCCCACAGTTCTCACCACACTCCTAAAGCCTCAGAAACTTGCTTCTTCTGCTGATGGGACCCCAAGCCTGAGGGGCAGGTGGGTCTCACCCAGTGAGGTGGGTGAGACTTCTGCAGTTGACTTCTAAGCAGAGTCTGTGCAGTGGCCTGATAAGGTAAGTTCTTGTTCCCCTCAGGCAGAAGGAAGCTGGAGTACCAGCAATGGGAACCAGGTGTGACAGTGAAGAGGCTGGGAGGAATTAGTAATTTTGAAAGGCATTTGGATTGATAGTTTTTGTCTGAGATGAGCACGGATGGGAGGAGTCAAGTTAGAGGTGAATATTTTAGGAGAAGCTACAGCCAAGTAGCTACCAATGGAGTTAGAAGATCCAGAACAGCAGAGATGAAATTAGGAGAAGCAGGCTTGGAAACAACAAGGTTTACAGGATCTGGCATTACTGACAGTGCTTAGGATATTGGGGAACAGACCCCTTTTCCTAACATCCAAAGAGCACATGCTTGTACTAGTCACACACAGAACAAGCCTCTCCCACTGGTACTTTGACAGCAAAGTCTCAGGGCTTACACCTCTGCTGAAGATGTGGCAGCCAAACAAGTTACTGTGCACCAGCTGAGTTTCAGTGACTCTGCTATTGGTTCATGTTAATGCCACATCATACAATCTCATTTAGCAGGAAACAAGAGAGGTTTAAACTAAAGGCTGTCACCTTGCTTTCCCAGTGCTCTGAGATGGTGTCTGTGGATGGATCTCACCAGGCCAAGGAACGATGGTGAACTCCCATGATGGACTCCTCCTGCCATTTCCCCTGCCTTGGCCCCATAGCCTGGTTACATGCAGGGTTTGTGCTGGTGTAGGAGCTGTTTAGGGTGGTTTTTTTTTTCTTTTGCCAGAATAAATATACTGGTACAATTCCTGGCATTAATATATTAAATTGATCTAAAGCTATGTTACCTCAGTGTAATGTAGTCTCTTCCTCAGCACAGGCATAAGCATATACCCTCTGAATGCCAATTTAGTGAACTCTTCAACAAGGCTTTATTATTTTAGGCACACCTGCATAATTAGAATGAGACTACTCTCATGTGGTGGTAAGATTCCCATAGGCAACCTGTACCTACAGCATTTAACATGGCAATGGCTGTCACTTTTAATTCTATCAGTACCTCATTGCTGCAAATAAATTCTACAAGTACAGGTAGTTGGTTGAAATCTACTAAACCAACTGGTTTGTTCAGCAAAGGAGATGGGCAAGCAAAACTATCAGTTGTTCAGAATCCCCTCTTGTATTTTAGGATGTTTTGCTTAGCTCTTTCAATAGTAATTGTTTTGCTTAGCTCTTTCAATCAGATGCCTCCTGCTGCCTGGCACAGCCACATCAGACAGGTTTTGCCCTCCCTGTTTCCCCACATATTCTGTTCCTTTCAGAAGAGTGTATCCATTGTCTTAAAGTTATTACCATAAAGAAAAGCTGCTAGTTTTTTCAGGCACAGTCTAAAATCTGCATGGAATAAACAGTCACATCTGTATAATATTTGAATTTACAATATGAATTACACTGTATGCACTAGTGTAATTTGAAACAGCTTCTTGATTGTCTGAAAAACATCTGCAATGCCATTTACAGCCAAAGAAACATGTTGTAGGGTGTGAATGGTGCTGGACTATTGTTGCTTCTTTGCAGTTGGCAGCCTGGACTTTGTGAGCCTACCTGTGCGAGTTGCAGCAGTAGCTCAGCACCACAAGCCACTTCTGGCTAACTATTACCTCATCATGAATCCATGTGGTCTATTGTTCAATTTCCTTCATTTTGTGCATTTACACTGGAGGAGTAGTGCACTTTGGATTGATCCATGCAAGGTGGTTACTAGGAAAAGATCTGAAGTGCAGAATTGAGAGCCCAGCAGCTGTGGTGTACCAGTTCCTAAAGGAGACGCTCTTATTTTCCATGATGGATGCGTCTGTTTGCTTTTAACACAGCTCACTTCTCATGGTCGGCTAAACCACACAAATGAGTACTTAGTGCAAAAAGAAAATTGTCCCCATGGAAAGCTGTTGCAGAACAGATATTCTGCAGTGGTTATTCTCAGCTCTTTCCTGTGTAGACAAGTCCTGTGGTGTAGATCATTGCTTCGTCTGCCCTTAATGTCCTTGTGTGAGGTTTTTAAATTATATTACATGGCCAAAAAAGCTAATGCCAAGGTCTATCTGAAATGTGTTACTTAAGTAGACATGGCTTTAGGCATTTGATTGACTCTAGTTTCCACCTGTGGCTTGATTTCCTCTCTGACTCCAAATTTTAAAACATTTGGGTCTGTTTTTTAATTACCTTGTAAATCACCAGTTTTGGATAACAATGTAATGTGTGAAGAATGGTAAGAATTTCTTGGTTAAATTTTTACAAAAGTCATTGGTCTGACCTTGAGATTTGTTGGTATCGCAATATTCCTAGGGAGATTTGTAATGCCTCCTGTCTCATCTCAGTTTGGGATGTGGGACTCTACTATGCACTTGCCGTGATTTCATGTAATTATCTCCATGTTGTACTGTGCTGCATTCTCTCACTTCATTAGCACAGTTAAGCAAGAAACCAGAAGCATTTTTGCAATTATTTATTTCTTTTCCCAGAAAGGTTTTGTATTACTAAGCCAAACGAAAACGAAATAATAAAGAAGCATTTTGCCTGTGTGAATGGAGAGCACGGTAGTTGGGCTTGCTGTTGCTGTTACAGCCATTATACTCTGATTACAGAAACGTTGTGCAATAGCTGGGGAACAGGGAGAACTGAGATTTCAAGGGACTACATAAGCAACTCTCCTTTACCTGTGGCACTCACCTGCCTTTGCAGAGCATGTATTCATTCATATCTGCAATGTCCAGGCCTTGACATACTGACCTCCACTCAGACCAACCTCAGCAACTAGTAAATTCATTTCTCCCTACGTACAGGAAAGAGGCATGCAAATTTCAAGTGACATCCGGACAAATTGTCTTAATAGTGACATGTGGCTGGATCAGACTCAAAAAGATGAAGTCAGATCTGGTTTTGTGTTTATTCAAAATAGAGACAAGCGGTGGGCGGTCTGTAGCCACTCTAATTGAGCAGCTTCAGATGGCAAGGAATATGAAGGGTGATAAGAAAGAGAAGGATGTTTGAACCTCAGTTTTGGTTCAAATGTTTGAACCTCATTTCTCCACCAAGAGAGAGTATCTCTTAAGATCGTAACTGTCTTTGAAATCTACTTCAGTGCTGATGTCTTTAGGTACATACATCATCCTCTGCTAATCCAAGCTTTAGTATTGCCTTAAACTTCTATTTTGCTTTTTCAAAGCACTATCAAATCAATTTCCCCCTTTTTCCAAGATACAGCATCTCTTACTTTGAGAGAAGTTTATATTCATCATGGGAAAGAGTGAGGGACTAGGAATCAAGCCTGTGATGGCATTGGTGTTATAGGTTTCTTGCAATTGTGTTAAAAAAGAAGGCTCCAAGTCTTTTGTTTTCACATAACATCCCCAGTATATACTCGGTCGTTCTATCTATATGGGTAAAGTGCTCTCATTTATTTTCACTGTTTTTCTTCAGGTGCCTTGCTACATCCTGAGCCTTGCATGAGCAGGTCAGCTCTGTGAGTCTCCTCCAGCATTTACTGCAAAAACAGCAGGAATGTTTTGGTAGGTGCTGCTTCAAGGGCTGTTTTAGCACTACAGCTTTCTTGGAAAGATAGCGATTTATCAATGCATAGTCTTTTAACCGATTCGAAATATTCACATTTTGCAGAGGCAACACTTCCAGCTGTTGAGAAGTTTCCCAGATCTGTTTATCACCATTTTCTCTGGTTCTTCTGTTGCTCTTGCACATAGGCACAGCAGGCGAACTGCACATCGCTGTGTACAGCTGGTCAGCATTCCTCCATATCTGCTCTCTCCTGCTACTCCACACCTGTCCTGGATGAAGTTAAACAACTTCTGCCTCCTGCCCTAATGTTCAATAAGGCCATTTGTAAGCCAGTGAAGCACATAGTAAGTTGTGTATTTAGAATGTCACACCACTACCAGTGTGACAAGCAGCCATGAAATCACATGCAGGAAGGCAACCATGACTCCCCCAAAATCAGCTTGAAAAGCTGATCTTTTGCATCAGAACTATTGGTAGTTTTTAAAAGAGTCCTTTACAATGTCTTTGGCAAGGGATTTTAATGTTCTAATCCATTTTACATATCTACTGAATTTAATATTTGGTCATCATTCATCCTAAAAATGCATTTACAAACTTCAGCCTGGATCTTGCATATCTGCCATGAGATAAAGAAAATCAAAATCTCATTATTCAAGCCTTGAACCATATATAAGCAGTTAATATCGAAGACTTACAATACTACCTTTATTCCCCTGGTTCACTTACTTCCCTCTAAATGAACACAACATCCTCTTAATGGAAGCACTAATCTTCATGACAGCAGCTCTGACCACTGATCTACTGGCGGCAAATAGATCAGTCACTAGAAAGCAATGGGCATAATTAGATTCCTGGAGGAGATGTCAGTGTCTGGAACCATCTTGAGGGAAGTCACCATTCACCTCTGAAATCCTTCAGCCACTGTTTGCCATTCCATTCTTGGGACTAGCACATCCTGAGTGGACCTTCACAAGGAGATGGCCATACAGAAACAGCTGCTTTCATGGTCCCCCTTCTCTGCATGTTATGTCACAGTGGCATAGAATCATAGAATCACAGAATGGTTTGGGCTGAAAGGGGCCTTAAGGATTACCTAATTCACCCCCTCTGCCATGGGCAGGGACACTTTCCATTAGACCATGTTGCTCAAAGCCCCATCTTCCAACTCTTTGAAGTCACCCACCAAGACAAGGGCCAATATGGCTGAAGAACAGTTCAGTGTTAGTGTCTGTCAGAAAGATGGTGCACGGTATTTTGAATATGGCACCCAGAACATTGGCAGCAAATTTACTCTGGATCACTGAACATGGAAAAAAGGGTACATTGTCAGTTTGACCCCAATCCTTAGTATTCTGATAGGTTGTAAGACACGTTGCATGGGGCAGACATAAAGTATTTCATTGCAGAATAGCACACGGGCTATGAATTCTTTGCAGTTATGTGGGGAAACCCAAACATCACCACCCAGCACATTTCTGAAAGGGGAGGAACAGGCTGCTGCAATCTGCTGTTAAAACACAAGAGCTTCGGGTCCCTTTAGCCATGAAGGTCGTGGAAGAGTCAACAGCAGGACGGCACAAGGATGACTGACTCCCTGCACGACCACGACGTCGTTCACAGCATGCACAGCCAGGTGTTTTCAGAGGAACCCTGTGGCTCCCCATCATCTCCTCGTAGGTGCCCGCCCAGGCAGCGCGGGCACGGCCACTCCACCTGCTGGGGACTGGCAGGGCTGGGTGCAGGCAGCAACATGACTCCCAGGCTGGAGTGCCACCTACTGAATCACCACTACTGCTACCCGTGGCAATTTGGTGACATAGCCAGAGAATTTGAAACAAAAGCAGCAACACTGGAGATACTTCAATTATGTCGTATATCTAACCACATGTTCAAATGCTTAAACCTAGAAATTATGTCCTCAGCTGCCCCTGAATGAGTAAAATCAGCTGTAAGTCAACAACTCATTAAAAAAAAAAAAAGATAGATTTGACTAGGTTCTTTTCTAAATTGAGGGTATAGCATACATTTTCTAAGCAGTGATGTGCAGAATACTGACAGACATGCCACCTGTACATCTATGACTGCTTAGAGAAACAACAGAATTTTAATGGGAAGTACACGGATTCTGCTATTTATCTAAGAACTACCATAAGTAGTTCTTAGATAAATAGCAGAAATTTTAAGCACCTCCACCTGGATCATTAATAAAATAATTGTTAACACTGTCAGGATACAGGCATTTCTCAGATGACAGGAAAGTTTTTAAGCACCTCCACCTGGATCATTAATAAAATGATTGTTAACACTGTCAGGATACAGGCATTTCTCAGGTGACTGGAAGCGTGCTGCCTGCACGCTGTTTCACCTGGCTTTTGTTCAACAGAAATGTTGTGTCCTGTCCAGGCTTCTTGTGGTGCTTGGTGATTGAAGGAGTAAATAGGTTTTTGGTTCTCCACCTTCCCAGTACATTTAGTACAAACAGCACTTGGTGGTTCTGGGAAAACCAAAGTCACAATTCATTCCCTGCCTTTTGATTGGTAATTTAACAGGTGGAGGAAAAGAAGTTCAAGCAGCCTTTGAATTGCAGACAGTGGAAGAATAAAATACATTTAGCAGCCTTCTGTTGTCCAAGTTGTGTGAATATACTGGCTCCTGTATAGTTGATGCCTTTTCCTGGTCTTAAAATCAAGTCATACACGGTTAGAAGGGTAAAAGGGATTTTACCTTGGTATTTATTTTAAGGATCCTTAGGTGCACACGTCCAGGTCATATGCACCCCAATGCACCCCGCAAAATGCTCCCCTCAAAAGATCGGGCACAACACTACAGGTTTCACCAACTAGCACATCCACCAAAGATTCCTTAATGAGAGGCTCGAGTGAGCCTCCCTCCCCAAGGAGCTCTCCCCTGGATGGCCTCATCCCAGCCCACAGAATGTGTTCTGGAGAGGACCTTGGGGTCCGGGGCACACTGATTTTCAGCTGCGAAGCTTCCAAAATGTTCAGTCTCTCAGCTTGACAAACATGTCCAGGAATGTAGGGAAAAACACCAAGAACACAGAAGTTGTAAAAAAGGTACAGCAGGGGTATAAAAGAAAAGGCAAAAAATTCTCATGGCATCATAGAAGCCTTCATAACTGTATTTAACTTGATTGGTGACATTCTCTTGGCTTCTTTTGAAACAGATGGTCCACAAAAATGAGAGTTATTTTTAGCTTGCTGACCATAGCATGTGCACACTCAGGATAAATTGTTACTGCCTATGGGACAGCAAAAGACAATACAAATCAATATTGTGGTAGTAAGTGTTATTGTTCTCTCTAGCTGAGAACTGCTTATATGTATTCCTCAGTATTTTCCTGTTTTATTTGTGTTTAACTGTAGTTATCTAGTTTAAAGTTGTCATTAAAGGGAAAGAAGGTCTGACTTTCTAACATCATTTACAGAATACTTGAAAATTTGCAACTTGGTCTATTAGGGCAGACATCACTGAGAATTATAGTGAAAATCAACATTTGTAATTCCTAATTTCTTAACGAAGGAAGAACTCTTTATTCACCTTTACATACATCTCAGATGTATGTTTGTAGTATCTCTTGCCATAAATTTCCTCATCCAGAGAGTTGCACTGACCTATTTCTTTGTCAGATTTCACGTTGCAGTGAGAGAAACAAGGGAGTTGCCAAATATAAAATCCTGAATTCAGAGAAATGCATTTGCTAGAGAATTGACCATGCTGTGACTTGTCAAAATCAAGAAATTTTTAGCAATAACATCTAAAACTGCAGATTAATCAGCTGCAATAAATGGAATCATAGAGAATAATCAGAAATGCTGCTCAGTAACAGAGAGTGATGTTCCTGCAACAACTGCAGAATGTCTCTGACGACAAGGTGAGATGCTGTTTCTCCCTTGAATCTCTGATTTTACTGCCTTCACAGGATATATGGCTTAGTACAACTGTTGGAGTATCAAGTTTAAGGATTCAGCATATAAGATGGTTGCTTTCCTTGCCCTGGTGAAAAATTTCTCCTTTCTAGTTTCACAGTTGTATGTCCGTTTGTTTTTTTTTTCAATTAATCAAATAAATGAAAATTAACTGAAAACCCAAACTGCAACTCTGTTCATATGATTAAAAATTAATTAATAAAACTACTATTCTTTGCTATGCAAAGAAGATTCCCTTGTGTATCTATGATTTCAGCAATACAAGCTTTTCCGAAACATTAAGACAATGCTTTTCTGCAGGTTTTTTTTGTTTCAGGTCAGTAATTCCAAATTGTGGTAACCAATCCACTGAACACAAAGTCCTGAATTACAGTAGGGTCTGGTAGTATCATTAGACCTCACCCAATTTTCTGTAACAGCTCCTTTTCTGTGGCGATGTAGAACTGGTGTGCAACTCTGTGTGCAAAACTGATTCAGTATCTGGAAAAATTATGGAGAAGGTCATGCCTTTTCCTTGAGTACCAATTCAGGATATAGCATGAATCAGCAACCTATCCTTTCATGGCTTCTCCTGTTTCCTGCCTTTGCTTAGGTACCTCCCCTGCAATGGCATTGCTGCTGCAGTTCCCTTCAGCTTGTCTCCCTCTCCCTCCCACAGCTGCAGTGCTGCTGTGTTGAACTGGTGTCCTCAGCACACACCCTCACCTGGGCTTACCAGTACTGCTGTAATGTCAGGGTTTATCTGCACTAACCCAGCAGATGGGTATAGATACACATACATATATATACACACAGATTATAGATATAGATATAGACGTAGACATACAGATACAGATACAGATACAGATACGGATACGGATACAGATACAGATACAAATACAAATACAGATACAGATGTGTGTAGTTGTGTGTGTGTGGTTTTTTCCTGGTGGTTTCAAGAGGTGATTTTGCTCACTTTCTTCCAGGAATGGGCAAAGACACTAGCATTCTCTACTGCTCTTTTGAATGTGAATAACAGTGTTGTGCCTAAAAGAACAGTTTGTTCAAACAAGCACAAAATTTTTCTCATTTCAGATAGGAGCCCAGCTGGGGCCATCTTCTGCAGCCTACAGCAACATCTCCAGTAACAAGCACAGTGACTCTCCCTTTTCCCCTGAGAGACCACTCAAGAAATAAGCCTTATTGGCAGAGAGATCAACAGTCATTCTGCATTTCAAGGATGTGAACAACCTTGCCAGAGCGATTTGTTATCAATCTCTAAATATCTGCCTTCTATCCAGTACCCTTACATGATCATTAGGTGAGGTTTTTTAAACTCTTGCTTTTCCTGAGTTTTGCAGGGAACCTGCTCAGTCCACACAGCTTTAAACCAAATTGGGATCAAAATGCTTTATTGATCTGTCAACAATATAGAATTAAGCAGCAATCAGTGCAGTGTTGCATTCAAGCAGAAATGCAACAAGTAAACCCCCAGACTAGACACATTAATGTTAATTAACACCAGCAAATTTATAAACACTCCCTGCAACAAATCCAAGATATTTCTGAAATGCTACAAGCCTGCCCACATGCACATCGTGTTAATGCTTGTCAGCATCAACTCTGAAACAAATTCAGAAAAATAAAACCCTGTTTCCAGGGTTTTTTTATTTGTCTTCTTGAAAGTGGTTTTTGTAGCTGACAAACCCCTGGCATTTCATGCAACTAATGGTGTCATTTTTATTCAGCTAATTGTGAGTTCAGGGAATAGAATAGAATAGAATAGAATAGAAAAAAATTCTTTACTGTGAACATAGTGAGGCACTGGAATAGAATGCTCCAGGAAGTTGTGGATGCTCCATCCCCGGAAGCATTTAAGGCCAGGTTGGATGGAGCTCTAAGCAACTTGGTCTAGTGGAAGGTGTCCCTGTCTACAGTGGGGGAATTGAAACTACATGATGTTTAAAGTTTCCAACCCGGGCCATTCTATGATTCTATGAATAAAATAGAATAGTTATGCCCAGCATTATACACAACAAACTCTGATGTAGAAGTGAGGGGTCCATCCAGGACAGCATCTCTCTGCATTGCACATCCCAGGCCCATCTAGGAGACAGGGGCAGAGATGGACACAAAAGGGGAAAGGTGGGCTCTAGAAGAACATGTAAGAAATAGTGACTTCCTTAAAAAAGGGAAAAGACTACTTCAGATTGAAATAATTTAATCTAGAACTTATTGAGAAGAAAAAAAAAAAGTCACCATCTTTTCATTATGATTTCCCAGAGCAGACATGTGCCTTTAAATGTGTGAACAAGTATTGTCTGTTCGAGAATTCAAAATACCTTCAAGCTGAGAATAATGTAGTTTGCTCATCTTCCATCCAAAGAGACATAATTCATCTTTGCTCTGGGTGGGTGATGGTGCTCCACTTAAAATCATGTGATACTACATTGCATTCAGTCTCCACATCCTGTCTTGTGATACAGCAATCACTGATAAGAGTTTTTAATTCCCAGAGAAGTAAGAAGGAGGGTCAACAGAACTGCTCCTTGGACTTCTGGAGGGCAGATTTTGGCCTGTTGAGGAGACTGATTAACATTTTCCCTTGGGAGGCAGCCCTGAGGGGCAAAAGAGTCCAGGAAGACTGGTCATTCTTCAACAGGGAAATCTTAAAGGCAGAGGAGCAGGCTGTCCCCATATGCAAAAGATGAATCAGTGGAGAAAACCAGCCTGGCTGAACAGCTTTGGCTGGAGCCCAGGCTGAGTTACTTCATGCCTTCTTTGCTGCAGTCTTTAATGGTAAGTCCAGCTATTCTTAGAGTATCTAGCCTCTTGAGTTGGAAGACAGGGACAAATAGCAGAATGAAGCTCCCGTAATCCAAGAGGAAATGGTCATCAACCTGCTACACCACTTAGACAAACACAAGTCTGTGGGGCCAGATGAGATCCACCTGAGGGTACAGAGGGAGCTGATGAAAATGCTCACCAAGCCACTATCCATCATTATCAGCAGCCCTTGCTGACCAGGGAGGTCCAAGTTGACTGGAAGTCAGCAAATGTGACACCCATCTGCATGAGGGGCTGGAAGGATTCGGGGAACTGCAGGACTGTCAGTCTAGTGTTGGTGCTGGGGAAGGTTAGTGAGCAACTCATCTTGAGTGCCAGCAAGTGCAGGATAACCAGGGGATTAGGCCCAGCCAGCATGGGTTGACCAACCTGATCTCCTTTTATGACCTGGTGACCCTCCTAGTGAAGAAGGAAAGGCTGTGGATTTTGTCACCTGCACTTCAGCAAAGATTTTGACACCCTTTCTCACAGCATTCTCTTGGAGAAACTGGCTGCTCATAGACAGGTACAGTGTTCACTAGGTAAAAATCTGGTTGTATGGCTGGTCCCAGAGAGTGGTGATGAATGGTGCTACATCCAGTCACAAGAGGTTCAGCATTGGGGCCAGCCCTGTTCCACATCTTTATCGATGATCCAGATGAGGATATCGAGTGCACCCTCAGTCTGTTCATGGACAACACTAAGGTGAGCAGGAGTGTTGATCTGCAGGAGGGTAGGAAGGCTCTGCAGGGGGATCTGGACAGGCTGGATCAAGGGGCTGAGGTAAATGATCTGAGGTTCAACAAGGCAAAATGCTGAGTCCTGCATTTGGGTCACAACAATCCCAGGCAGTGCTACAGTCTGGGGGCAGTGGCTGAAAAGTGGCCAAGTGGAAAAGGACCTGGGGGTGCTGGTCAACAGCAGCTGAACATGAGCCAGGAGTGATCCCAGGTGGCCAAGGCCAATGGAAGCCTGGCTTGGGTAAAGGATAGTGTGGCCAGCAGGACCAGGGCAGTGATTGTCCCTCTGTACTGGGCACTGGTGAGGCCAGGCCTCAAATCCTGTGTCCAGTTTTGGGCCCTTCAGTTCAAGAAAGACCTTGAGGTGCTGGAGCGTGTCCAGGGAAGGGCACCGGAGCTGGGAAAGGATCTGAAGCACAAGTCCTGTGTGGAGTGTCTGAGCGAGCTGGGGTCACTTAGCCTGGAGGAGGCTCGGAGGGGATCTTGTCATTCTCTACAGCTGCCTGAAAGGACGTTGTAGCTAGGTTGAGGTCAGTCTCTTTTCCCAAACAAGTGACAGGATGAGAGGAAATGGCCTCAAGTTGCACCAGAGGAGGTTTAGATTGGATATTAGGAATTCTTTTCTTGCTGAAAGACTTCTCAACCATTGGAACAGGCTGCCCATGGGAAGTAGTAGATTCATTATCCCTAGAGGTATTTAAAAGATGTGTGTATGTGACACTTAGGGACACAGTTTAGCAATGGACTCAGCAGTGCTGGGTTAATGTTTGCACTCAATGACCTTAAAGGTCTTTCCCAAACAAAATGATTCTTTTGATTCTAAGTTTCTTTAACATGCCTTTTCTTTATAAAGACAGAACCTCCTCATTGTTGGCCCTGCTTATAGAAACTCAGGCAACAAGGCCCTGTGCTTTTCAAGAAAGATGTTGGAGCAAAACTACATGTACATTTCACATTGGAACTCTGAGCAGAGCAACGCACCTGGATAACATTTCTGGGAAGGAGAAATCGTATATAGAAGCCAATGATACCTCCTCTGGTCTAAGCAAATTGGAGGGATTTGTACATTTAATCAAGGAAAAAGAAGGAACCAAACTCTGCCATCCCATCCCCAGAAGGGTGACCTTTTCACCAGATTAAAATAATTTCGCAGACACTGCAATGTATGCAAATACTTGACCACTTACTTTATCTAGTAAGAAAATCCATCACAAAAGGTTATTGCCTTCTCAAACACCATGCCATCAACACCAGCATCTTTAGACAATATGAGCTTTCATCTGGCAAGTGCCATCTGGAGCCCTGGGAATCATATCCAATTCTCTCACCAAGTTAAAAAATGCTACAGCACTTTACAAGGAAGAAGAGCACCATTTCTACTTGCATCAGGCTGGAACAATTGCAGGCTCTTTCTCTGGGACAAGTGTTTCAATTTTGCTTGGCATAACTTATTAGTTCTTTTAGCTTAAACCATCTATCATTTATTTTAAATCAGAACCCAGAATGCTTTCCTAGGAGTCTCTGAAAGGGATTTTGAGACATGGAAGTTCTCCATTTAAACTTCAAAAGGATGTGGTGTTACCCAAACTGATGGCAGGGATTGTGTCAACAAGAGGGAGCAGGAATGAAGCACAAAGCCTCTGCTACTCTTTCCTGGTCCTGCTGAGAAGGTACTACCAAACACTTTTACCTCCGCTGCTGCATGCCTTCAAGTGTTGTCACAACTAAGGGCTAGGAGAACAGTAAAACACTGTCAGGTGGAAACTGCCTGTGAAAGTATGCATCAAAGTCAGATAAGCCCCCCAGGAGCTAGTCTGGATATTCACTCTGCAAAACAAAGTACAACTCCTTGAGCTGGTGGAGACATGGCTTTATAAACCTAGAGGGAAAACCATGGTTCTATTTGATCCTGTGACATTTTGTTCCAGGAATGACACAGCCCCATTTCCATGGTATTTGCACTTCAGCTTCTAAGGTGCAGCAGGTCTGTGCAGCAACTTTTCATTTCAGGAGAGGCATCTCAGAAACAAGTCTGGGGGCATCAGGCTTGGCTACTAGTCCAAGTTTAGAAGTCTCTCTCAGCAGAGTATACATGTCTTAACATAAGCAGCTAAATTCAACAGTTGAATAAAAGGTGGCATTTTGAGAAGACGTATTAAAGAGAAGGACACCAATGGCAAGGGAAGTGCTGGGAATGTTGGAGAAAGGTCTTAGACTAGGAAAGGAGTACAATCTTTTATACTGCAAGAGCCTAATTCAGGCAAGCAAGAAAGATAATTTGCAGTTAAAGGAAAATGTAGTTCTAGTTAAATTTCAAGTTATGGCAACATATATTGAGTCCTAAATGTACTATAATCTATTGCTAAGAAACTGTCAAACAGTTTTAATGAGAACTGCACAATGAATCTAGAAGAATTACCACAAAGCATGCAGAATCCATTTGTGCTGAACTGATAAAAATCACTTGCAATGCTAATAGTTTTTTTGCATGTACTGTATTTGTTTTATTCCATTTAACAGCAATTACTCTTTGATTCATTTGCAATTAATACAATACTAAGTAACAAATTAGGAGTTTTATTCTTTCCTAGCAAAGAAGTAGAAACCAGGCTATAAGAGGATGATGTAATAACTGATCATGATTTCAATTTTACAAAACCTAGCACTCCCCAGTTACGTTTAACCTGAGTATTTTCTTCAGGGAGACTGAGAAGCATTGGAGCAAGCACGACTGGTTTTTTTGTGGTTTGTGGTTTTTTTTTCCCCAGAACAGCAGCATTAACACAGAGCAATCACAAAATGACAGACTGAAACCTATTTGGTTTGGTATAAGAAAGGAGACGATGACAAGAAACCTCCGCACAACTCACTAACTACAGAAGATATCTCATTTATTTAATCAGTTAATTTTAAATTAATAACATTTGTTAACTTTTTGCCTATGTATGCAGCACATTCAGCATAACTTTACATAACTTGTAACTTTAAAGTGTTGCATTTCATTACTAGCAAAATGCAGTTTGACACAAAGTGAGGAGAAAAAAAAAGGAAACAAATGCCAGTCAGCATATTTACCATCATAATATTAAAAAATCAGCAATCTAAAGAACTGCCTAACAAGCTGCAAAGATGTTTAAAAGTGAATACATCATATTTTTATTAAGTCAGAAGGAAGAACCAAATATAATGTAAAAAGCTGTATCTAGTTACAAATCTGTATTTTAAGGGTCACAAATTGAGAAGAACCAACCTCTCAACAAAAATCTTTGTCTACCACTTACAATAACCAATAATTAAAAACAACTGTTTAACCTGTATCGCTTCAAATCAGCAACTTCACACACTTGATACCCACACTTGAAACGAGTTACAGAAACTGCAGTTTCAGGCAGTAAAATGCAACTTGTACAGTAACAGTTTTAAGACTCTTTACAAAGCACTCCATACTGAAGAAACTGGCAGGAGAACACAAGCTGCTTTGGAATTCCTCTTTAGCCCATGTGTTTCTCAAGCTACTGGATAAAAAAGCAAGGATTTCAGAATTCTATATACTAGGTTTATAAATATTTCTATTATAGGCCTCCCAAAAATTAAGCCATGAACTCTGTAGAAGGCTTACACATGTGACAAAGTTGGGGCGATTTGTCTAACGAACAGGCAAGAGAGGTTAGTTAAATGCTGAAATTATCATTATCTGGTGCAAGGGAGCCCCACGTTAACAGGGATATCAGATTTTTCCTAGAGCCACAATAGATAAGAGACTGAATTCTGCCCAAAACCAGTAATAAAAAATCTTTAGGAAAAAGTTCACATAGCAAGTTCAGCCACTGCTGTTTAATGATAAGTAGGTGTTCTACGGTGACAGGTTTTGTTTCACAATATAAATGGCTTTTGAAACTATGGAAGCGACAAATAATCACAGCAATGATTTGTGAAACAGTATCAAAAGAACATCAAGCACAGACTGAATTCCTTCACTCTTCAGGCTATGCACACCGTCTTAGGGTTTCCAGGAACATCCATCTTTTTTTTATCTTCTAACAATACATACCCAGGCAATCCCAACTGTCTCACCTTTGAGAAGGGCCATGAAGATGATCAGAGGGTTGTAGCACCTCTCCTGTGAAGACAGGCTGAGAGAGTTGGGATTGTTAAGCCTGGAGAAGAGAAGGCTCCAGTGAGACCTTAGAACACCTTCCAGGACCTAAAGGAGGCTTACTACAAGGCTGGAGAGGAATTACAAAGGCATATAGTGCCAGGACAAGGAGAAATGGCTTCCACCTGAGAGTAGGGTTAGATATTATAGGAAGAAATTTTTATCTTTGAGGGTGGTGAGGCACTGGAACAGGTTAGGTTGCCCAGAGAAGCTGCTGACAACCCATCCCTGGAAGTGTTCAAGGCCAGGTTGGCTGGGGCTCTGAGCAACCTGGTCTAGTGAAAGGTGTCCCTGCACATGGCAGGCAGGTTGGAACTGGATGATCTTTAAGGTCCCTTTCAATCCAAATCACTCTATGATTATATTGACACTGACAACATACTACAGGATTGTATTTTTTAGTCAAAACTCTAAATTAAGTTTAATTCTGAAATAATCTTGGCCATTGACATATAAGCACAGCTTAAGGCAAACTATGCTATGGTAGTCAAAGCACAAATAAAAGGCATGTAGATAAAAGCAAGTGAAAAGATGAATGGCAACTTTACTCTTCCTGAGTTCCCCACCCTTCACTTCTGCCCTTCTGAAGGCATTCTCCAAGCAGCTGATTATAGGACTAATTTCAAAATTCAATCTGAAATAGAAAGCAAGTCTTTTGTTCCAAGTATATGACTTGAGTGTCTTCATTTAAATATTCCACTTTAAAGGCTGAGCTATGTAAGTATTCTTCAGGCAATGGCCTGAAAAATAATTCCATCTAAACCAGCCCTAAGTACACTATAGCCTCTTATTAAGACATGAAATTAAAGCAAAGGCTAATATTGTCAACACACATCAAATATTTCCTAGTATGCCTGCAGAGGCTTCTTGGCCTTGTGACCAACTGTTACACCCAAGCCATGTGGTTGCCATCTGTGACTTATAGGAGTACCCAAAACATATTCATTTTACAGAACCTTCCTAACTGAAAAAAACCCATGTCTCAGGCAGTATTCACAAAATCCCCCAACTTATAATCAAAGCCTGGTACTTGTCCAGTATTGTGGTAAGAGTAGCAGTGGGGTAATAATCAACCTACCCCCCAAAAAACCAACTTACAGTTAAATATTTATTACAAATTGAGTTTAACATATCAAAAGTTGAGAAATACCCCGCTTCAAAAGAGTCACAGCCTATCAGTATAAAGGAAGAATATAAAACTATTTTATTGACCACTGTTCACCAGTATTTACAATAAAGTAAACAATATACAGTCTGATAACATTCAAATTACTACAAAGTTAGTTTTCACCTGGTCTTCTTAAGACCAAGTGATCCCAAATACTAAAAAGAATGACCCTACAGGTTTAAAGGGCTAGGTTTGGGTAAAGAAGATACATGCACAT
Source organism: Corvus hawaiiensis (assembly GCF_020740725.1). Lineage (NCBI taxonomy): Eukaryota > Metazoa > Chordata > Aves > Passeriformes > Corvidae > Corvus > Corvus hawaiiensis. Next base: position 46,773,964 of record NC_063213.1, read on the forward strand.
CAATAGTATAGAAGACTACAAAACATCTGTGAGTTTGTTTAGACATTCATTATGATTCCGTAATAACTATGGAAGTTCATCAATGTTTTATAAAAGCTTTTACCTAATATGGAGGAAGTAGTAGTATCAAATGCTCTCTTGTGATAAATGAAACAAGTTGCAGAAAGCTTTTATTTACTTGCTGTTGATGCAAAACATACTACTTCAAAAAAATATCAAATTTGAAACTTGTTAGAATGTATGCTTCTCACATTGCTAATAAATCAAATTTCGGGTTTTAATATTCTTATATATAAAAAAAAAGCAATGCAAACAATTATTGTGCTTCATCTTCTGGGCATGAATGCCAAGTTAGCCGTTCTTCATAAAAAGCGATTACAATCTGAGGACACTTCACGTTAGCTTCTTTGGCCAGCACCAGATCTGCCTCATCAGAGTCTTTCCTGATGTAGAAGAGAGCAGGATTTAAGAAGATGAATAATCAGTATTTCAGAACATTTAGCAGCTCTTGCTAAGTCCTAAGTTCTGAAAAGAATGTCAGCTAGAAATCAGTTTCCAGTATACCTTTCACTAAAGCTACCAAGACTTTCCATATTAATGGTAATGACAAGGTTTCATAGCTCCATTGTTCTTCCCTTCCCATATTTTTTACTGTTTGAAAGGAAAATGCTATTGAAAGGGAACCAGCTACAAGGTTACATACTGCAGTATGCAATGAAACAAGTAAAATTTGGTTAATTTTGTCTTTTAAAGGCTAATCAAAACTTCAAAGTAAGACTTAAAAATCAATAGGATGAATCTTAAGAACTGGTACTTACATGCAAATTATGTTTACTGTTTATGCAAGTAACTTCCTGTATTTCATATTGTTATTCTTGATGCTGTCTTGGGGTAACAAATCACGCTTGCCAGTCTGACATGCTTCAGATTCCATTTTAAAGTGTATGCTGCCTTGACAAGTCAGCTTTGTGCATACAAACTCGTATCTACGTTTGTTACCAACGACCAATTATGAAAAACTAATCAGCTGCAACTAACTAAACAAAAAAAAGAAGTCCTCTGTGTTTGATTTTGCCAATGATCCCTATAGAAATTCAAATACTCATGATCTTTGTTTTGCAACTTTTCTAAGCTTCCCCTAAAATTTACAGAGAATTTGAGAAGGCAGAAGGGAGACAATCTCCTACAACACTCATCTTCAGCAGTCTAGGCACATCCCAAGACAAATCATGTCTCAGGAGATCACTCATTTTGACTCCATTCTGCAAATCTGCCCTTCTCAAAGGCTGTGGAAAGCCATCCTTCTTCTTATCCCACCACCTTAAGAAATCTGACTCCCAGCAAATGTCAATTCAAACTCTTGATTTCTCAACACTGGGAGGAAGCACTAATTTTATCCCATTTGTTCACACGGCAAGAAATCCTTCTCCCAACACTGCAGCTAATGAAGCTGGTCCCCACCTACCCTCCCAACAACACAAACTCCCCACATCACTCTCCCCTCTTACTAGCCCATAAGGTCAAGCCTCTCCATATTGTTTATTTTTCATCTCCACCTCTGCTTTCTTCCCTAGTTGCTTCCAATTTCACTTTGTTGCATGCAGAACAGCTGGCACTCTGCTTGGTTAAATGGCTGGCTATCCAGCAGCTGGCTTCTGCTTATTGAAACATGTAAAGCTGGATTTCTGCCTGCCATTCTCTCAGCAAGAGCATTATCAAGATCCAGTTTTGCCATACAAATGCCAATTTCCCCCTATTTTATCAGAAATTACCTTTCAAAGTAAAACTGAACCAACAGAAATGAAAGATATTTTGGGTTTTGAAGGAAGAGGGATTAAATCCTAACTGAATATATAAAGCTTGTCTTTCTAGGAAAACACTAAGGAGAGCACCAGTTTCTCTGTCTTACTCCTGAAATGAAGTTATCTCTTTAGCCTAAGTGCAGCTGCCTCCCCTCCCTTCATGAACAAGAACTGTGGATATAAGACTTACCATTTCATGAGGAACATAAGCTCTCCACTGCTATCCGTAGCCCCAATTATCCGCTCAGGATCAAGACCCCTTGCAAACCCTCTTGGTTTATCAACCTATTAAGTTAGAAGATGATTATCTAGTTTAAGACAAAATTCTATTTTGGTACTAGATACATAAATTTTTGTACATACATGTATGTGTGTGTATCAGAAAGAAAAAAAATAGCCTTAAAACCCCATCAAATCTGTAATTACGTATTATTGTCCGAATACGACATGGATTTTTTCATGACGGATTTTCAGGCCAAGTCATTCAGATGTAGGGTAATAATAAAGGATTTTATATCCATGTTTCCAGCATTTATTTCTGAAAACACGATAGATGTAACAAATGGTCTAAAATCATTTTACTAGATAAAGAACCAAGCATGGTTAGTAAAAATAACAAAAGCAGCAAAGTAAAAATGCACGCCTGGAAGTGGAAAAAACACATCCTTTCCAGCAAAACAACAGGTTTGGGTTGGCTAAGCTAACAATGAAACTGCACCCTTGGGGAACACCTCAACTCTTCTAGGTTCACTGAGATCACACTGGTGACAAAAAATATCACAACTATTTCCTGTATTAGCTTCTTTTTAGGTTCACAATATCCTTTTAGAGACAGTGGCCACTATTGTACCAGATGAAGCTGAACAACCGACTCCATACAGAAAGCAAAATATTCTTTGTGTTATTCAGGAACTATTCTTTCTGATGCCTTCCAACCTTTTTGACAGTAACCACATGTCCAACTGCTGTCTTCAGTACATGAAAATGGTTGGCAGTGTCAGCGGTTTCAAACTGCTAGTCTGAAAGTTTATGGAAGAAAATGTGAACTGTTGAAGACATTACTATGTGTGCATTACTCTGTACTTATCAGCACTAAATGCGTCAAGTTGTTCACTCATTTAAACTGAAGGAGAAATTCAGACCTCTCAGGAAAGGTAGGCTTTCTTCATTCACCCTTTCTACTCCTCCACCATCATGTCTGGTCCTAGTCAAAGTAACTGATTGGTTTTCACATTTTGCCACCTTGCCACTCACCTATTCAAAATCATATACTAAATACGAAAGCCAAACCAGAACTTCATCTTTGTTCCATTCATGTTCCATCCATTTCTCGAATATAAACTGATCACCTAATACCATTAATTAATAACTCTTAACCAGTCCTACTTTCAATTCTTCAGTGAGTGTTATGGGACAATGTAAGAACTTTTAATCATCATGTCAGTCAATCATCCTTCACTTACCATTTGGACAGTCTCATTAACCACAATGAATATATACCCTTTTTTAACCACAGATCCAGATGCTATGCAATTTTTACAGTTTTAAATCAGTGTTCAGTCTCATTCTCAAAGTCAACATATGTTTTTTGGGGGGATGGAGAGGTAGGGGAGAGATGCAGGGAAACAAAAACTTAATACGTGAACATATACTTACAGAATCACGCTTTTTCTTTGATTTACTATCATCAGATTCGCTATCTGACAAAGATTTTCTTTTGGCACCATCTGTTTTTTCTTTACCAGCTTTCTGAGAGTTCAGAAAAGCTTCAATTAGCTCTGGACAATCTAAGTTCTCTTCAGGTTCCCATGTGTTGTCAGCACTGAAACATACACACATTTATGTAAAACTAGGTAAAGAAGAAAAATGTAAAACTAGCCCCATGGCTCTCCTTCATTTAAGCAAGTTAATTTTTGTCTCACTATATAAGGTAGGTTTATTAAACCCTAAGGATGTTTATCTTGCCATCTTTAATAGCCTTCATGTACTGCATTTGATGATTGGAAGAAGGACACTCCACTAGTATTGAGAAACAATGTTCTTAAACTGAAGATAACACAAAAAGCAGCTCTATTAACACCTATGTTCTCAGTGAAGTGTGAGAGTTAAGCAATCTGCACCCTCCCAAAACTTACCTGTACATTTAAACTGACTCACTTCCCTGGTTCCTCTAAAGACTGTCCATGTAAACAAACAATATGATATGAGCACTAAGACTTGCAGAGAACAGTGTACCCAGCAGTCATTACAAACAGCCTAATATATACATATATGTATTTTTAAGCTCTTAGATACGAAGAACACTCTCAAGTTGTCTCTGAGCAGTGAATGCAACTATACCTAGAACTATCTTCTTCCTTAGCTGACTGACTGCAGGAGCAAACAAACGTGGGCAGAGCTGGACACTGCGTATGTTTCAGTGAGTATGCATTTTGTTAACTAAAATTTTAAGAAGTCCATGAATGCTCTCCACAACCACTATGCACCTCATGCGCAAATACTGCCACAGCAGTACTGCACAAGCAGGATACCTACACATTATTTTCCAATACAATCCCTATTACTACAAGTTCAAATCAGACCCTCAAACACTAAGCATTGTGCTTTGTGCTTATGCACACATCACTACACATATTTCAGGTGCCAGAGTGCACAATGTTGCAATGCACTCACTTTGGGAGGTATACAAAATACCACCACTCCATACACAACCATTTATGCACAACTTATAGGTGCATCACCTTCTTTCAGCTGGTAAAGCAAGCTGCCACAGAGTGTCACTGGAAGGAGGCACTACTGCATTCCTTCTTAATCAACTTCTTAAGTCTACTGTAAAGTTTTCATGTACATACATAAATCCTGGGAAAGGCACTCAAAAATTCCTTTCAGGTATGCCTAATGAAGGCAACCATTCCACAGGCAAATTCAGTTAATTTGAGAACAGTTCAGGAAAATTAATAATAAGTGAACTATCTGCTTCAGAGCTGCCTGCAGTTGAAATCCCTGCATGATTTCTTACTCAGAAGTACCATTCATGCTGCTACATATGTAACAACTGTCAGTCTATCTTACCTTGATAGATATGGACACAAGCTCTACCAGAGTGGTAAAAGAACAATCACTAAGAACTTGGTAAAAGTCCTCGAATATTTTATACAGCGCAAACAATGAACTACATTATCTTCTATACTCGACTGTCCCACTTGACTATGCATTTATGGATGTCCTTCCCTCAAGGTTCTTTGAAGTGGATGCCCATCATCCAATCTCCTCTTTGCACAGTTGTTTCAAATCTATGATTAGTGTTTATCATTCTATCAGAAGAAGAAAAAGAAAGGGTAATGCCTTACTCTGTAAATCCTTTCCACTTCAAGTAGTATTCCACCTTTCCATTTACAACACGTCTGTCCAGGACTTTCTCCACAACAAATTCTTCAGGCTCTGCCTCTTCAACTTTTTTACCTTTGCCATTCTGTTTCTTTCCCATTTTGTGCTACAAAAGAAATTCAGAATGACATTATTCTTTTTTTTTTTCGCTTTACACAGTTACTTCACTGGCTTACTAATACTAAAGCCAGAAGCTCAGACTCCTTTTACATTAGTGCATGTGGTCACGTAACCTGAGCAAGACATGTTAACGTTTTGGGATTTTTTCAGTTGTTTAATGAGATACCCAAGACCAGTTTTTAAAAACGTTTAAAAAAAATTTTAAACAAATTTTTGTCCACATACTCATCGACTATACTCCCCTTAAAAATTTAATTCTCAGTGCTACATGCTCGAAACACCAGGAAGCTTCTAAAAGTTAACTCTATGCCTGTGAAAAGGCAGAGGGCAAGGCAGAAGTAAAGAAAAGTAATAAGGTAACTGTGAAAATGCATAAAATAGAAAAGGGATGGTACTGAAAAAAAGGTGGTTTCTACTTTTTCCAAAAAAACCAAGGAGAAACTGATGGCAGCAAAGTTTATGTTGTATTGCTACAATAAGCAAAATACTCAACAATAACCCCCAACTATTGAACAGGACACATGCTAGGAACATTCCATTACTGCAGTCCCTTCTCAATCTTAGCCATGCACCCATGTGACTTACAAAGACATGTCACAAAGGTGCATAAATTTAAGACTGCTAAACTTAAGTACAGCTTATACTTAACACATAAATGGAATTTTGCTAACTTACAAAACTTTTAAAGTGTTTTAAAGTTTACATTTGATATTTCAAGTAATATTCTTTAAGGTCTTAAAACAAATATTACATCCACATCATCCTCAAGGCATTCCCAGTTTAATAAGGCACAATTAAATAGTAGTAGAAGGACACATTTCAGAATTTCCTTGTTTGTAATCTTAAAAAGGCTCAAACAAGCCTATCATGTTGTATCACATTTCTGGAGGACTGGCAGACCAAAAGCAGTTTGCTTGCCATTTTGGACTGCACCTCCTAAGGAAATTGTTCAGTGGCAGCCATCAACTAAATATTAAGCTCCTAAAACAGAGTTATGCAGCACCCTAAATCAAAGTGGACAGAACTAATTCCTCATTAAAGCACTTCCTATACAACAGAAAACAGACGAGCAAATATCATGAAGCACCTCTATTTGCTTGATAGCCATTCTCTAGTCCTCTCTAACTTTGAAATTTTCAAACTTTTGGACTCAGTAGAATTTTGTCTTGATGTGGTGAAAGGTAAAAAAAAAAATGTATGTTAGAACAAAAACTGTCTTCTTTTAGTAAACTGAAGACTGGAAGATGATTCTCTTGCCAAAGCCCTGTCTTTGTACCCCTTATTTTTTGTAATTAATTTTGCCCTCCCTCCCCAAACTACTTTAGTCTTTATGGTTAGCAACCCATAAATTGAAGGTTCAAACAACAAAAAGGAGAAACGGTTTCTAGTTTCTCATTTAAACAGCAAGTTTCTGTATATATCTCACATGGCAATCATTTTGATTTGAGAGCATAGAAGAGAGAACAGAGCATGTATTTCCAATTAGATTTTAAGTGCCTGCATATCCCAGGTATATTTTGACCACAGCATTCATATCTGAAAAGTGTAAACTTAAGCACATCGGCTTTTTTTGCCTCCACAGGAAAAAGAATGCAAGACTGATATTGAAGAGAAATACAACATGAAGATGTCCAAGGCTTCTATGAGGGCAGCTTCTTTCAAAAAATGGAAGTGTGAAATAGAAAGGGGTAGATATGAGGAAAATAAACAAACAATAGAAGTAGCAGAGGGAAAAACAACAACACAGAAAAAGACAGACTCACTATACCATAATAATAACATTATAATTACTGGTGATGAGGCAAGCAGGCTACAAGTGGGGAACATCTCCATCTGTATTCTCCGTTGGACTAAAATTCTTTGATTCAATGGAAGACTGTTTTCTGGTACTCTTTTCGGCTTCACTAATTCTTGTCACTTAAAGATCAATGTTTTGGATTTCTGTATCAAAGCAACAATTTGTTTTTTTACTTTCTAAGACTTAAGTATCTTAAGTATCTTCCACAGAGGAAAATTAAATGTCATGGGGGTCTGTATTTATTTCTTGAAGTGCAGTAAGAAATAGGAAAATCAAGAGTATGCTGCTTCTGTTGTAAATATTATAGATTTAATTAGGTCTCATGCATCAGCACTGCTCTTCAAACTCTTGAGCCTATTAAAATAATACTTGATTGCAGAGCCTGCAGAAATACTGAACATGTTAAAAACCTGTACATTCTGAGATTATACATGCCCATGCAAATCTCAGCCCACAAGTGAATTGTGACATCTGACTGAAGTTAAAGCGTTCTAAATGTCCACTTGACCCCCGAAGCTCTCTTTCTCTAGGGTTGCATGTTGAAAGCTGTAACTTGGGCATTCGATCATTGAAGGCTCACGTATAGCTCATTTCTTTTTCTTTTTCTGCATTCAGAAGTCACATATAACAGATGCAGATCTATGGATAATCACTCTTTCTTTGAGGGGCAAGGTTAAAATACTGATGTGACACTTTGGTGTAGAATTTTACTATACAGGAGGTAAGAAAATTGGAATTACAGCTCTAGAGCTACCCTATATCCCTTAACACATTTAGGTTTTGCATGCAAATACATAACGAAGCAGAATTAGTTATGGTTCCCATGGGAACCATAACTGATTTTCCTGACCTGTGCAGCAAAATTCTCAACAACATCAAAAGATTAAAAATACTGCATTCATAGATTTTTTCCTCTCTCCAAAGCACCCCCTCCCCAAGCTGGCTAACTCCTTCTCTTCTTCAAATTAGGGATAAGTGGACAATCAATTACGAACAGAAAGTTCAGACATTCACCCTGGTGAAGTATTTTAAAACAGTACAACACAGAGGAAGCACTCCATTGCACTTCTAAGCCTGGAGTTAATACAAGTTTTTAATATATTTTGAGCTGAGTAAACCAGTAATCATTTCTGAAAATTTAAGAACAGGCCTTTTGAGTGTATTGTAAACCACTTGTTCTGCTATCGAAGTTTTGAATTGTGCACATATATTTTTTGCTGACTTCCCCATCTCAACCTCAGATATATCTCACATTATACTTCTACAATTCTGTCTTTCATGAAACTATTTATCACTATTAGTTGAATTATAACCAGCAACCAACTGCCCTTAGGAGTCCATATTTTAATGTCAAGCAAAGCTTTAGAGGACTTGAGATCCATGAATGCATCATTAAAATGGTCCAGGAGGGGTTGACATCTGATAATCTCTGCTCCTATGAAATTCAAACAAACTGTTATTTGTTAAAAATCATTTCAAAAGGCATCTTAACTATGCCACATCATTTCTCAATAATGTTACTTTTCATCTGTAAAGACTGCCTTTTGTCAGGCAAATAGTTTTCTCCAAATACACTGGGAGAAATTAAATGAGTACATGATTTAGACTTTATTTTTTACATGTATGATGAATTACATGGTATGCTGAAAGGAGTCTAAAAAAATCCTTAGTGTTTTCTATTGTAGGACAGATGAAATAGTGCAGAGTCCTTTCACACTTTTTACCCAATAAGTTTCCCTTTAGAAATCGCAGATTTATTAAAACCAAAGACAATGTCCTTTCTAGTAGCCTTACTTTCTGGATCTGAAATTTTGGTCAGAATAATGCTGGGGAGGGGAGATGTGGATGTATCTTTTAAATGGAGATGCCAAGTTATAAGTTTGAAGAAAAATATGTTGATTAAATCCTTATATACTTTAGGTGTGCATGAACTTACCAATGTAGTTTTATTGGAGGCCATTTTTATTGCAGACTTGCAGAGCTTTTACTAGAAAAATGCATGACAATTAAAAGGAAGTTTGCATTACTCAAAGAAAGGCATCCCAAGACAAGCATGGTCCTTGTTCCAACCCCCATGTATTCATTGCATACAACATTTCTTACACGGATTAAATCCAGAACAAAAAGTAGGTTACTACTTTGTCCGGTATAACCCAGTAATGCACCATTAGGCTAGCCAGGATAAACTATACTGACAAGGTGGTATATAGGCTTGAAAAAAGGTTTTTCCCAAGGCCTTCAAAAGCATAGACATGTTTCTAGGGAAAAGGGGGAGGACCATCAGGGATGCTTATTTCCTTAAACCAAATAGAACAAGAGTTCAGATTCTAGCAGTTGAAGATATACCTAAGGTATATTAACTGCAAATCTGATGGGGAACAGATACATATTTGTGGTGTAATGAATCACCCATTATTCTTACATGGTAGCAAATTCTTACAAACAGCAAATATTTATCTTAATGCAACTGTAAAGTTGCCTTCTGATTCTCAAGTTTGCAAGAGTTAAGGTCCTAGAGCAATATTAACTCAGCTAAAATGTACATACTACACATTTAACCTACGTAAATTACATTGAACACAATCCATCCCCTTTTCCATGTCATTTCTCATACCGACCAGCTCCATAGGCATGTACTATCCCCGCCCCGCAGTGAGCTATGTAACTGTTAGAATTCCCCATATGCCTGGGTAAGGCAGAAAAGTCCTTTAAGGCCAGAAAGCCTCCCGGCCTCAGCAATCCCGCCCAATCCTCCCCTGACAGGGGAGGTGGATTTTGGCAGTCCCATGGGTGGTGGGGTAGGCGACGTGGGAGAAGGGCCGGGGCCAAGGCGCCAGTGCGGAGGGTCTTGCCTTGTGTCCCTCCGCTTGAAAGGTAGCAGAAAGGGGTAAAAAAACCCCCAAACCAACAAAACCAGTAACAAACCCCCCCACCAGAAAAGAGGCAGCCCTGCGGAGGCCTGCTGCGGGCGGCTGCGCCTCGGGCCTGCGGCGGACGCACATGAGGCCGGCGGGGCCGCCCCGGGCGAGGTAACGGGGACGGAGGCCCCGGGCCGCTCCCGCCGCCAGTGACAGGGCCTCTTCCACGCCGTTTTCCCCCCGCCCCTCCACGTTTCCCCCAGGCCGGGCACACGCAGGGACCGCCGGCGGGCCGGCTTTGTCTGCCGCGCGGGTGCCGCTGCCCCCGCCCCCGGCGCTGCCCTCCCTTCCCGGGGCGACAGCGCCCGCGGGTCCGGGGTCTCCTTCCCTCCCTCCCTCCCTCCCCCCCCGCGCGAGTGCCGAGGCCCCGACCCCCCGGCAGCCCCGCTCCGCCCGCCACCCCCCACCGCCAAGGAAGCGGGGGTGGGGAAGAAGCGGCGGTGGGGGGAGGCGGGCGGACTGCGCTCCGCATCTCCCCGCGGCGGCCCGCAGCAAGCCGCAGAGGAAAGGGGAGTCAGGGAAGGGGACTCGAGGGTGAGTGGGGTGAAAGGAGGCAGCTGCAGCGAGAGAAAAGAGGGGGGGAGAGAGAGAGAGAGAGAAGGATACAGACTTCAATGGTGCCCAGCGGCTTGGGTCTCCCGTCTCCTCCTCGCTCCCGCCCTGCGCGCACTGAGCGGCGGCGGCAGCAACAGCGACATCCGCGGGGGGCTGAGGCGGGGGGTGGGGGCAGGGAGGGAGAGAGAGAGGGAGGGCGGGAGGCGGAGGGCGGGGAGCGGCGCGGCGGCGGCTGGGCTGGGCTGGGCTGGGCGAGCACTGCGCGCCGGCGGCTGTGACGGGGCAGAGCGCACGACGCCGCCGCCGCCTACGCGCGAGCCGCTACAACCTCCGACCGTCGTCGCCGCCGGCACAGGAGGGGGGCCAAGACGTCTCTCCAACGCGGGGCGAGCGCAGGACCGCGCCAGGCGTCCAAAAGAAGGAAGATGCCTCGCGGCGACAGGGAAAGCGACTGGGTGAGCCCGGGGAAGCGGAGCGGGCTGGCGGACCCCGGGCGCTGCAGCCGCCATCATGGCTGCCGATGCGAATGCGGGCCGGGCCGATGCTGCCCGCCGCCGTGGAGGGGGGCCCTCAGTCGGTGCGGTAGGGCGGCTCCCGGGCGCGGGGAGGGCGGGCGAGGAGCGCCAGAGTGGGTTTGAAGCTCGTTTGGAGGGACCCCCCCCCCCCCCCCTTGGAGCGCGGCCATTTCCCGCGTTGCGGGGGGGAGGCCCGGGCGTGAGCGAGGGGTGGGGGGAGGGAAGCGGGCTCGAAAAGCAGTGGGGCTCTGGGGCCTCAAAATTCATTCATAAGTGGGAAAAGGGGTCGGGGGAGTCGGCTGGGGAGGCTTCGCTGCAGGCGGGAGATCGCGGGTGGATCCGCGGTGAAGCTGAAAGGGAGGGGGAGCAGAGGGGGCGGGAAGAAAGGAGCCGCTCCAGCGCCATTTCCCTGGCGCGCGGGGCGGCAGCACTCACCCTTTGTCGCGGTGCGTGCAGGGCCGCCGGAGATAGAAAAAAGGAGGGCAGGGAGGGAGGGGATGAAGGAGGGGACGAGAACAGAGCGACGAAGCGGGCGGCGCGGGGTAGAGCGGAACGGGCTGCGGTGAAGTCCGCCTCCCTTCGCGGGGCCCCGCGATGTGTCGCGCTTGTGCCAAAATCTGTGTACTTCTCACTTCCTCCTGCCCGGGCGGAGGGGGAAGGGGGCCAGGGCGAGGTTTCGGGGGTGCGCTGTCCCCCGCTCGCTCCCTGCCATTACTGCAGGTGTGGGGGGCCGATGCGCGGCCGCCCCCGGTTGATACTAATGCCGAGGTTTGAGCCTTCGGGGCCTTTTGTCAATTTCCGGAAAAAACAAACAAAAAAGTGACACCGTGCCAGCGGCGTTCGAGGCCGCTTCGGCTGCGTTCGGGCACGTCTCGCGAGCCTCTCCGTTGTCGGAAAGTGCCGAGCGGGCTGAGGTAGTCGATGACTTGCTGCGTCTTTCTCTCCGGAAATTGCCGAGGTGGCGCCGAGCGCCATTTTCGTGTGCTGCGGCAGGTTCCGGAAATTACCGAAGCGAGCCGAATGGGCTGCCATGCCTGGTTCGGCTTTTTCCGGCGGCTGTCGAAGCGGATAAGCTCGACGACTACGGCTCCTTCGGCTCATTTCGGAGACGGCCATTACTAACGGAGTCGGTGACTTTTCATTACATGATAAAAACACGTAGGGGCGTTATTCAGAACTGCAGCCCCTTTGGAGATACTTAAGCTCCAGATCCTGGCTTTTTTTTTTTTTTTTTTTTTTTTTTTTAAATTAAATAAACCTCGGAAGCGAGCCCGGACTGGAGAAGGAGGGCGCTAACACTACGCGGAGCTGAATTTCAAATTACGTAACAGCTCAGGCAGCCATTACCGACCGGTTGTACGGCACTCTCGAGCAGGAATACGTAAACCATGAAGAACATGGTACGTGGGATGGGAGGATTTAGAGTTTGCTTTTAAGGAGGGAGACGCGTTTGCTTGTGCAGACAGAGTGAATTTTTTCGGGGCTAGGAATTATAGGAACGCTTGAGTCGTCCGCGCAAGTCCGGGCGCCGCTGCCGGTTCGCAACATGGGGCGGATGCTGGATGTCTTTGCGCAGAGGAAGGTTCTGGAAGCGGCAGCTGGGGCTGGCGCGCAGCCGGGCAAGGCGGCGGAAGCTGCGGTAACCGTGCACGGTGGACAGCGCGTTCTTAAGCTCGTGGCCATGGGTGTTAGCTGCGCTGTTGCTGAGGTGGAGGAGGAGGGGGATTCGGAGCTCCGCGGGCCGGGGGCAGTCTTGGCCCCACGAGGCGTTGAGCGGCCGAGGCGGCGCTGCGGGTAATGGCGGTGGCGAGGGGGAGGGGTAAAATGGCGGCCTGGCCGAGACTCGCGACTGCGAGGGGCAGTGGGGATCGCTTTGGGAGAGCGGGTAGGGCGGGGGCCAGCTGTAGTCGTCTAGTATTCGCGGGGGCGAGGAGTGCCGGAGAGGTCTTGGTACCGTGTGTGTAGGTGCACGCTAGAAGCGGTTTGCAGTGCTCTCCCTGGAGGCGGCGGCTGCTCCCGGGCGCCATTTTCCCCGCCCGGCTCGGGGCCGCGGTGTTCCCCCTGCCGCCACATGGCGGAGCCGGCGCGGCCGCTGCGTCCCGGCCGCTGCAGGCGGCGGGTGAGCAGCCGCTGAGGGATTGCAGAGCGCGGGAGTTCAGGGATCCCCGTCGCTTGTCTCCGTTAAACATTTTGTTACCCGGGTTAATTCCGCGGTCAGCGTGGATTGTGTGTGCGCACGTTAGTGCTATATGAGACACCTTTCCTTGCTCCGGTAATGAATTTTCCAATAAAGGCTGTACGTTTTCCAGTCCTTTCAAGTTGGTTTAAGCCCGTGAAGGAAAGCTTAAAATACGCACGGATGAAGATCCTACGGAGGTTGTAAAGATTTCTTCTGGCGCTCGGTTCCTGGATGTACTGTGGAAATCTTGAAAGAGGTGTTACTTCCAGCTTTTATGTTGTGGCCCTTCGTGGCTATGAGGTGTCAGTGTCTTTACAAAAGAAAAGTATTTTCTTCAGGATTCTGAGAGGTACTGCCATGATGATAATTATTGTTGTACATTTTATACCTTCAGCACAAACTTCAGATGGGCAGAACTCTCTGGGCTCAGGTGGGACAGTTCAGTGTTAGGCTAACCAGAGCTTCTTGAAACTGACACATTTAAGACAAACAGCTTCTCCGGATCTGGAGATTGTTGTGCGCATTAGTGGAGCAGCATGTTTGTGCTGTTTTCGCACAGTGGTTTTCATTAAAGAACTGGTAATGAGTTTCATTACTGCTGTCTTCTGACGTGTGTGGTGCCTAGATGTTCTGGGCATGACCCGAAATACGTCTGTAAAATGCATTACTATTCTGTTCAACGTCTGTTACTAATGTGTGTTATATTTTTGTCATTGTTACAGCTGATAGATTCTGTTCTTCCCTTGCATTTCATTTACAGGTTTATAACTTTTCAGGAGTAAACGTAACACCTATTGGAAAAATCCTACTTGCCTACTAAATTTTCTTGATTCTCGTATTTTTGTTATAATGTACTTTATTAAATGCATGGCAAATGATAATACAGGGGAAAGTGACTTTTGTGGGCCTATGAAACTGTAAGCAAGTGGTCCCTAATTCTCAAGCAGCAGAACTAAAGGGAGGATTTTTTTTTTTCCAGTATTGCTTAAAATTTTTTCTTTGCCAGCATACTCAAAATTAATAAATAATAGTATGACATACAATGAACATACGATTTTTTTAGTACTGGTCTGGTATGCAGCATTCTTTGATTTGTTCCTTTTATGTGATGAGGTGAAGGGAAATGACTTAAAACACGTCTGCTGCTTTTAAAAACTTGCCTCATTTTGCCTGTCTGTGCAAGGAGGAGACAGTACTAGCTTTCTTTATGTTTCTAGAAGAAAAAAAAAAGCTAGATCCAACAGCAGATTCCAGGTATTTTCAAGAGAAATTGGAATTGATCAGTCTCAAACAGTATATATTTGGAGGGGGGAGGGGAGAAAGTTGACTTCCTTGTCAGACTGCAGTATGTCAAGCTGGTAATATGGAGGTGTATTTTGAAAAAAACTTGGTTGGTTACTGCCTACTCTAATTGTCTTCCTGTTACATGCATTTAGATCCAGGCCTGCCTTGGGCAACTTCAGAAAACGTGTTGGTCTACACGTAAATTGGCTTAGTAATTCTAAAAGCATATGTGCACTGAAGTATTTTGCTTGTTTTCTTAGTCTCATTGTTTTTCTGGTTTCCTTTTTAAATTTATCTTAATGCGTGTTGCACAGTTAATAATGCTGTGTTTGTCAATTACACCTACTGGTGCAATGTTTGAATTGTATAAAAAGCAACCACCACACTAAAGAAAACACACAACCAATCACCCAAGCAGAATTTCTTGCTTTTTGAAGTTAGTTACCAGTATAAAGCTGAAGTAATTGGGTTTGAGTTCTCTTGTCCCTAGGAGAACAGTTTGCTTGAAAACAACATTCTGAAATAATAAATTTGTGGAAGAGGACTACTTTTTAGTGCATTTTTTAATTGTTTGGCATAAAATTTCGACATGTATGGACTAGTGATACTATTATATTGTATATTTTCTATTGTATATAGAAAATGGCAATTAAGATGCCTGCTTTGTATAAAAAGTTACTGTAAAAGTGTTTTGAACTGGTAGAAGTTGGAAGGTTGTCCTGCTTTAGTTTACCACTAAATCCAAAATAGTAAATGCAATGCCTAGTTACTGGTTTTGTTTTTTGTTGGGTTTGTTTGGGGTTTTTTATGATGCACTTGTCATTGCAAAAGAGATCTCTGCTGAACAAGTGCAGTGATAATTTCTCTGCAAGGAAATTAGGTCTTACTGGAAGCAAGATTTATATTAGTGGATATGAATACATATTATTCACATTTCTATTTTAAAGGGAATTATTTTAATATTGCTCGTTGAGAGTGTATGGGCTTGTTGCTAATTCAAATGGTGTGGGATCCCAGATTCATTTTACAGATGCTTGACTTTAATTTGTTTTAGTAATTATGGAGAAAATACTAATTGTTAATCTGTTTCAGAACACCTTTAGATGTATTTATTTTTACTCTTAATGCCTTAGATGAATAGTGTGGTAGTATTTATGTAAAACAATTTAAGCCAGAATGGTTTTTGAAGATGAATGTTACCTGGGATAGACTGAGACAGTATGAATTAATTCATAGTTTCTGTATTAAAAACAAACCCCAAAGTTCTCATTTTCTTTAAGAAGCATCTCATATGGGTCGTTGAGAGGAATATTCTGGAAGTCTTCAGGTGTGGTCTCTTGTTCTTGATATCTAGAGGGAGAGACAGGAAAAAGGGCTAAAATAAAAATTGTATTGTAAAAGCGGACCTGTAGAATTGCATAAAAGGTTAACTTTTTTAATAGGGGTAGAATGTTTAGAAGAGCCAGGTATTGTTTTGAAAATAAGTCTTACTGAAAGTTTTTGACACTTAGGAAAATCTTGGCTAGTATCTGCCAATATATAAATATCATTATATTTACTAATGCAGAAGAGGTGTTTTAAATTATATTAATGTAATCTTTTTTTCTGTGGCAGAGGGAAAAGGAGCAGTTCCGCAAACTGTTTATTGGGGGCTTAAGCTTTGAAACCACAGAAGAAAGCTTGAGGAGTTACTATGAGCAATGGGGAAAGCTTACAGACTGTGTGGTAAGTTTAGCGTACTAATACGTACCAATGGCATGGAATATATAGGAATTTTAGATGGGGAGTTTGTTTTGTGGTTAACTTAGAGAAGACAGAATATTAAATTTTAATTGTACAGTTGGTTTATACACAGTTCAGTCCATTGTAGCAATGCATACATTTTTCCCTTGCAAATTTGACAGAGTTAGGGAGCATTCACAGTGTTTTCTATAAAATGCTCCCAGATTATCTATAACCACTGATTTCAACAGTTCAACTGTGGTATCATTGGCTGTAGTGCATTAGGAAGTGCTTATACAGAGCGCTATTATATCTCTGTGGTTGGTAACATTTGGCAAAAAGCTGATATTGTGGTAAGCAGTAAGCAGCCTCAGTGAAGCTGGAAAAGGATGTCTGTCTCTGTGGTGTTTTCACAGAGCCATTAAGGTTAGCGGAAACCATTTAGGTCATCTACTGTTAACCCAGCACTGACAAGTTCATCACTAAACCATGTCCTTGAGTGCCACATCTGTGTGTGTCTTTTAAGTACCGACAGGGATGGTGGCTCTGCTAGACGTTCTCTGCTGAGTTTGTCTTGGGAGTAGTAAATATATATATTACATAACACAGATTTAAAGTGTGTGGTCTTCCTGAAGCTTAAAAGAAATTATGTGTATGATTTTTTTTTTTTTTTTTTGCAAAAGCAAACATAAATATAAATGCACCTCACTCATCTAGCAGCATTTCTGAGTTAACTGAGTCCTGGAGGACAACAGTGGTTTAAATTTCTTTGATCCCAAGCAGTGCCATCCATGTATTAAATCAGCAGTCTGCTACTTCACTATAATTGTGTTTTGAAATCAAATCAAGGAAAATGTAAGTTAAGCTTACACAGTTACTCCAAATACTGTTAGCAAAAAGCTTAACATGAGACAGGTATAAATGGTTTAAATGTGTTTATTGGTTTTAGGTAATGAGGGATCCTGCAAGCAAAAGATCAAGGGGGTTTGGTTTTGTAACATTCTCTTCCATGGCTGAAGTTGATGCAGCTATGGCTGCAAGACCTCACACGATTGATGGGAGGGTGGTTGAGCCTAAGAGAGCTGTGGCTAGAGAGGTAAGTATGGCTTTGAAAGCAGATGCTTCTCATGCTTTGAAAAATACCTGTTTTGGTCAGACACTTTGTTTTTGTTTGAAATTGCCTGGGTTATATTACCTAATTAAAGGCCAAAGTTGGGGCACTGTTTCCCACACTTCTGGTCTCTTACATAAATGTCTGTTATTACAGTGAATTATTAGGTTATTCTGGTTGTGGAATTATATCTGCAAGGGACACATCTGGGGTTTGAAAACAGTGTTGTAGAAAACATGTTGAATACTGTAATTATGCAAAGTAACTCTTCTCTGGAATGGTTACAGTTACTAAGGCTCAAATTAATAAACTCCTGTCAGTCTCTCTGACTCTTCCAAGATGATCTTGGGGTATTTCTAAGAGGTATATAAAAACAGAGAATGTAGTGGGGAAACTTTTTTCCAGTGGTGATGTCCAGAATCATCTGTGGATTTGTGCTGATTTTAGCCCCAGGCATTCTTGATTTCAATTTCAGGGTACGAATTAGGGGTATGTATACAGGAACAAGGTGAACCTGTAAGCCAGGTTACTGTGGCACAGAGGCACTTGAGGAGCAAGTGTGGATTATAAGGCAAGTTCTGTTCGCCACATGGGAGCTCTGGGAGGCTTTACCAGATTAAGGTTGGACCAAGGTGTTTAATATATTTGAACTGATAAATTGGAATTGAATGAGCTGTCTCAAAGGTATGGGGAAATGGAAATTGTAATCACAGGTACCCCTGTTAGCTACCCCAGTTTTCTTTCCATTCTCTGCAGAATGTAGGGTTGGTTAGCATTTTTAAAAAAGTAGTTGCAGCAGCACGTGTGCATACTGTCTGAAGGGGTTAAAATGCATATCCTGAACTCGGTGAGGTTGAAGGACCTTGATACAAGTGGAATGTGTATTGATGTTGTTGGGGAATTGGGCAGAAGAAGCTGATGCATCTTTGTTTAAACAACTACAAGAATCATGCTCTAACTTAACTTACTAAATACTTGCAGTTCTTTCAAATGGGTGATTTGTGTTTTTTTTCAGTGCTTTTAAGGCTTTGACATAAAGAGGAGAGGTAAAACCTCCAAGTAACCCTGTGTTACTTCCCTCCCAGAAGGCCCCCTACACAATCTTTCAAGGCCGTGACTCATAAAAGGGCTGTCCCTCTGTGCTTGAAAAATCCTAGTTTATCTGAATTCTATTCCTGAAATCCTAGCAAAATAGTGCTTTGCCAAATTGTTTTTCTTTGTGCTAATTTAAAGAGTTCTTTTAAACAGGAATCTGGAAAACCTGGTGCTCATGTTACTGTGAAAAAACTATTTGTTGGTGGTATTAAAGAAGACACTGAAGAGCACCACCTTCGTGACTACTTTGAGGAATATGGAAAAATTGACACTATTGAAATCATTACTGACAGACAGTCTGGTAAAAAGAGAGGGTTTGGATTTGTTACATTTGATGACCATGATCCTGTGGATAAAATTGTATGTAAGTAATTTCACTCTTTCCTTTGATAATATTAATTCTTGCAGCCTTGGTGGTTGTGTAAAGCTAAACTTGCAGATACTGGGATTAGTTGTGTGCCTGTATATTTGCTACGTCATAGGTTGCTGAATTGCGTGGGAACGTGTATTTCAAATAA
Source organism: Corvus hawaiiensis (assembly GCF_020740725.1). Lineage (NCBI taxonomy): Eukaryota > Metazoa > Chordata > Aves > Passeriformes > Corvidae > Corvus > Corvus hawaiiensis. Next base: position 46,792,968 of record NC_063213.1, read on the forward strand.
GTACTGTCATCTTTGTTTAAAAATCATTTGGTGTTTTGTGTTCTTCCATATTATTCAGAATGTGTATGGATTGGAAGTCTGATATCTGACTTGTTGCCAGTTAAATGCTGATAGCCTCTTACTTTGTATGGTTACAGTGCAGAAGTACCACACCATCAATGGCCATAACGCAGAAGTAAGGAAAGCTCTCTCTAGACAGGAAATGCAGGAGGTTCAAAATTCTAGGAGTGGGAGAGGAGGTAATTACAAGTAATGGTTAATGGTTTGTGGTTGATTTTTCTGTTCACTTTCCACAATCTTGCTACTTAAAAGTGTTGAACTGTTACAGGGAACTTCGGTTTTGGTGATGCTCGTGGAGGTGGTGGCAACTTTGGTCCAGGACCTGGCAGCAATTTCAGAGGGGGAGCCGGTAAGACAGGCATGTTTGTAGCATTTACATTTTTTACTTTATTAATACTGTCTTTCTGGTTCTGGATAACTTTGTATGCTCTAGTGCTGTTTAATTTAAATGCAGCTGTAGCAGTTGAAATAATTTTTGGGAAAAGTAATTCGCAAATGAAGTTGTGTTTTGGTTTTTTTGTTTTGGTTGTGGTGTGTTTTTTTTTTGGTTTGGTTTGGTTTGGTTTGGTTTTTTTTTTTTTTAGCTTTTATTGAAAGCCAAAAGTGACCTAAACTGAATAACTTGTTAACATCAGAGATTCTCTGATTCTGTGCAGTACTTGCCTGACCTTTTAAAACTGGGTACTGTACAAATAAAAGAAGAGGGAAAAGGTAGAGCGATGATTGGATGTTTCACTTCTGTTTTTCTGAAGTTAATTGTACATGTTCTTAATTGATAATTTCTGAGATTTAGTTCTTAGGGTCATAAGGGTTTGAGAATTTGATGAGTTTGCTACAGGTAAATTGAAATCCTTTGTGTTTTTTTCTCCCAATAGACGGATATGGAAGTGGCCGTGGATTTGGTGATGGATATAATGGATATGGTGGAGGACCTGGAGGTTAGTTTGCTGTTGTGATGATGTATTTTTCTCTTGTTAGGGAGCACTGCCATGTTTATATTAATCACCTGAGCCATTTTCTTGGCTTTAAGAAGCATACGTGGTTCTTGGCTTATGTCAAACTTCCATATGGCAAACTATATGGTTATTCCTTGGACAACCATTCTTTTCTTTAAGATAGGAGTGGGTCTTAAATTTCTTGAAAAATGAAGATTTTAATTAAGCCTTTCAGTGGAGGTCTTTAGGCATCTGAGTGGTGGGGTTTGGTCACAGTTCAGTTAGGGTGGGAGTTGGTATGTGCTTTAAAAAATACTGTTCATAGAAATTTCTTTACAAAACTACCTTTATCTTTGTTCTTCTAAACAGAAAAAATATACTTAGTTTGTGTATAATTTGAGTGCCCTCTATATTGAAAAGTTCATTTAAAGGGATTATGTTGTCACAGGTGGCAACTTTGGTGGCAGTCCTGGTTATGGAGGAGGAAGAGGAGGTTATGGTGGAGGAGGACCTGGATATGGCAACCAGGGTGGGGGCTATGGAGGTGGTTATGACAACTATGGAGGAGGTAATATTTGGGCTTAAAATGTTCAAGCATTTCAGTTACTGCAAGTCACTTGAGGCTGGGGGGAGGGGTGTTTGTAAATGTTGCCTAAGGAAGCTGTTGTTTTTCACGTAGTAGGAAATAACATGAAAACACTGTTTGGTGCATGCACTGCTGGAATACATATGTGATTTTGCACTTTATTTAGAATTTCTGTAATGAGGTAACTTTGAGTGTTTGTATCCATTTTAGCTCATCTAGGTATTTCCACTTTTGTGTTGATAATACAGGCAATTATGGAAGTGGAAATTATAATGATTTTGGGAACTACAACCAACAACCTTCAAATTACGGTCCGATGAAGAGTGGAAATTTTGGTGGCAGCAGGAACATGGGTGGACCATATGGTGGAGGTACTTGTATATGTCCTGACTTTCCTTGTAGCCGGAGTGGGTGGGCTTCTAGATCTTTGGGGAAATAGAAGAGAAGACAAGACATGGGGTAACTGTTTTAAACTAAAAAAAATGTTAGACTGAGATCAGATATTAGGAAAAACTTCATTGTGAGGGTGATGAGGCACTGGAACAGGTTGCTCAGAGGGTGGTGTGAGTGCCCCATCCCTTGCAGTTTTCAAGGCAGGGTTAGATGGGGCTTTGAGCATTGTAGTCTAGTGAAAGATATCCCTGCCCATGGCAGAGGAGTTGGAACTAGATGACCTTGAAAGGTCCCTTCCAACCCAGGTCATTCTGTATGATTCCAAGATGGATATGGTAGAAATTGGATAACTTCTGCAACAGATGGACTGCAGTGCCTGTGTTCTTTCTGCAAGTTGGCTTCAGTGTCTCATCTTGAGATTGTAAAGCTTGTCTCAGGGAAAATTAATTATTTTTAAGCAATTATAAACTAAGTTTTTCCACAGTGTTTTGCAATTTCAAGTTGAAAGATTTTATTTCATGTTCTTTGCTGTCAGCTCACACTATTTGTGGAGAGTTTAATTACTTAATCTCTAGCATATTTTCTGGGATTTCTTTTTATCCTTCCTTTGTGTCATTTTTTTCTGACACTTCCTGCTTTTTGTTGTCTGAATGTTACTTAATATGGACTATAATGCTTGTGAAATGGAAACTGAAACATGAAGCCCTTTCTTGTAAGGTTTATCATGCAAACAAAGTCAGCCCTCACAGGCTCAATCCAGCACAGTGCATCAAATTACGTGTGGCAGTGTTGAATATTCTAAGATTTCAGCAGGTAGTTGCTTCCTGTGGCACTCCTTGGAGGTTATTTAGAGGAAGACAGTGAAATGTTAGAAGTCTTTGTTGTATATGCTGTTGCTGGAAGTAAAGCAGGTGTTACTCTTCGTTCAGTCAAGCTTTGGTTGATTGTTCCAGTCAAAAACATTCCTAGATTAAAAAAGTGTTGTGATGGGACCATTCTGTTTCTTGTTCTGCAATTGCAGGAAACTATGGTCCAGGGGGCAGTGGAGGAAGTGGTGGATATGGAGGGAGGAGCCGTTACTGAGTTTCCTCAAGCATGCCACGGGTAAGTATGTTTATAAGTGTTAAAATTGCAGTGATTCTTGAGAGTAGCTGCAGGAGTTAAAAGCTTTTTAGGATATTATCTTTCCTTTAAAAAATGGTTAGATGAATAATTTCATAACCTATTTTTTTACTCTTTACTTCTGTTGAAACAGGCTTCACTGTATAAATAGGAGAGGATGAGAGCCCAGAGGTAACAGAACAGCTTCAGGTTATCGAAATAACAATGTTAAGGAAACACTTATCTCAGTCATGCATAAATATGCAGTGATATGGCAGAAGACACCAGAGCAGATGCAGAGAGCCATTTTGTGAATGGATTTGGATTATTTAATAACATTACCTTACTGTGGAGGAAGGATTGTAAAAATGCCTTTGAGACAGTTTCTTAGCTTTTTAATTGTTGTTTCTTTCTAGTGGTCTTTGTAAGTGTAGAAGCATTCCTTTGATAATGTTAAATTTGTAAGTTTCAGGTGACATGTGAAACCTTTTTTAAGATTTTTCTCAAAGTTTTGAAAAGCTTTTAGCCAGGATCATGGTGTAATAAGACATAACGTTTTCCTTTTAAAAATTTAAGTGCGTGTGTAGAGTTAAGAAGCTGTTGTACATTTATGATTTTAATAAAATAATTCTAAAGGAAATATTGTGTAATTTTAGATTTTTTTTTTAATACTGTAAAATAAGGCAAGGAGTGGGTAGTATAAGGTCCCACAAATAATACAAAGCTATTGTTGTACGTGTAAAATTTAATGCTGGTGAGAAAAAAGTATGTTGTCTGTAAATTACCAGGTTTAAAATATCTAGGTAACTTAAGGGGTATCTCTGCAAGGAGAAACACCTTTTTAGATTTTTTAGATGCTGCTTCTTCAATGGCAAGGAAAGGAAATACCCCCAGCAAGGTACTCTTCCAGGGATGCAGGTCTAGTACAAGAGAACTCTTGAAAACGTCACTAAAAGTTCAGCCAGTCTTAAAAAGCTGTGCTGTATCTCTGCAAAGCTTTAACTACGGTAGATTGTTTATAAGGATGGCAACGAAGGCTGAGGGTGTAGAGCAAAATAGTTCTAAGCTTCAGTTAAACTTCTTTAGGTAAGATCTTACTTACTTTTCCTTTCTTAATGTTTCAAAACCAAGAAACTAATAATGTATGACAGTATTCTTTCAGTATAGTGATTATCGTTATGTAGTTTAACATAGCAATCAATTGAGTTAACAATTACAAATTGAAAAGAAACTTGTGAATCCTGTTTTCTTGTATTACTAAATTTTTTTACAAAAAAAATTGTTAATTTCAGCTACTTAACATATTTTTTTCCTACTGGAATCTAGCTATGATATGAACCCTGGACAAGCATAGACTGCTGCCACTGTACACTGCTACAGTTGAACAAATGAGACCTGCAAGTGTCCATTAGTAAAGCTTTGCAAGGGTTCCATCCCTGGTGTTGGTAGTTAAAATGGTAGGTCACAAGTTAATTAAATCATACAACTTTATTTTTGCATCCTGCAACATTTTCTTTTTTCTTGGGAGTCTGTGCATTATGGTGGTTGCAAGGTAATGCAATGAAGGTAGTTCTGTGCTGTTGAAAATGAACTATGTTGTTATGTGTCTTGTCTGCTGTAATCTATTTTATATAACACATTTCATCCTGAAGGTTCCCAAGTAACTGTAGACTGTTTACGTGTAAGGAAAAATTGCACCACAGAATACATCTGCCTCTGTGAAGGAATGTGTCGTCCATTCTTTTAACAACTGCATAAGCAGTTCTTTAGGAGGGGAAGTGAAAACTTCAAATGAAACTGCAGGTGGTATTTCCTAAGTGTACAATGTATTTATGTAAATTGGAATTTGGCTAGAATGTTGAGGTTTCCACCATTTTTTATAGTTCTTGCAGCTAACAAACCTTAGTGCCAAATTTAGTCAGCCTTACTCTCACTGCATTGAATGTTTGCACCTCAAATTAATGGAAATTTATCAAGTAATGAATGAGTTACTCAGAGTAAGAGTGGCATACTCTACTAGATTTGGTTTTTAAATAAAAATCAACAAAACCTACCAAAAAAAAAAGGCAACCAAAAATGCCTTCATTTCAAAGTTCATTGCCTTTAAAAGGCTACCCATTGAAGAACGTGGACTCAGCTAACAAAAGTCCTGTTCCTTTTGTGTTAGACACACCAGTGAACTGCTTATACTTATTTTTTTTAAAAATGGCTGAAGTTCCCCTATCGGTAATTTGGTTTAGACATATGTGATAAACATCTTCAGATACACTTTTTTTTTCTTTGGCAGGAAGGTGCCATGCTGCAGGTAACTAATGAAGAAGTGGTCAACCACAGAAACGCTTCAAGAAATAAGAAATTCTGTATCATCAGAAAATAGTTGTTTTTGCTGCCTTCATTAAAAATCTAGAGGTTAAATGAATACTGATAAAACATCACAATTAGTACAGCTCCCTGTAATGATGGGTTTTTTAAATTATAGTAATAATGTCTTGTAAACCTTTCGAATAAAATTCAGATTCGTTAGGAGAAACAAATCACTAATGTTAAAACAGCAAGCATTCTGTGAGTAGAAAGTTTAACTACATATATTTATAACTTTCATAGCTTTAAAATAAAGTATTTTTATACCAAAGTAGTTCTAGTGTAATGCTTAATAAAAAATTAGTGTGTATCTAACATTAAATAATGTTTATGTTTAGACCCTTTCATGATTTGAAACATTCCATTTTGAGGTGAATTTAAAAATCAGTTTGACAAGTGTGTTCATGGAACTTGTTTCTCTGACCATAGGCATCTGTTCTCTGTTGGGAGAAACAGTGCTGCAAATTTAAAGTGCTGATGTCTTTGCTGTTGGACACAAGTGCCTAAAAGTAGCTTTTTTTGGCTGTGTTTTATATTATCTCATACTTTCCTGTTAATGAAACTTATGACCTAAGTCAGTTTGTCAGATTGCAATAGGACAAGAGCTTTATTCTTTTCATCTCTAAAGAGCTTTAAGTGTGAACAAAGACAGACTGACTGAAATGTAGAGTTCCTGCTGTACAAAACTGTATTACCAATAGGTGCATCTGGGGGCGGAAAAAATTACCAAAACAAAAAATCCCAAACCAAACAAAACCACTAAAACACGAAGTGTGAGCTTGGGAAAGCTTCAGAAGTGTATTTAAGGGAAGGTATCTTGAGGTTATACTGTTTTAACCACTTATCTTCATACATGGTTTATTCAAACTTGAAATTTATATACTTTGGCAGAATCATCATGACTTTAACCTTTATAATACTGTTTAAGGATTCACGTACAATTCTTTTCTGTTTCTTAAGTTAAACTTTGAAGTATTTGCATAGGTAACCGGTGGGCTGCAACGGAAGCAGAACATGAAGACGCACAAACCTGCTTTACTTTCTTCTTTCCAACAGAATGACCAGATCATAAGGAATTTGCCTTCTTTCCTATAACTTAGATGTAGTTGATGGAAGTTTTTTCTTTCAGTTGCCAAGTCCACATTCATATACCATTTAAAAAAACAAAACTACTTCAAAGGGCAGTAATTATTTTTCTATTTGAGATGCTACTTCAGTAGTTTTGCAGTAAGGTTTAAAATTTATTCAAGTGTATTTTCCATAATAAGGATGTTCTTATTTTGATCAGTTGGCAGTGGGGGAAGGCAGTGTATAGGGGGACAGCGCTGTGCAAGAATGAAGTTACTGGATATTTTAACGGCTTGAAAACCTGGTGTATTTAAGTTTCCTTATGTTCTTTTCTCTTGGTATGGTCTTAAAGAGTTACGGCAAGTGACAGTCACAAAGTTCAGCAGTGAATGTGGTGAGAGAAGTCACAGTTTTTTTGAGTCAGCCTGATACTGGAAGTTAGCAACTTCAAATAAAAACAGTATTGTGTGGTCAATTACTGGTCATCAATTTGTAGACAATGTATTCTTACTTGATATAAAGTTGTGTTTTGTCACTAACAGACTTTGTTTTCCAAGTAAGGGTAACAGTATTTCTAAGTACTAACAGTTGAGGATCAGGTTGTCCTTACGAGGTCCAGCTTTCCCCCAGTGAACACTGTGCAGCAAACTGAGGAAAGAAGGAAAAACAACATAACTCGTTGATAAACTGGTATGTGAGCCAAAGGACACCCAAAAATAGAGTGTATGACTTGTATTTATAAAGTGATGGTGAAAAGAGGAAAGAGGTCAGTAGTAGGGTTCTGGCCACTCAGACTTTATTTACAAAGAAAGCTGAATTTTACTCACTTCTGTTGTGCTGCAGGTGCTGAAAAGTATTTAGGAAAATGCAAACAATTGCTTTTAATACTGTAAAATGGACAGGACTTGAACTTTGTTATGTGTGGGAAAGAAGACTGTATTCTTTTAGTTTGATGGTGAATGTACATGATACCTTGGGGATGAAATCGTATCACTTCTGGGGAAGAGAACTCAAGCCCCAGAAATGGATCTGAATTTTCAAACAGTTGTCAGCCGAGTTTGTTTTGGCAGCTTGACCTCACTGGTAGAGGATAAATTGCTGGGAACATACTGGGGCTGTACATTCCCTGTAGGTTTAGTGTTTCTGTTTTTGAAGCAGTGTGTGATGAAGTGAAACCCCATAGTACTGCTGTTAGTTCTTTTCCACGTAAGGGAGATGGCTGTTTCTCTTCAGCCATGTTTATTCAGCCATCCATTCAGTGGATCTAGGAATGTATAGCAGTGTTATATGGAAGGGTTTACCTGGGTAATAATGATCCATTTTTCCAGAAGTACTGTCCCTTTTTAACAGTCGTGTTCTTGCTTTGCAGCTACTGTTGGTTTGTGTTGCACAGAAATTTTGTCAGTTAACTCCAGTTAATGGAGCAAGAACTGGTTTGTTTATCAGCAGTAAAATTAACAGTGTAAAAATAGCTGTGTGACTTGCTGACAGTGCTATGAACATACTAGGTCAACAGTGGGGACCTTGTAGTTAAAAACTAGCTTGCGTGACCTCCCATGCTGCTTCACTGTATGAGAAAGGGTGACTGGGGGAAAGTCCTAGAAAATTGCTGTTACCAGCACTCTTCTCCTTTCCCACCCCCCCGTTTGTTTTGGCATTCTTATATGAAAATGGGTGGCTGATGGACTTCATGGAGTTCTAGTAGCTGTGCAGCAGGTATCAAGTTGCAGTACTTTATGGGTACACTACAGTAATAAGATTTCACATGGTTACATCTGCCATCTCTATTTGGTTTACTTAATAAACAGTTTTTCACTACACTGTGGTGCTGAGTGTCTTGTTGCCTCATTTATAGGTCTCTGCCTCTTCTGTCCTCGAGATTCTTGTTAGAATAGAACTGTACTGACTCCCAGAGAATGAACAAATGTGTGTGTGCTTAGGGACAAAGATTGACAAGTTGATACTCATGAAGTTGCTTTGTTCTTTGTCATTGAAGTTTGTTCTTCTGGTTCCCCCATCTAAAACTAGATTGTAAGCTCTGGAGCAGGAACAGCCTTAGCTTGTAAGAAAGCCAAATCTACTGAATAAAACCTAAAACATGAATTTAAGCTGCACTTCAGTGCAGTGCTGTAGTGGTCATTCAAAGTGTCTGTAGTGTTTCAGCAGAGTGCTGTGTTCTGGGAGGGCTTGTTCACAGGACCTATGAGAGTGTTCAGCCTTACGTTTCAAGAAAGATCCTATGGGTGTTGCAGTTTAATAAAGGACTTGGCTTGCGTTTGTTGCTGGTGGGTGTTCCTCCAGAACAGGTATGGATCTAAGAGCAGCCAGCAGGTAATGCTCCATAGTGCATGTTGCTGCCATCAGTAATGGGAATGTAGTATGTGTGCATGGTGATGTCCCCACCACCCAGTGTTTTTCCTTTATACTTAATCTTCCCTCACGTCTTGCAGATAACCTCTTACTTAACATAAAAATGTAGTTTACCACTGAAGTGTTACAGACTACTTAAAAGCTTTACCATGGGAACAGTATTTTAATGAACACTCCCACTTCAGTCTTTCTGTTTTTTGTTGTCAACAGCTATGTTTACAATCATCAGTTTTGTGGTTTCCTAGCTATGTTTTTAAAAAGTGTTTTCATTCTAACTTCAGAGACTTACGTTTCAACATTGTAGTAATAAGGTAGGACACAGCCATAATGGCTTTGTCACATCTGGCTCCAGAGTAGGTTTCATACCACGTGTCTTTTCACAGTAAAGTTCCTGGTTTGCATGCTTGGGATTTTGATTTTGTGAAAATCTTGATCTGTCAATAATGATGCTAAGCCAGACTTCAGTCAGGTGTTACCTACATTTTACAACAATTTCAGTAACAACTTGTTTTTGATCAGTCCTGTTTACCTGAAAAGCTCAACTCTACAATGTCTCCATTTTGTATAGAGGTTGCAATTACAGACTAAGGCCAGTACATGAAGTGTATTAAAAGCTTCAGGCTGTCTAGCTGAATTGCACACATCATTTAATGACATGAAACTGTAAGGTATAGCCAAGACCAGGCAGTGTTTGTGGATTTTTTGTTTGCCTTTTGTTTTTGATTGTGTTTGGTATTTTTCTTTAAATACAGCCTAGTGGCAGAAAGGGAAGACACTGCAAGAGCTTTTAGGTGAAATACGAGAGTCTACTCCAACTCAGAACACGACATTGGTCTACCTACAGTTTTGTCCTGTGGGCAGGTAGCTGATGGTTTGAAAAAATGTACAGCCAGACCTAATGCTCATTGTATCATCAGTACTGCTGCAGTCCACCCAAAATTAGTATTTCAGCTATGAGATTTTTGTAGGGGTAGAGTTGCTTGTTGGGTTCTGAGAAATTGATCAACTTGATTACATCAAAACAACACATCAACAATTGATTACATCAACTTTAAAGAAAGTTACTGAACAAAAATGACAGTTGAATTAGCTGAGGCATTTCATAATCCTTTACAATCTTCAAATTTACACATAATGGGGTTGGGGCTGATGTCTTAAATGGAACAGGTGGAGTAAGCTGCTTTGCGTTAGGATTGTGTTCTGAAAGGGTTACAGTATGCTTTATTTTTTGGCATGTGCCAAAATTTAACCATGTAGCTGTTTCCCAACTAGGTATATGCAATACTCCATTAGCAGCTGGCCTTACAAAAATCCACAGAGCTCACTTGCCACTGCTACTGAAGGAGTGGGCACCAAAAAGTTTAGGCTTTACTTTTTTTTTCCTCCCATGTGAGGCCCTAAAGGCCCAAGAAATACTTGGCTTTCTGGATTTCTCAGTTAATGAGCCTGATCCAGTATCTATCAGAATTTATGCACATGGGCAGTGAAGTAGGGTTAAGGACCTGGTCCTGCAAAGGGTAAGTGCATGGACTTTAAAAATGCTTATTATGTCAATTAATTGATTATGACCATGCTGACTTAAGTATGTACTTCCTTTTTTCCCTGCAACTAGAAATAAAGTTCACAATTCATCATATGTATCTGATACCTCTTGCATGTTTTGGTTGAAGTTTGTGATGTAGCTAGTAGACAAATCCTATGTGAATACCAGTTAGGATAGATGTGTCTCTCGCGCGTAACCAACAGCAAGAAATTGCATGGCCTCAGTAATGAGACTTTTCTGCTATGAATTTACCCTTACCAGCTTGAGGCTGTGCTGAAACCGATAACGAACACATGCACACATTTATTTAAAGAAATCTTTTAACAGAAAATGCTGAGCAAATTGTTCAAACAGGCTGATTTCATTATTGATAATTCAGTGCACTTGATACTATCTTAGTGCTCCCCTTTTAGAAAATGCCATTTGATAGTATCGGTTTTGCTACAGCTAAGTGCAGGCAGCCAGTGTGAGTTACATGCTAGTGGCTGTTCGTTTCTTCAGAAGGTATAATTTGGCATTTAAGCTTGTATTGCTTGTACGTGTAGTTCTTACGTGTTTGGTGCAAGTGATTTTTTTAACATACCTGAATGTAAATTTGCTCCATTGTCATCATGCCACAATCAATGAGAACTTTTTTAATACTGGCTTTATGTGTTTTAGTTATAAAACAAATAAGAAGTATTTGTTGTTATTTAGACATTAATATTAGTAGTAATTTTCATAATAATATACCTCAACATTCCTTCCTTACCATTCATTATAGGCCTTTTAGGCCATCTCTTTTGCAGACCTTTTACAGGCTGTAAAACAGTAAAGGATAGGATGTTATAAGTTCATGAGTGAATAAAATTTCTCCTTTTTAATAGCACAAATGTCAAACCCAAAACCTCTTCATTTGGAGCACTATCAGAGTGTAACATCATAATTACAAGTACAGATAAACAGCAGTTTGGTTCAATTTAGTTTAAAGATTAGGTAAAATATTTATTTTAAAAAATTAAATCTGGAACATTAAAGATACCTTAAAAATACCAGTTAAAAAAGCCAAAGAGAAAACTCAAGTACTTCTTGACGAAGGTATCAAAATGAGTGGAAAAGGGAAGGTACACAACTAAATGTGTAACAGTCACTAGGAAACAAAACAGGAACTCATTCACCATTGGTCATTTTCGTGGAAGAAAGCTGAGAATGATTCAATTGCAGAGGATGCAGGTAAGACAATATTGAATCAGACACAATTTTCAGCATCTATTTGCAGATTGACTGTATGAGTTGTAAAATTAAGTGGTAGATTATCTTTGCTTGGAGTTACGATGGTGAAAGTAGTGAGGAAAAATGCAGTACTGTCCCGGGTTGCTCTCCTCAAAGGAAAACTAGGAAAATCAGAGCCATTGTGAATAAATGCAAAGCATGCAGTTATCTCTCGAGACTATGTAAATCCACAGCGAATTTAAGTTGAAGATGCACTAAAACTATAATTTTTCTTTCAGTGCTAGAGAATAAAATAAGTTCATTTTCTGTATGAAGAGTCAAGTACACAAGACTAAAACATTTTTCGTGCACATGTAACATTGATCTAAAGTTGACTTACGCCAGGATGTTCTCCCCTCTGCCCCCATTACCAGTAACTACATTCTAGTTTTAACATAGGTCTAGAAAGCTACACTGATGGTCTAGCTCCTTTAATTGTAACTAAAACTAAACAGATTTTCTCATCCAAAAGCCTCAGCTCATAGACTTTCTAACAGATCGCGGTTGGGTTTGGCAGACCCTTGAACATAGTGTTTGTCCTCAAGCGTAGTTGTTTCTGTTTGAACTGCTGTAATCACTGACCTTTAGTCTTCACACAAGCTTTCAGGCAAAATAAAGGTGATTTTGGTGATCTCAGTCATCTTATTTTTGTTTCTTCTCTTTTCTGTTACCTTGTTTCTGTTCAGATTTGACCAAGTGCTTGGGAATTATGAGAACACTACCATTGCTACTGCAATGAATGACATACTGGCGTGGGTTAACAGGTCTGCCCTGGTCATCCCTCAATCTACTGAAAATGTCGTGGTACAAGTTGTTTAATTTTTGCTTTATCTGGTTGATTGATTTGCTACACTGGGAGTGCTCCTTTTTAAGGCTCTCCTTTTGTGTTTGGAGATTACACACATCTTCTTCCAAGTTAAGAATTGCATTCAGTTTGCGTTTACGACATTTTTGGGCAGCTACTTTGTTTTTTCCTCTTCGTCTGATGTCACGTAGAAGCGATACCTGAGTTTCTGTCAGCTGGTTCTTTGCTAGCAATGTGTTGAAAGAGTCGACGGACATGCTCACAATTTCATCGTCTGAAAACGGTATTCTCAGAGCTTTTGCACTACATTCATCTCTGCTCCGGTTTGTAGCAGTAGAATTATGGCACCTATCCTTTACTTTGTTTGATTTCTTCATCCACATCTGTTGATGAGGCTGTGGAGTGGATGCTGCTTGACTTGGCAGCTGAGTGTAAGTGCGATTATGAAGAAACTGTGGAAGCATGGCTTCTGTAGAACACTCTGTATCACCTGGATATTCCACAAGGCTGTGTTTAGTGTTTTCTTGGCAGTGGCCACCAACAGCTCCTAAGCCATGTGAAGGAGCAGATTTAACACTACTGCTGTACCCAACAGCATCTTCACAGCAGACTGAGTAAGAGGTGGTGCTGTGATTTGAATTCAAAGATAGTCCTGAATCTGAGCCAGGCTCTTCAAAGATCTGAGAAACTTCTATAGGACTAAAGCCTTCCTCCAAAGCCAAAGACATGAGTTTAATTTCATCAAAATTATCATCATGGGCTGTTAGATTTCTAAGGTCAGCAGCTGAAAACAGCCCTGTCAAATTTGACCCGTGAAATAGTGATTCTGGATTTGTGGTATCAGAGCTTGATTGAGGAAAAAACTCTTGCCTTTGTAAGTGTCTTGATTTTGATTGAGTGGGGTAGTCTGTTCTTAGTAGCATTGCATCAGGAGGACTCAAACTGTTGTGAAATGTCTGGGTCAAATTTATATTGTGGTGTGAGGGTGATGGGTCTTGACCTCTACTAGAAGTAGCAACTTGTGGATCTTCCAGTAAGTTCACCTAAAAGATGAAGGGGGAAAAAAATGGAATCTTTCACAAAATGAATGCTTCTACAGCCCTCACCTACACAGTCATGATCAATTTGTTCTTTAATATTCCACTATTTGATTCTATTAAAGCCAAATTTTTGTATGTTAAACTCTTAGCTATTTGGAATGCTGTTTCCCATCTGTACAAAGCATAATCTGTATTGGCATATGGCAAAAGGAAGCAGGAAGGGTGCAGTAGAAAAGTGACTGAAGGAATGGGAGAAGTACTTGCAAAGGACAGTGTGGGACTGATGAGGGTTGAGAGGTAAACATGGGACTGTTGCCACGTGTACAAACTATAGCCTGTGTGTTCTGTCTGATCTGGTCTAAGAAAAAGGTCCTTCTAAGGGTTCATTACCCTTCCCTAGTAGTGGTATTGATGATTCAAGGGTGAGCTGGTTCAAGGTGCTAAAGAAAATGAACTTTTTAAAGAAGATAAATAGCTCATCTGCAGAAGTGAGGACAGTGGTGATGAAAAGAGGAGTGGAAGCCAGGAACATTAAGACTGTGCTGTCACAGTTTCACTGCTTATTTTACAATTTATGAAGTTTTTGGGGCTGTGAGGTGCCACATTTGGTTTAGTTCCACTTAACTGAGGTCTACTGAATCCAAAACTAAGCTGAACTTCTTTCTAATCAGTTTGGAGGTAACATCATCCCCCACCAAATCACATCTTTTGTGGATGTCTTGACTTTAAATTACTACTCAGGGTTTTTTTTACAAAACCAAAGCTGATACATGATCTGTCGGCCCTGATGTCCAAACAATAAACTGGACTGCTAATGCTGCAGTAGCACTAAGGCCCACCTTTTGTGGACCTGAGTTACAGTTGCTGGGTCTTAGAAGCACAAAGCCACTGTCCAAGATTATGTCGGGTGCTTGTTGACAAGCAGAGTAGTCAGAAAATAGATGGATACAAAGTACTTGAAAAGGTAAATACATCAAGTAGGAAGTGTATAGGATTCCTCCATAGTTGAGTGTCCTCACCGTGTCTCAGGAAAGGACTTTCTGATTGCATTCAGCAAACAGACTATGTAAAAAGCACTTTCCACAGGGAAGGAATGAAGTACCTAAGGACCAGAACATCTTAAGTTCTCTATTATGCTTACTGGGAGCTCAGGTAACAGAAGAAGGTCTTGCCTTATTTCTCCTAGGGAGTTGCCTTGTACTAGACCACCTGCAGTGGTCTCTAGTCTGAGATAGAGATGCTATTTTCAACTAATCCCTTAAAAAGAATGATTCTTAGCAGTCAGCTATTAAAAAATACCACTCGCTGTAAAGACTTGATACTTGGAAGAAACAATCAATCCATATTCAACAGATAGATTGTCACAAGATGGCAGTGCATTAATAATGTTAAATAAAATATGCAACTGTGTTTTGTAATAGCTGCATAAAGGCTACAGCCAAATTCCTTTCAAATTATGAGGAGGATGGAGAAAATTAAACTGAGGAACTTCTACATCTGGTTAGTGTGCAATCCATTTCCAGAGCTGAACAGAAGAGGAGGCTAATTTGTGGGCTAGAAGGTACTATCCAACCTAGAGATTCCCAAAACTACATAAGCATGAAGTTACATGGAAAACACTAATAACCCTGGAAGAGGATCCTATGATGGGAAGTATATGTAAGATACCCTTGAAGTATTGCAGAAAAGGAATGTAGGAAGTAGCTTCCTGGTCAATGGTTGCACCTATGAACTGTGGGAGAAGAAGGAGACTTCAATTAAGATAACAACTGTTTTTTGTGAAGACAGGCACACAGAAAGTAAAATACAGTATCAGAGGGCTACAAGATTTTTAAAAAACCCAAAAAACCAAAACACTAAATGGGTTTACTGCTAATGCTGACTGACCTGATTTGCAGTGAAGATGGATCTGTTCTTCTTGAGAGTAGTAACCTTGTAAGCACTTGACCCAATATTTATGACAACTGTAATCTTTCACAAATGCTCAATAGCTGCTACTATATAATAAATCGGTGTTGCTCTAGAGAAACACAGCTGCTGCATAAATACAAATTGGCATTAGGTTTCAGAAAGGCAACTATTAGTTGAACTGAGTTGTCCAGTAGCTTCATCCAGCTTTGAACACCAGATCACAGTGAAGACACAGCTCTTACACCAGACAAGTTGCTGGGGAAAATTTCTCAAGTAGAGCCAATGAGAGCTGCAGTACAAGGTGGATAGTAGCATCTTTAGCATCCTCAGGTAAGTTTTACTTCATTGATTTGCTAATATATTCCCAGAGTGGGTGGGGACAGCTGTGGTTATTTGATCAGAGTAAGTCATTACCCAGTAATTGCTGACTGTATTCCAATCTACTGGCAATACCTGTATTTTCTCATTTACCTCTAGCATGTTTCCCACCTGCGATGACAGAAGCTGTAAATAGCCCTCTAAGGAGAGAAGGGAATCTCCATGGTTGCAGTTGCTCTGTGACAAAAGAAAAGAGAAACGTGTTGTAAAGCACAGTTATTTTATGTAAAAGGAGGTAAAAAGCAAAGTCTGAGAGAAAAAGAGCACAGTGCAGTACTGCTGCTGACCCCATCATCAAGTCTTCATCCTGATGGGAGATGACACACTGCTAGAACGAGCAGAACAGCTCCATGGCCTGAGCATCCCTGCTCTGCCCACAACAGCAGAACTGGGCTTTCCTCTGAAGCTGCACCTCCCCACCAGTGCGGAAAAATCAGGTAATTTTTCAAAGCCAAGTTCTCAGGGGAGTGGCCAACAGAGAGGCTGTCAAGACACCTGGATCAGATGTTCTCAGCTCCCACACGGTCTCAAGAAAATTGAGTGCCCTTTTCATTGTAGGTCTCAGAGAGAATAAAACTGAACAGTCCAGGGTCCCAAATATAATTCTGAGCATCAAGCTTAAATAAATGGTGAGAACAGTATAATTTAGCATCCATGTCTCTAGTGTTTGTAGGCAAAAACATCCTTGCCCACAAGCACAACACTTTCACAATGGAGAAAATAAACCCAAATTGAAAAATGGTTAGTTGCAAGTGTTTTCTGTAAACCTGAGAGTATTTCAACTACACAAAAAATAGTGGGGGATTGAGGGAAGGAGGCAATTTTCAAAAAGGTGTACAAGAGCATCATTCACAAAGTATTGTCTGAAGTGACCATTCCTTTCCTGCCCTGGCAGGGGACACTTCAAATTAAAAGAGGAAATAAATTATTCCTTTCAAAACCTTTCACTCCATTGCTTTTCACTACTTTTTATCTTAGTGATAAGTTCTATATCTTCCCTCACTTCCTCTTCAGTTTTCCCTGCTTCCCTTTTTTTCACCATTTACTTGATTTATGTCTTTCTCCTCCTCCTCCCCTTGCAGTTCCAGCTGATCCTCTCCTTGATGTGGGCAGCAGTCATCCAAAGGTCCCTGACATGCTTTCAGGTCAACATCCTGAAGACAAATAAAACAGTTCTATTACACAGCATGCTGTCAGAATTAATCTTTAAAATGCACTTTTTTGCTACAGCGATAGCATTCCAAATAAAATATGCACTGAACAGGTCATGTGGATGGACTGTGTAGGCTTTGGGGGCAGAATGAGACCAGTGTCAGTTCAGGGGGGCAGCCCCTACCTCCTGTTCTGGTGCCCAGGCACTGAACCTGTCTGCAGTAGAAATGGACACTGGAAACAAATTCTTCTAAACCAGACAAAGAACCACGATGTGATTTCATGAAAAGTTTGGACTATCAGTGTCTTTTGAGGTAGTTTCACAACAGCATATCCAAGCCAGATAGATACTCAACGATGGAGTATTAAAATAGGCAATTATATATGGCCAGTTAGCAAAATCCCTTGCTTACCTGTATTGTAATAGCAACTCTGTTTCCCATCACTTCCATGTAGACATTACCCATTCTCATTTATCCAAATGATGGAGTTTTTTAATCTCCAGTTATGAAATGGTTCACATTTAGGGGCCTCAGAAGCAATTTTCAGTTTTTATTTTATCTATAGTCATATCATCAGACTTCTTAATTGTTTATTATATAGGGCTGGAGTATTGCTAAAGTAAGAAGTAATCAGTGCTAATTTATATTTTTTAAAAGTGTGTGTTTATATTTTAAAAAAACTTCGATATTTCAGCTTTTACAGGGCAAGTCTGTGTTATTGAAATGCAAACTCAGTGGAATGGCAGCCAGAAAACCAAGTAGCCACACTGCATTATTTCCATATATCCCCAGCAAAATGTTATGGCAAGTTTTTAACAGCAGCAAACATAATGAGATAGTGTGCAGTTCTAAAATTCTCAGCAAACAATTTACTTTACAGGTTTGTTAAGAAACCATAAACTATATAAAACCTGCAGTTATAATAGTCATCAAAACATATAAAAGTATTTATATTGTTCCTTCATACAAAACACATTAAAAAGTAAATGTAAAAAGTTTAAAAGCAGGACCCTGGAGTAAAATTAAATATAATCTTAAAATAAATGAATATTATTTTCAATTTTGTACATTCTATTTAAATATTTAAAAATGTGAAAACTAATTTTATTTTAAACTAATTTTGTTTGTTGGCTTTCAGTTTTTCTGTACTTTCTTTTCAAGACTGAAAGAGAACTTGAGCTTTATAAACAGCCATTTGTGAAAAACAAATAGATCTACAGGGCACTCATGTGTCACTCTGATGTAAGAGTGAAGAGTTTCCTTCAATGATGCCTAACACAGTTTCTAATCATTAGAAATGATATTCCAGAACATTATGTCTTCTTTGTCAGCTGCAGTTGGAAATGACTAGATGATTTTTTTTATTGCCAAATATGAGAAAACAAATTTACTTGCCTAAAACCATACATGCACACATACAAAACAACAATACCAACAAAACAAACCTCCTAACCAACAGTTTTCTTTATATAGTTGAACAGGAGGAGAGGAAATTTAGTATACAAGACACTGAGGACATGGTAAGTAACTACCTGCAAACACTTAAATGAGTCCAATGGAGCAGATCACAGGCATGAAGTTAGTCCCATACTTATGTGCTTGCAAGATCACAGCTAGTCTTTAATTTTACAGAAAACCAACTTAATACTTGTCCAATTAATGTGACCTGCTGATCATTCTAATTAATAAAATTCATGATCATCAAAAGTGAATAAGAAGTCAAGGAAAACTGCTATTAAAGACCTTAAGCAGCTCCTCTGGAGCCAAGTGGCCTGGAAAGCTGCTACTATGGCAGAGCATTCAGCTCCTGGATAACACAGCAAATTCATTACTCTACTGGCTGCAGTAGAGGCAAATGCAGGAAATAGTTAGAAATGCAGTATCTATAATGTGATGCCTCAAAAAACCAACTGCAAGCACTGGGTTTGAATACAAAAGGTGTATGAGTCACAACTTGATTCTTCCTTTTAAAATTTCCAGGGAAAAGAAAAGCTCAGGGTAACTTTGCTAAGAACCCATGGTGTGTCCTACAGATCATTCAAAATCCTCACAGTTCAACTTGCTTACAGTGGAAATCTGACTGCAGATGATGCTGGTCTTCTAAAGTCTGCAATGGAGATGGTCCTTCCCCAAACCACTGTGAGGAGAACTGAATTTCTAATGTACCTGATAGGACATCTCCTTTCTGAAAGGGAAACTAAATGCTCCTGAAGCTCATAGAAATTTCTGAAAACTGTTGTGGATTTAATTTCCCCAGGATGTCAAAGATAACTGAATTTTCAGGTCTTTTCTTATTACTATATAAAACTGTTGACTGTTAAGGAGAAGGGGAATATTTCTAACTACAAATTTTGGAACTTATCTGGAGTCTGCATTCATTTTTATACATCTTTTAAGAAAAAAAAAAAGTCTGACTATTTTCTCTACTCTGCCATAGATGGTGTCTACCCTTAGTTTCCAGGCTGAGAGCACCAACCGCACTACAGGATCACAAACCATTTTGCCTAAAGGACTCTTTGGCTTAAGCACAGAATGGAGGTCAGAATCTCCCTCTGATCTTTGCAGAGAGCTCCTGCTGATGTGAATGGAGCAGAGGTGCCAGTGTGGAAGGGAGTGAAGCAGGGTCACACATTTGCAGTCATGGCCATTCCCTGGAGCTTACCAAAGGGAATGTGTCAGCTCTTCTGAGCGAGCTTAATAATGCTGCACTGTGTGGCTCTGAAGATTAGTCTTACTAACACCATTTCTCCCTCTGGCAGATGATATTAAAATATACTCATGGCTGCTCACAGCGATTATTACTGCAAAAAGTTATCCATCCTTTGAAAAAACCTATTTCCACCACTACCAGAACAGTTTCTGAAGGATCCTGGCCCTATAGCCAGCTTTTCACAACAGTGGTGGTATAGATACAGCACATATAAGATATTTCACATCACCAATTTTTACCTATGGGATCATTTCAGCGAGACCCTCTACACAGAAATCAACCAGAACCTTTTCACCTTTGTTTCTCTGTTTTGGCTTTTCATAAAAATCCCCTGGATTACTGATAAAGGCTTATGCTCTGACATTACAGCATCAGCTTGTTAGTCTTCCTCAGTGATGAAGAATGGCTGAACAGCACAGCTCAACAACAGAACGCTTTCTTCCAGGCCTGCTGTATCACTTGGGATTGACTGCTGGACTACTGCTACAGGGAGAATAGGAGGGGTGTCTCCCCGAGAAACAGCCACACTGTGTTTTTGAATAAGGCATTTCCTTAAAGATACCTTAATTTTACAGACTAAATGTACATCTAATGACAAAAGCTTTATTACAGAGTCTGGATATTAATCTAATGACAAGAGGGATTAGGTGTAGATAGTATTTACTGTGCTGCCACACTCACTATTTCTGTCCTTCCTGTTCCTTGTTTTGCAACAAGGGTAACAGAATAAACACTAATTAAGTCATAGTGATACCACTATGAGTCCAAGAAATTGGGACAGCATGTGGTTGTCTCTGTATAGACAAAAAGACTTGATTTTTGCTGATTGTAGAAGACTTAATAATACCACCAAACCCATCTACTGCTGCAGCCTTTCCACTTCTACCACTGGAGGGTGTGGAAGTTCATTCCTCCAACAGCAGACTGTTCCCAAAAGGTAAAACTGCAACCCTACTGGAGGGCAACCTTCGATTCGCATTTGGAAGGACTCCTGTGCAAGCACAAAGCCAGAGAGTTACACTAAAATTCTCCATAAAATAATAATAAAAAATATAAAATCCCATGCATCTTAAATTCTCATCTTGCTTCTGCCACTTACTAGTTTCAGTTGCATTAAAGAACACAGTCTGAGATGGAGTCTGATTTACCAAATTATCCACCAGCCTTGTATGTGGAGGGCTGGGCTCTAACCACGCACCTGCCCCTTCCCTGCGGTACAGCTTACCACAGGTCAGCTACAGGCTTCAGTTTGTCAGTCTTTGGAATACAAAAAATAGTAGTTTATGTCAAAACTGCTACTTAAGGAGGGTCAAGAATCAATGTGGAAGTGAGAGAAGGTATGGTTTTGTGGGTGGCCTGGCCTACACTTAAGTGGAAGCAGGCTGCCTGCTCTGGCAGGTTTCCAGAGTTTCTTACTCTATGTTAAAAATAGAGCTTTCAGTTTCCAAATAAGTAAATCAGAGTATTGATCTCAGCATGAACTGGGTGTACTGTACACCAAACCACCCCTCCACATACCTCCTCCCCTTGCTTCCTATACCCATGTCTTATCTACTGTCCTTAAAAGAAAGTATAGGGAGCAGAACCTGTAATGACACCAAAATACAAACAGGTCTACTGCGGTGTATTGGGTGGGTAAACAAGCTCTCTCTGAAGGAGCAGCAGAAAGCATAATCGAGCTGTTTTCAGCTATTGATCTGTGTGCAGTTGGCACACAGGACTAAACCTACACAACCCAGGGCTACAAGTACCAGAAATACTTGAACTGTCTCTGGAGTAACAGAAAGGTCTTGCTGGAAGAGAGCAGAGCAGACAGGGTGGTTTGGCTGGGTGCACAGACAGCACTGAGACGCAGGGGACACCTGCCCCTGGAAAGCTCTTTCACTGCAGTCAGACTCAGAGTTATCACTACAAATATCTCAGCGCTGGAGCAAAGGTACATGACCACAATTATTTGCAAAAAAACTTTTTTTTTGGTGCTGATTACTCATGTATCTTGTTCATGTGCTATCTTCTAATTACTCCACATTATGTTCTCTTTATTTTACTTGTTAAGTTTTAAACTGCTCCATTGATGTCATTAACCTTTGAGATGGTTTTCTACAAACTTTTGTCCCTTCACCATTACTAACTGCACTTCTCTGTAGAACTACCTCTCTCCTTGTTATTACCTGAAAAGATGTGGCACTGGCCTGGTGCTCTTCGCCACATATTGAATAATTAAGTAGCATTTCCAGAATAGAATCACAGAATGGTTTGTGTTGGAATGATCCTTAAAGTTTGCACAATGCCAGCAGAAGTTAAGCAAAACAGCTCCTAGTAACATAACCAGTAGTTTCACTTTACTACTTGGTAGGATCAAATACAATTAATAATTAAATATAATGATGCATAGCTGATATCATTCAGCTCTAAGTTTAGTGGTCTTGCTCTTTGCCTGTGTACTTTAAATATGTAATGATAATCTTACAAACTGCTATCTACTTAGTAGATAAGAAAAAAAGAAAAAAAAAGTATTTCTTGCTGTTTCTCTATATTCATAATGAGCCCTAAAATATCCTGAGAACACCAGAACAGAAGAGTACTTCATGCAGCCAGGGTTAAGGACGTGTGGAGGGTGGAATGGTAGATGGGAACACCAAATATCAAAGTAACTTTTATGTTATATATGGCTAGGCTTAAAAATTACAATAAACCATGCTAGCTAAGCAATGCTACTGAGTAAATCAAGTGGTTCATAGATGTGACTCCAAATGCGGCACCTGTCAAACATTTATGACGTTTCTACTCTAAATCCTAATAATGCCACCTGGACTGCAACCAAGCATTCCCTGTGAGAGCCCTCCCGTGTGCTGCAGGGAGATGGTAGCACCTCTAACCACATGCATTTCAGGGCTTTAGACAGCATGGGCCAGCTGTGTCAGCTATTACAAAACACACATACTCTGGGCACTCTGTTCCAACACAAAATTAACACCAACCTACAGCCCAGATGGAGGCAGAGACAGGTAAAAATTGAAGACACAGAGACTGATAGTGTTGTCACTGATTTCAATTAAAACATCAGTTTTCATGCTGAAAACAGCTCAATATCCTCTTCAAAATGAGATTTTAAAACCACTTCTAACATACACACCAAACAGGTGCACACTCCAGCCATTTGGTCCTGTGCAGATGTTTTCCACCAAAAACTGATTTCATTGTAATGACAGACAACAAAGAGAATAAAAATTTTCAGGTCCCCTCAAAGCTGCTAAATAGAGCTTAAAGACTAAGCAGCAAAGTAGATAAAAGAACGCAAAAGTAGACACACAGGATGCTAAATGTAGCTGGAACCAGTGGATAAACCGATAATGAGGAATACAGTGGCTTTTGTGGCAAAGCCATGTAACAAGAAGCAACAGCGCATGCCCTAAGACAAGTTCAAGGCAAGGTCATCTGTCACACTGGGAGCACTCAGTGAGTATGACCACCAGAGACCCCTTCAGACAACCCTCTAGGACCATAAAAGGACTTCCAGTAAGAGGCAGATGCATGCAAATCAGTTCTAGGAAAAGTGATGTTTCTGTATTATCTAGGAACTACACTGTACTGAGTATCTCTGGTCATGATGGAATAAATACCTTGTTGTAAAGCTTCACACACACCCAATTAGAGGAGATATCCCCGGGTGTGTTCAGCGTACTGAGAGTAAAAGAATGCCTGCTGTCTAATACTTCAAATTGTGTTAGAAAGTTTCTTTTCCAGCCAATTTTGGTATCAGTAAAGTATGCAATATCCCTGACAGTAAATGTGATTAAGGTAATTAAATTTATTCAGTCACTCTTTCAGACAGAGCACAGTAAAAAAACCCAAACCAAACCCAATGCGTGCCCTCCCGCCACCCCCCTCCAAAAAAAAAAAACCCAAAACCAACCCCAAACCCAAAACCTCTTTCTATGCCTCTGGTGCCCCAAGATACTTTCTTTTGTGGTCAGTGAACTACCTGACATCAGGGCTCTGTAAGTTCTCCCTCCCTTCCTGCTCTACCTTTACCCTAGATTGGTTGTATATCGTCATTGGTATGATGTAGTCACTACTCAATAAACATAAAATTACTCAGGGACCACCCTTTCAGATAAAACTTTGTACACAATTTGATTCCAGATGTCCTCCTTTTGAGTCCTCCAAGGCAAACATACTTTCTCAGGCATCCAACTCCCAGCTTTCCCAAGCTACCAGCCTCTTTGCAACACCAAATGTCTTCCAAGTCACAACTCTGAATAGGGAGCATGGCTAAAAGCCAGTCTTGACACTTTGGCTCCTCTAGAATTTGAGTATCTTCACCTTCCCTCTGACACTGTATGTAATTCCTCTTCTATTTTCCACATTTACCACACTCTAATTCTTCCTTCTTTATGCCTGATATTCCCCTCATCTACTTTCACATGCACCCCCAGCACTGGGAACACATTGGCCACTCTCCAGAGAGCAGGAAAATGCTGGTTCAAGTCAGTCCTACACCACAACTCTAACTTCCTCTAACACCCTCTCTGAATGAATTTGGCTTTTTCAAACCCTTTCAAGACTAAGTTTGAGGTTCTTCTCTTATCCCACCTCTTTCTGGAACACCATGAGGTCCTTCCCCCACCTCCTTACTACATAGGTGAATTCTGGCCAACAGGTAAAGGCCATCCACAAACAGGGGCCCAGCCCATTTATCTATTTGCAGATGTCCCTCCACAGCAATATTGCCATGTCCTACTGCTCAATGAATTCAAAAAGAAAAAAAGAAAAGAATAATTTGAAATATGTTCTGTAAGTTAAGCACACAGCTTCAGTGGGAAGCTCTCAAATGAACTAGGGAAAAGCCTTCAGAGAAATACCTTAAGAGAAAAGCCTACCTGGTTCATACTTAATTTTCACTTTGCCAAACTTTGACATTCACCAAGAAAAAAATTTAAAAAGAAAAAATCCGTAACTCGAATTATTCTCACTCAATAAAAACACTTCAAGCGGTGCTCAAAGTCTGGGATGGATTCCCCCCTTCCAGTGCTTTAATACCATGAAACTCTGCCTCTGACAGGGTTCAAAGAAGTGTGCTTGTATGAGATTTTACATAACCTGACTCAAACTGCCCTTTCTAAACAGTAACATAGAGACAACAGTACAAACAATACAAATTATACACTGTGCATCTTCTTCCTTAAATGTTGTAATTCATAAACAACAGTAATGTTATGCTGCCAATTATTACTTAGAGCAGGTCTTTAATCGAGTGCAGAAATTCAGCTCTTGGAAAGGGCCTCAAAGATCTGTTGAAAGAATGCAGTGCATTCAGATATAACAAACCTACTTGACGTGTAGGAGCAGAACCCTCCTTCTCTGTCTCACCCCAAGCTGGAGCTTGTTTCACATGCAGTGCAATGACCCAGCACAGCAACTCCTGCCCTCATTCAGGCACTGCCTCTTCTGCTGGCATGGGCAGCATCAGTGCCTGGGGTTCACGGGATTTAGAATGAACATTTTTACTGTAAAACTAACATAGAGAAAAAGTAGAAGAGCTACACAGTCCATCCATTTTTCCATGTATATTCTGTAAAAGATAAAGAACCCACTGAGTTTTTAAACTCCCTTTCTTCAAATGTCTACATACATACATAAACATATACTTACACACATTAGAAATACTGATACACAGAAAGGGTAAAGAGAATCACTGGATCAATTACAGCAGTTCTGAACCCTTGCAAGACCTTCAGCTAAGACACTGTTGAATGACAAGCTTCTTGAGACTTTCCCTGTTTGGGAATATTAGTACCACACACATAGGACTGATGCATCTTGCGGCACTGAGGCCTCCCGTTTCCCCACACACAGTTTTTAAGGTGCTTTGGAAAATGTGTCTCATCCATTTTTCATATGGACTTAGGGCTCAGTGTAAGAGCTTTCAGAAGTGTTGTTGAGGCAGTATTACACTGAGAAGCCCAAGGAAAATGCAGCTGGCAGAGTGGGGCATGGAATGTAACCCAAGTTAGGCACCTGTAGAATGGCTTCTCTCTTTTCCCCACCAATGTAAGACCTGCACCCAGTGTCAGCGACATGTCTTCCCCCCTGCCCCCCCCCTTTTTTCTTTTTCTGTGCTTAAAACTTCAAAATGTATACAGCCACACAGTGCCTCTAAATTTCACTAAATTTCAGTTTAGTTTTAGTTTTCCTTACAATAAGCTATTTCCTTGAGCAATCCAACAATAATTTACAAGCACATTGGGGAAAAATAAGCAGATATACCCAACTTTACCTGTGTGAGTAACTCAATGTGACTTACTTGTGCGAGTAGGTTTGAGTAGGACAAAAAAAGTTAGGTACCCTGTTTTCAATAGGGGGATGTCAGCATTCAACAAGTGCTGACTATTAAGGAGTAAGTGGTGCTCCCATTATAAATCCTTAAAAAAAAAATCCAAACAAAACCAACCAGGACTGCAGTCTCTTTTTTTCAGCAAACTGTGAAGAGAAAGACTAGGTGCAGCACTACACTGTTGGATCTGGGAAAAAAAAGTAGCATGAGAAATAATCACCCCAAAGAAAAGACCTGGTTCACTCTTAGGTGGCTTTTTATCTGTTTCCTTAGCAAACATGCCCACAGGAGCCTGGACTCTTGGTCTCCGGTGTTCTGCAAAGAGGTAGGGCCTGAATCATCACCTTTCATAACTACAGAAATGAATCCATTTCCTTGCATGAACTAATGCATGTTTTTCCAGTTACCCAAAGTAATTGTTTATTGCTTTTTTACTTCTTTTCCTCTAAACTCATGGTTCTCAGGGAGGAATCCTGGTACCTTAATCTCAAACATCCCTGAGAACGAAACCTACGAGCTTGGATTCTGTAGCTGCCCCAGATCAGAACAGTGCAGAGGTATTAAACTAATACCCTAAGCCATTAGGGCACATCTACCAGTAGCCTGCTTTGACCTTCTGTAGGGGATGCAGAATAGGGTAGTATGGACAGTTCAGCACTTGGAACAAAACCCCTCTTTTTAATGTAGTCTCTGCAGTGGTACAAACACTTTTGTCCCAGGTCCTGTTACACACATCCATCTAAGAAAATGAGTAGCAAGACACTGGGATAATATGATTATTTTCTCCATTAAAGGGTGTATTTCAGAGGAAATACATTTTGTTATTTTTATTACTAAGGCAGTAAGATATTGTGGGGTTTACATTTCATGAGCAAGCCTATGTTTGATTACAGAAATTAACAGCATGAAATAGTTTGCGGGGAATATAGTGAATATGAAGGTTAGGGATGATCCCAAACTGCTGGGCAACAAGGTGAGTGTAGGAACCCACCTGCTCACTTTACTCCTTATCAAAACCAAAGTGCTCAGGCTGTCCTAACACTTCACTTCATCTTAGCACAGGACAGAAAAATAGGCAAACCCCTGCAGTTTAGCATGCTCCAACAGCATGCTTTGGCCACTGAATTAATTTTCTTTTTCATCTGCAGTTGTCTTCACGAGCAGTTTTAAGTACCAGATCTCAAAGGACGAGGACCAACAGCTTGCATTGTGTTGCCAGCAATGTTCTCAGCAGGGACCAGAGTCCAATGAATAAAATGAATCCAGGGATGGATAAATCCAGCTGTAAACTTTTCATGATGTAACACAATACCAGGCAGAAAAAACCCAAATACTTCCACCTGTTTACATAGACTTCTTGTCCTGATCTAGCATGGATAAGAGAAATGCAAAAAATAGCTCAAATCTATTCTTACAAAAGGCAAATTGAACGTCATAAATCAGCTGAACCACTCTGCAATCATTATACTATTACAATAACATTTTGACAGCATACGTAGACTCAGTCAAACCTACCAAAGGCCACCTTTAAAACAAAGATCTACTTTTTGATCTGAGTTTCATGTTTTGGAGCTGCCATGCGCTTCAAAAGAAGTCTGGTGGAGGAGACATGGGGGTTTCCACATAGATGTCCCTTTACATTTTATTTCAAGAATTGAACAAATGCCTTGTCTTGCTCCTATCATTATTTCACTTAAATGCATTGTGCTTAAGAGAGAGGCCCAGACCTACATTTAGCAAAGAAATGAATCATCTTCTCTCCACATAAAAGAGTCATCTCTTACAGTCAGGGTGTTGAAACTAGTTTTGCAACTACTTTACAGAAATAACCAAGTTAACACAAGGGGAAATTGGGGAGAAGAAAAAAAAATTAAAATAAAATTTAAAAATAAAATTAAAATCTACCATGCATGACAAATTTAACAATTACCATTTGATGCTGGTCCATTAAATCATAATAAGAACCAGCTATCCACAATTGTTCAAAACCAACTTGAAAAATGTTGGTAGTTCAACTTGATATTTCAAAATGTACTGAACATCAGAGTCACAAGCCCACCATCTTGGCATTCCTGTATCTTTTGTATCCACGAAGCGCACCACAAAAGTCCCAGATCATAAACTACGCACGAAACAATGAAACTCTATTCTCAACAGCAATTTAACTGAGAAAAGCCGGCGCCGCAGCTGAGTGGCTTGGCTAATGTTGGAGCTACAGCTGTGCACAACTCTTCAGCTCTGTGCAGGACGAGGGCAGGAGTGGGTGCAAGGAGACAGAAGCGCAGCACGGACCGCATGAGGCGCGAATAACCAGGGAAATGGGTCAGCACTGCTTGGTGCTTACCGCCTCACGGGGAGTTTTCAAACTGCCGCGCTGATAACGGAGGGCAGATAAGGGAGCCCAGAGGATAGCCTTGGCACAGTAAGATCCTCTACATGTAAGAAATGTTCCTGACAAGTGTAGTTACCGGACTACGACATACACGTGCCCTGCACCCAGGTGAGGGGCGCACTGTGTAACGTACTATGGAGAAGCTGCATTTCTGCAGCCGCGGGATATTCTTGAGAAGCCTGTGTGCCCACATAAAGAAAACAGAAGCGATGCCGGAGGAAATGCCAAGCAGAATCGTCCGTCCTGGCCGTACAACTCTGCCTGGCAGGTGACAGCGGCTCTGGGGCCCGGCGTGTGCCCGGGCCAGGGCAGCTCTGCGGGGCTGACCTCGCTCCGGTGCACGGAGACTCCGCGGGTCGCTCCGTTAGCAGAGGCTGCCCCGCAGCCCGGCCCCGCCGCTCGGTGCTTTGGCTCCCGCCGCCCGGGACGCGGGCAGGGCACGGGCCAGCCCCGCACACCGCCGAAGGTGTGTGTCCCCCCTCGCTTATATTTTTCTCTTTTTTTTTTTCCTTTGTGGGACAGTGCCTGGCTCAGAAAAGCGTCCTCCTCCACGTCCCCACCGCTCGCCCCCCACGAACACCCCAGACCGCCCGCCCCGGTGCGCGCCCTCCCCGCTCGGCCGAGGCGGCTGCGGGGGCCGCCCGCGCCTCCCTTACCTCCGCCATGGAGCAGCCGCCTCCGCCAGGGCCGCCGCCGCCTCATCCTCCTCCCGCGGCGGGGCGGGGGACGGCTCCACCAGGGCGGGGCGGGGCCGGGGGAGCGGGCCCGCGGGGCTCGGTGCCCCATGACTGCCCGGGGCAGGCCGTCGGGAGGTGCGTGTGCTCCGGGGGACGCGGACCGCAGCCCCAGCCCCGCAGCCACAAGCCCGCCCCCCGCTGCTCTCCCCGCCGCCGCACCGGCCCTGCCCGCGGACGGGAGGCGGCGCCGGGGCGGGACGGGGACACCGCGGCACCGCGGGCCCGCGGCCCCACCTGGGGCCTGGGGGGTCAGTGTGCCGGGGGCAGGAGCAGCATGCGGTTGCTGCAGCAAGCTGGAAATAAAGGAGACGAGTTACATGGGACAGTAGCCGGAAGGAAAAAAAAAAAAAGTAAAAAGCAAAGAGATTCTCCACAAGCCCCGGTCAATAGAATCCCCAAATAAAAATACAGGATGGAGGTACAGGTTTTAACTACAATCAACCTGCTCCCTAAATATCTCTTCAGTGGCTTCTCTTTCCCACCTATTGGACTGCATTTTCCTCGGCACATCTACTCAGCACTACAGGAACTTACTCTCGCACATGGTAGAGATATATTTTCCAGCTGTGTGCTCTCTGTCCTCTGAAAAGGTCTCTTATCTCTTCTCATCACTTCTACTTATCTGAGTGTTTCAGACTTGTTTTGGCATTTGCAAGGCGTTAGGCTCTTCGGGCAGACGCTGAAATTGTCACTTCCCCAGTGATGACTCTGTGTGTAACCGGTGCAGTTTCTCAATTTCACTGTTATCACAGAGGACATTTCCCTTTTTTGTGGGGTCCTGTGTGATACCACGCTACGAGTGTATTACAGTATTCCTAACGTTTTATTGCAATTTGTTTCTTGAATTCTAATGAAGTAACAGTTTTCTTTAAAAGATCTAAATGTCCTGGCATAGGATACAATCTTCCCAATCTTCCATTGCCAGCTTTTTTTTTTTTTTTTTTCTTCCCCCCCCCAATGCCAGAGTGAGAGCTCTGGATTTTAAAGAGGAAGTAAAGTTGATTTTGGTGTTGGAAAAATAAATTATATGTGTGTTAAAGTAAATACATTTACAATCCTGATTCACTGCATAAAGGCCAAGACAGACAGCCACCATAAGTCCTTATATTGCACATTATGTATTGGTGTTAAACCTTTTATTGTTTGGGGTTTTTTCTCAGCATGGTCAAAAATCTTTGCACATAATTTTTATGTTTGTAGATCAAGTCTTCTAATGATAAGAAAATATATGACAAGTGAATATAGCCTGTAGAATTTCTTGCAAGAGAGGAGGAAGGAACTTGGCACATCCCACTCCCCAAGGGAGACAAGAGCCTCTTTGTGGCCACTGTAGGCCACTGCAATGATGTACATGAAACAGGCCTGTTTAATCGTTTAGTCTTTAGCAAGATGTGTTCAAAATGTTTAACAGAAGCTCTGAGCTGTTACGGTTGCTTTTGGCTGTTAGGTTTTCGTCTGAACTGAGTTTTAAATCGTGGTCCTTAAGACCCTCAGCAACACACACAGGCATTAGAGAGGGACTGAAACCTCAGGCTGGCCCAGGTACTTTAAACTGCAGTTAACCTTCACTCAGAAAAGATTCCATGGTGGCAGATTTAGGGATTCTGTTCAGGTCTCTGGCTCAGGATTCAGGATTTTAAAATCCTGCCCTGAAATAGTGATGAACGAGTGTGTGCTCAGTTAGCGCTGTCCCGCAGAGAAGGCATTGGTGTCAGAGAGCTTGTGTGCCCTCTTCCAGTCAATGCTGTGGCTGTTTTGCACATTAGACACTCTGTCTACATAGACAGTAAGCCTTTCCTCCTGATCTGCAAAGTCAGTATTCTTTCTGTGCATGTTTACTAAGGAATCAATGCAAGGACCACTACGTAGATAATGTCATAGCATGAACACTCCTTTTAAAATGAACCCCTTAAACAAGAGGCCTCCCCAAACCTCTTAGTCAAGTTCAGCACAACAGCAAATGTGACAATTCATATCAGTTTGGCCTGCTCTGGTAGCTCACTGCTGGGGGAAAAGAGACAATTGACTTCCCTATGTCTGACTAAAAGCTTGATCTGAGTCTATGAAAAATCATAGAATCATACGAAATGCTGAATTGGAAGAGACCTATCAGGATCATCGAGTCCAACTCCTGGCCCTGCACTGGACACCCCAAGAGTCACACCATGTGCCTGAGAGCATTGTCCAAAAGCTTCTTGAACTCAGACGGGCTCAGTGCTGGGACCATTTCCCTGGGGAACCCATTCCAGTGCCAGCCACCCTCTGGGTGAAGAATCTTTCCCTGGTATCCAACCTAAACCTCCCCAGACTCAGCTTCATGCCATTTCCTTGAGTCCTATCACTGGTTGTGAGGGTGAAGAGATCAGTACTTGCCCTTCTGCTCCCCCTCTTGAGGTTGTTGAAGACCACAATGAGGTCCCCCCTCAGTCTCCTCTTCTCCAGGCTGAACAAACCAAGTGACCTCGGCTGCATTTCATAAGACTTCCCCTCCAGACCCTTCACCATTGTCATGGCCCTCCTTTGGACACTCTCTAACAGCTTAATGGGTTTTTTTATCATGGTGCCCAAAACTGCCCCCAGCACTTGAGGTGAGGCCGCCCCAGTGCAGAGTGGAGTGGGACAACCTCCTCCCTTGCCCAGTTGGTGATTCTGTGCCAGCCAGGACATGGTTGGCCCTCCTGGCTGCCCAGGCACGTAAAAATGAAAGCTGCTGTCTCCTTCTTTACCTCAATTTGCAATGTAGTAACTTCTCAAAGTTTCTTCCAAGTTACTCAAATGGAAATGAGAGTTGATCCCTATGGCATGTGGTCTCCTACACTTGTCTCTGCATACGGAAAAGCTGGACACATAGCCCAGGTAAGTGCCACAATGGTTTTTACCAGACTCCTGGTGTGAATTCCTAGAGAATGAAGAGTGCATATGTGTCCATGTATGGAGCTGCAGGTGATTACATCCCAGCTGTTTACAGCCTCCTGAGTGCATCTGTAGTCATTAATTCCAGAAAAATTGTTCAGTAGTTTCAAATACTGAGTCTTACATTCAGTGAATCTAGTAAATAACTGTGTTTTTTCCCTTATGCTGAATTCTGAAAACAGTTTGTTTTGTTTAATAACACATCAGCAAAGTTGCTTGCATGTGAGATTTCATACATAATTCTGGATTCTTTCAATTTATAAACCTATTTCTTTTGAAACATGCTTTTAATCAAGGTAACCTATTTAGATAATCTTCTCTCAGAGAAGCATTGACATCAGCTTTAATAAGTATGTTGCTCAACTACTTAGTGTTGATTCTGCTGTGCTAGACTGGTACATTGCTCCCCATCACACCTTTGTGCTTCATGCCAGTGTTGAACAGAAGGGACAGGCTCTTTAGTAACATCAGCGCATTTACAGCAGAAGCCAAGTGATGCAGTAGAAATCCTTGCAACAGCTAATGCAAGTTTTAAGTTGGGACTCTTAGAGCAGGCAGGTACTGTCAGTCACAAACATTCAAATGTCAAGAATTTGTTGCCTGGCTTTAGACTGTAATAATTTTCCTATTTTATTATTATAAATCTGACTGATTTCTCACCATGATATTAGTTTGTCACCCTAACTGTGACCATATAGCAACACTTTTATTACTTCCCTAACAGACACCCCTGTTCTTGTTTCACTTTCATACTTTTTGTGTCACAGGAGATTCTACAACTGGTAGTGGATATAACCACTCTCTCACAAACCTACCACTATATAAGTGGTTTCATTTATCACTCCTAACAGTTTTAGCTATAAAACAAATAGAAAAAAACCCCTTTGTTAATTTTGGTCAAATATTTGCCCTGTGCGTTGCAAAAAACTAATAAATTACAGGTGTTTGTATGGGCAGTAAGGAAAAAAAAAGCCAATGAATCTGCAGTGGCCAGGTCTGGCATTTTCTGAGTCAAAAGACACAAACCGAGCAGGTATCTGGAACCCATTTTCTACACACCACATTTTTATCACTTTCACACACTCAAACCAACTCTCCTTTATGTCAGATGCACAGATACAATGCCAGTGAAATCACTGTATAAACATCAGGCTGGATCATGTATCTTGCTAAGCTCTTACTACAAATCCTTTGGAAGGGCTCTGAAATAGCTGCATTAGTGCTGCTGAGGCCATGGCTTGTAGAGCTGGACACAGATCATGGGAGAGTGGCTCATGAAGTCCTCCTAAGCAGGGCTGTAGCACACACATGCTTTCATGTCTTGTCTCTCATTATACCTCCTTGCAAGGGATATAAGCAGATACAGGTCTAAATCTGTCTATCTATCTATCTATCTATCTCTCTATCTATCCTCAGGGGTGGGAGGTCAGTTAATCCTCAACACAGAAAGACCTTATGTTCTAGATATTGAAAGAGTAAAAAGTAAAAAGCTTTGTTCCCTGGACATTGAACCACTCATTCCCAGATTTAACTAGTTAAGTGTGTGACAAGAAGTGGTATGAAGCTGAAACTCACTTTCTTTGCACAACCCATCTCTTAGATTCAAGCTGCCAACTCTCCTTCTTCAAACACTTACCCAAGCTGCCCCCCAGTTTCTGGCACTCTGCCTATGCACAGCAGTCTCCCACAGGAAGGGATGGTTCCTGGTTTTCTCTTTTGACCCATACCATCCACCTACTTAGTGTTTTATCTCTATACCATCTGGAGAATATATATTAAATGTCAATTCCTTTTACAACCATGGAAGGTATCATTTTCCCTCGTTGACATACAGTTCAAAATGTAGCAGACATCCAACTTCCAACATTGCATTTTTTAAGGTATGCCTGGATATGATCCAGCTTCCTCTCCATCCTCCACAAGGGAGGCCATTTGTCCTGTCCCAGTAGCCTGAGCTCTGGGAAATTCACTCTTTGTTCCTCTGTGGCATCTTTTTGTTACATCTACTGATCTCAGTACATGAACAGTTGGTGGCAGCCGTGTATAGGTGGGTGTAAAACACCTAAGGGCTTTTTGTGAATCTGTGCCTTCATGCTTTATTCCTTCTTCAGACAGTAGCTGGGAACCAGCTGAGGCCACAGCTCAGCAGGAATTCCTCCTACCAACACAGTCACAATGGCATGTGCATGAGGAGAAGACAGCACACATGTACAGAAACACACTTGGACTACAAGGCTGGTGGAAATAACAGTTGTAACCTGAGGAACACTTGACTTCTTCCTGGAGAGAGTGATAAGTGAGAAGTGATTGATCCTTCCATATAAAAAAAAGAACCAAACACTGAAAGCCAAAAGACAACAACAAAAAAACCACCAGGGACACTAGCTGAAAGCTAAGGGAAAGAAGATGGAATAAAAAAAAAATCCAAGAAGAAAATCCTTTAAACTATCTCAAACAGAACAAAATATACTAAAACGCAGAAAATAAGATAATTTGATGTATGTGGCAGGAATGTGTTGGCTTTGTTTGGGAAGAGGACAAAAGTCATCACATACTAAACTTGGTTAGCACTTGTCAGTAGAAAGAACTACATTTCCATTTCATTTTCAGCTGAAGCTGCCACTTCCATAGTAGTGGCATCTGTGGAATCCAAACATATATGGTATGATAAGAGGTCCTGACTTTTTGGAGGCAGTCAGTGCCTTAATACTCTTGACAACCTGAAGCCCTGTTCTACTTTTGGCCACTAACTACCAAAGTAGAGAAAAACAGTAGAGACAGAACACTTGGTGCTTTCAAGATGTTTTTATATTTGGTTTCTTTTTCCTTATTGATGCAGTTGTATGCAAGGAACAATTTGTCACTGAGACCGTGGTAATGTAGGATAGAAAGGAAAGATAGTGCAAGGTGAAAGGGGAGATTGCATTGTATTTTGCAGCCACAGCATTTGGAAAGATAGCATCCAGCCAGCAATGGAGTTCATGGCTAAATGCCGAACATGTTTTGACTCATGAGGGTTTGCTGGAACACAAAGAGTTCAGAGAAGTAGCTCTGCAATTTACCTCAGTCTTAAAAGACTTAGCAATTTTAGAAGTTTACCTCAGACTGGAGATTTCAACAGGAGCATGGGAGTTTCTCTTTAGCTGAGGCCTACAGCAGGTCAAAAGACTGATTCTTAGGATATAGGAAGATTTAGGGATCCACACCTGTCAGAAAATATTTTGTTGTACCTGGAAGAAAATATTTCAGCTCTGAGTTTTCTTAGTCAAGCTGCCTTTATGCTATTGATAGTTGCCTGAGCAATTTTTGAAACTCACTTCAGTGCCTATTGGTGCTTACTTACATATTTCATAACTGTATCTTCAAGACATTTAAGGATTCCAAAATCTCTTCCTGCTGTCTTTTCCTTTTTGATATCTTAAATATGTATGATTCTATGATTCTCTCCTACTGGATTGCCTTGTGTCAACTGTATACAGCCTGTTTGGCTTGGAGATGCTTTCAGAGAAAGGGTGAAAAAAGTAGAAAGTGTCATATTATCTATGTTACTACAACAGCTTCCACCTTTGTAACGGCTGCATCTTCACTGTGATTAGACCAAATGCATATTGAAGTTGGATGTGTCTCATAATGCCTTTTCTCTTGGAAGCTGACTGCAAACAGAGGCATTGCTAGCACTGTGTTTACCTGGGCACCATTTGAGTAGCATCTCTTTCTTCTATTGGCTTTTTTTTTCCCCCCACCCTGCTTTTTTGTGTTGGCTTTTTGTTTATTTTTCAGCATCGGTATAGGTCTCTTTCAGGCACCTGCTTGTGTTCTCCCATAGCATCCTTTACAGTTGGGATGACTTACACAAAATGATTCATTATTGCCAGATTGAAACTCTTTTGCAAAACATCTTCTGCACCAATTCTCCGAGTGAGGAGCATGTTGGATGGCACCAGCTATGCATGCCTAAATAAAAAGCTGAAATCCCTCTTATCTGCTGGGGTCCTGCATCTTGTATTTATTTTAAATCCCTCAATACGGTTTCTGTTGCTAAAATGCCTACAGGGATGATAAAAGTAGCAATAACAATAATATTTGAAGAACCAATAAAGAATACAAGTTCTGCTAGTGGTGAGTTCTGCTAGGGTGGAGACTGCTACCTGCATTTATGTGCAAATTCTGTGTTGGCTGAGCCATTCTCTTCTGTCTTGGTGTGCATTGAAGACACAGCATTAATAGAATAGAATAAATGGAATTAATAGAGTAAATAGAGTTAATAGAGTTATACCCTAAGTATAAAATCGATTTTAAATCCCATAATCAAATTAGAACCACCACTTTCTCAAGCACTCTAAAAATCCTTTGCCTTCTTTAAATACTTTAAAGAAAGGAAACATTAGTGAAAACTTGACATCATTTTGAGCACAGAGCTTTTATTTGGTGACCTGGTAGAGGACATTTTTAAATTCACTAATGGCACAGCTTTTCACAGAAGGCAATGAAATAAGAAACTGTCCCTCATGGGTCTGTGAGCTGGTGCAGGGAGTACAGCCACCTGTTGGGTAACCCACTGAGGTGCTACTGCCTGCACAGCTCACAAAGCAGCATCACCAATGTTAGTGGCCAAAAAGAGCTGGAAGAGAAGGAGATAGAATTGCTGCCAACTCATATCCTTTCCACCACTTTGTTCAGGATCAAATGGGATCCATCAGTCTTTTTCTGGAGTAGGGTCTTACAAGGACCTTGCTCCTGACCTTGCTTTCCTCCCCCCTGGTGTCAGATATGGACCTTCCTGATGAATGAGTTCATTTAACAATGATTCCTTCTTCTGTGCCATACCTGCTCCTTGAGTCACTCAGATGATACCAATATGTACATTTTAAACTAACCATTTTAATGTATTATTTAAAATAACAGTAAGGAATGAGAAACTGTCTCCTTAAATCACAGTCCTGGGTAATTATAGCCAGGTTAAGCACTGGAGACCAGAAATCAAACCCAAACTATTCAATTGCTGTAGCAGAAAATAATATTCCCTAAGATTCTGTAGCAAGGTGCTCTGCCTAAGTGGGGATACAGCAGCTTGAACTTTGTCACATTTACAGTGTATCAGTGGTGGATTGAGCAAGGAGGGTCTGCTGATCACTGATAAGTTTGAGCAAAGAGGGTCTGTGGTTTTTAAAGGACATGAAAGCCAGGAGCTTCCTGACTGAGACTGGGATCAGCAAGGCTGTGCAGGCCCTGATACGGAAGTGAGAGTCAGAAGTGTCAAGCAGAAGAAACTGAAGAGCTCCTAACACCTTTCCAGCAGCAAAGCATATTTTGCTGAGTGAACCTGACAAGACACAATCTAATAATGCATGTGACTGACAGACAAACACTTTATTCTATAAGAGGCCAGTCCCACTTTTTCATGGCGAGGACATCTAGCATACCTCCCTAAGGTGTGTGAAGATCCTTCCCTGGAGTGCTGTCCTGAAGGTTACTCCTCAAGGCTGAGCTTGGCACTGACAAAGCTGTCATTTTTCTTTTATACTCATAATGAAATATCTTTCATGACATCATTCACTAGAGTGATACAGAGCTGTTGGCTAAAGTATGCATTCACAGTCAGGCTTAACAAAAAAAAAAAAAAAAAACAAACAAGATTAGGCATGTGGCCAAGTGTTTCTGGAATAGTCTTAGTAGCTCTTCAATGCTTCAACAAGTTATTTTCTTTCCAAAAAATATTTGTCTTTCACATATCTGTTCTGTTTGCCATCTCACACTATTTATTAATTTTTGCAAACGTCTCCAAATATTTTAAGACTAGAGTTCAAGCAGTGACATGGACCAAAATATGGACTTCCTATGCCAACAGTGAAAAGCAAAATCTTAAGTTTAGTTATAATAGGACATAATACCAACCCCCAGATTTGTGGTTCTCTGCAACAAGCACAACAGGACTTAGTTTTATTGATGGTAGGCAAGTCTGCCTTCTCTTACTCATGCTGGGTATCTAGTTTCTAAAAAACCCCTTAGTTCTAGAATAATATTCTAGGAGACCAAACATGCTACAGACTATGGTATATATTCTCTGAACCCCTAACTGGAGGGGAGTCTGTGTGCCAAGTCTTATGACCAAATAGGCACCAAAGCACTCCAGAGGGTGTCAGGTCCATTACTTGCATTTACTTTTGTCTTTAGACTTTTGAATGTGCTCCACAGAAACCTCCCTTGATTATCAACTACAAATTCTGTTTTTGCCTTGACTACAAAGATCTGTAACTTCTTGACTCTTTTTCTACTGCTATTCTCATTTGGCAAACTGGTAGAAGAAGATAACTAGGAAAAGGTCACAAAGAAGTTGCACTGTGACTCACTCAATGGAAGCAAGATGTCTGATTCTAGTAATCTGTTCTGACAAAGTGAAATTTATTTCAATAACAAAGTTTTTCAGGACAGATAGGAACAAAGATTTGCCCCTTGTCCAGAACTCCGGCAATAGAGAAAATGCAACATACTGAAAAGCATGAGCTGTCAAGTTCAAAACCAAGCTTTAATTTTATGCTTCAGTTTAAAATTTTGAAATTTACTGGATATGCATTTTTGCAATAATTATTACATTTAGGTAATGGCTATTAGCATGGAGATCTCTAAGTGAGGTGTAACTCAGAGGTCAGAAATCAAATGCGCGGTTTCCATGTAGGATGGCTAAGCATCTGAATGGATCACATCTGCTATTACCTGTAATTCTGTGTCTGCAATTCAAAACAAGGAGCTTTCCATCCTCATTTCAGTATTTGGTTCACAACACTCATTTAACAGAACCTTCTCTTTTGAGTATTCAACTGCACATAATGACACCAAAATACTAAGGCTAGACATTCACGACCAGTTGATGACACCAGAATAGTACATCAAAGAAAGTGTCTTGTAGATGACTGGTCAATAAATCTGCTTGACAATTTAATTGGTATAATTGATAAAATCCATATAACTACTAGGGAGGAAATTAAATTACTTTCTACAAATCAGATTGGGATTTAGATTAAAATTTTCTGGGTCAATTCGCTCTCTGCAAATTACGTTATGGAGGACCTCCTGGTTTGAAACAAACTTATTAAGCTTTCTCCTATAAAGTGTCTTAATTCATATAGAATGGCATAGCCTAACAGCTCTGCACAGAATGTATCCATTTTTCCCACAAAGTCTTCAATTCTCCACATGGAGAAAATACTCATACACACAAAAATGCCACAATAACCGCAGGTAGTATTGCTCTTTTATTCTTACATGCAAAGACAGTGCCTTAGGAGGCACAAGAGGTTGTAGCAATGCTCAGACCTCACTGGTGTTATTCATGAAGGCCTTTTACTGCAGCACTGGTGAGACTGAGGGCTTCACCAAGTTCTCAGCTAAAGGGGAAGACAGCTGGAATTGCTGAATGGAGGTCCACGGCTTGAGTTATGTTGTGGTAGAAAGGCTAAATAATTACAACAGCTTCTTTCAGCCTTAAAACCCATGAAAGGAAATACATTTAGTTTTTTGCTTTTCAAGCTTGATGGAGAGCAAAGGAAGAGCTTTTTCTTTCTGCTATAGAAAAATGAGAGTATTTTTGCTGATCCTGTTGTTTCTGTGATGATGCATCTGGACCTTCTCAGGTTCTGAGGGAAAGGCACGATTGCTTCTGCCAAGCCTCAGAAATCTCTACCTATTTCTGATACAAAAGAGTTTAATGTAAGATCAGTAATCCTGGCATGCAGCCTTGGGAGTGCTTGAACACATGCTTATAGGAAAGCAGGAAAATGATGCTCCTAAATGGGAGGGATAGACAAAGCCTGGAGGCAACTCCAGGCCCACAGCCTGCTTCCAGGAGATGGTACTGCAGTCCCTGAGAGGGGAAGATGCTTTTCAAGGGAACATAACAACATCTACCAGTTGTCAAGGAAAAGAAATGGTCATAAGCCTGCTGCTTGTGTTTACATGTCTGCATACCCGCTGTACAGTAATATTGTAATAAAAGCTGTTGGGGCAATCATTGTTATGCTGCTGCTGTTTAGCAGCTTGCTTCCAATATTGCATTACAAAAATTACATATTTCATGTAATCAGGTCTGTCTCTTACTTAATCATCCCACTCTGTGTATAGATCTTTAAAGTGGACAGGTCTATAAATCACATGCATTTTTCATTTACCGTTTATTCTAAGCCAGGCAGTTTCTTATTTAAATTGCCATATGAATAAATCTAATAATCCTTATTCACTTACATCATCTCAAACTTTAAATCTAGTTCTGACTGAGGTCATAAGTGAAATCAGTATTAAGGGCAAAACTAGCAGCTGTAACAACTATAATAGCTCACCAAATTATGTTAACGGGCTGAAATAACATTAAAAATGAGGAAAAATTAAATTACATTATTAAAGCACGCTATGCTGAATCAGGCAAACATTTAGCCTAACCAGAGATCCTGAATGTGCATGTACTGCATTTATCATCACACTAGTCCATATGCCCTGGACAAATGAGGAGTAAAGACACTCACCCAAACATTCTATTTATAAACTGCATTTGTATATGGTATTATGCAGATTTCTGTAATGCAATAAAAGAATTCTAAACTACTGTCTTCACAATTAGAGCCAGAAATGCACTTCTTGGCTCAGAATGGGTAGTTCTGCTGGTCTTTTATTGTGTGATTCTGAACCTTTTAATCAGCAATACAGAAGATCTAATGGAGAAGCTATCAAAATTATTCCTCCCTCTTCTGAAAAACCCAACAAATCCCATTTTGCTGTTAAAGGAAATGAAAGGATGGAGTCAAGCATTCCATCTGTCTAAGAAACAACTTACAATTCCTATGAAAATCCACACACAAAAGGAAAAGAAATAGCTCTTTGGTGGTAAAGGAAGCATATGTCACAGAGGAGGGTCTGAAAATCGTCAGCATTACTCCCAAGGTTGATGGATTTCAGAGGCTTTGCTTATAGCTGTCACCTGGGTGCCACAGCAGCTTCTGCAAGGAAGTTTCCCTCCAGAGCTTGGAGAGAAGAAAGACATTGTTCACTTTCTCACTGCTATTTTTAATAGTAAGTGGACTTGTTATTTGTGTGGAATTGTTATTTAGTGTTTGGATTGCTGCAACCTATAAAGATCACTCATTACATCTACTTTTTCCCCGCACTGATGGAAGGAGTGTGAGGATCAGGGTAGGATCCTTCAGATGCTGAGCTCTTCCAGCTTCTGGCAATGCACAGCTCTGGGTCTTCCTTTGCCAGAGGTTGCCTTTGGAACATTATCTTTCTCAGCTGTTCCTGGCCCTATTTCAATTAATCCAATTCCCTTTTGAAATCATTTGCACTTTAGGTTTCCACAGTATCCTCATATGCTGCTTGGGATAACCTGTTACCTGGTCATTTTATGAACTGCCCCTTATATCATATGATCTGTGTTATGAGAAACAGTAACAAAACAAAACAAACATTCAGTGTTGTAGGAATGTTACAGACCTTTCTCTGTCAAAACCTTCAGGTGAGTTAGTCCATACTTCTGATCCACCTTCTTGCCTCTTTCCACACTTTTATTGGTGCTTTATGCAGTGGCATGAAGATGCTCTCTTTCCCATTTGATTTCCAAGACAGCAGAACATTTCATTTACTAGTGGGGTGGTTAGCAGATCCCTGGGCTTAGCAGGTTCTGGGACAAGGAGAGGAGAAGCAAATCCCCAGCTCCCCAGCCTCGCTTGGCACCAGTCACATCAGCACTGCTGAGCCTCAGCATCCTGAGGCAACCATTGTTTCAATTCCTTCAATTCTGTGCACTTTGTTAGGATAAAGCCAGATTGCCTTTATGCATCCTTTTGTTATTATAATGGATTTTCTAGAAACAGACTAATTGGCACATGTAGCCAAAAACTACTGAAATTTTTTTTTTAATTGCTGTAAAAATTCAGCAAGCAAACACACACACACATGTAAGGTCAGGATAATGCATTGGACAACACTCTGAGCTTATTTATTTTGCCAACTGTAATTATTTTTAATTGTCTATAAAACCAAATAGAACAATAAAATTTCATAGTCAATATTCAGTAATTGCCAGGACACTATAGGGGGCTGGGTGCTCCCTGGGGTCCAGCACCATGGGAGCATCCCAGGGGCAGCAGGCCAGGACCTCACAGGTAAGACCTGTCCCACCACCCTGGCTTGGGAGCAGGAAAGCCCTGGGCAGCCCCAGCTCTTGGCATAGGCACCCCCCTGGGCACAGCTGGGGGACCCCAGAGCCATGGCAGAGCTCATCAGTGGCACAACAATGTGGGGAATCCGGAAATGTGGCAGAACTCAAACCAAGTTCAAACTAAGAGGACACTTCTGTGCTGACCACTGCAGGTTGTTATACCTTGTAATATATTTAGTAAAATAATGAATTTTTAGTAATAGGGGCACTTACACTGTTAACCAGTGTCATATTTTTACTGAGAGACAAGTAATCTCTCATCTTTTAGTGACAGTGATTGAAGTTATGATTACTGGAGACAGATTGGTGAGATCTGGCATCTAACAAAGACATGACACCTTCCAGTAGGTAGAAAAGAGCAACTTTTCTGTTGGGCAGATAAAGGTATTTGCTAAGCCTCTACTTTAATTCAGCATTAAATAGTTGCCATGATTTTGTTCTTTTTAGCCATATCATTGTAACTCTATTCTCATACATTT
This sequence comes from Corvus hawaiiensis, assembly GCF_020740725.1. Lineage (NCBI taxonomy): Eukaryota > Metazoa > Chordata > Aves > Passeriformes > Corvidae > Corvus > Corvus hawaiiensis. The sequence goes on from NC_063213.1 coordinate 46,835,699, forward strand.
TGAATACGTCTACAAATTAGCAATGAAGGACTTTGAAATACTTCATACTAAGTCTCTGTGGAGAGCACCAGGTCCTCCTAGATTTTAAGTGTACCTGATAAGCAGAACCACATCTGTGTGTACCAACAAGATACAGTAAACATCTGCTGCTCTCTATCAAATGGGACAGTGCTGGCTTCATAAGCAACCTTGAAGGAAATTGTGTTAGGCCTTTGTGCCTTCATTACCTCTTCTACGTCTTTAACATTTTCTGTGACTTTGCAGCTGCTAACAGCTGTCAGGAATAAATAGGGCATGTTGGAGTTGCTGCTTTTCACTGCCAGAGATCTCCAAGTGATTAACTAACAAGTCTTCATGATTCCCCCAAATCACTTGCGTATTTTTTCAGTACATTCAATACTTACACATCAAAAGATGCTACACTGGAGATGTCAGATCTCGTTTCTCTCTGCAGACAAGATTTTTTAAAAATCCATCACATTGCCTCTGCTCTGAGCTGGTCCTGCCCTTTAAGGAAGTGTACTGAGTTTGGCTGGGATGGAGTTAATTTTCTCCATAGTAGCTAGTATGGGGCTGGGGTTAAACCATGACAGAATGGAGGGAACTTCTGTAGACAAATATCCTTAATTTCAGTAATAACTTCTTTTTAATGACTGAGTCAAAGAAAAAATGGTTGGTTTGGGGGCAGGCATGCGGAAAGTCACAGCAGAGGGAGGAAATTCCCTTTTTGCATCTAGATATGCTGATACGGATCGGTGGTGGCAGCTCCTCGAGCAGAGTGCTTTAACCTCTCCTTTTCCTCCAGCAGCCATAGGGGAAAAAGTAACTCAGAGACTGCTGGGAGTTGCAGTCCTAGGTTATGCCAGCCTTTAGCAGAAGACTCTGGCAAAAGTCCCCGCTAGAAAGAGCACAGTATTTATACAGAACCTTCTCTGCACACGGGAGGAAGTCCAAAATGCAAAGCCCTGTCCCAAAATGCTGAGGAGCCTCCTCTCTTCTTCTCATGCAGGCTCTAAACCCCAGAGCTGCTCTTGGCCCCATGTCCCAGGGATGAAACCTTCTCTCTTTCTTTCCTTTCTTTCTCACTTAAACCCTAATCTTAGGATCAGGGTCCGCTCTAGGTTAGGGGTGTTGCCTATTGTCCCCTCCTCCACGCAATCCTGATGAATATGGGGATGTCACTTCTGAAGTGCCTATCTAGAGCTGTGTCATGCCCTGCCACCCACTCAGCACTCTGAGCCTGATGTCTTTTCCACAGAGTATATCCTTACAGTCAATGCTTTTTAGGGAAACTGTAAAGATTGACTTTTACTTTCCCTTTCCCTTTTGCTCCCCTCCCCCCCCCTTTTTTTTTCTTTTAATAAAAACACAGTGAAGGTGTTTATCTTTTGTTTAATGGTCTGCTTGGTTAAAACATTCCCTCTGAACAGCTGTGAATTTTGGACCTCTTTCCACACAAGAAAGAGGTTTCATCTCCTTTCTCTCAAAGAGCAACTTCATGACCACCACAAGTGCAGAGAGAAACTACAGGTTTATGGGGAAACGAGGGGCTGTCACCTGGTGGGAGGGTGCTCAACAGGAAGGGAGGATTTTTGTGTTTGGGCTGTAGGTACCGGTCATACTTTAATTCAATGGAAATGACCACTGTGGGAGCTGTCTCTCTTGTGCTGCCTGGTGGTGCAGAGAAAGGCTGAACAAACCACTAAACCCAGAAGCCTGATACCATAAAAGATGGGAATTCGAACCCCTATGGGCCAAGAAGTGAAATCTTCGGGTTATTTAGGCTGCATGCAAAAGAGGGATGAGACCTACAGCTCTAGCTCAGCTTTTCACTGAAAAGCTTGTTGTTATGTGTCTGTGTACATGGACAAGGTAGGTCAGACTTGGGAGATTTTGGCTGACTGTGAGCCTGCAAGCCGATGCAGAGCTGGAGCTCCAGCTCACACTGCCTGGGTGCCTCTGGAAGTAGGACCACAGGCACTGCCGGGGTGGATGCAGACAAGCCAGGCATCCCCACAGTTCAGCAGTAGCTGCATGGTTTTTTGGAACAGAGTTTTAGCCTCTGCTGTTCACAGTTTTCCTAAGCCATCTATAGAATCTGGATGTTGAGGCTTAAATAAAGACACAAAGGTGAAGACACGTGATGTTAGAAGGGAGTTGGAAAACCTCATCCCTGTTAAGACTGCGCCATGAGTACAGGCACTTCTACAAGGACTTGCCAGGAGGGGGCTCAGGGTCTTGAGCAAAAATCCTCACGTGCCTCCACACTCTGGCAAGTCCCATCCAGCATCCCTGCCCACCTGGCTTTTCTGTCTTGGGAGCTTGTAAAGGGTCATTGGGTCAAATTCATAAAAATGATAACACATACCAATGATTTCATGCATTATAGTTCAACTCAAACTGATGTGCACCTGTGCTTGAAGCTATGAGAGATCTGAGGCATTACTCACGTTTCTCCTAGTACGGTAATTCACATTCAGCACAAATAGGGAAATGATCCACTGCACTGTGTAACATCTATGTCTTAGTGTCAGTGATTAACTTTCTGTAAGCTCTGACATGCTTCTACATTAATAGGAACAAATGGAATCATAGAGCAGTTGAGCCAAATTAATTATAGAACCATGTGATAAAATTTCAAAATGAAGTCTATCTGTTGCTCCATTTTTATTTACAAATAGGTAAATAAATTCATGTCAAGGTAATGCCTTAATGGTCCCACAGTAAAAAAAAGCTTTGGTAGCCAGGTTTACAGGACAAGATCTATGAATGTAATTTCTTTGCTTTTTTCTTGCATTAAAGAGAATATTTGGAGTTGAATATCTCTCAATTAAAACACTCTGGAACAAGTTGTTAATATATTTGAATTGACATGATGTATCATGCCTTTAAAACAGTATCAGGCCATACCTGCCAATCTTCATTGCAAAGAGATGAGACAGAGTGTTCTGTGCTGTAAGAAATGCACAAAAAACCCCATAAGAAGCACACACACACACACAGAGGAAAATTAACAGTTCATGTGCAAACTCTTGATTCTGTCAGACTAAAAAATACCTCTTTTCTGCATCCTGCCTGTTTCTGCCCTCAAATGTTTAACATACTTTTGGGAGCTGTATAAATAAATAATGCTCTTATTTGATGACAGTGTTCCAAAAAGAGCAATTTGTGGAGAGAAGTGGCTTCATGAAGGTGAGTCATAATCTCCCATTTCACAATCTCTGTCATGGTATAATCTGTAGTACAGACTACTTGAGGCAGGGATTAGCTCTTGAATTTAGGTCACTACAGTCTAGTCCAAAACATTAAGTCTCATTTCTAGTTCTACAATACTCTTAATTCCTGAGCTGTTCTGACTGCTGCAGTTCTTGATCAGTAATGGTAGATAAAAGTGCAATACAAATCTATGCTATCTGTTATCCAACAAAATAGTTGGCTGCAATATTAGCCAGTGTTATTAGTTAGGAAGTGGTGAGGTTTTGTTGTCCAAATAAATAGCACTATTCTAAATATCAGCGGAAGCTAATTGAAGTAATTTACATTATTTTTACTGAAAAGAAGGTGATGGAGGAGGAGACCTGAAAAACATGAATTTTTTAAGGGCAGGGATAATTATGAGTAATTATGGCATACCAAAAAATTAAGCAAAGCAAAGCACCAGACTCAGTATGAAAGTTAGCACACTTGTCTTGTAAACACCAGAGGACTGAAGCCATCCTACATTCTCCAAATGGAAAAGCTAATGGCCTTCTTTCAAGGTATACATCTCTTTTTTTTTTTTTTTTTTAACCTGAAACTGTGCACTGTTCAGAATCAGAGTATTTTTTTCAGCATAAATTAATCATCAGAGCCCATATTCATCTCATGGCAGTTTGAACTTGATGTGTATGAGGGTTTGGATCACAGGCTTCACACCTTGCTTCCTTTTCTCTCTTGCCCCTCTGAGGACCACGTACTTCACCACATCCATGAGTCCCTTTTTTTTATATGTTGGATTCAAATGAATTCTCTGTCTTTTCAAGGCAGCCTTATTATTTGCCTACATTTCTGCATGGAAGGAAAGATCTTTCAGGTCGTGCGAGGTTTAACTGTCTCCTGTCTCTGCTCCTCTCTACTGCCCTCTGGCATAATTTTGGCCAGGTCTGTGCAGGAAATATCTATAACTCTCTAGTAGATTTGCATGTTGCCTGTGTCACCTTCTTTCTTTGACAGAAAGGCTCTGTAGATATGAGTGTGTGTATATGTACATATGTATAAAACTGCTTGTTCATCACTTGCTGAAGAGATGTATTCATGAAGAGAAAATTATTTCTTCCATCAGATGCTTTTTATTGGTGTAAATTACACAAGCAAACACCTGTTAATAGAATGAGGCATAGCCCTCACTTAATGCTTGCCTACTGCTCTCTTGGTCTTTCCTCCTCTCCTTGAGTCCTACGTACTCTCAAGCAACACTTTGCACTTGGATCAGCCACTCCTTCATTAAGATAATTCCTTCTTTGCTTTCAAAACTCTCTTCAGATGTTTTCCTTCCACTTAGACTTCACCCAGTGTGCCCTCCAGCACTATCTGCCACCATCTCTTCACTTGATCTTTTTGTTCTTATCCTCTATATTTGGATTAAATTATTTTTTCCTTGGGGCAGAGATCTTGGTTTGCATGCTCTTATGAAGGGATATTTTCATGTCCAGGAATGCAGAACTAGGAGAATACAAGCCAAGAAGAAAATATTTTCAAATTCTATTCTGAAATTTCAGCTGTAATTTTGCTGTTGGATAGGCAGAATGAAACCACCATTTAAAATCTGCCAGTGTAATCTCCAGAAGCAAAAAAACCCCCAGCCCCTGGAGCTCAGCAATTAGAAAATGAAAGAAGATTGCTTTCCATAGATGTGTTATGATTTGCAAAGATCTAGATACTGGAGTGAATAGCTAATTCACACGTATTATCATTTAAGAGCCAAATCCACTAAACACACCCCTGAGTTGAAAGATATCTAAGAATAGGAGGCATGTCAATTACTGTAATCCTTAAATTATGCATATCTTTCAAACTCTTCTATCAATGTCTTAGGTTTTTCTTCTTAGGTGGTTTCTGCACTTCCTCCACAAGGCAAAATAAAACATTGGTTTATTGCAATAAATGTTGTGCCTGAGGGGCTGTTATTTGTTACTATGAATTAAATAATAGAAGGGATCATGCCTTGTCATACAGACCTAAAAGGAGTTTTGGTCCATCAGATCTTGCTTCAGAAGTGATCAGCAGGTAGAGGAAAATGCTCTGCTTCTGTTACCCAGAAGGGAATCAATTATTCAAAAAATGTTAATGTAGAAGGCAAGCAGAGAATAACTTTCTCCTCCATCAGTAACTCAAAAAAAAAACCAACCCCTTTCACATCTGTCTGTATCAGAAGAACATAGATACAAGATGATTTTGGGTTTCTGTTAAAGAATCCTAAAATAAGAGCATCTGTTAGCTGCAAAGGTAATCACTATACAAACATATGGGTATGTGATGAAAGAAAAAAGTATATATCTTTATCTTTTTGTGGCTTATATGGTAAAAGGTGGGGGTAGCTCACTTGCATAACAAAGGAGGCAGAGCCGTAGGCTAAAGATTTTGAGGATCATTCTCATTCTTGAGGAAAAGCAAGTATATAGATTATTCTTAATGCAAGGTCTGAATGCACACAATTGGATCCGAGAGAAAATGGAACTGTGGAGCTGCTCTCTCCTGCTTCCATGGAGAATTTCTATTTCTCCAACTCTCGTGGTACCATGGCACAGTCTCCCCTCACCAGATTCAGCTCTGTAGGTGCAGAGATTCTCACATCTGAAATCTTTGTCGTTGGTAATCTTTGGTAAAACAATATTTTAATTTTATTTAAAAATTATGTAAATCCTGAAAGCACAAGTCACAGGCTGAAAGTCCCTTTCCAAAGCTTCTCAAAGTGTCATGTCACTCCTGTAGGAGGCTTGTCACTGATACTTCCTTTACTAATGCCATAAATCCTTTCTTTTCACCTGCAGCCTTATAACTTGAACTGAGTATGAAACTGGTCAAGCTCAAGTGGTCTTTTGGGCTTACTAACTAAGACAGGTAAAGCACAAGAATAACATTGCCACAATCAGGCCCAGCCACCTTTGGCTCTATAGCTCCACCGCCAAATACCTCTTTATGAATGGGTGAGGTTCAAGCCTGGGTCCCGAGCAAGCACTTCTCTGTCCTGCTCCACCCTGGGTCAGAGCCACTGCCCCTCCCACCCTGACAGAAATTGGGCTGTGACACACACTATGCTTTGGGTAAGCCATGATTATTCATGTGTATCCAGCATATCCATACTCCTGATCGTGACAGGAGCATGACAGATGTTTGTCTCCTAATCCCATTTTTCATCTAGAATCAATTTTTTGTTGTTGCTTTTTCTACAAGAATTTAGGCCATGTTTTTGAGAGTAAAAAGAGTCTGATTGCAACTACTCTGCTTGCCCATACTAATCAAGTAAATACAACTGCTTAACACCTCTTTTTGGAATATTTGTGCATGTGGTTGTCCATATGCAGGTATCATAGTGAGAAATATCAGATTCATGGTCTCAAAGACATCCTCACTCTGCAAAAAAAAAAAGAAAGACCAGGCATCAACAGGATAAAGGACCAAATCTCATGGGAATTTTTTCACTCAGTGTCTGTTTAAACTCTGTTGTAACTCTGCTGCCAGATAGGACTATCAGTTAGTCTAGCAGTGTTTTTTTGAATATGATCTTCAAAATGCTGAACTTGAATGATAAATTTGTCTTACAGAGTCTATGGACAGATGGATTTTATGTGCTGATACTGAATCAGTGCTATCTGAATGCATCCCAAGGCATCCAATTCTTCTGGCAGGCTCTGAAGAACTGCAGTCTTTAAGTGTGATTTTAAATTATTTTTTAAGGTGTAGATTGAGAAAATTATTTTAATGTCATAATCTGTCATCGAGAAATACACAGCTGCAATTAGCAACAAGATCTACGGGATGCCATATTCCTTTGTTAGGGAAACACTTCTCATTTGCACATTTTTTGACACATGGGGATACCCTCAAACTGTTTGCTGAGATAGAAATCCTAAGAAAACTCCAGTTTGACACAAGGCTTGAGGCAATCCGCTACAGCATTTTAGGATGCAGATCAAAACTGCTTATATTAGCTAAAAAAGCTTCTCTCAACCCTTGCACATGTGTGTGGGTGTGTTCTAATTAAAGCTTGGTGGATAATGAATAATTTATCCAAGGTCTTTCACCTTCTTTGTTTGTAAATTGTTGACAATAAGATCACAGTTTTCTTGAATTTTTTACTGGAAATTACTCCTTGGGCCTCATTTATTTCCACTTTTTACCAGTTTCTACCTGTTTTGGTATCCTATTTTTCTTCTGTCTTTTTCTCTCTGGTCTCTTACCACACATGATCTATATGTGTCACTAACTACCTTTATACATTCTGCCTATCACTGCATTGCATTCAGACTTTGCTGTAGCTACTTTTTGCTCCTAAAACTGTGGAATCATCCAGACCCTGGCAAAATGGATATAAAATGGTGCCAGCTCAGAAGGGGAATTTTTTCTGCTTCTTCTGTACTCAGATTATACACTCATAAATACATATGTAGGTGTGAGAAAATAAAATAAACCCCTCAATCCATTGTGGTTCATCTTATTCTTTCACACTTAGCTACTAAGGTACTGTAATGATTTTGCTAAAGTTGCTACATTTTGCTTAATATTTTTTCTTGTCTCGTCATATCACTCTTTTTCCCCAGTTTCCTAAGTTTTCCTTTGGTTTTAGTAAAACCACCATTTCTGTAAAGCCAGATATTTGCCTGAGAAGGAAGAGCAGTGACAGCTGAGCAATAGTAGTAACTCATTTGTATTTCTTTCATATGCAGAAATGGTAGTCTGTATATTACTGAGCTCTGACATTCTGCTAGTCAAACATTTTATAGTTTTCCATCCTATTCCACCTTTCTGAGACACATTCAGGTGGTGTTACGCCCATGCATGGGGGATCTTTCACCTGTTCACAGAAATTCTGAGTCCAGTGGCAATGCTGGGTATTGAATTTGGATATAATGATTTTTATCACTTGGTACCAACAGACTCAGAAGACCCTCAGGTAGGCTGTATCCTTGGAAGCTTTGTTATTCTCTTCCAGCCTGGACTAAATCCCTTAACTGCAGGTTCAGTCTCTGCAGAATGCTGGATATGCACAGTCATGTGTACATGGAGGGGACACAGGCATGCTGCTATCCCTCGCAGGAAATCACTGTGTCCAAAAAATACTTTGTGGACTTTGGACACATCACCTCTTAGTCTATCAAAGAGAACATATCGGAAATCTCTCATATCCTTACATTTTCTTAGCATCAGCGTGGCTTTGTGGAAAAGATTACCCCTTGGGTTTTATGGTTGCTATGGATCCTACTAGGATCCTACAATCTTTTTGTAAGAAATACGTGGAAAACACTACTGAACATGAGAGAGTGGATAGTAAAACATGGTTACATTCAGAAGTTGTTTCTTCAAATAACAGATGACTAAAATAAAGAAACAAAGTTGGAAGGAAACAGCATGGCTAAAGCAGTCTATCAACAGAGGAAAGGGGCAGATTTTAGGTTAATTTCAAAGTGTTTTTTTATGGTTCAGAGCAGAACAGAGTAGTGTTCACATCAGTGTCGTTCCAGGGAGGCTTAGAGAGCCCACAAGAGGTGTGCACAAAACAAGGGAAGCAGTCCAGTGCTGCTGCAGGCTCCTCACTGAACCCACCACTCATGTTTCTGATGCACTAGAAAACAACAAATAAACTTCAGGCAGAATCTAAAGTATTGTTAAACTCTGAAAGGCAAGAGCAAAATAGAAGTGGCAAACCTCTGACTCTAAACTGTAGCAATGATACTAATGCAACACTGAAGCCTTCTGCATCCCATACTGAAAGGTTTTGGTCTTCCAGTGGGTGACTTTCTTTAGATTGTTTTCTAAGCGAAACTAAAACATATAAAGCAAACCCCTGAAAAGCCTGTCTGTTCCAAAAAGAGGTATGTTAAATTCTGACAGCTTTATTGCTGTACACCAGGTGGGGAAACCCTAGGACAAATGACTTGCAAAAAATATGTATTTGTTCCATTTTCTGTTCCTTTATTACAATCCTCCTTGAAAAACAAAACAATTCTTAAAAATATGCTTCTATGCTTTCTATATTAGCAACCACCTAACTTGTGACTTCTGCTACCTCACTTCCAGGTATCTGCCTTGAACACATTAAAAACTATCAGTGTACTCTTCCCCACTCCCTCGCCCCCATCCTGACAATCAGGGCCATTTTAATGTTTTGTGCATTGTTGCATTATTTAGTTGCTGGTGTCACTAGAGTGCTGGTAGGTTTTAATCAACCATTAAAATACACTTACATGCTTCAGAGGACAGCGGCTTCTTATCTCAATGACTGACTCTGGAAACAAAAATAACCCTGAAACACTTGGGTTAAGTATAGTTATGCAAAACTTTGCTTCCTGTATGGCAGAGGCACCAAAAACATTGAAACCTCTTCTAGCTTCAGTGGCTGTGGGCTATGTTGCATACCTAGCCTCACTCAAAGCTGGTTTGTCTGCTTTTCTGAGGGAGGTGAGAACTGCCTAAAGGGCACTGGTTTCTTGGCAGAGCCACAAGCTATTTTTTCCTGATAATAAATGAGAGGTGAAAATTAATACCCAGTACCCAGGTGCATCTATTTTTGTGGTTCTGACTTAATGTACCTTACCGTGACCAAAGTTCTACCAGGTAAAATAGCCAAATGCTGGTTGTATTGTTTCACCCTCTTGTATCATGAGGTAATTCTCCTGACTTTCCTGGAGTTTGCCCTCACAAAACCAGGTGCTCACCTGGCAGCAGGAGAGTAGGTAAGCGAGCTGCCTGAGTAGAAATACAGCACTGTAAAGGGCTGCCAGTGGGAAAACCCTGCCTAGATCTGCTGCAACACCTCCTATGTGGGGCAGAAAGACACCAGTGTTCTGCATCTCTATTTTGTCCCTGTAGTCCAGAGTCACCCCTGAGATTTGCCTGCTGCTGTGCAAATGTGTGTCACCTCACTGCAATCACTGTCCTCTAGGCCAGCACCTTGACCTTGTGATGAGCATAGCAGACTTGCTCATCCCAAAATGATGGGACTTCCAAAGCAGTCTGGAGGACTTTGGCCACAGGTTTTCATTAGGGATGTGTTCTCCTGCTCTTCAGCTGGGGCACAGGAGCAGGAAACAAGGTGGGTATGTGTTCTCTAGTGGGGACACACCTGCAGGTGGTTTGCCTGTCTTTGAAACAGTGAAACCAGTGTGACATCCACGTTCCATTTTCATAGTCATTGACACTTCCCTTCTCACCACGCTGTTCCCTGTGGCGTTCAGGGGAGCCCTGTAGCACCATGGGGCAAGAGGCACAACCCAACTCCTTGAAAACACTCCCCCTCAGCATGGCCATCACTGGCACGGGGTTGCCAAGGCTGAGAGGGTCTCTTGGCGGAAGGTGCTGTGAGAGGTGGGGTGAGGGAAGCAGCTGGCACAGACGTGAGTTGGGGCAGCAGGCAGCAGGCAGTGCTGGCTCATTGCTGGTGTTTCATTACAAAGGGATTTCCTGTTGCCTTTTAGGCACGATTTCTATGTTTGGCAGAGCTGGGTACTGCAGGTACCTGGTCAGCTTTAGTAGTGCCTGGAATTCATGGAGGTTGTGGCTTGCGTTTTTTCTTGGTGTAAGAGTGCTGTGCCTGACGTGTCAGATCTCTGCCATGGAAAGGACAATCTTGCTTGAGCCTTGACCCTCGAAAGGCAGCAAACCAGACTCTTCCCTCTTTGGCCAGGGCTGGAGGAGATTCAAGCAGGAAGAGAAAACAGGGAAAAGAGCAAGGTGTGATCAGACCAGGGCATCAGGTTTGTAATGCCAATTACTGTACCAATGGAGAGGAGCATCATTAAGGCAGTGTCTAGATCACTCTTTTAAGTCTAAAATCCACCTTGGCAGAAGCCAGCTCCCACTCTGATGTTCAACTCTATCCACACCCACTCTTGCTTTTGGACAGAGCTGTTCAGAATGGGCATGTGGGGGACCTTCCTCACTCAGTGTGGGCACTGATATTAAAAGGCTAGTCACTGTTTAACTGATGGATTTAATTGTCCATCAAGATGAGCGAGAGCAGGACCCTAGCTTAAATGTGCTGTTTCACCTCCTGTCTCCACTGGACATCTCAGAAACCGTCACTCTTGGTATTTATTTTAGGCACTTGAGGGAGGCAGCTCCGTAGATTTTGCTTGCCGTGCTGCATCAGAGACACTCACAGCACTGTAACCTAGTGACAATAACCTAGTGCTAATAAGTGAACAGTAATCTGGGATTGCTTTAAAATGTGTATCAATGATAACAAATTTTGTTACAGACATCACTTGTGACAACAGCTCTATTTGTGTCGGAGTAGAGTTAAGTGGCCTGTGAAGATGTAGTCACAGTGTAGGATGATTGCCATATTGCTTTAGAATGGCAGGCTTTTAGAAGTCTCTTGGGCCAAATTCTTTACTTCTTTGCACCTCATCTCATTAATTCCACCAGAGAAAAAATCAATCTGATTAGAGCAGTCACTGTGCAATGTACCTACTTAGCATGGTGAGAAGTGATCAGGAGTCTGAACCGCACTGCCTTTAGTCCTCCCTCAACTTACACCTTCCTTCACTGTCTGTTCAAGAATTACTGGTTAATAATATTATTTACCACTGACACATACTGTCTTAATTATGTGGCAGACTGGCAAAAAGGAAAAGTTTTAGTCACCCTTGAAAGCAACGTCATGCCTTTGAGTTTGACTACTACTCTTATTGTGAGTGTATTCTGCATTCTCGCTCTTCCATGACTTTCCCAATTCAGATTAGCACAGATATTTGAAAAGTAATACGGACCACTATTGAAGACAATGGTTTGAAAAATTGCAGTAAATGAATGAGTAACAAATTGCACACCCTTTCATCTGTGTATTATTTGTTTAAAGCCAACAGGAAGGTGAACTTGCTTAAAATAAGCATTTTTTAGGGGTTCAAAGGTTTCTTCACCAGTGAGTTGGTAGTGTCAATCCAGTGGTCGCTGTTGTTGGTTGGACTCAGCAGGCTATTCCATAAACATAAAGAAGGACCCTAATCACTGGGATTTTACCACTTACCAGAGCTCTTCAAGAAGATATTTGCTTACCATGACATAGCAAGGTACTTTAGTGCAAGCCTAACTAAAGGCATGTGAGTATTCCCAATGAAATGAACAGGTCTTCAGTATGTGATGAAGCACTTACTGGGTGTGGAAAACATTACTCCTAAAACTGAGCATTTTCATCACAGAATTAAAGCTTTAATCAATGTTTAATTATAAAGGCCTCTATTTCAGGCAGTTTATAGATAAAATGCCAGTATCTGTGTGACTGTTTCAGAACAGACATTTAAGTGAATGTGCAGAGGGAGCACATCATACCGCATAAGGCAACCCACGTCTGTAATTAATAATGCCTTTGGTGGAGCCTGTACTTAACTGAAACATAAGAGAAAATTGCTTCAGGAAACTGAAACATGCAAAGATGCAGAGCAAGCACTTACGGTGGTCTCAGCTGTATAAAAACTAATAAGACTATGAAATGCATCCATCTGGTTTAAATAAAGGGAAGCGTGTGCTCCGAGTTAATGACACACGCTTAGCGGAGAGCCATTCCTCCTTCTGCTGGGGAGCTGGGAGGCAGCGTCACCTGGAGCTCCAGACAAGCCAGGAAGGCCCCTCTTCTGAGATCACCTACCAGTGTTTCCAGATGTGGAGCTGTGTAGTCAAGGCTACTGTGTTTGTTTTTTAACTCCAGCCCTTGGACATCGGGGAGGATTCCCTTGGCCTGGACTGCCATTCCCCATAGGATTCTCATGCCTTAGCGAGGTGAGGTCAAGAAAAGGGGAGGAGGAGGAACTGGATGTGATGAATTGCAACTGTTATTGCTACAGTCACAGAGTGCAATATTACTATGGCAGGAATAATTTGTAAAAAAATCCCCAAATTTGTAGGGACAGCTAATCCTGAAAGCAAGCCGTAAGCTCCGCACGGCTGGGCAGCTGAGGGATGGAGCCAGGCAGACGGCTGGGGTTTAAACTCCTCAGTGGTGCCCCGCTGGGCTACCACCACAGGCACAGCTGGAGACACTTTGGTAGGCTCTGCATTACCCTTGTCTTTTAAAGAACAAAAGCAACCAAATGCAAAGCAGCAGTTCTTTACATTCTGCTTTCCATTAAACATATGGTAGAGTCTCCCATATACCACGTGATAATGCAGCTGATAAAAAACCTTAATATTTGCAAATACATATAAAAATCCACATGCTATTGACCTCAGCTTTTCAAGATCTTTTAAAAGTGCCCAAAGTATCACACTATGTATTCCATGAACAATCTTACATCTGCCTCTCTCAGTCCTTCCTCTGGGTGGAAAACTGCTTGGTGTGAGGTAGCAAGGAGGCTTTTGAAATTCATTGCCAATTCACTATCAGGGAGACCTTTAGGTGAATCAGATAAAGGCTGGATCCCTTAAAACCAGACTCTGCATCTGCATTCTATTATTTTGTGTGAATGCAATGAGTAAGAATTGAATTAAACTCCTCTCCTAGCCAATATATCTTACCATTTTCTGGTCTAGCAGGGATGGTTTGAGAAAAGTCTGTGGGGTGCAGAGAAAGAGGAGAACAATCTAATATTTTATGTAATCTCTGATTGTGTATTATTTGTTTCTACTTCATAAACTACTGGATTGATAGTATCTTCAGGCTAGTCTCCTGATGGATGAGATAGGATCAGCCAAACAGGGAGCACAGCCAATGTTACAAGACCCTTGTAATCACAGGCAAAATCAATTTTGATTGAATTGTGTGTGCAACACACACATGCACCACAAAAAACTGAGCATTCTTAATTGATTAAGAAATGAAGACTCAAGTTGCTACCCTCACGAACAAAAAAATGTTAAATATGTTTGGGTAATTAATATATCTGGTGAAATTTCAAACTAAGTGCAGCTGTTATACAGCATGAAAAGCAGATTTGTGTATAATTGCTCACTCAGCTTTATTAATTGATACTGAAAAACAGATACTGTTTGCTGTTTTTATGGGAAATGGAAACTTCTACAATAAATTCAATTTCATCAGCAAGATTTTTCTGATGAAACTTAACTTATCAATCTGCAGCTTAGCATTTTTTTGTCCACCTTTTCATTTGAAGAAAATGGGGGGTTTGAGTACGTAGCATAAAACAGGATCAGATTTAGGAAATTACAGTAGATCCTGATATACGTTTGGTCACCTTAAGGGAAGTCAGAATTATTTAAAATGTGCATTGAACAGAGTTCTTAGCAGTCACAGCCAGAGGAATGCATTTTATAAACATCAAGTGGTATTTATTTCTGAAACAGTTTATGCTTTAAAGGACTATTTTTGGTAGTCATTTTTCCTGGTACATGAAAACTAGAGAAAACATGTTTTGGGTTTTTTTTTTGTATAGCAGTGCAATATAGGATCAAGTAAATAAAGATGATTCTATGGGGATAGAAAATGTATCTCAGCTCAGAACCACACAAAATCTTGTAAAAAATTTTTTGGCCTAATAAAAACGATGTGATGAATGTATGGAATTCAGAGAATGTATTTATCTTGGAAGCTCTTGAGATCTTGTTCTTGTGTTTCTCTGGAAAGTATATAGCATACTTTTTTTTTTTTTTTTTTTGGTGTTACAGGATAGGACAGGAGGTACTGGGAAGCATTTATGAAAAGAGAGGTGAGAGAGGACCTTGAGGCACTGAGGATTGAGTTTATTACAAGGACTACAGAAATAAAAAAACGCTGTGGTACATTTGAACCTCAATAACTACTTCAGTCGAATTTTATGGCAAGCAACTCAGAGTGAACTGTATATCACACTATGTATATTTTATTGTAAGTTGTGATGTTTCCTTTAAGGAGTCAAGGAAAAGAAGGGAGGGCAGGGATAGTCACAATCACCCTGCTCTGCATCAAGTACTGTCTCACCTTCATGACTTTCCAAAGCTTCACAAAGATGTTCCACCTCCATCAGGCCCGAGGAGTCCCATGGAGATAAAGCAGTGAGCAGATCCTCCTCTACAACTCTACATGGGACAAAACCAAACACAGCACAAACAGTTACTGGCAGCAATTTCAAGGGGCCAAATTTTATTTCCCATCACACTCCAGGGTCTGAAAAAAAAAAAAAAAAGTGGCATATAGCTCCTGCAATTTTATTGCTAGAGGTTTTATTGGCTGCCCTCTAGTGAGACCTCTCAGTTGCACAGTCCCTAACCTCGGTGTTGGATTTGGCTGGGCAGGAGTCAAGAAGCTGTGTTTAACCTCCTTGTCTTGGTCTGTAGCATTTAGATCTGCAGCATTTCCTTCCTGAGCAGTAGTGATTAGGCACTGGACACATGTGGGGGCAGGAGACACTCTGTCCTGGGAATTTCTTAGCATTGTCATGATGGCAATTAAAGGGTGATTTTCTCATTAAAAAGATGGGCAACACCATGTAGTAGGTTTCCACAGTTATTTTACATTCTAAGATTTAAGGATGGATGATTTGTAATTGTTATCCATGAAAGATCATCTTACCCAAGTGTTTTAAAGTCTGGTTTAGCTAGCTACGTGTGATACTCATTATAGGCCACCATTTCTTACAAATCTGCCTTGAACATAAAGTTGTTCTTTCTTCATTTCAGGTACCTCAAAACTCCCATGAAACTGATATTCTCAGAGCCTTTACAGTCACACCTTCCAGCACGCTCTGAATTTCTAGGTAATCCTTACGTAGCAATACCTGTGTTCAACACAAAGTTCAGAGGTCCTCTTGCTCAAACTCAACCTCCTCTTGCTCAGACCTATGCCAGCAGAGGAGCAGGTCTGTAAACTCAAGAGGGGCCAACTTTACTGCTTCCACGCCTGGACACGCTGCTAGCATGTTTGGTTTAGCTCACGTTTGACTTTGGAAATAAAGAGAAAAGGTCGGGCCACATGAAAGAGGCTTGGTAACTCTGGGAAATGAGACAAAAGCTCTTTCTTCTGAGTTGCTTTCAGTTCCTATGACCCACATTTCCATACAAGAATGTAATTTCCCAGCACACACCCGATGTGCAGAGGCTTTTCTCGAACCCACACTGGTTTGCACGTCCAGTTGTTTTATTTCTCTCCAGTACTACACTTCCCCCCCTCCTGACTCCTTGCTCAAGCTGTCCTTACAAGGAAGGATCTGAGCATCCACGAGAGTTGTGTGTGAAGTGCACATACTTTAAGAAGGGTCTGCATCAGCCCTGGCACGTGTTCTATATTAGTCAGTGTTGGAAAGGATGGGTGAAAACTGTATGATCAGGAAGTTGGACAAAGCCATTTGCTCACCACCTTTGGCAATGGATGCAGCATAAGAACATGTTATTTTATAGCACTTCCAATTCTGTTGGCAATAATCATAGTTTGGCACATACCCTCTACCACAGCAGGCAAAATGCTATTAAAATATGTCAGATTTAAGGGAAAAATAATGGAATTTTTCTTCCATAAATCATAAAACCCTGAATCTTTACAATCTTGTAATGGTTTTGTAATCCAAGCCTCTGCTTACATTACTTTATCTTTATGAAGGTGATAAAGAAAACACAACATGGTGTACTTGATTAGAAATTATAATTTTATAAGCATCAAAAAATGCAAACTTGCAAAACTTTTGTTCATGCTTAGGTTTTCACATACTTAAGTGCCAGCAGATGTTCAATGATCAATAAAACTCAATTTATATACATTATTCTGAAGCATCCTTGATCATAAATACAGGCTGGGAATGTTTAACTTCACTCTGAGTAAGAAAGATGATAATAGGCTACAAAGTTGCAATATGCAGTTCTATTGTGGTAAGTTATACTTCAACTCTAGAAATAAAACACTTCTTGATTTACATTGAGACTTCTGGGACAGACCCCATGATTTAGAACCTAAACTGTAGCTTTATGGAAACAGCAAGTGGCAAAAATTAACAAATTAAATTAAAATTAGCAAAGATCTTGCTTATTATGGTAAACTAAACGTCCCCAGAGGCTATAGGCTTTGTAACAAGGCGTCCCTGAATTGTGGTGTTTACGTTTGCAATGATAAACAAACATACCTTTATCGGGGAGTGAGCACTGACTCACAGAGGCATCAGGAAAGCAGGTCCGAAGACGTACTTCATTTCAGAGCTGACTCTCCAAAGCAAACACTGGGAGTGTAAGACAATGCATGTGAGCTCATACCCATCTCAAGAGTAGGACTGGAAGAGCAAACTCTTCTGAAACCAGGTGCCTGTCAGAGGTAATAGAAGATGGTTCAAAGTGGAGCAAGAAGGATCAGTGTTATTCACTTCGTGTGTTAAATAAGAAAAGATTAAACGAACAACAGAAGCAAAAAAGGTAAAGTGATATATTGTCTTCCTCTTTCCTGTCTTTTCACTGCACTTTGTCCACAGAAGTAGCAAACCCAGCAGAATTAGACAAGAGTAACAAGACACCAGCCCATTTCCCCAGACGTAGAGTTACTTCAGTGCTGAAACTACAATTTCTGTCTTTCCTGATCTCTGCAATTTACTTGCTGCTTTGGACACAAAAGGGGCGCTTGACCAGTCAGGGGTTTTAACTTTGCTTACACAGTTGCCAGACTCTCGTTCCTTCAATGTGCAAAGCCAGCTCAGAGGTTGCTGCTGCCCATCCCCTTCGAGCACGGACGTTGTACCACGCCGTTCCACTGCGTCAGTGAAGAATTTGCATTCAGGAGAAACACTGAAGGCTGGACACTTTCCAACTGTGCGCTCCTATAAGAACAATCGTGTATCGTTACAACCCCCAGGTCATTTTACAAAGTTACTTCTTTCTGTAAACTCTGAATTGTTTTTTCAAATATAATCTCAAATTACTTTCTCTTTTGTTGAAACAATTCCCCTTCATTGGTAGCTGTGGTTTAAATTAAAAAGAAACCAGCCTGCAGGATTGGTCTATAAATTTTTGCAACTGCCTTACATGGTGGAGAAACTAGCCTGATAATTATTTTACTTTGCTACTTAAAGCTGTTTTTTCAGATACAACAGAGCTTATGTTACTCTTGGTTAAGACTAAGCCTATGAGAGCACAACCATGAAATTTTCAGCTGTAAATTTTCTTAGTATAAGACTCCTTTGAAACATGATAAATTGTGGAGCTCAGAGACATTCTTACTGAGATGTTTATTTTTGTCTTATAATCTTCTGAAAGGATTTTTGGTTAAATCACTCATGTACAGGCAGTGTCTGTATCCAGTTCTACATAATATCTGTCAACAAATTCATTACTGATGGTGAAAAGAATTTTCTGCCAACACATTTTTTTTCTGTCTTACCCAGCTACAACCCGTCTTTCATTCCAAAAGTTGTCCTGATTCAGAACTCACAAACTCAGTTGGCACTCTATTGCTAACAATACTGGGCTTTTAATTGGGCTCCTACTAATTTTGTACACTGAGACAGCACTGCTAGGGTTTTCTTAATCATTTAGCGATGCACTGTTCAGATATTTGTACCTAACCCACCTCTCATAGATTTCCCTTCTCTAGAGGCTGTGGTATAATTTTTTTCTATATAATTCTCCTGCGAAACAGTCTCCTGCGCCTCCCCACATGCTAGAACATTGATAAGGGCTTTCACACTGAAATGAAGAGCACATCGTTTCCCAAAACACTGGCGTGTGTTCTTGCTGGAGCAGTCTGAAGCACATACACATGAATGTCATGATGTCCTTGAGACTGTGACCTTGTTTCTGAGAAATGCACTGCAGAAAATTAACACCAAGAGGGAAGATCCCCAAGTGAAACCCCAAGTTTCTGTGCAGAGAAGGTCTTGCTGCTGGTTCAGCAGGCAGCCCTCCTCCTGTTGCATTAGTACTGAACCAGCATCCCAAAATATGAAGAGGCACTTGTTAAGATATGCCATTTTCAACTTGCTGCTGTTAAATGTCTCCTTATGTCGCAGTCATTTACAGAACTCCTCCAACCACTGCGTGTGTATGTGTGTGTGTTATTGGGATCCATTTAATATGCATGCACAAATAAAAAAAATTTTTGAGTGCCCTTTCATAACTAATTTTTAAGGCAAAGATGCATCTTTGACACAACATTATTATTTAGTAATTCTTATTAAAACAAACTTAGTTTTACCTTTGACAGGATTTGGTCATGGTTAACTCCAATATTTATGTATCTCTTCTTTTCACATGTGTGTCTCACTGGTTAAACTGAGCAGAAGTTATGGACATAATTCTTGGTGAGAACACAGCTGACTAAGACAGCACATGGAGCCAAGTGAAGAAATAGGATTTTCATCATAGTAATAATTTCTAGGTGTTCTGATAAACATCTGGAAGCTGTAGTTTGGATGTAAAGATTTTGCCTGTATTTTTTAAAGGCATGCTTCTTTGAATATTTTGCCAGTTCTGCACATCTTGCTATTGATCCATATGGACCAGTGCACTTGAAACAGGCTTTTCCATTGAGCTGCATTCCCAGAACAAGACCAATGTAATTCATGTAGGTTTGTGTCCAAAGGCTGGGCTCCTCTCCTTGCCCTCAGCTCCAGGTGCATGTGGCCATGCGTCACAGCTGGCACCGTGTACCTCCTTGGGCTCTGCGGGACCTTCTTGTGTAAATAATTGCAGGTAGCTGATAAACGGGTACTTTGTGTTGTGCCAGTGGAAGGGTTTTGTTAGCATTTCCTTTGATCGTTTCATAAGGAAACTTCTGTTATTTACCTAGGAGGCACTCACAGTAATATGTTCATTTACTAAGTCAGCACATAAATGTTCGAGCTGCATTGCCTTCAAACTGCAGATGTGCTAAATGCTCCCTGTGTCTGGAAAAAGTCACACCGGGGAGACCAGGGAGAGATGTGCCATCTGCAAATCATTTTCTTAAAAACTCCAAAGAGTAGGGGACTCTCATTTGAAAATGCTTTTATTTGAGAAATCAATGTGTCCTTCTTTTGATCCTGAATTGCCTTGGGCAGAAACATTTGAGCTTCCTCTTTGGAAAAATACTTCTTATTTTACACAGCTGTCTAATGTTTTGATGGTGAAATTCATTCTCTGCTCTGGTAAAACTTCTAGTGATAAGGGGAAGAAAGAGTGTAAACTTCAAAGACAAAAAAGACAGAGGTCTTCCTTTCCAGGCCTTTTAGTGTATAGAGTCTATAAATCCTCCCAATTTCTCCAGAAAAAGGTGTTTGAGACCCCAAAAGGGTGCTGTAGTCTTTGAACACAATCCCGTGAGCTGTATATGGAGTGAGGCAGAGAAGACCTGAACTTACTGTCAGCGCCCCTCATTGCTGAGATGCCTCATCTCCGCATCCTGCAGGTTGGGTAGTGGGGACTGCCCAGTCAGCAAACATTTGCTGTTTCCTCGGCCCTTAACTGGGCTTCTTAATTGCTGAGTCAGTATTCTGGTATCACCAGAAGTCCCTGCTTTGTGCTCTGCTTTGAACAGATTTAGCTCTTTTGGTCTCTGTGCCAGTGCAAGTCATGCATGCAGAGCCCTTATACAAACCATGGCTTGGGAATTCAGCATCTTTCCTTGGCATCTTTACCCTGAGCAATTGGCTCCTGAGCACAGAAATTCCCTATTGGGCTCCAGGCAGCTTCACATGATAGAGGGGAACTACATCCTGCTACTCTAAATTGTCCAAATTCCTCCAAAATTATTCAAGGTCCCCAAGAAAAACTGCAAGCAGGTGACCTTACTGTTCTTATATATCTATATCATCCTGATGTAATGTCATAGGACTTACTCTACAACTCACTGGGCCAGTTCTGCTCACAAAGCTGGCAGACAGCTATGCACAGTTTTCTGATGGCTTTAATTTTCTCCTGGGCTCCTGAGTTGAGATCTATGGCTGGTTCTGCTGGATGCCAGACCTGGCACAAAGGTGAATGGACAAGGAAACTGGAGCCAGCAGCAGAACTGAGAAGAGGGAACAGGATCTTCTCCCCATTTTGGCATCAGCAGCAATCAGATCTGGTCTAATCGTGTTTCCTGTCTCCACACTAGGATCTGTAGTCAGTGGTAGAATATAAGTCCTTTGGACAGTGACTGGGAAGCACAAGTTGTCTATGCCAGCGGGTCCTATTCTCATCTTATGGAGGTACTCTTTTCAGAACATTGTCAAAATAAAGAGAGGATTTTTACTTTTTTGGTCTTCTCTCATCCTCCAAAAGATCGGAGGACAGAGACCTATTGTGCTAGTGACACAAACAAAATTTTAAAATACTTCTCTAGCTGAAACTTTTCATTTGTTTGAGGTTAATGTCATTGCCAATAGAGCCAAACAAACAGTACATGCTTCTCTCAGTCTCCAGGATCTTTATTTGCAGTATTGCAATGCACAAGATTCAGAGGCAGAATAGCAAATTACAGCCTGCCAGTACAAAGTGTTACTCTCTCTCCTTGTGACAGCATTCGGATTTTTTGCAAACAGCATTAGAAAGGCTGTTTACAAATCTGTAAAATCTGTAAAATCATACCTGTAAGTAGCAGATTCTGCATTTTTCCCCTAGATAAGGCCTAAAAATAAAAAAAAAAGGCAATAGTAATTGTGGTAGAAAATAGACACTCCAAACCAATGAGGATTTATTTAGAAAACAGATTTCAAGTTGTTCTGGACTCATACAGCCTCCTATAGCTTCACCTCGGGACATCAGATGGCTTCATTTCCTGGCATGGAGATTAGCTGGCTGACTCTCTCAGTAAGAACATTTGATCTAAACTCCCAAACATCCTGATTCAGAGCAGAAAATACTCCACAGAACACATGTATTCTGCAAAATGGGGAGATTAGCAATATGGTCCCCACTGCGTGAACTGCCATTGTGCTGATCACAGTGTCCTGATATGCTGGAGTGGCTTCTGGAGCAAAAGGAGTCAGGAACATTGCTGACCTTGCTAAGGGTTCATTCTGGCACCCTTGAGCAGTGACATTTTGAGAGATGCTTAACCACAGGCTTCTGAGACCTGTCTGAAGCATGCCTCCACTGCATCTAAATCCTATTTAAATCTTTAGATGGCTCTTCCTTAAGAGCACCTGGCAACATGATTGAAGCTTTTAAAATTTTACTTCAAAATATGCAATCAATGAAAAATGCATCTCTTTACTGCGTCCTTGCTAGACATCTTTCAGAAAGAGGGGGAGCTTACGAAGTTTATTTTACAATGCTGCCACAGAACCACTTCCAAGAAGACAAATTTCCAGTACGACCTCATTCAAATACCATTCCGATTTCCAATTTCTGTTGAGATCACATATTTCAGAGTTTGCTTCTTGGAAGTTTGGGGATTTGCCTGCAGTTATGTTTGGTATTTCATTTTCTGCAGTAGAGAGAAATGGGGTGGGGTAAAGGACATACTTGGCAGCAAGAACTTCTTTCCAAAACACAGTGTGCGGTAAGAAGTGCCTGGCCCTGAACATGCCTGGAGAAGGAGTCCCCTTGGGGTGATGCTATATCACTTTATATGACTCTGGTACTTCTGTAGCAGTATCTTTATTTTGTCTCACTTTGCAACACCAAACAACCTTAATGGCAGAAGAAGGAAGTGGTTTATTCAGCAAGAATTACAGCAGTAGTTTTAGTTATGAGATCAGAAACAAAAGGCTGCAGGTAGGGCAGGTGTGAAATATGATTCTGGTCAAAGTGTAAAAACTGGATATCTTGGCAACTGCTTATTCCAGCTTACTTGGGAGACCTGAGGTATTTTTTCTGTCAGAACTGGGGCTGTTATCTCCCAGCTGCACCCTGATTTCTGAGGGTTTGTGGAAGGCTGGTCTGGGAATGGATCACTTGTGTTGCTGCTGTGCCTTGGACTCTCCCCTCCTGGGCATTTCCTTGCTGCTGTACCAGAGCTGGATGGCCTGACTTATATTTACCAACACCCACACATGCACAAGCAGCTGATTTTTCTTTCCGTCTCCCTCATTTACTCTGCATGCTATTTCCTGGTTCATATTTACTACTGACAGAGTCTTAGAATATTCCACTTGCCAAGTGGGCTAGTTCACATGCCCAGCTCTGGACTACACAGACAACTACCCATGGCAGCCTGGAAAACTGAATAGCAAGCTCTCCTGTGCTCAGCTCATACATGTCTAACCCACCAGTGGGGCAATTCCATTTTCATCTAATCTAAACTGTTACCTTATACATTTAAACTTGAGTTGCAGCTTCTAACATCTGATATTTGATACGATAGAGGATATCAGTTATACACATGCTCTGTAAAGTTCACAAAATCATACTGTAAACTGGCACATGATCAGCTCTTTATGAAGCCCATATGCACCACATAAGCAAAGCAGCTGATAAATCTGGTGGCAAAGGTACTTTGTCCAAATTCCCAATGGCCTTCAGGTTGTGCCATCCAGCTTTCCCAAACCACAACAGCAACACAAAACACTGCACCATGGATACTGTTCAGGTGTCTTCATCATGCAGCACAAAGCCTTTTGGGCCTCGTTCTCACTGGAGACCCTGGGTGAGGACACAACAGTGTGCCTGCTCAAAAGCTCTGAGAAGGCTCCTAGTAGTTTCTCTCCACAATCAAACTCCCTCCTTCCATCCTCTATCAATTTTTTTCCACTCTACAAGTATGCTGGCACATCCTGGCACAACTATTTGTGCAGCTACATGGTGACCCGGATTGGGGAACTGATCCGAGTTAAAAATAACTCAGCAAAAGAAAAGGTTATTTTTAACCCAGCTGAGTTCCCCAGTCCAGTTTTAGGGGCAGTTGTAGTCCCATGGGGAGGGTGCAGCACAGAGCCCACAGAAAGTGGCAGTGGTGAAGGGAGAGGTAGGAGCTGCCACTGCTGCTGGGCAGTATCTGTGTTATCCCACACTGCTGTCACAGCAGAAAGCACCTGCAGCTCCTGCAGAAAGTGTATCAGCTAAGCTGGTGACAAATGCAAGGATGTAGAATGATGTTCAGCCAGCCTGGGCAGGGAAGGCAAGCCTGGCAAGTGTACATAGGGTTTTCACCACCCCTTGCTCCCTTGGACTCAGGTCCCGTGGCAGTGATGGTGACTGTAATGATATGAAGATGGCTCAGTACCTGTGTATACAGACACATAAACATCTCTTGTGCTATTAGTGCTCCTTCTCTTCCACTGCAGATTGTGAAACATAAACCAAATTAACTGCTTATACAACCCTACAGTCTCGCATTTCTGTGAGAGTATTATGAGTACCTCACAATACTTACAGACAATCACTAGATCTGCAAGACTTAGAAGAGAAGAATGGTCCAGATTGTTTCTCCACACTGATAGAAATCAGGATTAGCTTTGGACACTGGTTCACCCCTGTTTGAAACTGATGTGGGTAATGGGAAAGACCAGGAGTATTGGCAGAGAGGATCCTCACTTCCACTTACGCTGGGGCATTTGTGTGAGTTGCTTTTCAAGAGTTCAGAGATAGCTGGCTGCAAACATCCTTTAGCCTTTGAATACACTATTAATGAAGTGATTTTCCTCTGATATATCTAACAGGCAGGTATTTCCTTCCTGCCCTTCCCCTTGCTCTTTTGGAATGACTACATAGCTTCTTTTTGGCATATGTACTTTATATACTGTGTTCAAAGAACTATATAAGAGCAACAGCATGACAGGCAACCCATAAAACATGAAAGGGCTGCTCACATCACCCTGTGTGTCGAGCTAATGTTACCCTCCAGCCATATGCAACCATTCATTATATGCAGCAATCATTAAAAACTGCTATAAAATGCTTCGTTAAAAAATAGGCTTGCCTTAGCAAGGGATGGCACGGATAATATAAAATATAAAGGTCCTTCTCTTCACTGCCTGCTGCAGTATTATTGTATATGTAAGTATACAATATTACTGTAAATATAATACATATGTATTTACATATGTAGAGTACTGCAGAATATTTATCCTCAGATAATGAGCCACTTCCTTCTTAAAGTAGCAGGCAAAGATTTCTAGCTTTTTCTGTCATACTAAAACTAAATGGGTTTCAATGGGGTTTCTTCAAAACTGTTAGAAAAATGAAAGCATCTGCAGGTTTTAGAAAGTGAGCTCCTTTCAGAAGATACAACCATAAGTGAAGGCTTGGAAAATAATATTCAAAAAATGCTACTTTGTATGGCAAAGGGAAATGTGTGTGATCACTTCACTAGTAGGTGAAATTTATTATGGCAGCTATTACAAAACCAGATGTTGGAACACACTGTTTTCATATGAATATGAAATATTTGAATTTTTTTAAAAGGTATTGATAATATCTATTACCTCAATAGCTCAGGCATTTCCAAATGAACACAGCATCACAGACAATAAGGCTTGTAGGGACCTGTGAAAATCATCGAGTTCTTATCCCTGTGCCTCAGTGGTTTGCACAAATGAGTCTTAAAAGCTTCCAGCGCAGTTCTTAGCTACCCTTAGAGTCAGAAAAAGTTTTTTCTAATGTTTAGCTCAATTCTTCCTTCATTTTAAGCCCATTATTGCTTGTCCTGTCCTACATGGACATGGGAAACAGATCATCCCATTCATTTTTGTAGTAGTCTATAAAATACTTCATGACTGCTAATTTGTTCTTCAGGTTTTTTTTTCTCTAGATGAAGCATCCCCAATTTTAAGATCTCCAAACCCAACTCTTCTCCATCGGTCTATACCTTTCTTGAAATGCATTTCCTAAAATTGAACACAGGCCTCCAGCTGAGGTTTTATTAATGCTGAGTAGAGTGGAATGTATGTCCTACAGACAGTAATTATCTTTATTCATCCCACTGTAATATTTATCTTTCTCATAACCATGGGTCCTTGTCAACTCCTGTTCAACTTGTGATCCACAACAAGCCTCAGATCCTTTTCTGCAGAAATCTTCCCTACCCAGTTAATCCTTACCCTTTCTTTGTGCAGTTAATCATTATTGCCTTAATCATCTTGCAATTGCAAACTCTTGTTATTTGATTTCTTCTTACTTCTAGGTAATTTCTTTAGTTTGCTGAGATCCTTTACAGTTCTTCTCCTTCCTTCCAGCCTTCCAAGTGTGCATCTATAATATTAATGCGTGCACAGTTTTCCAGCTCACAAATAAAAATTATGAAAAGTACCTTAAGACCCTCTGAAGAACTAGTAAATACTTCCTGAGTAGTTTTCTGGCCAATTGTGTCCCCACTCTTTGGTGGGGTTTTTTTGTTGCCTTTTTTAGTTGGTGGTTTTTATTTTTCTGTTTTATTTTGTTTGTTGGTTCTTTGGTTTTGTTTGTGGTTGGGGTTTTATTTTATTTACTTAACTGGCCCTTTTAGGGAGTTTTTACTAAAGCCATGAGATATTCCTTCTCCCTATTCACATGGTTTACTCCCCACCAAAAATTTAGTTGCTTTGGTCCTATTTGTCCTTAGCAAATCATTGGCAGCTATTATTTATCTCATTTTTTTACTGTAGCTGCTTGTAAATAATTCCAGTATTTTTCTGGGAATTCAATTTTGGCTGACCCCATTATCCCTTTTAGCCTCCTTTTGAGACAGTCATGTCTCTTCCTTTGTGGAGCCCAGGAAAAAAACACACGTAGCTATTTAGTGTCAGGGAACATCTCTGTTACACAGTGCAAACTATGTCTTCCTCTGATGATGACACGTCATACAAACTTTTTCATCCTCTGTGATCAGATTACACTGCACAGTTAGTAAAGAACTGGGAAAATGATATATTTTTTCCAGTGTTGGTTCCTCTCTTGACCACACGTTTGCAGACACTAGGCTTCTGGTGTCATTCAATTGAAGCAAAACTTGTATCAGACTGTGCTAAGTACATTTGCTTTCTGAGTATAGAGATAACAGTGACCAGTGTACCATGACCCACTGTGGAACTTGAAGTGGACATTACTTGGGCAACTTACCTCTGCTCTTTTTCTGCTGCATCTCCTGTTGAAACAAAGCTGCACAGGCATTAGCAGTATCTCCACATTCAGCAGGGTTATTTCACTGCCACAAAACTGACTCTTCTTACATCTAATTTGTAGTCAAGTTTTCCTCCTCTTTTCGTTCTCTGGCTACAGGTTGCAGTCTCTGACATCCCTATGTTAAGAATATATATTAAATGAATAATATCCTTTTGTCTGGGCAGTTTGCAGGAAACAACACTTTGAGAGGTAATTCACTCTTGTGCTACGCCACAGGTGAAGCTCTGATCCAAATAGAGTTTAAAGAAGTTTCACCACTGGCATGACAAGAATCAGAATTTAGCCCTCAGCAAATTTTTATTTTTTTTACAAATGGCAAAATAAAAATACTGGATTGAATCATTATTGACTAGTTGTCCTTAGTGCAAAGACAGATGTGTGCTCCACCCCCCAAAGAGTGTCCACAAATTTTCTCCTTCCCAGAGAGTGGTGTTTGGCAAGTGTCCAGATATCAAGATTTTCCCTTTGAAAATTATTGATTATATGGTTCTAACAATTGGTAAATCCTCCCTTGTTCAAGTCAAATTTTGTCTTTGTTTAGGGGCCAAAAGAAAGATTGGGAAACATTCTTGTCTTGGGGTAAAGGAAAATTACAATGTTTAGGTGGAGGGAAGCAGATAACAGTCAAAGGAATATGTAAGGCATCTGGCTTTCATATTCTACAATTTGTTATAGCACATGACTATTTTCTGATGAAAAAAACACTCACAGCAAAACAAAAGAGAAATAGGCGAGAGCCTTTACATACAGGAAAGTTTAAAATAAATTAACTAAGCATAATAACCTGGTGTGTCACCTCTGTGAGAACAAGTACTTTTCCCTTTGTTTTTTATTTTCTAAACTGAGTACAAGGTTATTTGCTTCTTTCTCTTTTTTGTTTTCTTTTTTTTTTTTACACCACAGTAGAGGTATAGCATTCTCAGGGACTCTATAAAAAATTTTTATAGCTTCTGTTTTGCTTTGGTTTCTTTACCCTCCTCGCTCACTGTGGATGGGAGCACAATGGCAGCTGTGCTGGGATGTATCAGCTCTGAGACTGGATGTTTGCAAGCACCATGTGTATAATCCCAGCTGTGGAGTACACTAACAGGCAACCCAGTTCACAGAACTGTCCTAGTTTTAGTGGTCTGCTCTGAAGTTTTGAGGATACAATCCCTTTTGTGATTTTGCATTGTTTTGTTAATGTCTGCAAAGTAGAAAAGCAGCTTTTTGAGCAGGGAGTACCTTATCTTCTATGTGCAATAGCTAAATACCTTCACAATGAGACTACTGACTTTAATGGCATCTTTCCTCTGATGCTGCCATCATTCACCCTGACTGCGTTGCAGACAAATGAGTAATGATAATCTAGATGATTACATAGTTGCTCGTAGTTATGCTGAAGTGGCAAACAGAAATTTAGTTTCTAAGACCCAGTGTGGGCAGGATAAGATCATTTTTTCCTTGCCATTTGCTTTTTCTTTGACATCTGTCTTTCTTTGACATTCCATTTATTTCAAGTCTTTTCTTGGTACCTTTATTGCACTCAGACTTATTTGGTCCTGTATTAAAAAAAAATGCATTCAAAGTAAGGGTGATGGAAGTGCCAATGCTCAATCTTTATTAGCATGCTGCCATATGAAATTGTAGAAAACTTCAGGGAGAGCACAACACAGATGAGTCCTGGAAAAGCCTGTAGAGTCTACTTTCAGTCTCACTCAAGATACCGTGCCAAAAAACAAATAGGAAATCTCTGAAATGTAGCAGGATTCATGTCTGAAACTTGTGAGTATATTTTTCCATCAAATTTTGATCCCTCTGTTTTGACTTTATCCACAGAAAAGAGGAATTGTCTTGATATTTTGGGCAACCATGCTTGTGACTAGACATTTGTACAATACATTATAATTTACCCACATATTAGTAGTGTTGCTTCTCAACACATATTTTCAAACCATCTATAATAAAAGTATATTTAAGGAACTTCGTAGGCAGAAATTAGCTCTCTATAACCTAGGAAACGTGTGCTTTTAATGATGCAGTAGTCAGTGATTCCTTAGCCATGCAGAAGTGTTATGAATCAGGTAAAAATGGGGGTATGGTGTGGCAGAGTGTTTTGGGGTGAGCAAACCCATTAGCACTCAAAAGGGAAGGTAAAAGCTGGAAAACACAGCAAAGCTTAGAGCTTGAGCAGTTCCACTCATGTTGCACCTTGATTTATCTGGTAAATCTTGGCCATCACCTCACACTGCAGTAATTCCCGCACTCCTGCAGATACCTTCAGCCAGTGAGAGATTCCAAGCAACCTTAACTCCCATGCAGACTGTTAATAAAGATAGCAATCCCCACAATGAAGTGATAATGGTTGCTGGTTTAGTCATTGGCCTTCATCATAAAAGGACATGAGGCAGTCCTAGAGACAGCTTCCAAAGCCAAAGGTCAAGGCAGCAAATTCTTATCATAAAGACTGCTAGAGAGTGGTATTCAGAGGGGATCTGGGACACTGCAGAACTAGCGCTCCTCTTTCCCTAAGACAAAGGTGGATTTAGGGAGTCATGGACCTTGGAAATGGTGGCTTTTGTTATATCGTGGTAGATGTGTGTGTGGGAAGAAATCACCATGTTCTTTGACTAATGATAATTTTCTAATTAAGACTCAAATTGTTTGGCCTGGCCTAACTGTATTGAGTACCTGGGGAGGGAGTGAGATTGGTTTGGAGTGGAAGCAAAATTGAGTTGAAGCAATCTTTCTTGTTCTCTGATATCTACGTTCATTAAGAACATAGTGTGAAGGCAACAGCCACTGTGGAGAAGGAAAGCTGGGTGAAGTGACTGCTCTGAACTGGAATAACAAGCTCTGTGATGCAAGATCTCCTAAAGAGCATAACAAAGACTATCTGTCTTGGTAAAACATAGACTTTACACAGCCTGAAAGGTCCTCAGGCTTTGCTTTTGCAAATCATTTGAAGATAAAAATAACTGATATTAAAAAAAAAAGAAAAAAGTGTTACTAGGATACCAATCATTTGGTGGAGGGCAAATCAGAACTCAGTGAGTCTGTAGGTAATGATAATTATAGTGTTGAGTAAACATGTGAGACAGGCTACCAGTAATCCTTCCATTAGCTGGGGAAGTCAGGGTGGGATGCCTGGTTCCAAAAGAAAATTTGGTTTATACTGGATTGTTTTCTTGTAGGCTTCTTGCTGCTACACATATTCAAAACACGATCCTTTTCCTGGGAGGGAGAACTCCTCAGCCTTTATTAATGTGTTTGCCCAAATGGCTTCACAGCTAGGATTTTGTCCTCACTACAAGACCCAAATCTGCTTTGCTGCCAACAAAACTCACTTCTTTTTGTCCTACCAACTTCCAGTGGACCACCACCCTCCCTGTGACAAGATTAGGCACTGGAAGTCTGATGTCGTGCCTCTTGTCATTCCCCTAGAGAAGGAGGCATCTCAGTCTCCCACCATTCTTCATATGCTCCTTTCACTATCGTTGATTCTATTTCTCTCTAATTCACCTTTAAGTATTCCTGGAGCTGTAAATGGGACTTCTGCTGAAACTTCCCAATCCCCATTTCTTACACACAGTCTAGCTCCTAATTCATGTAACAGTACCATGTTATTAGTTCACTGAGTTTGAAATCTATCATAATTTGGACTTCTTTCTTCCTTCAGTACCTCTGAAAATATTGCACTTATTTCCTGTTGTTTAAGTATTCATTTGTTTTCCCCTTCCCAAGTATAATGCTTTAGATATGTTTTTACTGAACTCCATTTATTTAATTTGGAGTGAAGACTATTTTGAATTCAGATCCTGGTCTCCTGAGCGCCTGGAAGCTCTCCTGTCCCTATTCCTCACTGTCACCTGTAAATTTTGTAGGTGTATTCTCTGTTCCAATACCCATATCATCCATAAGTAGAAAGCAGATATACAAAATCTTCTGGTGAGATTGCAATTAAACTATCACCCATGTGTGTCACAAAACCATGTGTATGCAATTTTTTCTGTGCACTCCATTAGGCAGCAATTTTACTTGCACTTAACAAGTTAATATTTGGATGTCACAAAAGGTCATGCCAAAATCCTTGCTAAAATAAAGATACAGCATATTGAATGCTATGAATGTGAGTTATTTGGGAAATAAGGGATATCAATTTCACTTGGTGTGACTTGGTTTTAATTTTTAACACCTTTTCCTCAAAATGTTTATAAGTATATTGCACCGAGAGTTGTTGGAGTCTCCTTCTGGGCATCAGCAGTAGGCTGGTTGCTCTATAATTCCTCTCCCCTTCCAACATTCAGGTATTGTACTATATTTATATTTATAATTATATTTATAATTACACTTACATCTATTCTATTCTATCCTAAATTGCCCCCTTGTTCCTCAGGCCAACATACTCCCAGGCAAGTTCTAATGGCTCAGACATTACTGTGACTTGTTCCTTCAGTACTTCTTGGTGAACATGGTCAGGCCTTGAATATTGCTTCAGATAAGCATTTCTAACTGTTCCCTCTCTGCCCTGGCCTGACCCTGTATTCTTTTGTTTAAACTAGTTTTATTAGGCATTGTTCATAACAAGTTTCTTTAGAGAACACTGAAACAATGGATGCTTTGGCCTCTGTTGTGCAGTCTGTTATTTGCTCTCTCTGCTATATAGCTGTACTTCTTTTGTCATCTTATGTTCTGGTAACATTTTCTGGTTGCCTTTTATGCCTCCTACTATTTGTAACTCTTTGTATGCCCAAACGTTTTGCTTTGTCCTTACATATTATATAGTCAGACATAGAGAGGTGTCCTGGTTTTCCAGGATTTCTATGGGGCTTTGATTTCCAGGTGCCTAAAGAATGCGTTAGAATACCATATCAACCTGCAATTGTGCTTTCCTTTCCCTTTGTATCAGAACAGCTCACTGAAGAACCTTTAATATGGGAGTATTTCAGTATCTGCCAGTGGTCCCCTACCCTTTTATCCTTTCAATTATCTTCTCAAGAGGCCTTCACACCATCATGAATTTTTAGAAATCTGCTCTTATCTAGTCCATCCTTAATAGTAAGGTTATTCCTAAAATAGTGGTCTGTCTTTTCATACTTGCTTTCTTTCACCAGACTACCTTCCACCCTCTAAAGCAACCCTTCATTATTAGCTGAATCAAATTCAGTTTAGCTGTCTCCCCAAATATTATGTCTCTTCACACCACACCTTTTGAGGGAAAACCTGTCCTCAGTGTATTCCAAGACCCTGACAATGTCTGTGTCCTCCTCTATTGCTTTTCAGAGGATATGATGCTATTTGAAGTGCCTTGTAGAGACAAGGTTGACTCTTGAACATCTCTATGAGTTGCTCAGGCAAAAAGACCCTCATGTATTACTTCTTCATGATTTAGTTTTCTCCAAAACACGTCCAACAAGACATACATCTTTTTCTTTTCTCTCCTAATTTTCACTCAAAGGCAGTCAAGAAGCCATCTTCTTAGCTCTCACTGAAATGGAAAGCAAGTATACATGTCTAAATACCTCGTCCTGTCTAGTTTCTTGTAAAAAAAAAGCTGTATCTGTGTCCCTATTCCAGTTCCCTGATTTGTTCCATCAGGACTTCGTGGCCCCTATGATGTCATGGGTTTGTACATACGAAGACTCTGAGTTTTCCTCTTTATTCAACACATTCCTGATATTGCATGTAGCTATTTTGGATATTCAGCTGTTGGCCCCACCACTCCACTCGATCTCTGATCTTTCTTGTGCTTTTTGCTAACCATTTCCCTATGGAGATTGTTAACAAACTACTGATTACTGCCAAGTGAAGGGTATAGTGGCGGCTTTGTGATGCAGATACTGGTCAGCCAGGAACTTGACTGAGACTACTAAATTACTGTAATTCCCATCTATCTCTGGACAGACTCCAGATAGTAGTAGCTTTCAGTCTCTGCCAACCTGGTTTGGAGCAGTTTCCCTGTGTGTGATTTCGCATGTCTGTCAGCCAAATCAGAAAGCCAGTCCAAAAATCTAGTACTTAGAGGGTGTTTGATACCCGTGGGACCTGTCTGGGTCAGGAAACCAGTGACTGCTTTATAACAGATTGGGGGAAAAAATTAAAAGAAAAGGGTAGAAATGACATGGCTAGCATTTTAGTTACAAATATACAAATACAACTGTAGTTGAAAGAAAATTACCAATGTAAAGCAGAAAGGTGGTTGTTTGGTTTTTTGGGGTTTTTGGGGGTTTTTTTGCAAGTGTTGCCTGACAGTCTTAATAAAGATTAAAGCTGAGCTGGAATTGTTCATACAAAACGTGAGGAGCTGCAGCCTCCCCTGATGTGTGACATGGTTGTCAATGAAGTGTCATGTTGTTGGTTTTACAGTGCCCACAATGTGCAGCCTAGGTGGAAGTCACAGCTGGAGAAGCTGCCACTGAGCAGTCTTTCACTCCCTTGATCACAGGGAGTCCTTGCAAGTCCTTGATCAGAAAATAACACCAAAAGCATTGAAAAAGTTATGGCCCTTTGCAGAGCATTAAGGGCAGGTCTCTTAGAGCCCTGCCTTGTACACATCTATATATACACACAACTTCCCTTTGTATACCCCAGCCATACTTTATTATTTAACTCAACATAATGAATAATTAATACACTATAATTAACGACATAATAATATACTCCATACACTATAAGGAGGAAAATGCTAAAGCTCATTGGAGCGCTGTCAGTTGTTATACACGACAAATAGGCAACAAAACTGAAAATCCTATTTGCTGTTCATGTGAGTTACTTTCTAACTGGATTTTATATGTGCAGCAACTTCTCTGTTCCTGATTAATGGGAATGTTTGTACATTTTCAGATAGAGACAGATTTGTGCTCATCTATTGCTTTATAGATGTTGCAAGGAGATGAGTAGGAAGCCCATTCTGAACCAGACAGCTAGAATGTTCTGAATGACATATTCAGAAGACAAATGAGTGACAGGTCCTATTTGTTTTCATTTAACACAGCAGGTCAGTCTAAATCACGCATAAAATACCATTATCAACTATGACAAGTAATAATCCATATTTGCCAAGCGTAAGAGAAAAACCAGTTTAAGCCCTCCCTGCTCAACAAATCCCTCCCACTAAATTCTACCTTATCAAAAATCTCAAGTCTATAAAAAACCCTTGCAAAAATGTTGGGATCTAGTGCACCAAAGCAAAGCAATAATCATGAGCTCTTTACTAAGAATGACCCATCCCAAGCTTATAGCTAAGCATATCCAGGAAGCATTTGCTTCTGAATCCCAGTTTATCTCAGCTGCTGGGTAAAACCACAGGGACTAGTTTGTGAGATACTTGTGGCAAGGCCAAAATGATAAAATAACTCACATCCAAGCCTTGAACTGCACCTGGATAGAACTGGGAACTAGCATTGTTTACAGAGCCGTGTGTTCCTTGTACACACAAGTACAGAGTGCTAAAACTTGATAATTCAGGCTTTAAATGGACAGAGGGACTTCTTTAACATCTGAGATGCCCTTCAAACCAGCTGCTCTACCCCAGAGCCTGAGCAGCTCAGACAAGGATGCAAGACACATGTCTTTAGTGAATGCACGGAATAAGCCTCTTTTTTTGTCCTCTCCAGCACTTCATTCAAGCTGATGTTTAATTAGAACTGTGATTTTGGTGTGCTCTTTGCTGCTGCTATGACAATTCCTAAAAGCATTTTGTGAACATCAATTTTGTGTGATAGTTCTGCAATGAGCTCCCCAGCTACTGAAGGAGAAGAGAGGGACAACATGAGCTCTGTTTTATTATTGCACAGTACAGATAATGATACACTAACCATATCAAAAGGAGCTTTGTAATTATTGACTCAGGAGCTCTTGTGGTTATTTTACATTTAACCCACATACCAATTTGGTGTCTTCTGGCACATGGTGGCCATATGGAGGGCAGAAAGCATTACTGCCTACCACAGGAGAACATAATCTGGAGAGCGGAGGCATTTTCATGTGCTGAACAAAGTTCCACCCACATCATAAATTGGTCATTCTGCCACATCATAAGCTGCAGAAAAAAAAAAAAAATCACATAAATCTCCACAGAAACTCTACAGGACTTCAGTCAGAGACTGTCTTCTGTGCAGCCCATGAATGCACAGCTGATGCTTTATAATAACAAGCAATAGTCATATATCTGCTACCAATGCATTTTGTCACGTAATACTGCTATATATTCTTGGAGCAGTGTTGAAAAGCACACAAACGATTTCCCTCCTGTGAAAGATGTTAATTAGACAAATTATTGCCTGATTAAGATGGGCAAAGAAAACCATGGAAATTTATGCAAGATGAAGATCCGTAGTTGTTGTTTGTAATCGCATCCTTTCACCTGTTGTCTTTTGGGAATGAAAGTTTCAAAATAGCTGAAGAAATTTTATATACATATATTATATATAATATGCAACTCTGTGCCGTTTATTTTATATTATTGCACACAAGAATATTTCTCTGGACAAAACACACTCGCCTGTCCACCTACATAAATTTGGCTTTTATTTGTGTATATGTGTATGCTCCTCTGCTGGTGTGTTTGTTGGGAAGGGGTGCGGTAGAACTTTCATCCAGATCCTATACGTTTACTAGCATTTTGGGCAAGTTTTATTATTCCTTATCTGGGGGGAGACTGAAAAGGAGACCAAAAAATTCATTTGAAACTAAATTGTCATCTCTCTTGCTGGTCTTGTACTATAATGCAGCATAAATGGCAAGGGAACTTAAACACATGGAAGGGGGGATTTTGTTTGCATTGCCTAAACAAATATTTTTTAGTAGTATAAAAATAGGTGGAACAGGAAGATAGGCAGGACCGATGTAGAAGAAAAGCATGTTTGTGCCCAATTCACCGGAGAGATTGTTAAAGAACATTTTATCATAATGAAAATATTGCCCTTGGAATGCCAGCAAGATCAATGTCAATTCAAGTTGCCTGCTCTTTTTGCTTCTAGTCACTTAAGTTAGACTTGTCCTAGAGTTATTGTGACTAGATGGGTTTTTTTATTTCAGAAAATGTTCTCTTTCATTCACGAATCAATAGCTCTTTGCTAGTCCTGGCTTTGCTGCTTGTACTTCTCTGTCGGCCCTTGCTAAGGGCTGTTGCTAAGGGCCAGAGGAAGTGTCTTGTTGCATTCTGCTGAGAAATTGGGGAGGAAAAGCACATTTCTGTGAGGTGCAAATGAAGCACTTTGGCCACTGCTGTCCTGCAGCATAGGAAATATGATTCTAGCTGGAACAAGCTGCTCATGATTAGGATCCCCCTGTGTTTCAGAATTTTGACAGGCTATTCCTAATCTCATAAAATTAGGAGAGTGCCATGGTGGGATCTAAAGGGCACTATTTTTCTTACAGTAAAGGACTCCAAGCAATCTGTTTCAAAAGGAAACTTTTATAAAGATTGTCCCCTTCACTTGATGAAACTAACAAAAAATTTTTTGTGGATTTCAGTGAGAAAAACCTTTAGTCAAACAGCTTCAAATAAAGTGCCTTTATTTGAAAGCAGCTGAGTGGGGCATATATAAATTTGCTAGAAGTTTTATAGACAACAAACTAATAAGCCTAGTGAAATTCTCCATTTAATGATATGGAATTTAGCTAGAGAGAGCAGAAACATCTAGACCCATGAAATATGCCTCATTTACTTTCTGATGTATTTGATTTTAAATACACTGTTCAGTTGTTCAGATTATTTATTTTAATGCATTTCATGGTGTGTTGTACAGAAAGCTTTGACAAAAACAAGAAGTGACACACTCGTATCGTGACTTACTGTGCCTAGGAAGTCCTGCACAGCAACTACACCACTCTTTCAAGTGACTCTATTAATAACTGATGACTGCATCAATTAGTAGTTTTACTGCAGAGTTACCCTCCAGCATGGAAGAAATACAGTTCTCTGGGAAGTTGCATGCAGGAGAACCTGCACTATCCAGGTTTCTCATGCACGTGAGCTTGGGATCTAAGAGCCTGCTCTATCGAGGTCACATGAGCATTGATAAAGAGCCACAGTCGGGGTTATATGAGCAACATAAATATGAATACATAATCCAGTTGCGTCAGGCAAGCCCACGTGGTTGCATCTGCTCTACCCTGTCTAAAGGCTGAAGGCTTTTTGTGTCTGCCTACTGCCTGTAGGTTACAGTGCTAATGAGCCTGTCTTGTCTCCTCTGAACAATCTGTGCTGGAGTTGGAATATATTTCCTGTGGTTCATCAGAAGAACTGGCAAGCAAACAGGGCTGACAGATGTAGTTCAGACTTGTGAGGATTTCCTGGTAAGATTGTTTTTTCCCTGTTCAACTAATTATGAAAGTAATGGTAGAGATGAATATCCATTTCCCTTTGTTTGCAGTTGCAAAAGTTTGGCATTCACTGACATTTCCTGGTGGCGTAGAAAAGCCAGAAGAGTAATGGGTTGCTGTAATGGTTTGGCCTGAAGATTCTTCCTGTGGACCTAAGCGGATGGTGGTTTGAATTAAATGTCCTGCAAGGTGAGAGCCATAAATCAGATCTAAGCAGAAGTGAAAGTCTAAGTGATCATTAATGTTTTGAAATTAAGGTACCAAACTTCATTTCACCTCTTCAAGATCTGGACAGGACAAAGACACTTTCCCTGCTTTAGAATAAGGAAATAATGAAAGAGGGAACTTTTGAACTGCATTCTTCAGAAATTCCCAGGAGGTGTGATGAGTGCACTCCTTCTTCCAAGACTGCTATGAAAAGCCATAGTGTTCTGGAGGAGGTACA
Organism: Corvus hawaiiensis; assembly: GCF_020740725.1. Taxonomy (NCBI): domain Eukaryota; kingdom Metazoa; phylum Chordata; class Aves; order Passeriformes; family Corvidae; genus Corvus; species Corvus hawaiiensis. The sequence continues at coordinate 46,873,554 of NC_063213.1, forward strand.
GATGGCCTCTGAAGGATGGTTGTATGATGCTTCATTCAGTGGGATTCCGACTCATCATACCCAGCCTGCTACCTCAGAGACAGAAGCTGATGTTTTAAATATGATCATGGTGCTGAGTACCTTCTGGAGCAGTCACGCTGCATCTTGGATGAATACCAAAGCTGCCGAGTGTTCAGCACTGCGACAGTCTCCAAGGGAGCTAGAAATGGTATGACCCAGGAGGACCCACAGCTCCACAATTCACCAGGAAGCACAGCATCTCTTTCATCCCAAGCTAACAAAAACCTTTCCATTAGAGCAGGTTTTTCCTAACCAAATACCTCTGTGTCATAGGATTCTTTGAGAATTCATGATTTATGTGTTTAAGGAGACTGAAGAAAGGGGTCTCCTGCTAAAGATTCCGTTTCTTTACCCTGAATAACCATACCTTCCCCAAATTCATGCTTTGATGTAGATAACAGAAATGAAATTAATGTGGTAGAGATATTCTGATTTTTAATGTTCATTGGATATTATTTTTTATGCTTGTTCCTTGAGGGGTAAGCTGTGCTTAAGACCCTAAAAATTTAAGGAAAACTTTAAAAAAAGAAGGGATTTGCCAGGCAAATGGTTTGGAAGAGCATAAGAAAAACTGTCACACAACACAACTGTCACATATGTTTTCTCCACCACCCTCTATCTTCCTCGGTTATTCAGTATGTAAGAATAGTTTTCATTTCCCAAGTACTTTAAAAACTTCCTTTAAAGACTATCTGCAAATGACATTACTTTTACCCAGAGAAAATGTGTGTGCAGGGAGGACAGGGTTACTTTTATAATGTTCTCAACTAATCTGCAGATGCAAGTTGAATTACTGACATTTACTCATTAAGTTTTGCCACATGAATTCTTTTCCTCAACCTTGCTTACCAGTTGAGATTTGCTAGGCTTGAGGAGCTTGAGGACGGATATTAGGAAAAGGTTCTTCAGAGGGTGGTTGGGCACTGGAACAGGCCAGAGAAATGGTCAACAGCCAGTCAACGCAGCCTGACAGAGTTCAAGAAGCATTTGGACAATGCTCTCAGGCACATGGTGTGAACCTTGGGGTGTCCTGTCCAGGACCAAGAGCTGGACTCTGTGATCTTTGTGGGTCCCTTCCAATTCAGGATGTTCTATGATTCTGTGAGAAAATGTAGCACTCAAACACTGAGGCCACAGGCAGGAGAAATGGCAGTGATGGTGCATGTCTTTACAGTTTTCACTTCAGGAATACCCTATGCAAGTGCTTTTCCATCACTGTGAAAGCAACTGGTTTATCTTCAACTGCCAGTGTAGGGCAGAGGGAAGAAGTAGGTAACTTCATGACCATCCCAGCCATTTCCTCAAGAAGCATTTGACTACAGCCTGCCTAGTTCTTATTCCAGTTATTTACCTTCTTTTCACATTGTTGCAGCCAGAAGATTGTTAAATGCCTTTTCAGGGCAGGTTTGAATTCAGTGAGAGTACTTACATAAGTAGCTGCTGGCCAGTTTGAGAAGTATGACCCTTGGTTTCCATTTCTGGGACACACCGTTCAAGATACTTGGGTCTGTTACGTCAACAACCTCCTGGTTGCTCCTTCTCAGTCCTGGTCCTGCAGACTGTGCTGACAAGCTTCAGCACAATCCCCATTAAAGTTTTTATAAGCTGAATAAATTGTGGCTTGTGATGGATGGTACAGAATTCAGTTGTTTATTTATCTCTGGCTGATTTTCTTGTATCAGAGATTCCTACTGCTCTAAAAATGAAAGGTTAAATGCCTTCAAGTCTTTGTCCCAGATATTGCCACGTCACTGTGTTTGAACTCAATAGAGGACCATATGTGTGTGCCTCTGTAAATACCATTACTATAATTCTCCCTTGAATGGTTTTTTCTGGAAGACTCTAAAGTAAAGCTTGGTGGGAATTTTCCCACAGTATATTTGTTTGTATACAAAAATGCTGACTTGCTGAAATGGAACCTTTTGTGGAAAAGTATTTGTTCCAGTAAGAAGGCTTCTCGGATTCAGGAGTGAATTTTTGGAAGGGAAAAAAAAAAAAGAGAGAAAGACAAACTTTCCCTTCTTTTCCTCAAAGTAGATGGCTGCTTAGTGCTCAGGCATTCCCTGGAGGAAATGGGCAAGAGAGGCTCGAACCCCACTGATTCAGTGTTAGTCTCTTTCTGGGCCAGCTATGCAAAGTTGAACATCGTCAGACAGGGTAAAAGGGAATACTCTTACTGGCTTCTGTCTTGATATGCTTGTTTGGCTTTTTTTTTTTTCAGAAAGCTTCTAATTTCATCTTAATGTTCAACAAAAGCACATTTTGAAATGTCCATTGTTTTCCAAAATACTAATGTTTTGCAGATAGTGTTACACTAACCCAGCAGTGTTTGCCTTGCAGATCCATTCATATCTTCTTTAAAATGAAGATGACAGAGTCACTCCATTGGGATCTATAATGCAAATGGAGCCCTTCTCACTCTTTGCAAGTTTTTTAGGAGACATGTAGGGTTTGATTCTGCAAATTTCTAATGTACAAGCTGTTATGAGCTTTAGCTACTTAACTAATGGAGCTATTAATATACTTGATGCCAGCACATTAGGAATTGATAACAGTTTTATTAAAGTCAATAGAACGATTTCTACTGGCCTCAAATGAAAGTTCATTACATTATGTCCTTGTATCTTCAAGTTTTGATTTGACACTTGATCTTGTCTTATTTTAGTAATGTTCAGGTTCTACTAAAATTATGTTTATATCAGTTGTGCATCTCTACAATTTCAGAAAGAAGTATCAACTTTGTCTATTCTTTAGAGAGAGAATGGGAATTCAGGAAACCTGAATTCTTCTCTGACTTACCACTGACTTAGACTATCTATCATTATTTATTAACTTTAGCAATTAATTTTATGATTCCAATATGCAAGGAAATTTAAGCACTAGGAAATAAAACATTCAGTAAAATATTGCATTACAATACTCATAACCTTAATTTACTCAATGGCAATTTCACAATTAGGACATTATAATGCAGTTTTAATGCACATTTATTATAGTAATGAAGACCAGAATTACACAGATATAACACAAATCATATTTAATCAAGAGCAATCTCAGATAATAACCAACTAAGAATTAGAATTATATGCCACTGAGATTCTATGCATAATTTTTCTTCTATCAATAAGTAATGCTACAAATTGTCATAATATAAATTGTTTACATTTGTTTTAAAACATTCTATAATATTGATTGATGCTTTTGGATGAGTACTTATTGTACAAATACCATAAAAGTTCTCTAACTAATGAGAAAATTAATTTTCCATCCAGCATAACTCCAGTTTTCAATTAGATTTAAATACTAATTCTTATAATGTACTAATTTCTTCAAAGTGAAAAAAAAACAACCAAAAAATCAACCAACCAAAAGAACCAAACCAAAACGAAAACCACAAAAACCCACCCCAATTCACACAAAGCTGGCAGAGGAAGACCCTTGAAAAACAGAGTCTTCATAAAAATAAATTCTGTCATAAAATTCTCCTACCTTTTAAACTAACATTTTGTGAAATATTGTTTAGCTTTACTTTACAAAACGTCACAGCTTAGTCCTTTTTATCATGTACTTTTGTCTGTCTCATATAGTAACCACCTTCTTGAATCTTCTTAGTTGGAAGCATGCTGCCAAAACAGATGGACTCTCAAAGTGCAAGACTAATTATTATTTCTTAATCTTCAGCTATGAGATTTATCTTATAATTTAAATTGGAATAATACTTTCATTGCAGTTTATCATACTTGTACTGTGAAAAGCATTCTAGGATTAAGTAAAACACTATATCATAGTGGTTTTAATATATTTTTACATTTTATGTTATTACAGTACTATTTTTAAAACTACACCTAAAATATTTTAGGACATACTGCATGTCTTGAGGTATGTTTTTAAGAGTGGTGAGTGCATAGGTTTCCAGCATCTGTTAATACTAAAACAAACACTTCTTCAGAACAGTGAAACATACATGAGAAATCTGTGTTCAGTAACTGAAGAATAGCAACTGACTTCTGAGAAATCCCAGTGTCGTGTGCATTTGTAGGTAGCATTATTTTGCATTTGGAAGCTTTCTCCATGAGTCATGTCCTAAAGCAGAGTTGTAATTGAAAGATGTTACTGCTCCAGCCCTGCGTGCCTCCCTGGCCATGACTGCCAAATCAGTCTCCAATTAAGAACGTGAATGACGAAAGAATAAATAGCTTTGCCTTTTTTACCGAACATGAGGACCCCCATAGCATCTTGAAATGTATGTTATATTCAGCACAAAGCACGGCAACATTCACAAACATAAAACTCTGCTGCCTGATATACAGATCTGTAGTCACTCCTGCAGTGAGGGATTTTGGTGGATGAGAAATAGCCTCTGACAAAACCAGCAGATAAAATTATTAAGTAAAGATAAAACCATATCAAGTGTCCCCTTGAGCTGAGAAACAATAGTTAGCTTACACTAATCTTGACTCTGAGCCTGAGAATGCTGTGGTTTCTCATGTCATTTTACAAATTACTTTTGCTACATTTTAAGGCATGATGCAACGGTTTAAAAAGTGGAAAACGTATCATGGAGAACATTCTGGCTGAAATCCCAGGTCCACCAAAATCAATGGGAGCTTTTACTCCAGTTTTGTGTCATACATTGGTTATTCCTCCTCCTTCGTTCTTTTCACTTATGCTCATTTTATGATACTCCTCGATACATGTCGCTATGTTGGAGTTTGTTGAAGTACTGCATGTTTCATTACATAATCAGAAGCCAAGTTTGCACCACACAACGGAACATTATTTTTATTTGCAGAAACAAAAATTATGCATTTTCCCTCACCACAACTGTTGTTTGATAGATACATGATGGATAAGGATAAGAGGGGATTTACTAAGCTTTAAAAAGTGGATTGTATATCTGTGGCATGCTTTTTTGTGTATGTCACCTGCAATATGTGACCTTCTGCTGGATATGACTTAAAAGTAACTGCGTGCTGTAAGCTAAACACCAGAACATAAACACCTACATTATATCTGAAGCACACAATAAAATAAGAAAACACATTTCCATTGTCTGACTGACCTCAATCTCTGAATGAGGACCCCTGCACATTACATTAGCAGGCTGGGCTCCATTACACTGCTGCACACTCTGCTCAATCTACTGAAATATTGATTTTTTTACAGAGCATGCACACTGTCAAATCAATATTGCCGTACACATAGCTAAGTAGCAGAGGCATAGCTGGGGCCTACTCCATGGCCTAGCAGAGAGGGTGTATGTCGAGGGAGCAGGGATAGAGGGGCAACAGGAAGATGGGAAGTACTACTACACATGGCAAGCTGCAGCAAGACAGAATAGGGCTGATGACTGAACAGCACACTGAAGGTGCAGGCAAGGAGGGAGGAACACGTTTCTTAAACAGAACAGAAAGGCTCAGGAAAGGCTTGCCCTTTCTGTTTTCTGCAGACAAAGGAGCTAAAAGAGACAAAAGCTAATTTCAAAGCATTTTTATTTCTCTTTCAGATACTGAAATGACAGCCATAGGTTTGAGTTAACAGGTATTGCTGTGATCCTGCAATGGCAAGGACCATGTAAACACTGGAGCTCACGTTGCTGTGATGCTGCTGCAGGACAGGGCCAGCACGTCTCCTCCCGTGAACACCTGCATGTACACACAGCTCATATCGGTGAACGGTTCTCTTGGAACTACTCCAGTGCCTCAAGTACAGAAAGAGCATTTTTACTGTCGAGGCTTCCATGGCTGGAGGAGCCCTGGATCAGTATTTCCAACTGTTAGTGGCGTTAGCAGTTCTGTCTGAGCCTAGCGAACAAGCTGGACATTTAAGTTCTACGACTTTAATTCAATGTAAGAGACACAAACAATTGCAGGATTTATTTTCAAAGCTTTGTTTAGGTAATTTTGTACTACTAGTGTACGATGAGTTCCACAAGAGAACTAGTGAAGTCCTGACACCTTCGAGAGAGAGCAGAAAACATTGTTTTCAGACAACAGATGCCCTCAGCTATTACCTCGGGGAGAGGGAACACACTCTTCGGTAAAAGTTGTTACATTCTTTCAAAAGTCCTTCAAACGCCAAGCGGGAACTGGAGACAGGCGGGGATTCTGCTGCTCGCACCCACCACCGCACAGCCTCGGCTGCTCTCTCGGGGGGAAGCCAGGACACCTGAAGTGCCCGCGGAGCCGAGGTACCGCGGCACTCGGCGCTCAGGGGCAGCACCTCCACCACGAGGTTACACCGAGCCCTCCCCGCGGGGGCTGCGGGAGGCGGGTCGGGGGTGGCTGCCGAGGCCGGGGCCGGGCACGGCCGGGCGCGGACAGGACCCGCTCGGGGCAGTAACGCTGCGGGGCCGCAGGCGGGGGGGAGGGGGGGGCGCACCGAGAACCGGCACCGCGTCCACGCCCCCAGCGGGCCCGCGGCAGCCCCTCCAGCCCGCCCCACGCCCCCAGCCCCGTCCGACGGCCGCCCGAAGCGACTCGGGGGCGAGGACCCACCGGGGCACCACCGCTCCCTCCCGTCCGCGCCGCCCCCCGCACGGACACGGCCGCAGCGGCCACCGGGGCCCCGCGGGCGGCACCGCCCCCGGGCGGGCGGGGCAGGCGGCGGGGCGGGGCCGCCTGCGAGGCGGCTTTGGCGCGGAGCGGCGACAGCAGCCGTGACCTCCGACCCCGCCCGCCGCCGGCCAATAAGAGCGCGGCTCGTCCCCGAACCCAAAATTTCCACGTCGGCAAAAGTCAAGATGGAGCGGCGGGCGCGCGGCGCGGGCGGGCGGGCGAGCGAGCGAGCGAGCGACACCGGCCGCCACCGCCGCCCGGCGGGACGCGGCCGGACCGGACGGGGCCGCCGCCGCCGCGGGAGACTGCGGGCGGCACCGGGCGGGCCGGACCTGTTGCGCTCGTCGGCGGGGGAAGGGCTGGCGGGCGGGGGGGCGCCGCTCGGGTCGCTCCCGTGGGGGGCTGCGGGGCCGCGGGGGGATGCCCGGCGCTGCCCGGGGTCCCGCAGGGCCGCGGCGCCGGGGCTGTCAGCGGCAGCCGGCAGCCCCCGCTCGCTGCAGCGGCAGCGCTCCGGGCAGCTGCTCGGCCGCGGCTTTCGCAGGGCGGCCCGTTAGCTCCGGGTTGGGGGAGGCGTGGGGGGGGATGCATTTTGGGTATTTATTAAAAAAAAAAAAGAAAAGAAAAAAAAATCTCTTCGCCTCCTTCTCCCTCTTCCCCGGGCAGCGGGTCTCTCGCCGAGCCGCGGAGGAGGAGGGGGCTCCCTTCCCCCCCCTAACCGTGTGCGCCTTCCCTTCCCAGGCAGGGAAACTTGTGCTGGCGGGCGGCCCCGGCGCCGGTACCGGCGGAGGACTGGAGCCTCCGGAAGCAAAGTTCTGTGACACTCCGACTCTGGGTACGATAGCAGTCAGTGCACTACAGAACTTTGTCTCCGGCGGCGGCGGCGGCCCCGGAGCCTCAGGTGGACACGTCACTGCGGGGTTGGGGAGCCCGGGCGCTGCCGAGCGCCGAAACCTGCGCTGCAGCCTCGGAATAAAGTCTGTGCTGTCGTGGCCTCCCGCTCTGAAGTTTTGTTGGGTGTCCTTTTTCTCTTTTCCAGGGTAAAAATAGCGCAACATCTGGGTACTGAGGGTTATTTCAGTGCAGTCAGGCCGGCCTGGCTGCCGGCATAAATGTGAAACTAACTGGTGCTCGGTGCAGCTGAGCCGGTGGTGGGTATGTGAACGTGCTCGATGCTGTGCCTAATTGTGCTTTCTTTTGAGTGTGTAACAGACTATGACAGCTTAACTGGGGGCTTGAGTTTGATAAAAGGCTCTGTGCTTCTAGCAAAAATCTATGCCACAGAGCCCTGCTGTAACACAATGCAGTGTGCTAATTCAGGGTTTAGGCCTTGCCTCTGGTACTGGGCTGTTTTCCTCTTTAAGAACCTCAGACTTTCAGCTTCAGTTGAGTAATAGCTACAACTTCAGGCCTCTGTATTTACAAAGATCACAAGGTTTGTTGTGTGTGAGTACTGCAAGGCTTCATTCTCAGTGATGGTGGGGGGAAGGCTTTGGAAGGAAAAGTGACACTTGTATTTATTGGTGCAGTTGCAAGGTTTTATAATGTAAACTTACTTGACACCTGCACAATACTTAACTTGGACAGTGGCTTTAAGGGCTGAGAAAGGAAGGGCCAAGCTCAACTTTTTTCAGTGACATCTGGCAACGGTACAGTAGCTGGCCTGCCTTTCTTCAGAAATTTTGCAGAGTTTCTTGGTGTGTAAACTAAGCTGTGGAGTTCTTGTGAGGTGGATGTGATCAGCTGATCAGCTTTCATCAGAATGAGAGTAATATGAAAAAACATTGCTAGAGATCAGGTGGAGTAAGGTATGGCAATTTATTTAAAACTAAAAATCAGTATGTGCCATAGAGTATGTTAATAATGAAGTATTTTACAGCACCTGTGTTGTATGGCAGATACGTTACTTTTATTTTTATATTTATATATAAATATGTATGTATCTGCATATATGTTAGAGGTCTCATATTCTGTTAGCTTCTTGTAGCTAATGATCCCCCTTTGGCTCACTAGAAACCTGAATCAACTTTTCCTTTCTGCCAGTCTGAATGTGGAAGGTACAGCAAGATTATACGGTTCATGGAATTGGGCTGGAAACTGAAATGCTATTCTAAGTACATTCTTTTTAGCTCAAACTGTTTAATCAAAGGGTAGGTAAAGTGAGGAGCACTTACTGTATGGCAGCCCATGTGACCAGCTAGGGCTATATTTGGATGCTGGAGGTTTAAGGAATCCTTTTTGCTAACCATTTTTGGCCAATTGCCTGCTGCTTTATGTTGTGCAGTGTGACGTCTGCTAAAAAGGACTTGGAGGTCTGGTGTCTGCAAACTGTTTAATCAGTGCAGTTATAGGGAAACACCTTGTACTGTCAGGGCTAAAGTCCCACTGTATTTAATTTAGGGGTGGTTCCTGCCTAGCAGGATATGTAATGCAAATTGCAGTTTCCAATTTTTGTACTAAATAGCCTTTTGGAGTGTTGGGGAGGGGGTGGGGCAGGGTGCAGTAGATCTTATAAAGGCTTCTTAGATACTCAGATTTGGTGGTTAAAACTCCATATAGATTCTTCCAGTTCTGGAAACCCACAGACTGGAGCATAGGCTCACTCTTTTGAGGTAAGTGTAGCGTGTTGGGATCCTAGCTTATTGCAGCATAAAGTCAGCCCAGAACAGGGGGGCAAGGATCCTGAAGCCTCTTGCAGTGGACTGGGTGTGATGGCAGATAGCAAACCTGAGTCCAGCTGCAGTTGGAATGAAGAGCTGTCTGCCTTCTCTTTAAAACATTTCAGATGGAGCCAATTTTTGGCCTGCTTTACTTCCCTGGTGGTCAGGCTGACCAGTTCTGAGGGCAAGGTGAGTGAGTATTGCTTGGCCTCTTGGTAGCCCTCACTTGTCTTGCCACATGTCTGCAGCATGTTGTACCTCCTGTCCTACAAGTAATACTTGAATAGTGACCTTTTGGTGACACTTCTGCTTTGATACAGGAAATCATGTGGCCTTCAGATAGGACCAGAGAAGAGCTTAGAGCTTCCGATTTTGAGCTTTATTCTTGCACTAAAATGTATGTGATCTGACATTACCCTGGCATTTTAACTTTCTCACTTCTTTGTGGTGTAAGACTTTAGAAGCAAGCTTGAGGTGTGTAGCAGTGCTTGGGGCCTTGAATGGGAGATGAAGGTTTGGCTAACCTATTAACTGTAGTGTTTGATGAAGATGATGCAGGAAATGGAAGCAGAAAAAGAACTGGTGATGCTATTTAATATGAAGTCTGAATGCCAGACTGTGTAAATGCATTCATACATGTTCTTTTCCAATGACTGCTTGGCATTGTCTGCTTCTCTTCCAGTGTATCACTGGAGATGTACTCAAAACTGCTGCTTCATTTTTTAGTGCTTTTTGACACTTCAGAGTGTCTATTCCAATTACAGTCCTTCCCTCATTGGAAGAGTGGCAAATGAGCATGCTGAGTAAATTACACAAATTTCCAGAATAGTACAAGTCTGTTATTTGGAGGGGCAGAGGCAAAGGAAATGATACCAACCTATTTATTGTTCTGCCAAGTGGAGAGCAGGAAAGGAGTTTGCTGTCAAGTACTCTGAGGGTTGAAGCTGAATGGATCTGAGCATGGCCTGGACTCCCTGCATGTATTGATTCAGCTGTATGTACGTGCTTGAAATCTGTATAGAGATGCTGAAGTTTGAATTCAGAATTTTAAAAGAGGCATCTTAGAATTTTAGAATATAAAAGGTGCTGTCTCATGTCTTCTTTTCCAGACTGGGATCTCCTTAAATGCCAGGATTTAGGTATGTCTTGCACTGCTGGGAGTGATGATGAGCCAGTGTGCAAGCTCAGGTGTTGGGGGGTTTTTTGTGATGGGAGAATAATTAAGAGCATAGGGAATATAGAGTAAAGGCCAGCTGCACAGCCTGTAGCTGGTTTGTCTCAGGATGCCATGGGACCTGATAGGGTTGAGGAATGTGCTTACTCGAGTAGCTTCCAGAGACTGGATTTTGAGCTGAAGTTTTAAGCAAAAATCTATCTTGTACCAAAAAATGCTGTTGGAAGAGATAAAAAGGACAAGTCTTTCTTGTGTATTTTCATGGAACTAAGTTGTTCTGTTTTATTAGAAACAGAAGTCGATTTACTAACTTCTAGGAACTGTATGATAAACAATTTATAAATAGACCATAAAGTTCAATGAAATACAAATAAAGTATTGGAAGTCATGAGCTGACTACCAAAACCCTGGTATGTTTATATTTATCTGCTGCCTGGGCAGCTATATTCAGGAAACTTCTCCAGATCCACATAAAGTGAAGTGTCCTGAAAGCCCACCTAGAGCAGCAGCTTCTGGAGTCTTGGTTGTTTTGCTTCCGGTGGTTGCAGTTGTCTTTTCCCAAAATCTTGGGACAGTAGGATGGAAATGTTTTGCAGGATACCTAAGTTACCAACATAAGGCCAGGTGCATATGTCAGCTGCAGAATGGGAGTGGTTGAGCCTGTATTTAAAATATTAGAGGTGGTGTGCTGGAACCTCATCCTAATTAGCTGCAGGATGAGGGAGCTGAAACTTGGTTTCATATAGCCAGCACAAAGTAACTACTTGCTGAATTATATATATATGTATATAGTAACTTTCTGAAATGAGCATACAGAATCCTGGGCCTTGTCAAAAAACAGCATTGGACTTTTGGTGAATGTTTGCCACTTTATTTTGAGTCCAGTTGGGCTCTGAGGCAATACTGCCTCTTTGTGCAATGACAGTTTTTGCCCTGTTTAATGGCAGTTACCTTTCAAGTTCTGGAAACTACATTTTTGCACCAATACTTGATCTGTTGCAGAGCTCGTATGAATGTTCTTCAGCTGTAGCCAAAGGATGATTTTCTTTTTGTTAAAAAGTAAGTCTCAATGCTGAATATTGACCCCCTTGGATGGTAAAATCCAGCAGCACTAGTTTTGGAAATAGCATTAACAATGTGGGAGGCCCAAACTAATGGCTGTAGCATATTGTGCAAGTAGTGCCATTTAGGCAAACAGAAGCTGTTTAACACTGCATTTTGGCAGCTGGGTGAGTTGGAGCTGTCTAAATTCATAGGCAAGTAAGTTCAATTGCAGTGAGTGCTATCATTTCTGCTATACTGACTCCCAGCTCCCAATAGGACATCCCAAAAGTGTGACTGCAACAGTTTCTTCAGGTGCTCCTTCCTTGGAAGAGGCAGAGAAAGGATGGTCTTAGTTTGTGGAAATGTACATAGATACAGCAATCAGCTGTCATCCTTTAATGTCTTCTTTCACAAACTGAAACACAGGAGGCCTGTCTGAACATCAGGAAGCAGCTTTTCACTGTGATGGTGACCGAGCACTTTTACAGCTTGACCAGGGAGGTTGTGAAGTCTCCATACTTGAAGATATCCAAAAGCTGCCTGGATACAGTTCTGGGCAGCCTGCTCTTAGTGGCCCTTCTTGAGCATGGGGTTGGACCAGATGACCTCTGGAGTTCCTTTCCAACCTGAACCATTCTGTGGTTCTGTAATTCTTTTCCTCACTTTATATGCAGAAAACTCTTTTACCTTTCCTTCTCTCTTCTCCCTGTTCACAGTTTCTTCTTGCTACTCATTGTCACATGAATTATCCTTTCATTAATAAAGCAGAGGGGGAGAAGAGTTATAGAAGATCAATATTAATCTGAATAAATGTAATGTAAAGCATACAGTGATCATCTTTGACTCTAGTGTGTTACTTAGCTTGAGTTGAGGCTTGAATGTTTAAAAAAAATGAATCCCTTCAGAAGCATGTTCTTGCTTTGACCTCCGTAAGTAGTGAAGTACAGTATTAAGTATGTATTTAATGCAGAGGAATTCTCATTTTCCTAGTGACTCTTAATCTCCTAAAAGTGTGGGTTTTGCTCTTAAGTTATGGCTGGTCCCAAGGAAGCAACTGAAGCTCAGAGATTTCTTTTGCATAAGGCCTTCCCAGTGCAGTGATGTTAATAGGCTGACAAAATATTCCTAGTGTGATTGCAGCTCTTAACCAAATGGCACCAATGCCAGTGAGACTTGCTCCTTGCCCCTTCACCAAGGAAAAGGAGCTGTGCTGAGATGGGGGAAAGTGTGGCAAACCACACATCCATACAGAGCTTGAGGGCTTGCTGCAGTGGAAGATGTTGGGTAGATATGAGGGCTTCAAATAGTAAAGAATATCTGCTTGGCTGCCCTGACTCCTTTTCAAGGTTGCTCATGTTTAGTCTTCAGGGAGTTGCATCACTGTATCCCCCACACAGCCATCAAGGCAAGAAACTGATAGTGTAGAGCAAGGCTTGGGGAAAAGGTGCATTTCACACTATGAGAGTTGTGAAACTCTCACAGTCCTTGCCTTGAAGAGCAAGTATGCTGGGGAATATTTACTTTGCTGCTGCCACGTAACCTACTACACTCTCCTGTAGGTATGGCTTGAGGGATCAGGAGGAGGAAGGAGATGTAGATACGTCTGGGAAGAGAAGAAAAAAGGGAAGAGGACAAGGCAGAGGGTGGTGGGTGGAAGAGGGTATGGAAATTGCCGAAGGAGCAAGATTTAGGCTCTGCTTTAAAGTTTGATATCCATGTGACCATGACTTGGTAAGTGCTTTTCTAGATGTTAAACTGCTGGACTCTACATTGACCAAACTAATTTGGGAGCCTTATGTACACTCTCACTGTGTGAGAGGAGCTTGTGTCTCTTGAGATATTTTAATAAGTACCTGAAACATAATGTTCATAAAGTACTATAATTATGTAGTATGGGACTTAAGTTGTGCATTAATTTGAAAATAAATGTGGGCTTCAGATTCTGGGTTCTTGTGGCTTATATAAATCCTTTAGTTCAAATATGTTAGCTAACCCAATGAGGACCTGCAGTACTCAAACAATTGTTGGCAAACAAACTGTAATTAACTATCTCTTTAGAGAGAAGAAGGAGGTGCTATAGAACCCTGACAAGAAAGAGGAACTGTGCTTAAGAATTGCGCAGTAAAAAATACAATACCAGTGGAGTCCTAAACAAGGACGGAAGGCTTGCAAGTTCTCCACAGTAAAAGTTTCAGACAACATCATTGTTAAGGAAATAAACGTATGACAACGGCTTTGATTTCCAGCCTCATGTGTTCTCAGCCAGTCAAATCCAAACCAGAACTGAAAAGCAAGGAATAGCGCACGGAGACAAAGCTCAGTGTTCAAGGAGAGATCACTCCTGAAAGAGAGGAGAAAGCAGGCCCAAGCCTGCAGGAGGGTGCTTCTCTCATAAAAGGCTTTTTCAAAAATACTCTAAAATAACCTCTTCATTTTATGTTCAGTTGTGGGCTTATGTACTGGCTGGTTTGTTGAAATATTAATCTTGTAGTTTCATTAAACACAATGCATTCCATGTGGGTTTGATTAAGAAGCAAGAATAAAAATACAATGAAAATTGAATTCTGTCTTTAAAATACTTCATTACTCAAATTGTATGTTCTTGGCTTAATGTTGAACATCCAATTCTGGATTAGTTCACTTGTCTGAACCATATTGTTTAAATTTTGGTGTTAAATATAATCATAGTTGGGATCAAGCAAACAAAATGGGAATATGTAAAGGCAACCTTTAGTGTTTGGATATAGATGAAGAAAGGGCATGGGCAGCATAGCTCTGAGCCTTTGGTCACAGCATTAAGTGCTGAGATACTTTCTTCAGCATTATATGGACCACTTGCCACGTATGGTGAGCGGCATGAAGGGTGGTGGAAGCAGGGAAAGCTTGTGGTGCAGGCCTGTTGGTCTTTGTCTCAGTGCTTTGGAGTCTTTTCGTTTAAATTATGTTAAATTGACATCTTGTTTTAAGGGTAATGTTAAAATGCTGAGTTTTTGTATAACCACATTTGCTCTCTGCATGAAAGGAGGCTATAGCGAGGTGGGGGTCAGTCTCCTCTCCCAAGTAACAAGTGATAGGACAAAAGGAAATGGCCTCAAGTTGTGCCAGGGGAGGTTTAGATTGGATATTAGGAAAAAATCCTTCACCAAGAGGGCTGTCAGTCACTGGAACAGGCTGCCCAGAGAAGTGGTAGGGTTGCCAAGATGTGTAGATGTGGTGCTTGGGGACATGGTTTAGTGGTGGACTTGGAAGTGCTGGATTAACAGTTGGACTTGATGATCTCAAAGGTCTTTTCTAACTTAAATAATTCTATTATTCTATGAAGTTCACTTCTGATGTACAAAGGCAGATATACTGTTAGCAGTCACTGTTTCAGTGTATGAGACAGTAAGTAGAAGTACTGCTAGCTGTGAAAAACTTCCAAGGAAATGTTGTTATTTCATCACATTCAAAGTTATTGAATGTGAAAAGAAACCTAATAAAATACTCTGAACTACAAATGGATTTTACAGTCTCCAGACTGAAATTATTTCTCTGCACTAAGAATAAAAAACATTTGTGAGAGGACTTGCTGTTGGATCATGCTCTGCCAAATTGATGCTATTTATTCTGCTTCATAAACTGTTATTTTGGGGTGGAAAAAAGTTGAATGATACATGATTATCTAAATATATGCATGTAAACATATATATAAACATATATATATATAAGCAATTATGGTTTTAGATTTTGATGTTTTTGAAGTTTTTTCAAGTGCAGGTTATACATAAGGGATCCTTTGAACGTAGATTTTGCATAGCCAAAAGGTACTTCAATGCAGACATTAATATGTCTGCTTTTTTGAGGTAAGATTTGATTAAACCACAGTTAACAAGAGGTTGCATGCAGGGGAGGCAACCTCCATACATGTGTAGCACTGGGCAAAGGATGGCAATGCTGCCAGCTTGGGGAATTCCTTTTGAGCAGTGAACACTTGCAGCAAAATATCCATCTAGTCCAGGGCACTGTATTCCCTTGAGAAAAAGGGAGGGGAAAAATGGGAAAGAATTAAAGGATGTTTTCACAAGCATAGGGGAACTTCTCATGACTTACGCTGTGTAGAATTTGGGAGGTAAGTAAGGTTAATACTGTGAACCGGTGCAATAGCAGGAAAACCCAAGAGTGGATTTACCATCTAGTTGATGGAGGTTTGTTTTTAATTGCATAAACATTTTCATCAAATGGGGAGTAGGAGTTAAATATAGAAGAAGAAACATACAAAGGACATTTTGGGAGAAAGGCATGCAGCTAGTATCAGAGTTTGGGAGATGCAGTTTGGCTGTGATGTCTCCAACAGAACTGGTTTTGGAGAGAGTATTTGTATTTCCATTTGGCCCAGTCTAGCAGTTTTTTGCAGGGAAGGGCTATACCACTATTGCATGAATATCCTAAGTGATAGAACTGGGGGACAACAGGAGATGAGTAGAGGCTCTGAACAGGTTTGGCTATAACTGCTAAATATAAATTAAAGGATGATAGGGTCTTGTTCAACCAAAACAAGTGGGTTAGAAGCTGGGTAGTGTGGAGACAGGGAGGAAGTGTGATGGTTGGAGATCTGGCACTCAGGGAGGTGATACAAAGCCTCTGAGAACAGAAGAGTATGTAAGGAAGTTCATGTCTGATGTGGCTGTTTGAATCATCAATTGCCAAGCTAGGCTGTGGAGATGCCAAGTATTTGTGGGAGCCAGATCTTAACAAAATGAGTGAGGAGCTGAAGGCATTTGTTAATAAAGACACAGTTATGGTACATGATGGTGAAAAGCACAAAATACATCCCAGCCAGAGGGACTGGAGTGTTCTTTGTGATAAAACTGTCAAAATTGGAGCCTGGTGGTTTAGGTGGTAACAGAAACATAGTGCTGATATGTTCAAACAGAAAAGCAACTTTGCCTTTAATCCATAAAATTTCATGCCTATTCATGAACCAACATTATCTGTAGCTTGGTGTAACTCATTCTTCATGCTCACCTAAATGAACTGGAAAATGCTACTTCTAAAATTGACAAGTACATGATGTGCAGGTTGAATATAACTGGAGAGAGACTTACTGTTGCAAATGTACTCTCTGGAATATTTAACACAAGTGCTGTGGAGCAAAATCTGGACCTAAATTACATGCCTACAATTCTCTCTCAGACCTCATACCCTATGTTTTAGGGGTGACACAGCACAGGCAGCAAGCTGGGCTGCAGCTCTGGAGCAGGTCTTACAGGTGACAAATAAGGCTGCCACTAGTAGGATGCATTGGTAGTGTATTGCTTGCCTGCAGCACTTCAAATGGGAGTGTCTTTGGACTTGTTGGGATTTCTTTCAAAGCCATTATAATGGCCATCCCCATAGCATTATAAAGGAATGCTTGAAGAGTGAGGAAAGTTATTTAGGGGGTGACAAACCTAAGAAGGGCTGGAGGCAGTTTATACTGACTTAAAGTGAAGAAATAACTGATTGCACAAGCTGCAAAAACAAGTGAGTTTCTGTGCTTGATGTGTGTCCAAGCCTTCTGCTGAAGATGTGGACAGTCCATTGTGTATTAACAGTCATGCACAGTCTTAAGTGTTTGTGTAGGCTCATAATTAGCATCATCCAGCCTTCTCCTGATAGAGCTTGTTTGATGTTTTTATTCCTGCTTTGCACTCAAGTGTCAGACCTGCTCCTGCAGTAGCCCTCTCTTTTAAAGGCACTGCTCCTCTTGCTCTGCTGAAGCACTGATGTGCAACACGCCAACAGGAGCTACTTATTGGGTCTTGGAGCTGGTGACTGGGTAAAGTTGGTGCCTAGGAAAAAGGCACCTTTGAAGGCATTTGAATAAGGAACTGCAAAACTAGTGATATGCATCTTGTTACATCTATATATAGTGTTGTAGCCTATTTAAAGTTGTTACAGTTTTTGCTTTTCAATGGCCATAGTCCCCATTCAAAAGTGCAGAATGTTAAACACGATCTATTTTAATGTGAACACCAGAGGAAAAAGCAGAGCAGGCACCACAGGGGTTAAAGTGCTCACTAGCTGGAAAATAAAGGAATGATAACAGGTAACAGCCAAATACAAAATGACTGGTTTTGGCCTGCAGTGTTTCAGCAGAGAAAAATTTAGAAGGTGGGTGAGAAAGGCTCCCTGCTAAATAGTTGTGGTAACAAGACAGTCCTGCACATGGCCGTGGGCAAGATCGGCACCAATAATCTTACCAGTCTTGAATTTGTGTGTCATGCTGTCCCTAATGAGTAAATCCCTCGATATGCCAGAGATGTTTATTGCTGATACATCTCATAATTTTCTTAGCATTGCTTCTCAAAATAATTTTATAGGAGAACAGAACAAAAATCTATCTTTTTACTTCAGCACTTTCAAAACAAAGAGGTGTCTGCATTGTGTCGCAAGTGTTCAGTTACTCAAACCCAATCCTCCCTATGTTTACTTAATTTCTTATTCCTGTGTTTGAATCAGTACAGCTCTGCCAAGAAGAGATGAATCAAGGAGTTATTCTGTGAAAGAAATGGTCAAACCTGTCTGTCTTTTTCAAGGAGATACTAGACTACAAATGGGTTATGAAACATTACTTAAGCCATTACTAACCACAGCCTAGCAAAAGGGGAACAATAAAATCTCAGAGTCCCTGAATTTGAACTGTGCAATCAGAAAAGTTTCTTAATGGTGGAGTTGCACAGAAGACAAAAGAAACCCCAGCACTGATGAGTTTGCTGGAAAATAGAATGATCAATTAGAAGGGTTTTGCTGACATAGTTCAGAGTTACAGGGTTCATTGCCCCCCCCTTCCCCCCTGCCTTAAAAAAAAAAAAAAAATTTACATTATCTCAAAACCTAAACTGGATAGAAATACATACCTGAGGTTCTAGGTTTAAAAATAAAACCACAACCCCATAATCTCAATTCTTTTGTAGAAGGTTTTATTCCCATTTGAAAGCTGCTAAACAAAACAAAAGGAAAAAAACCACACTTCACATTCCAAAAGAAATGATTCTTCACCTTTAAATATAAAGATCCTTAGCTTTAGTTATTTGTAGTATGAGCATTATTCATCTGAGCTCATGCACCAGAATATTTATAACTCAGAGCAGGAGAAGTGAAAGACATCAGATGTAGAGAAATATTTCCTTCCTCAGTGTTAGGAGGAATTTGGCTGCTTCTGTTCATTAGTGAAGGTTGTGCAGCAATGCTCTGCAATAAGTGATGTTGTGGCAGCTTGATGGTTGGTTTTGTATGATGTAATAAGGGCCACCCTGCAAAACCAGCCTTTGTTTAAATGCCAGTCAAACAGTAGAGGAAACTGATCCCAGCGCAGGAGCAAACTGCTTTTTCAACCACTTTTGTTTCTGATGCAGCTCAAAGCAGAAAAAATGTACATTGTGAGTGAATGACACTACTGTACCAAGGCCCTTACTCAGATGTCCAAACACTGTGCACACCTTTGAAAATTCATTCTGCCCCAGATCTGTTGATGTGCAACACCCCCTTTGGAGCTTACAGTCATCCTAATGGGAGCAGGGTAGGAACAACAGCAAACAGTGGACAATGTATTTTCAAAACTGAACCAGAAAACAAAATAAATGTGCTCATTCTCAAGAGCTCTATATACATATGTAATAGTATGATCCTACTTTGGGGAGGGTTTGTTTATTTTTTCACCTTAAAAAGGTAACAAAGTGATGAACACAATAAACTGTTTGAAACACAGAGGACAGCTGAAACTCAAACCTCAAAAGACAATTCCCAGGACTGAGAGTCCATTACCATTAATTCTGTTCATCTGCTCTGTTACTTCTTGCATCATTTGTTTTTCAGTCCTTTCATTGATGGATATCTGTTGAACTGAGAAAAATCCACTCCATATTGGTGGTAATAATAATAACAACAATAACAATAACAATAATAATAATAATTATTATTATAATAATAATAATAATTTTTTTTTTTAATCTGCAAGACTGATAAGTTGTACCCTAGTCCTGCAGCAGTGGTACCAGCAGGCCAGTAGGGTGTGTTCCCTGCCAAAGTCACAAACTGTCTGTGGCAATGATCACAATTTTGTCATGTGCTTATGCAGTGGTAAGTAACGAAGGCTTCCTAGTGCTGCCATAGAAATAACACCACCAGATACTAGGAGTAATAATGAACTCTGAAAATTAAAATGGCCATCTTCAAACCCAGCTATCCTTGGCATTAAGCCACTAATCCCTATCAACCTGGCTTTATTTCGTGGTCAACCACCAATAAGTGTATTAAGTGAACATTAGATGTTATTAAGCTCATTACACAACTGATGAAGTGCCACTTCTCCTCACACTAATTGAGGAGGGACTGCTTTTTCTATTGAAGTGAACGATCACAATTACAAGTGTTACTTTATTACCAATGGCAAAATGCTGTAGGACGCGGGGTTTTTTCTCTCTCTGAGAAACCCCAGCAGAGTTGCTCAGGGAGGAATGACGTGAAGCCAGGGTGGCCTGTCAGGTGTCATGCCGACTCCCTCCACCAGCTCTTGCAGAAGCTGATCAAGATCCTTCAGCAAGTCGTATTGAAATATGTGAAACTTGTGGGTCTGGCATTAATTCTGTGCATCCACTTATTCCACAGACCAGGAGCTGGGGTGTATGGACCAGGCACGATCAGTACCCTGGTTCAGCTGGGCTGGAGCATCAGTGGGACAAAGACCAGGCCTGGCCTTCAGTACAGAGCTAGCTTCAAAGGCCGTGATGGTCATCAGGATCCATCAGCAAATGAGGGTACTGGACTCCAGCTGCTCAGCCGTCCCCACTTCACATAGCTAAGAATACCATCCCACCTCTCCCTCCCACCCAGCCACTAGCAAAACCCCCTCCTCGTATAACCTGAGTGGCAAGACATACTTGAATTAACTTCCTTCTTTCAACAGTCTCTTGAGGGGATCAGATCCCTGAGGGGACTTTACCCCATTAAATAATCCTTGTAACACTCGCTATTCCTCACCTCAAGGCCTATAAAAGTTACACTTTTTCAGTTCTTCTACTGAGCTGCTTCTGTTTCATAAAAAAACATGTTCTTCCCTACAGTGTAGAAATCCTCCCAGTAATTCTAGACACTTGGCACTGAGAACAAAAGCTGATTTAAATATGCACTGATATTGGTAAGCAGAGAGCTAAGAACCAGCCTGCTGAAGCTGCAGAGAAAGACAACATAGGAGCTGATGTTCTCCTTATCTGGAAATGTCAACACTTGATAGGAATCATTTGAGGCACTTGAAACTGGTTCCATTTTGCAGAAACTCAAATTAGCAACCCACAGAGCACAACACTGAAGCAAATGGCTGCTTTCCTTCCAAGCTCTCCAACATAATTTGTGGAGAAGATGCTTTGCTCCCTCAGGAGGTCAGACAGCATATTTTCCAATGAAACTCTAGAAATATGGGGAAAAAAAAAATCTGAGAAATCCTTTGCTAGTGCCAGTATTTTAACTGCATTCTCACATATATAGGCTACTGGTTTTTCTTCAGGGAGGAAAGCATTTAATTTAAAGGTCAGCCCTTATACTTTTCTGCAGTATGGGAGGACTGAATTTGAATGAACTTCAAATTTAATTTCAAATAATCTACTTTGAATGTACTGTTAAGCTAGGAATTTCCTAGATATGACTAATAAATGTACAGGAAGAATTTCCTGGAAAAAACAGTAACTAACTACACTCCTTTCTTTTCCTTACAAATTCAAAACACTTCATGGTGTTTTTACTACCTATGACACTTTGTATTTAAGATTTAATATTCTTCTTAAGAAGAGCTAATACGATGTGTTAACTTTTGTCCATTTTATCTCATTAACTCTCAGTTTGGGGGAAGAAAAAAATTGAACAACCTTTTGCATACTGTAAATGTTATAATTCATCATGCCACTCATACGTGGTTTATGTGATTGCTATCATGTGTGCTGATTTAGGACACCGATCCATCATTTCCTGTGTTCCAGGCTGGCAAGTGGCTCTGTGTTAACTCATTCCTCATATGTCCCAGGAATGTGCCCATCAGGAAAAATTCCCTGAATTCTGAGCTCACTGAAGAGCTCAGAACCCATCTTTTCTTGAGAAAAAAGCATGTCTTAAATCTATGGACTGTGTGAACAAACATTGCATGAACACACAAAAAGCAACTCTATGTTTAATAAGGCAGAAGAAAGTTTAAAAATTGTGAATTCTATAAAGAATGGAACAAATATGCCCAGAATATCCAGAGATTTCAGTCAACTATCAGTTAACTGGAAATAATGGCTAAATTTCAGGAAGTGTGAAATATGATTCAATTTGTTTATGCCTCAGGTGTGGCACTTAACAACTTTTAACGATTACCTGGAAGCTTTGTAAACATTTTAAGAATCAGCCTGTCCTTTCTGCATGAAAAGAGCTAGATCCTCAGCTGCCACAAGATTTGTAACAGAAGAATGTCTGTAATTAAGCAACTTACATCAAATATAGGGGCTTTTTTTATGTCTGCTTTTTGGTATAACATCTGGTATTTTGAGACACTAACAGCCTACTCAGGGACCAGCCATCTCCAGCTGCTGGCAGAGCAGTTTCAATGCTTGGCCACAAGCTGGGCACATGGACAGCTTGGGCCATAGGTCACTGGAGGCTGGGGCAGCATCTGACAGAGTTATTACTGTGTGTATCCCTCTCTGGATACTCAAAACTCTTTGACCACCCCATAGAGGGGACACAACATTTATGCACATAGCCGAGGTCAACCCCAGACAGTTATCGCTGCTGTCAGATTCCTTGAGGGTGTCTCTGCTTCCTTTCCCTGTTGGGGACCTTCCTCCCACAAAGGGATGAGGCTAACTTCTTTCCATGTCTCCAAAAAAACTATAGCAGTGAAGACCCTGCCTTGAACTCATGCCACCATCTCTGTTTGGAGAGCTCCTGGGTGCTCCTTCCCACTAGAATTCCGATCTGCTGCTGCTTTTTTTTAGCTGTAGAAAATCAGTTTTCACACAGCTTTGGTAGAATGTCCCTGTCTCCTATCTCTTCAGAGGGAGAGGTGAAGAAGCTGTAATGATATCACACACTGGCGTGGCCCAGCATAGTGGGTGCCACTCCCCTGCCTATGGGGCCGGGACTATGGAGGGCATGGCAGGGTTTGGGACTGGAGCTGGGTAAAATATATAACCATAAGGAGGTATTTGCATGGGAAAGAAAAAGTATTTTGGGAGAAGGTATCCTGCAGCTAAGTTATCAGCCTGCATGGAGATGAGAGCTCCCACCAGAGATCATGGGTGCCTGGAGCCAATCTGGATCATTTTAACTGAAAAATAGGCATATTCTGTAAAGTCTTCTTTTTTCTCCAAAATTCAATTCAGGCAAACTCTGGCTATTGAGAGCAGTTACTGCCTTCATATGAAGAGCTTTGCTTTTTTGAGATTAGTCCAACTTGATTAATTTCTTTCATCTGTGGGAAATGTAATTTCTGAATCACCCTTATTTTGGTCATTTATCAGATCTCAGCATCCTTACTATCTCGTAGTGTTGCTTTTATGGAAATACTGCCTAGAAAATGTTAGGCAAAATTAGTTAATCTCATCTAAATGCATTTGGCATAGGGCTTTGGTTTGAAGCAATTCTTAAAAAACTACAGTTTTATTATGTAAATAGCCAATTTTTCATCTAGCTCTGCTAACTGGCTTGGTTATAAAAGAAGAAGTCGTCATGACCCCCTAAAACAAATCAGTAATGCAAAGTAATGAGTGCTAGCATGAAGCAGAACAGTTTTCTTTTCTGTTGGGGAAGAGAACTTCATGGAGGGCATCAGTCTGAGGCACTCGTTGCGCATCAGCGGAGCCCCATAGGAGCAGCGGCTGGAACAGGCCAGGAGTGCCACAGCAGCAGTACTGGGACCAGCAGATGTGATTCATGGCCCTCAGCCACCACCACGCTCAGGGGTGAAGGCTTGGTGTCCTGGCTTCCTGCCAGATTACAGACTGCTGAACCCCCTCGGCAACGCTCTCAGTGTTTAAAGAGTGGGGAACAAACCATCAAAGGGGAATACTACAGACTTACCAGGATGAAAATACTCTTGTCTCTTGAGTCTTGGTGTATCTGTTGGAATATTTTGTAATCAATGCCCTGTATCTTTTACCTCTCTTTCCTGTTGTATTGGTAAGAAATATCCTGGTGTACCTGTGAGAATGGAAGGCGAGCACTTCAGGAGATTTTGAAGGAGGCATCCCTAAAAACACTTAGCAAGTCTGTTTGCTGGGGAAGAGAACTCCAGTCCTGGGAGCTAGGTTTCCTTGACCCACTTCTTTGCATTTGGAGAGAAGCTGGCGAAGGCAGATGACCATTCTGGCTGCGGGAATGAGAATGGGTGTGTGAGAACATAGCTGTGCTAGTGATGCATCCCAGTGAGGCATCCTTCATACCATCTGCACTGTGGATGGGGAAAAAACTGTCTGGTTCTAGTGCTGGCTTTTTCAGTGATGTGTTGAGCATAACAGGCATGGATGTTTGTTTCCTTTTAGGAAAATTGATATCCTGAAGGCTTCTCTTTCCAAAATACAACACTGGGAATTATTCTCTAAACTTTGAGACATGATGTGTTATCACTTTCTTTTCAGGAGGTTTGAGAAACTGTTATTCCACGTCAGCATGAATCACTATTCTGCTTCTTTGGAAGGAATTTGCCACTGGTAACTGCAAAAAGAGACATTTAACAAGGCATTTAAGATAGAAGGACTATTGTCTAGACCATTTACATTTGTCTCAGGGAAGTCACATGAGGGACTGTGATGCTTCATCTGAAAAGCTTTGCGTATTGTAGTTGGAAGCATGTGGGTCAGAGGAAAAAAGTGTTAGTCTTTGCTAGCTAAGGAAAAGCCTCATTTTACCAAACTCTCCATCTGGTGACCTTTCAACCCACACTTGTTAGCAGAGAGGATAGCTACTTATTTGCACACCGTTTCGTGCAAGCACAAAGCAAACCTGTCAGATAACTGCTGTACTCCTATTCTGCCCTGGTCAGGCAGTTCAAACCTTGCTATCATGTGTAGATGGGGCACTTGGGCACATGGTTTAATGGTGGACTTGACAGTGCTGAGTTAATGGTTGGACTCAATCTTAAAGGCATTTTCCAACCTAAATTACTTTATGATTCTGTGGCCTAGAAACCCTGAATTACCCAGTATTGAGATCAGCAGGCTTACATATTGTTCTCCAGTTATTCAACTGCTAAATGTCCCATCATCCACTCAGAGAACAAAGCCAATACACCTTGCCTGATGATATATTATAAAATAATGAATTATTGCCATGAGCAGTCTGTTAACCACATAGGTGGGGTTGCTGGATGATGTGAACCTCAACAGGAGCCATCAATGTGTATTTGCAGCCCAGAAAGCCACCTGTACCCTGGGCTGCATCAAAAGCAGCTTGGCCAGCAGGTCAAGGAATGTGATTATCCTCTTCTTCTTTGCTCTCATGAGACCACACCTGGAGTACTGCATCCAGGTCTGGAGTCCTCGACACAGAAAAGATAGAGACTTGCTTGGAGCAAGCCCAGAGGAGGGCTACAAAGATGATTAGAGGGTAAATATCTTATAATAATATAAATTACTCCATAGGCTTTGAAAGGATTTGCTAAACATGAGAGGCAGCTCTTGGTTCAACAGAAACTTCCTTGACTAACTTGGAAGAAAATGCTGAAAGATGAGTGCTTTTCAGTCTCACTTCGGTACATTTAATTTTTGGAGAAGCTACCTGTGGGCAAGGCAGAAGGGCTGTGTCCTAAGATCTAGATCTCAAGGATACATTTTTCTTTGCTTATCCTGGCTATTCTGTCTCATCTCTTGGTCTCTTAATATCAGGTCCCCTCAGCACTGATTGCCACTGGTTTGGTACTCTGCACCTCTTCTTCTTTAGCTGAATTCAAATTCACACAAACACATCTCTTGGGACAGTCTCAAGTAGCTGTTCTAGAGTAACACTCTTCTGTCCCAGTCGCTTATGTGCTATCCAGAGATCAAAAACTCTGCATTTGTTTTCCACCTGAGCCACCTTGTGGGCCCTTTTTCTATAGCAAAAGTGTTACTTTTAAGAGGAAAGATACTATTCATAGTGTATGGTTCAGAGCATTGTAGTGGAAACTGATGGAGAAAATAGCAGTACTGTGGGACTTGACTCATCACTGCTTATCACTAGGCTCTTCAATGACCTCTCTGAAATGAATTAACTTGTTTGGATGTAGTTCCCAGCATACCAACAGCTCCACACAAAAAAACCCAAGGAGTCATGTCCAGACATGGATGTGGACATGAACCAAACATGGCTATGGCAACAGAATTGATCCCTTGATTATTGTCCCTGATACTGTCAGGACTCTAAAATACATTCAGCCAAGTTCACCAAGAGATTTTTTTGACACTGCTCTCACAGGGGAAAAACATCTGGGAATTCATTAAGTTAGGTTTAACATTACCTCCCAACCCCTCACAGAGAAGCCTTTCTATCCCTGGAGGTGGGAATCATCTGTCAGGGTGCTCTCTTTCTTACTAGGCAAAGTATCTTGAATGGTGCCCCGGGGGCAATAGTGCTGGAGAAACTTAAGCCACTGAAAATGCAGTGGGTCCATGTGAAGTGGTTTCCATAGAATCAGAGAATGGTTTGTTTCAGAAGGGACCTTCAAAGGTCACCTAGTCCAACGCCCCTGCTGTGGGTAGGGACATCTGTCACTGTAGCAGCTTGCTCAAAGACCTGTCCAACCTGGCCTTGAGCACTTCCATGGATGGTACTCCACAATTTATTTTGCAACTGAAAGGAAGTGTTCAACAGAGAGAGGTTTCTGTGCCATTCACAATCAGCCAGCTGAGGCTTTGTTATACTTTTTTCAAGCACAGATCGTTCAGATGCTTCTAGACTCCATCCTTGCTTTTTTGAATCACTTATGGCAAAAATTAGGATGAACAACAATGCCAGCCTCCAGAAGCCAACATGGTGTGCTCCTGTTTGGGCACAGGACCCTCTGATCTGCTGGTACCACATCTCTGGCTCCTCTGAAAGGGAAAATGCAGCAAAGAAGATATTCTTGGTGATGCTTTCCCACATAAAGTGGGGTTGTTGTTCCGAGGGCTCCTTCTCAGGGACAAAGGTCTTGGCAGCAGCCATGCTGCTCCAGAGGTGAGGGAGATGCTCTGAACCCACAAATATGATCACAGAGTGTTTGACTGCACAGTCAAAGGTAAGGCACCATAAAAATGCTCCTACTGTGCTGCATCTGAAGTGTGCCAAACCCAGCCAGTGAGGGGTGGGATCTCCAAAGGTTTATTTAATAAATTTCTGGATGGGCTGTTGAACAGGTGGGTGGGGAGGTCTGAGCATTGCTGGCCATGCCAGTGACATGATGGCAGCACTGCTGATCAGTATTTCCAGTGATGAGGAGCAAAGTGCTCACTATAACCCATGTCAAGGAGGGGTTAACACTCAGCTTGCTGTGCTTTGGTGTTGAATCCAGCAGTTGGCAGTTTCCAGCCTTTGCTTGAGGAATTTATCAACGTGAAAATGAACAACTGTCGTGTTTTCTATTTCTTTTGCAGGACCGCTGGGCAGATTTCTCAATTCTTCCAGCTCTGTGGCAGAGCTAACTATTCAGTGGGATTGTCCTTTTCTTCCTTTCCTTCCTACCATTCATTTTTCCTCTCCAGACCAGGACACCTGGAGGCAGCATCTTCCTGATGCCCATGGAGAAAGCCACCAACTCAAAACCTATTTACATGAATGTACACCATCACATGGAAGTTTCTTTCTCTATCAGAATAATAAATTGGGGTTTTTTCTCCACTCAGATTAAAGGTAACATAAAAAGTGTTTTATCTGCTTTGGGCTGTGCTTTGGGTTTCTGGGTTGTTCCATCAGCATCTGCTGATAGTGCTAAGCCCTGAAATGTGAAAACCACTACTTTGGCTGTCACATTACCAATGCAGTGATTATTTTTGTGATGCCTGCACAACACACACAGCAAATACATGCATAATTTTAACAGGCTTCTTTATGGGGCCAAAACTTTGGTTTATATTGAAGCAATTCTGAAATAGCATCTTTGTCTGCCAGGCACTGGTTGCCTGCCCATAGCTAAGATCAGGCTTTGCTCCATACCCTGAAAAATTATGGATTTCAAATTAATTCGTGCCTTTTAAAAAACACAAAGGCCCACAAATATTCCAGGCAAAACTTCAGATTATTGCCCAGTGAGACAATAAGCTGTAAGTGCTCTGACCTTACAGTATCGCTAAATTATTGTGTTCCTGAACAATACTGCATTGTGGAAACAAAAAGCACTAGTTGCAGCCTTCTGTTATCAATCAGCCAGCAGCACAGCAATAAAGTTATTTAACTCTCAGAAGCACACAAATCAGTACCACTAGGTATGGAGCAGAAATGGACAGCCAGACCTTGATGTTTAATGAATTCAAAATTACTCTTAGTTCATAAATGGCTGACTTAAGCAGAGTGAGTGACAGCACATGACAATTGTGAGTATCCGTATTTCCCAAAACCTAAAAGAGGCATCTTAAACCACAGCAAGTCAGGGAGAGCACAACAGCTTGGCAATTGGAACTGCTTGGTATTTTTAAAAGTAGTTTTCAATTTCTAGCTGATGTCACTAGCTGAAATGAATAGGGTCCATGCAATTGTGGCACATAGTCTGTGTTCCTAAGGCTTGGGCCTCAGCCTTTTCAATTAATTCAATTATGTCTTAAAGTCCTACTGAATCAATCTGGGGTTGGTTTTTAGATATGCTTATTTAATTTGCACTTCTCTTTTTATTTTTGCACAGACACTTCTTGACCTCCAATCCTCCCTACCTGGTTTAGGGAAGGATGTTTATGGTTTGTTTGGGGGTTTTTCTGCTGTTTTTTTGGGGTGGGCTTTCTTGCTTTTCGTTTGTTTGGTTTGGTTTACTTTTGTTGTTGCCGTTTTTGGCTTTATTTGGTTTTGTTTGGGTTTTTGATGCTTTTTGCTTTTAATTCTGTCATGGGAAGGAGTTAGGGAGGAATGTACGCAGAGGGATGTGCGGGCGTATGGCTACACCTGTGGTGTGGGCACTCACACGTACAGGCTCTCGGGCGTACAGGCGCTCGCAGGAGCAGGTACAGGCGCGCATTTACTCCCAGTCACGGGCGTCCGGAGGACGAGGAACTCAACCGGCTGCGCGGTCGCGGAGCGTCCCCTGCTGCCCATCCGCCGCCACGACGCTGGGCTGGAGGGACACCTGTGATCCTTGGGATAGGGACACCTGTGATCCTTGGGATAGGGACACCTGGGGTCCCTGGGATAGCGACACCTGTGATCCTTGGGACATGGACACCTGGGGTCCTCGGGATAGGGACACCTGGGGTCCCTGGGACGTGGACATCTGGAGTCTTTGGGACATGGACACCTGGGGTCCTTGGGATAGGGACACCTGGGGTTCTTGGAACACGGACACCTGGGGTCCTTGGGACAGGGATACCTGGGGTCCCTGGGACGTGGACATCTGGAGTCCTTGGGATATGGACACCTGGGGTCCTTGGGACATGGAGACCTGGGGTCCCTGGGACACGGACACCTGGGATCCTTGGGACATGGACACCTGGGATCCTTGGGATAGGGACACCTGCAGTCCTTGGGATTGGGATACTTGGGGTCCTTGGGATAGGGACACCTGGGATCCTAGGGATTGGGATACCTGGGGTCCTTGGGACACGGACACCTGGGGTCCTTGGGACTGGTCTCACACCTGCTTTTGTG
Source organism: Corvus hawaiiensis (assembly GCF_020740725.1). Classification (NCBI taxonomy): domain Eukaryota; kingdom Metazoa; phylum Chordata; class Aves; order Passeriformes; family Corvidae; genus Corvus; species Corvus hawaiiensis. The sequence continues at coordinate 46,902,839 of NC_063213.1, forward strand.
AGAAGCATGTCCCAGGTACCCACCCGACCAGCTGGAATTTTCCCGAAAGCTCACCACATGTGCCTGGTAAAAACTCTGTTGTCTGAAATGAGCACATGGGACCTCACAGTACCTCCAGGGGAAGGCTAGCCTGATGTCCTTCCTGCAGGTAGGGAGGAGCCACAGGCCTCACAGCCAGGGAACTCTCCCCCTGGTAGAAGCATCTTTCAGTTTGGGCTGAAAACCAGATGACCTAAAGCCCAGTGTTTCCACTGAACAAGAATCGTGCTTTCTGGCCACCTCTCTCCAGTCTGACCCATATGCCCCTGTTTTCCCAGCAGAGCATATTCCCTTCTACTGTATGAGGGAAGTGTGTGGCACTGAATAGCAGCATTGCCCATGATATATAATGATAAAAAAGAAGTTTCCTCAGAGGTTCACAGGTTTTCTTGTCATTTCTCTGCCACAGCAAGTGAAAGGGATTTGTAATTGTGCATATTTTGAAAAGATGAGATGAAATATTCCTGCAGCTGAAGTTATACCTATGCAGAGCTGACTGTGGGAGCTGAGACCTAACACCCTTACCCTAATTATTTGGGCATGAGCACATCAGAGTAATCTGGAGCCGAGGCAAGAGGAGGTGGCTAAACTGTCCACATCATCCAGATTAGTCAGGGACCAATGCCAAATAGTCTCACCTACCCTTAAATAAGTACACAACTGGTCAGTGGGCAGGATGAAAAGCTTGTGTCGTGATGTGCAGTGAGATTGAACCTCCCTCAAACCTGCTCTCCACCTTGACAGGGGTGGGGTGGAGGTTATGTTGCCTTTGAGCCCAAGGCTGATCTTTGGGCCTTCTGGCCAATGCAGAAATTCTCTGCTACCTGTTTAAGGCATGCTGTGACCTGGCCTCATTCTAGGATTGCCAGGTAGTCTGGATTATAAAGGATATCTTACATTATATTTGCGTTAGAAGTCCTGCATTAAAAGTTTATGAGTAATGGACTTCCTTGGATGTTTGCTGCATCCACTGCTTGTCTGACAACCCAAAAACTGTAAGTCCAGAGACACATCTGTTGCACACAAGCAAATAAATAATTTACTATATTTACTATAAAATTATCCTCCATGCGCAGTGAGGTGCAGCTCACTGCACGAATGCAACTCATCAGAGAATATCCCGAATTTTGATAAACAAAATGTACCAGCCCTGCCTAATGTGCAGCCCTTTTTCTGCAAAAGTAAATATCCTGCCATGGGCTGCTGGCTTATAAATCATGGGTTTTATTTCTCCATTGCAGGAATGTACTGCAGATTTATAAAACATTTAAGACCCTGTGGTTAATGTTTCATCTGTTCATGAATATCCTGAGGGACCAAACTATTGTTTAATCTTCTACAAAAATAACCATGATTTATACAAAGTTGTTTGAAACATATTTCTTTTATTAGCAATTCCATTGAATGCCAAAACCAGAACCTAGATTTATCTACCATTCATGCTACCTGTATAATATACAATGCTGTGTGCATTAAGTAAGGAAAAAAGTAAATATTGCCCCTCTTGAGTGAAGGTCTACAGGCAGATAACTTAATTTTTAAGGTGATTTGGATCTAGATCAACATCCAGCAGTCATATGAATTAATAGAGCCCTGAGTGTGCTACAGATCTGAAGCACTCCTTGTCTGTAAAGTGACTTTGCAAGTCAAAATCAAATGCCATGAAAAAATGAGTTTTGTTTGCCTTGTCTGGCTGCCAGTGTGCTGCTTGGATTTCCTCATGTGGTTCAGGCTGGACACAAGGCACACTAAAATCACCAACTTTTGAAAAACCGACATAGAAAAACAAGATTTAAAGTGGGAATCCAAATTAGAACCTGCTGCAATTGTAGAAGTTCTGAAAAGGTCTGTAAAAATGCGGTGACCAAGGGGCTTGTGTGTTATCAGGTGTCACAGACTCCATTTCCTTGAAGTTACTGGAGAAAACATTCTTTCTCTCTGACCCACAGACTCTGAAGGCAACATGTCATTTTGCATCATGCTACATGTCCAGTCATTTACAGGCTTAGCAGCCTTGAGGCCACCCTCCACCTGGAACCAGCCCATTCCTACCAGCAGGACAGGCCCCAGGTCCCAGCCTGATCTCAATCAGCACTCAGGAGGAAGAAATAACAGAAAAAAAAATGGGGTTCAACATCAACACCTGGGATGATGCATACGAGCAAGGAAGGCAGTGATAAATATTTTTATTTAGTCACTTCTCAAGGGGCACATTAAAGGAGGAAGTGTGTTTGTTATTCCCAGTCAGAAACAGCAGTGGAGCTTGGGGGCTGAGGTTGAAAGTGCATGTCAGTAATTCAGTGTAGAATATATTATAGGGATTTGGTGTAATTATCAAAAGCAAAACATAGAAATGAAGAAAAATTCATTCCTGCTCTCAAATTACTTTTGGTCAGAAAGTTTTTGTTTTTTTTTTTTTTAATTTGAAAACCAGAAGCAGAGTCTCAGGTTTGCACCTCTGCACCTTCAGTTTTCAAGCCTGTCTGAGAGCTTCAGAGTTTTCTACACAGAGAAAGCAAGATATAAGGAAAAAGAAGTTAAGCTGAAAACTGTTTTCTCTAAGAACACTAACTTAGTTAATAATTACAGGAAGTTCAGAATTAAAATTACAATTTAACAAGTTCTCACATACCATAGATAGGTTAAAACTTCAGAATGTTGCTAATCTGCTCACAAAACCAGAACTTGCCTCGTGGAGACAGAGTAACAAGCATAAGAATGTAAACAGAGGATACTGGCATTTCTGATCATGTTGAACTAAAAAATTCTCTTGCTTTTCAGTTCTATGTTAGTACAGGGAAGTACATGAATACAAAACTCATGTGCTTGAATTCTACCTGACTTAAGGATATATTATTTCATTCTCCATTCAAGACCAATGCTAATTTGTAGTATCAGTAAGTGCAATTCAAAATGCGACATTCAGAATCAGTGTATGCAATTCTCATGACATCAAGGAGGGTAAAGATGGGCCTTGGGTTTCAAACCTCCTTTCACGAACACTATGGCTGTGCCATCTGGAGAGTGGCCAGAGAGAAGAAAGGATTGAATCCATGAAGTGAGGAGAAAGATGAAAGAGAGATTCCACTGACTTTACCTGATGCAGCTTCCCTGGGCCAGCTGGTATTAGAAGAGAAATGTACTTTGTTTAGTGAAAGATGCCCTCCTGTCTTGACATTCTTCCTTGTCAGGAAAGAGAGGTTGATAGCACCAAGCGCTCACTTACTCCGTGAGTTTACCTGCTGTGACAGAGTCTCTGAAAAGGAGAGTCAAGAGCCAGCACAGATCTCAAAAACAAACAAACAAACCAACAACCCATAACAAAGCAAAACCCGAAAAACTCCCACAAAAAAAACAACAACAAAATCCCCCAAACAAACTAACAAACAAACAAATTCTACTACTCTTATCTTGCCCTTATTTTGGTCATTCCAGCAAGGATTGTCTTTCCTCTTTCTCCTCTTTTTTTTCCCCTTAACTTTAAGACTATTCTTAGCTATTGATATCCTACAATTAATTATTTGGGTTTTATTTTACTGTAATTTTTGGCACAGCTCTCCTTACTGAAATTCTCAGCTGCCAAATGAGGTAAAAACAGATACAAAAATGTTCATTCAATATCTATGCATTAAAAAAAACATTCTAGCAATAAATCATTGTCTTATTTGTGGTTTCTTTCACTGTCTAAATGGCTCTTTTGGGCAAATCACTAATCTTAGCAGCAGTGGAGTAGTAGGGAAAGAGCTACATTCTGTCTAATTTTACTGCAGGTGTGTAGGATACCTGTGCTGTCAGAAATGCTAGAGTTGTTTGGCAGAAGAACTTCTTCTGATCTTCTTCCCCAGAGGTGAGGGTAGCCTTTCACTAGGTAACAGCCATAGTATTAAGCATAAGGGACAAAAACTGTAAAAGCCAAGCCCTCACCAATATCGCAAATGGGGTATTTTTAATCAGGATAGATGAAAATAGATATACACTCATGAGCTGTAAAAGGGAAAAGACTGCTGAAAAGCAAGTGATACATCACTCTTCCACTTAACTTTCCCCACAAGGTTCTCAGGATTCTCCACATAAAAAAAAAAAAAAAAAAAAAAAAGAAAAGTCTGGATCCCTCTTATTTTATTATCTGCTTTGGAAATCAGTGCAGATAAGGTGGTAAAGATTTGAGGGTTCAGGCTCACACAGGAAATCTCATAAGAAGGGAGTATGGTCCTAAGCAAGTTCCCTCCTCCCCAGCTGACAACTGGGACCAGATTTCCAGCTCCATTCTCCTGACTCCAGGGGCAGCAACCTTCCTGTCAGGGCCCCCTGTGCTGGGTAAGCCCCACCAGATAGCTGGCACAGCACAGCCTCCCACAAACTTATTTTCAGGAAAGCAATTCACAGCAATCCAAAATGGCCTAGAAATGTTCTACCATAATTGAATAGGTACTATGTTCAGTTTAATTGGCTAAAAAGCTATACTTAATAGAAATAAGCTGTAATTCTACCCACATTTGACTCGTATCATATGTGGCAGAAAGTGTAGCAAACAAAAGATCAGGAAGCAAATTTAGCCTCAGTTTTTATTTATCAATTAATTTCAGTGGCTACAAAAGACTTCCAGTTTTGTCCCTAATAAAAATAGTTATATTTCATAGATAATGTGCTCAAAATGTATTATGATATCCCTGTGGATAAGAGTGAAAAAAAGAATTTGGACCAAAATAAAAGGCACAGCAGTGAGAAGAAATCTCATTCTGAGCAGAAATCTTTCTACTTGGTTACCACGCAATCTAATTCTGACAGTGCACTCGACTTGAAAAATGACATCCCCATCTCTAAGAATTGAAAGGTGGCAGAAAAAGCAGGCACTCGGTGCTTTAGTCTAAAGCAATTATGAGCTCCTCACAAGCTCGAAGACAAGAATTGATTTTCATTTCTAGATTATCAAGAGGTGGGGGTAAGCAGGTCAGGAAATCTGACCCTATCTTGACCTGCTGGATTGGATTGTTCTCAGACCTGTTCAATATTGAAAAGGATTGTTTGGGATGGGAGAAAGGGAGGAGGAGCAGAGAAATCCTTTGGCATGTTTCGTGGCCACTGATATCTAAGCATGCTTTTTTTTACCTTGCTTTATGGTCTTAGTAATTCAATATCTAGTAATTTAAGGTGCTTATTTGAAAGACATTTCCCTGTGAGTGACCAAATCTGATAAAGACAGCAAAAACTGCAGACTTCTGAATCAAGGGAGTGTAAAAGTAATATAGAAATAAGCGCAGTCTGGCCTCAGAGGGGACCTGTAAATCTTTAGATCACTCCTGTGCTATACATATACCTATAAACCAGCCAGTTGTCCTGTATTTTTTGCTATTGTGGTGATCCAAAATTTGTGTAACACTATCTGTTTCAAAAGACTCCAAATCCTTGCACCATTACTTGGCTTCCACAGAAATTTTGCCATTTACCGAGGTGAAGCACTTGCAGCTATGCTTTAAACTGAAATACGATGAAACTTTTCTAATTCAAGTTCAGAGTGCATCACTACTCAGACTACTGAAAACTGGAATTACTGTAGCATTGCTTTGTTTTTCTGTAGGTGCTTTAAACTCATGTGCTTTTTCTTTTTTTTTTTTTTTCCCATTACGAAGGAGCATTTTGTCTACAAGGAATAATACACAAACTAAACAATATCTTCAAGGAGCAGGTGTGAAAAATACAAACCTTGTAGAGGAACTCAAAGCAGCAGGGGGTCAGGAATAGCTCAAACACTAAGCCCGTGTTGTGTTTTAGCCTGGCAGGCAGCTAAGCACCACACAGCCATTCCTCAGTGGAATGGTGGAGAGAATTGGACAAAAATGTGTGAGTTGAGGTATAGACGGTTTAATAGGACAGAAAAGGAATGGAAAATAGTAATAATGATAACAACAATAAGAAGAACTCTGAAATCATTAGAAAAAACAAAACAAATGATGCACAATGTTATTGCTCACCACTCACTGCTCAGACAGTTCCTGAGCAGTGCTCTCTGGCCAGCTGTCCCCCCCCAGTTTATATACTGGGGTATATATGGCATATGGTATGGAGTAACTCTTTGTCCAGTTTGGGTCAGATGTCATGGCTGTGTCTCCTCCCAACTTCTTTTGCCCCCAGCCCACTTGCTCACAGGGCAATGTGAGAAGCTAAAGAGTCCCTGACCACTGCTTAGCGACAACTAAAACATCAGTGGGTCATCAACATTATTCTCATCCTAAATCCAAAACTCAGCACTGTGCCAGCTACTGGGGAAAAAAATTAACTCCATCCCAGCTGAAACCAGGACACTTTTTGTATGGGTTACCATAAATCACCTCTAGCACAGCTAATTTCTTCAGGTCCAGGATATCTCTCTCCGTGCTGATCCACTTGCCTGGGTGATATATAATATCTTCCTGGAAGGGATACCTTTCCTTCTCTCCTGAACTGGAGGCATGTCCAGAGGCTGAGGCCTCATGCCCCTTTTCCAATCATTTTTTCCAATCAATGCCTGTTTCCCTAGAAACAGATCACAGCTTTTTGGCTTCCCTACCCTCTAATTCCAGGCTACTGGCCCAGTTATCCCAGCATTGGAACAGACAGGTGACCATGTGCTCACCTGGAAAATGGCTGAAATCTATTCACATATCCCACAGGAAACACAGGGATACAGATTGGGTGGTTACTGCTTTGTTTATGAGGTCTGTGTCTTCTTCCTTCCGTTCTCATGATGGCCTTGCTTTGGAGTAGTCTGCCTCATCCACTTCTTCCCTTAAGTAAGGGAAGAGTTTCTTCCTTTATTGGATGGGTGGACTTTGGCTTCCAACATTTCTCCATGTGTATAGGAGTGACTGATAATGACATGGGTTGGTTCTCTGGTTCAGCCACGTCATGGGGGTTGGAGTAGCTGCAAAACCTATCACTTTGTTGTCAGATTAAGAGACCTGCTCTTGCCCTTGAGGGTAGTGAGTGGTGTTGAACAGGGCTCAGTGGGTGTAGGCCAGGCCTCAGCATGTTGCAGTGATTTGTGGCTCTCAGAAACAGCCAAGGTGACAGCTCACTTTTACCAAATATTTTGCTAGTTTTTCAGGGTTCTGCTCTTGTTTAGGGATAAGTCCAAAGTATTGGACGTGCCTACTGTCCTAGGTGCTTGCCCATACTGTCCTATACACCCTGAAACTCACAACTGTCCAGCCTCCAGGTAGATCTCTGGATGGTATTCTTAAATAGATATTTAACTTTAAACAAGATCTGGAGCACATTCAGTAATGTAAGACATATCAACAGAAACATGCCAGTCTGAACATCCCAATAATAATCAAAATTCTCAGGAGCTATTGTAACTAGCCTGGAGAATAAGGAAAAGGGGAAGACAAAAAGGAGGAAAGGAGGGTGAAGGAGTGGGGGACACCTTGCCCCACTTTGTCTCATCCATAGCTTGGCTCTCTAAGGAGAAGTCATAAATTATTACTAATTATTACTAGTTTCGTAATTATTACATAATTATTACTAGTTTCTGAGAGATGGCTCCCAGAGTATGGAGGTGGGGGCAGTCTGAGTACAGATACCAGATTAGTCTCATGACCAGCAATTTTATCGTATCAGAAGCCAGTGTCACAAACAACAACAAAATGATAACCTTAACCCGGGCCCCAGAGGGAACATGTACAGCAAGTAAGGTGCTGCATAGTGCAACTCTGAGAACAAGGGCAATAACTCTGTGAGCAAATAAATCAACACTGTGATCAGTGACTATTAAACTAATATAAGGAATGTATATAAAAATTTGTTTTAAAACACTCTGGTCAGACCTGTCATTATCTTCACCCTCTTGGCACCACATTGGGAGTCTGAAAAATGGCTGTTGTGGTTTAACTTGGCTGGCAACTAAACACCACACAGCAGCTTGCTCACTTGTTTTCCCTCTCCCTGCAGCAGGATGGGGGATAGATTCAGAAAGAAAGAGTAAAATTTGTGGGTTGGGGTAAAGACGGTTTAATAAGACAGAAAAGGAAGGGGGAAAATAATAATAATAATAATAACAACAACAACAACAGTAATTATAATTATAATTATAACATCAGCCACAAAACCACCACCACCACCAATAATAGTTGGTTTTGTTGTTGTTATATACAAAATAACCATGCACAATGCTATTGCTCACCCCTCACTGGCCGATGCCCAGACAGTTCCTGAGCAGTGGCCCCTGACCAGCTGTGCCCCCAGTTTGCATACTGAGCATGTTGTCACATGGTATGGAATATTCTTTGTCCAGTTTGGGTCAGTTGTCCCAGCTGTGTCCCCTCTGAACTTCTTGTGCCCCCAGCCTACTCCCTGGAAGGGCAATATGAGATGCTGAAGAGTCCCTGACCACTGCTTAGCAACAACTAAAACATCAGTGGGTCATCAACATTATTCTCATTCTAAATCCAAAACACAGCACTGTGCCAGCTACTGGAAAGTAAATTAACTCTCTCCCAGCTGAAACCAGGACACTCAGCTGTTAGATTAATCACTTCCAGAGTAGTGGGCTCCCACTCTAAACATGGTATAGGGTGTATACAGACAGCCACCACTAAGATATTGCCATTTCTGCCAGAAATGCTGCAGCTGCTTAACAGCCCACATTGACAGAAGCCCTCAAAGGAGAGAAGGGGAAACAAATACTGCACTAAACATTGAGCCAACTGTAACTGCAGGACTGCTACAGAGAAATGGAATTGGTCACTGGGAATTCTGTTACTGCAACCATCTGGTTTCCCAAATCTTCAGGAAAAATGAGGGTTTTATGAAGGGGTGATGGAAGGAACAAGCAAAGCCATGCAGGCATTTCAGCTCAGTGTAGGCACTCAGGGCAGTGGGGCAGCCACTAACACACAAAGAAATTATGTTTTCTGTAAGAATTGGTCTGGCTAACACATTATAGTGCCCAGCTTTTTCACTCCAATTTTAAACTGATGTGAACCTTTAAAGTAAGAATAAACAGGCCACTTTGCCTTTTTCCTGATGTATTACTGCCCAAAATCAAGCAAAAAATGAAATGAAAATGTCTAAAATGTCCCAAAGTAGATCTCTGCTGCTACTAAACTTCTTCAGTGAGCCTTACAATCTGGTCTGTGCAAGCAGACTATATTCAAAATAACAAATGAACATGTAAGTGTGATTCTAGTGTCTTGCTTCTTGATTCTCAAGCAGGAATGTGAGGCACAATGGCTCTGCATACATAAATGCTATAAAATTAGTGCAGACAGCTGGCAAATCATTAATTAACAGCAGTAATTATTTCAAACCAGTGCTCTGGGGACTCCACAGGAAATAGGAAGTGCACTGTTCCTGCTTTCATTTATGCCTCTGACCTTGTTTCTTCACCATAAATAAGAAGAAAAAAACAATCCATGTCTGAGCCAGGTTATCACACAAGCCACAGCCAGTAGTCCTTGAGATAATGCACACTCTGAAGGAGTCTCAGCACAGAAAGCTTTCTTCAAGTATGCTCCAGCATCAGACAGATGCAAAAACGACTCTGGAATACTATGCATACAGTGCTAGATAATTAGTCACAAAGACTATTCTAAATAATTCAAAATTAAAAAAAAAAAAATAAAAATAGAGGTAGGTTTTGTCCCCTTCTATTGTAGCCTAATTTCAACATCTTAGATGATTCATATTGTTCCCTGGATTGTCCCCAGGAGTATCACACAAATGGAACTGCACATAAATGCTAAGCTAATATGTAAATGAGAAATAATCTCAAGATTTATCTACGAACTCCAGCTTCTTTTAGCAAATTAATTCATTGACAGCAGAAGGGTTACTGTCTCTCTGTGAAACATAAGAGGGAAAATGTTGGTTCACAGAAGATTTATTTCCATAATAGACCTAACAGGTCCAATAATTATTATAGTTCACCATGTTGTTGCCGAGTTTGTACTGAATATTGCATTCCCTGTTAGCATAAAATATATCTGCAGGGAAAAGACAAGGAGAACAATTTAAAATGCATAATATTTTCTCCTGAGGATGAACTCTACTAGAGTATCATCTCCATATGCACAAGATGGAAGTGATAATCTGGAAATTATGTACTAGTAAAGCCCTGGGGAACAGGCAAAGACAGTTATGCTATGGCAATGGAAAAAATGGCTGTTCTCAATGAGCAATTTGTGCTATCCCTTCTATCATTACCAAAAAAAGGAAAAGCAATTCTTTCTGTTTTGAGCTGGCAACACTATGGGTTCTATCACCCCAGAGCCAGCCTGAACCTTTCTGGCACCGTTGGGAAGATGGGGATGTGAGGACAGGGGTTTGGATAGAGAGAACCACACAGACAGACTGCCCAGGGCTGGGAGGAGGCAGGGTGTGGGCACCTCCAGATCACCCAGGCTCCACAGGGCTACAGTTCTGCCCCTCTCTTTGCGGTCAGCACAGCAATCCCAGAGCTGGATGCCACGTGCCGCATGGGAGCGGGGATGGCAGATGCATGAGGACGCCCACTGAAGTGGCAAAACCCGCGTCTTTTCTGCCTCCATAGGAAAAGACTGAACCTTACACCTGTCCCTGACTTTGTGCATCAGAAACACACCAGTTTCCCAGTGCCTCTGCAGTTGCCGTGTGCGTTTGGGCTGGCAAAGGGGAAGATTTTGCTCTTTGCTATTTTCTTTTTTTCTGTTGATATTGATCATGATTTCTTGTTCAAAAAACATGGAATGGGTATTTTGACTTACTGGTGAGAAAAGGGGCTGAGTGAATAAAAAAGGTTCTACAAAACGGTTTAGCACAGGCAAAAACCCAAACAAACCTGAAGTATTTGTATAACCGTATATTTAAACTATAGACCTGGCCAGGAGATGTCAATTCACCTTGTGTGCTAACCTGAGCTAACACAGCTCGTGTCTCTCTAGGATGTCACTCATTCCTGTCGCTTCCCTTACTCTGTTTCCCTTTTATCCGTTCTGGTTTGCTGCCGGTGATTCAAACCAAGGGCTGAGGCAGCACTTCGGGGCTGCGGTTCAGTGTTCCTGCAGTCCGCCAACCCTCCTGCGGCAGATTAAAGAACTACCTCAAGCCTGCTTTTCTGCACGGGCGATAACACAGCGCTCCTGCTCTGAGAGAGGAGAGCTGCGAACCTGCCTTCCTTTCTCAGAGGAGCTCCAGAGCTCATGCTACCGCCTGGACAAGCCTGAGACCATGCACACTAACGGAGTTTTGAGTGTCTTAATCATTTTATCACATGACGCTTCTGTTTTTCTATTCTGCAGTCCAGCAATGTCCAGGATGGCATTCACAATCATAAAGATCTGGTTTTTGTAAAGTTATGAGCACATAGGTATTTTTTTTTTTTTTTTTCTTTTTCTTTTTGAAGAAGGCAAGGTAAGGTTTATAAAAGCCCTGTCTGTCACATGGGGCTCACAGTGAACAGTCAAGGCACATGAGTGTGATAGACTCTACCAGGGGTGACTAATTCAAGCAGAATTAGAGGGCCAGGTCTAGAACTCACAATTATAATGATCTAACGTGAAACAAATTCCTTAGCTGGCTCACAGTTACACCACCGAAGTGGTGGTAAAATCATTCTAGTCCAGCAGAGATCATGATCAGAAGATTTCTATTACTGCATTTCAGAAGCTCATGACTTGGAAAAAGCTCCAAACAAATAACAAAACCGAGAGCAAACTATAAAGCACAAACTAAAAAATGAGTTTCAAGTGTTCAACTTGTCCAAACAGCAGTCCTTATGCCACTAAAAACACCTAAGAGAAGAAAAAAATCTGTTACTTAACTGTTACTACAGTGTGCTTTAAATGAGCTCTTTTTTTTTCCCCCCCGTGTCTGGAAAGCACACTTTCTGCATTTGCTTTACTTTAAAGTAGGCTTCAGTTTGTGCTTGGTATAGGGAAAATTGATCTTCTGACGTAGCCATGAATTATCCCTGATATTTTTGACTTATGTCTACAGGCTGAATGTTTCTGGCATGCAAGAGCTCTGCTATTTCTGCCTCTGTTTCTGTTACTGTTTCCACACAATGCTTCGTATTTCTAAAAGTCTTTCCACAGTGACTCTTGGAGCATTGAAGACAAGGTTCTTAACCTGCTTCAGTAAGGCAAACTCTGAGTTACTACCTACAGACCTGTAAACTGAGAGAGGGTCACACACCTAGTCAGTCCCCAGGGTCAGAAACAGAAACCAGGAATTACACTCTGCTATCCTGCCCTCATCACCAGGGAGTACAGCCTCAGGTGTAAACCATTTTTGAATCTCTGTTGCAAAAATTTTCACTTAAGGACTCCCCACGTAGTTAACTGCTTCACTCTTTCTTTCTGTGAGCAGCTACCTATTTAACATATTGGGATTAAATAAATAAGTGTGGAAGAAAAAATCTGTTTCTCTAACATACATAAAATGTACATCATCTGCAAAATATGTTGAGTAGCTTTTGTGCAAATCACAATAACTGTAACATGAGAAAAATAGATCTAATCAGATTTCATGCTTATTCATTCTTTGGCATTGCATGAAGCACAATGATTCCTTTAGGCATAATCCAATGCCTGTCAGTCTTTGGGAATACTCCCACCTATTTTATTGTGGAACAGATCTTGATTTAAGAGACGCAAAAAGGAAAATACATATAAGCGTTGGCAAAATTAAAAGTGGTTTATTCAGACAGATATCAGTCCCAGATGAAGTGAAGTAAGCGATGATGAGTAACTCCATGATAAAGGATTATGAAAAAGCCTGCACTGGGAAACACTATTTCCAACAATGTAAATCTAGTCTTGTTTTACACCCTGGTGTATTTCTATCCCTTATATATGCCTGTATTACCAGTTCTTTGGGCTTTTTTTATTATCCATACAGCTACATAATCCTTTTAAAACTCCTACTAAGCTATTTGGATCCATAGAATTTTCTGCCATTGTGTTTCAGACATCTTGATGAACTATATCTCAAAAGTAATTTAGAAAATTAAGCCAAACCAGGATTTAAAACACAATAAAATAAGCTGACACCAATTGTTCAGTGACTGAGATTTTTTTTTTTTTTTTTTTTTTTTTTTTTTTTTTTTTTTTTTTGCGTTGGCCCGATCCTATATCTTTATCCATCAAAACTTCTTTTGCAGTTCAGGTAAATTAAATTCCAGGTCCTTAATAGCAAATAAATCTGTCAATATCACAGATCCCCAGCTAGAGGGAAATGTTCCTACCTACATCAATTTAAGTCGGGTAAAGAACCAAGCTGATGCAGTTGTGTCACCTTCTCCTGCTGTGCTCCTCCTCCACAGGAATCTGTAATAATCTATATGAATAACCAGCAATTTATTTTCATATTTTTAAGTACTTCTAAATGACAGGAAGACTTTGTCTAGAAGAATACACAGTTAAACTAGAAATTAGCCTTGTCATGTGGGTTTGGTACAAAATTCCGTTAGCTTTCACCTCTGTGTTCAGTGGTTTACCGTGCCATTTTTGTCAGCAATAACACAGCAAACATGCACAATTCGCCTATTAAGTTATGTGAGCAGCAGAAATGCTGGAATACAGTATACAAAAATTTTAACAATGTAGAAAAAAAACCTGAAACAAACAAAAAACCCCCAAACAAACCCAAAACGTCCAAACAAAGGCATTTGACATATTTTGAAGTAACTTAAGCACATATATTTAATATAAAAATAACTCCCTCGAAGGCATGCTGTCAAGCACAGAAAAATATGCGTTGCAGACTTGCTCTTTTCCCTCTCAGGCACTGCGGGAACTTCATACATTAATTATTCTAACACAGCGAACTTCAGAATGAGCAGGTTTTCAATACCACATCCTACAGCTGCGTTCTGGGCGTACTTCGAATTTTCTACCCAAGTCTGCTCCCTGAAAATGAGCTACACTCGGTATCTCGTGTAGCTTCCCTGATTGTTCATTATGACATTTATCTTTCTTTACACGGATTTTTCAGTCTGCATTTGCTTGATCCTTAAGCAGGGATTTTGTCTCTAGTTTTGCAGAAGTTATGAACAATTGATCCTAGAAGTCCTGATAAATAGCAAGCATGACTCCATTACCGCTTGCAGGATCAGAGCCCAGTTGTCTCCCTGCTTGACGCCACAGTTCTCAGGCTCTCAATTAACGAAATACACGGTACGATTTAATAGTTTGTGTTTAGAACAAATATTGCAAAAAGCCTTCACGGACAGAGAATTATACATTACAAACCACCCTCGTACAAACTACAACGTGCTGTGTTGAGAACTGTTTGCTGCCGTTCTGAGAGACTTCGGCATCATTTATGCATTTGCTGGGCCAGCTCTGAAGCGAGTTCTGAAGGCACATTTACACCCACAAATTATGCTATATTATTCCCGCGAAGTGTTTATGTCAGTTGTCAATTCGTGCGTATTCAAGAAACACAGCGAAGAACAGCTTGTACAGTACCGTGTCAATTGTGAGGAACAATCTGAAAAAAAAAAAAAAGAAAAAGCTAATAACGGTGAAGAAGGATTATTCACGAATATATATATATAAGTAAGCTTTCAGATGTGCTTTAGTCTTAAGTTGTTAGCTACAAATAAGCCCTTTAAAGCGGTGCCTTCAAGACCACACTGACCACCAGGAGATTTTTGTTCTGAAAGCGACTTTAACGAAAAGGCTGAAATGACCGCTCGAGGAAAGACGATCACTTAAATCGCTACAAATGATCATGGAGAGGTGAAGCTCGGGCACTTAAAAAAGCACGAAGCTGCCTAGAGCGAATAGTTCCAATGCTATTTGCTTCTTTTAAAAACCGCATCGGGGAGGCTGGCGGAAGGTTTGAATTGGCGCTCAGACATTCGGTGTCTCGCAGGCACCGTTCCATTAGCGGAACGTTTTCAATTAACCTCGTAGGCGCCGTTTACACTTTTTCACCGTGACACACGAAGTGATGGATACCAAGAGGGGCGAACAGCCCCACCCTCGCTGCGGCACCCGCGTGTCAGACTCAGCCCCTCCTGGCTTGGCCTGAGCGCTCCTCTCGGCTGCCTCGACCAGCTCTCCCCGCTCACACCGCCTTCCCCCGGGCTGACACCCGCTCATCGCCCCGCGCTCGCGGCTGCTCATTAGCCGCAAACGGGCGGAGCTGGGACCGCCCCTCCCCCCGCCCCCAGGGGTTTCTTTCCTTCCCCCTCCCCTTTTTATCACGCACCCCAGCGGCGGCGGGGCAACACCGGCCTCCTCCGCTCCTTTTCCGCCGGAGCGAAAGCAGCCGGCTGGGGCGCAGCGGGGCTCCACAGCGCCCGTGCTCGGGGGAAGGCGGGCACACGGCGCCAGAGGGGCGGTCCCCGCTCTCCCGGGGCGGGCGGAGGCGGCGGGCACGGCCGGGAGGGGCCGGGAGGGGCCGGGAGGAGCGCGGGGCCCGCCCCGCCCCGATCTCCGCCCGCCCGGCGTCACGCGCACCGCCCACGCCGCCGGCCAATCGCGGGCCGCCCCCGCCCCCCCCGGCAGGGGCCGCCCAGCGCCGGCGCTCCGCGTCCAATCCGCGGCCGCGGGGCGCGCACCGCCCCCTGCGTATTTGCATCCAGCATTTCTATTGGCTGGACGGCACGCGAGGGGGGCGTGCCTTGCGGGGGCGGGGAGGAAGGGGCGCACGCCCCAGAGAAACCCGAGCCGGCGGCCGCCCTCATTGCAGGAGGGCACGGAGACGTCACGCCCCGGGCGGTGCTATTCAAAGCAGGGCCCGTCTCCGCCTCCCGCCCACCGCGCGCACCGCCCAGGGCGGCCCCGGGGCGTTGATTTGCATAGAGGCCCCACCGCATTGCATATGCATGAGGGGCGGGCGCGGGCGCGGGGCGGGCGCGGGGCGGGTCCCGCCGGGGTTTGTGGCGTCCCGGCCCCTCCGGCTCCCCGGGCCCTTCCGCCCCGCCGCGCTAATTGGTGCGATGTGTGGTCCCGGCTCCCCGCTCTCTCTGCTTTCACCTCGGCGCTGTAACCCAAGCCCGCTGCCTCGCCGTTTTAATAATGCTGAAACCTGGCCCAGATGGGAACCATTAGCGGCCCCAGCCCCTCTTGCTGATCTTTATAATCTTATTAGTTTAATGGGTCACGCAGTGCAGGACCTATTTCCTACGGATCAAAGGGAAAACAAACAGGGTAATATCCCATCGGGCTTCCTCCGCGCTCCCCCCACGGGTGCTGCTGCCGCTGGAAGTGTCCCCGCTTATTAGCCCGCACCGGCCGCTGGGTTTAAAAGGCTCCCGGGCTGCTCCCACCCCAGGCGGGGGCTCCCACTGCACCGCACCGCACCGCGGCCGGTCCAAGCCCGGGACTCCCGGTGGCTCCGGACCGGTGCTGACACCGCCACCCAGGGCTGCGGGAGTTTTCCCGCTTCTCCCCGTTAAATCGGGCACGGTTTCCTGCCCTTCGTTTCAACACTCCGCTTTATCAGATACGCGGGAAACATATTGCCTGCCGCATTACCGGGGTATCGTGTTGCAGTATCCGGTGCGGTTTTTTTTGTTGTATTTTTTCCCCCAAAAAGCATGAAAGAGGCATCACATGAGATGGATGATGGAGCCGAATCGGGTACCCTGTGGCTTTGCCCGGCTCACCGAGGGGCGGTGTTTTCCTATCAGTGGCAAAACGCTTATTTGTAGTCCGAGACCCCCTCCCGCAGCCCCTGCAATAACTTTTAGCACAATAAATTAGATGTACGCGCACTGTGGTCCATTACGGAGGAGTGTTTTGTGACGGCTCCTGTCAAAGGTTACCGGCCCTCATGCAGCCGCATAAACCATTTCTCTCGAGGGTAAATATTTGGACTTATTAAAGGACCTGGAAGCTGTGAGCTATAGTAGGGAATAAAGCCCGGGCGATCCCCGCTCCCGGGCAGGCGGATCCGCCGCCCGTGCCAGGGTGCCTCCCTCCGCAATCCCTCCAGCACATACTGCCTTCACCCCATCGCCCCTCTGCGCTGCGGTACCTGGCGGGAGGCACCGCCATCGCCCCCGCAGACCGTCCGCGGGGGGGTCTGCCAGGGCCCCCCGTAGCATAGGCTCAAATCAATTAAACTACGTTTCTTGCTAAACGTACACACATATACATATACAACGTATATAGACGTGTAAAATATTTATCTATTAAATACAAATAAAGTACACATGAATGCAATACCTAGGGAAAACTAAACCTGTGGATGGAAAGCTCCTAAATCGTATCGTTTAACACCCACCGGTGCCCTTTCATGGGTTTGGTGGGAATCCCTACAAAAAGGGTAGCACGTGTGTGCGTGTGGAAGGGTGCGCGTGTGCGGGCACACGCGCGTGTGTGTAAAGAGGGAACGAAATGATTTAATACCCTCGCAAATCTCTGGGATTTTATTTTCCATACTTTTAACGACTTTCCAAAGAGAAAAAAAAAAGATGATGGATTTTTCTTTAATATCTCATAGAAAATCCATTATTTCCGGTTGCGTAGTCTGGCTCGCAAAATATTTAAGACACACAAAACCCCCACTTGTTGAAATATCGGAGATGATATATTGTTCTCCCAGCTCGGAAATTAGATCTCGGTACGTGCGCAGGCAAACCCAGACATTCACTGATTTATCACTACGTGTTAATGGGTATATGTATATGCCCCCTTTAATAATTCCTGCACAGGTTATCCAGCACACTGAGAACTGGACGGTGAGTGTAGCCATATGCACACAAACCACACACATACAGAGTAAACTTTATTTTATTAGAGACTATTAATACACAAGCCCATAAAAATCTACCCCTATATAAATTTTATGGTGGTCTATGCTTTAAGTGCGCCTGCTTGTTCATGGAAAGGGAATTGATATGATTGTATATACACACACTGAGCTTGCTTTTTTTTTTTTTTTTTTTGGTATGTGTGTATTGCAAAATACAGTCAACACTAAATATAAAACGAGTGATTAAAACGCCTTTTGCAAATGTAAATGTCCACATAACGGCCACTTGAAAAATGACAGATGGTGCTTTTCCCTATCCATACAGCCAGTGGAGACTAAGCCAGGTTTTGACTCTGTGTGTGTTTTTTACCATATTTTCCCTGGAAACAGATGTGTATTTTATTATAGGGGAGCGCGCTTTTTTTTCCCTCCCCCTAACCTGCTAATTCCCCGAGTTTATTCGTGCCATAGACAATAAAGCCATAAAGCTGACTGCAGAAATTTGTTTGCCGTAACGACGTGTTATTTGAGTCCCGGCTTTCGGGGCTCTGACACTTGGCCAGATCAAAGAGCCCCCTTAAAAATACCGTGTGATTCAGAGCCGGTGTGTGCGTGTGCAGGGAACGGAGGGGCAGCCCTGGACGGAAACCAGTGAGGGAAGAGCCCGGAGGCGCCTCCGCGGCTCCCGGCACCGCGGCTGGTCGTCCCCCACGTCCCTACCCCGCGCCCCGGGCGGGGCAACTCGAGCTGCTGTGCCCCTTCTCCTCCGTGCCGTTTCCAGCACACGCTCTCTTCCCCTCGCTCCCAGACTCGGGACAAGAGGGTTTAAGGATCGTTTCCCCACTCTCTAGCCACAGGCTCGCTTCCTGATTTTGCGTATATGCCTCTTCGTACTGCATCTACCCCGACGTGGTTTTAAAGCACCGTGTCTAATTGCCTGGTATTAGTTTTGCTACCAGATATCGGCTCCTGAAAAATTACGTATTAGAGAAGCGATACTATAAAGCGGCAGAAAGCAGAATACCTCCTCAAACACGTTTATGGGCTCAGACTGCAAAGATCACAGGCTTCAGGTTTTGCCTTCGGTTTAAATGTTGTCCCGGCACGGGAAGTTATTTGATAAACCTTTAAGCTGTACTTCATAATCTTTACTGCTTTATGGAGCTTTCCAAATCTTTAACACGCTGTAACCTTTTCAAGACAGATTGCCAGACAACATTTCGGTGTTAGGTTTACTTAATGCAATTCTTGCGAGGAAGTGAATTTTCACGGTACCCACATTACCGCCGGGCACTCTCCTTCTCCCGTCCCCGCCCCGGCCCCGCGGAGCTGTCGCCTGCAAAGATTTATGAAACCTGTTGATTTATAACATCTCCCGCATGAAGTTTGATCCGTCAGATCACAGCCTACGCAGGCTCTGAGGCTGCCGATGGTGAAGGGTACTTTTGGGACATATTCCTCCGATTGGCGCTTTCCTGGAGGGGAGGGAAGCTATGATTTATTGCCGTGTTCAGCCGTTTAGGAAGCGAAATTAACCCCAGAAAAGCTCCATCCCTTTTGAAGTTCATGGTTTGTTTTCCTTACTGTACAGAGCCGAGATCAAAGGCTCGAAACGCCCTCTTGTGTTTACTTTATTTGCGAGGCAAAAAGGAAAAAAAAAAAGAGGGGAGAAAATAGAGCTGCTTCGCCAATTAAAGCATCAATTTGCCGCCGCGGCGGAAATCCAACACCTGGCGGCAGCGGCGGTCCCGGTGCTGCCGCAGGGGGATCACAGCTCCAGCCCTCGGTGCCCACCAGCCGTGACGACACAGCCCCTCCCTAGTGACGTCACCCAGACTGTCTCGGGGCTGCTCCGGCCCCTATTTCTAAATAAGGGCGGTGAGAGAGTCAGGAAGCACCTGGGGCTGTTTCTGTTTTGTTTTGTGTGTGTTTTCTGTAAACACGCCTAAGAAGCCAAAGCCAGCCGTGCTGTACCCCATCGCCGGGGGGCAGCGGGGCGGCCTGGCCGCGCCTCAGCGGCTGCCGAAACCTTTCCGCTGTGCGGCCCCTGCGGAGCACCCGCTCTGATTTCTGCCCCCCAAAATACCGGGGCGCGTTGGGACAGGCGGGAGGACCGGGGAGCACGGGGCTGGCTGGTCCCCCCCGGTGTGTGCCCGTAGGCCCTCCGGGACCCGCGCAGCGCTGGCGGCTCTTTTTGCCAGCTGCGTCCCGAAGCACGTAAATCCCCGTCCCTGTGCGCTCCCAGCCCGCTCCCCTTCATGCCGCCGGCGGTGACGTCGGGGGCCGGAGGGTGACGTGAGCGCCCGTCGGTGACGTGAGCGCCAGGGCTCTGGGGAGCAGAGCGGGCCCGGGGCGGCGGGGCCGGGGGTGAGCTGCGCTCCCGCTCGCCCGGGCGCGCCGCTTCCCGTGTGCGCAGCGAACGGAGAGCTGCCGCCTCTTTTCACCCCCGCGTCATTTTCCCCAGTGCAGAAGCCGCGCTCGGCGTTGCCCCGCACGGTGGGGAGCTGCTACTCGGCCTCTCTCTCCTGAGTGTCCCGGGGCTCCCACCCCCTGACTCCCATCCCGCGGGGAGGAGACGCGGGAGAACGTGCCGTGCGAGCGGACCGGCGGCCGGGGCGGTGGAGGAGCACCCACGGCTTTGCCTCTTCCTCCCGCTGCCGGAGGAGCCGGACACACGGGTGTAGCCGGCACAGCTACACGCACCACAAACACACACCACGAGCACGGGCACACGCTCTCGTTCCCGCGCTGGGTCATGGTTTCAGAGCGGCGTTTGCAGGCGCCATCGCCGCCACAGAGCGCCGGTAGCGCGGAGCTCCGCGCAGCCACGCGCGGGGCGGGGCGGGGCGGTGCCAGCGCGTGCCACGGTTGTGACGTGTGACTCCGCGTGACCGCCGGGCCCCCGCGCGCCCCCCGCGCCCCGCCCGCCTGCGCTCCCACGGCGGGAGCGCGCCCGCATGCAAATTACTCCTGATTGACATCCGCGCAGGCAGCCAATGGCGGGGCTCCCGGAGAGCCATTGGCGGGGGAGCACTGGCGTCAGAGATGACGCGCGTGGGAGCGTTGACCAATCCACACGGCGTATGTAAATCGCGGGGGCGCGGAGGGGGGCGGAGGCGGCGGGCGCCGCCCCGTGGCCGCGCGGGGCGCTGCAGCCAGGCGCGGCGGGCGCGGACGGTGCGGGGACCGAGACAGCACCGGGACACTGCGGGCGCCGGGAATGCACCGGGCCGTGAGCTGGGGCTGCCCGCCGTGCTGGGCAAGGCGGACATACCCACGGGCCGCAGCGGGAGGGCGGATACACCAGGCAGGCCGCCGGCCGAGCCGCTTGACTCTATGAGTTTTAGCACTTTCCCACGTGTGCCCAGGGAGAAAATTTTAAAATAAAATCGGAAACTAAACCCACGGGCAGAGTGGGTAAACACGCCTAAGAAGCCAAAGCCAGCCGTGCTGTACCCCATCGCCGGGAGGCGGCGGGGCGGCCTGGCCGCGCCTCAGCGGCTGCCGAAACCTTTCCGCTGTGCGGCCCCTGCGGAGCACCCGCTCTGATTTCTGCCCCCCAAAATACCGGGGCGCGTTGGGACAGGCGGGAGGACCGACGGGAGCTTCACCGTCCTTCCCGCCCCGAATTCTGTGTAGGGTGAATTTCCTTTCTTAGGCCAGGAGAAGTGGCATTTATTATTAAAGTTAATTAGACAAAGAGAACCAGGTCCGGTTCTCTTTTTCCCGGGACGGCGGTGCTTCCCGGGTTGGTTCAGTGGCAGCTCTGGAGCGGCTCACGCTGGAGCCGCCACTGCCGGAGCCGGCTTTGGGGATGCTCAGGGTCGCCTCGGCTGCGAGATCGGGGGCACCGCCTGCAGCGCGGTCCCATGCCAAAAGGCAGACACGCACTCAGCAGGCAGGCCCGGGTCGGGGCAGCCCCGTCAGCTCCTGTGCGGTGCGGAGAGCGGGGGCCGGCCCGAGCTCTCCCCGCAGCCCTCCGCCGCGGAGAGCCCGCAGCGACAGCCCGGCGTGCCCGGCTCCTATCGAAGTGTTTCGGGTGTGATCCAGGTTGCATGCTCGGGTCCCCACGCCGGGACTGCAAATATACACATATACACGCTGGCACGGGGAGCGTTTCTATTTTATACGTGTAGTTTTAAGTGTAAAAAAGGAAAGTTATCCTCTAAAGAACTTCCCCGAGCCGATGAGCTCGCTGGAGCTATCTATCTTCTCCTTGTCCGCAGGCTCCGGGACTGTCACAGCAAGCCCCGTCCCCGAGCTTCCCGCCGGGCTCCCGCGGCCGCGTACAGCCGCCGCTCCCTCCTGCCCCTCTTCTCATCCCGCTTTCGCGGGGCTTGCATTTTTGTCTCCAGGGGAACTTGCAGTCCCTTCGGTTTGGTTTAGCAGATGAGGCACTTTGAGGCCACTGCGTACAGTGTGTAATTTAAACAACTTTTAATGGGTCAAGAAACATCACGCTATGCTTCTGCCCGGCGTGGCAGTAACGCTGGGGTAGAAGGTCATGTCGTGCCTCTGTGAGCCTCTCGGAGCTGGGCTGTGACAGCTCACAAGTGCTTACGTACGTGGAAAAGCTCTTGAATTCAGTACTCGGCATTTAGGAATAATCCCATGAAGGAATCACATGTGACATTTGCATGAAGCAATGAAAGGATTTTTTCTTTTTTCTCTTTTCTTTTCTTTTCTTTTCTTTTCTTTTCTTTTCTTTTCTTTTCGCGGGAGGGGGAGGGAGGGGGAGGAAAGGGAAAGGTATTCTGCTTTTGTGACCTGAAAAAAAAAATTAAATCGCTGTGATGGTCCAGGACAGTTTATTCTGCAGTGACCCAACAGAGGAAAAACATTTCCCTTTTCCAAGAGAAGGGTGAAAAGCCACCTTTTTAGGCAAAGCAGTTTTACAACTGTCTCTGTATTGTGTGGCTGGAAGACAGTGGGGCTGCATGTGTGCAGGAGAGGTTAGCAAGGGGATAAAGAGGCTGCAGGCATTGGGAAAGCAGTGATTCCTGAGAACCCATGTGGAGTTGTTCCCCCTCTCCCCCTCCTTGTTCCGCCCTTAAAACCCTAAACAGACATTCCAAGAAGGAGGAAACAATCCTGATTTGTTTTCATTCAGGTTGTAAAGCAAGACCCAAACAGAGTTAGAAATATAAACCAACTGAAAGATCTCCCAGCTGTTTAGCTGCTGCTTCTAAACAAGCCTGATTTCTTTTTCTCCTTCTCCACTCCCAGATCTCCCTGGCTTGTGGTTTCTCTCTAAATAAGGAAGGTTCTTTAGGGAATAACTTGCTGTAATTCACTCCCTCAAGAAATGACTGTGTAGTTTGGTGAGAAGTGAAAGGGGCCTTGAGCTGGGGAGGGCTCAGGGAAATAGAGATGGCTCCACAGCCGAGGGGATATATCTGCTATGGTAACAAGGAGAAACAAATGCTACACTTCATTGCACAAGTCTGATTACCCACTGGGCTTGGAAAGAATCTCCACTCCCATCTCCAAATAATCGGAAATAATTGACCCTGTGCAAAATTGGTCCCCCCTCCTCTCTTTTCCAAGTGCACTGGTCATTCCCAGGAGCCACACTGGGAGTTAAGCCTGCCCTGTGGTGAAATGCATGTGTTTGCTGATGAGCTCGTTATAGGGTCACTGCTGAACCGCGGCCCCCCCCACCCCCCCTCATTTTCTCCCCTCCTCTTACTAATCCTCTGTCCCCAAGCCTCTCCCAGTCTTTGTCCAGTATCACACCGCCTTTCTGGCCTCTTCTTGGACAACCATTTCTTTTGGTTTTATTCAGGCCACTTTGCACCCTGAGGGTTTTGAATACAGAGCCTGTGGTCTTCTAGTCTATTTTGCTTTGGCACGGAGTCAGAGAATTGTGACTTTAAAATGCTTTCACTGCGTAGTTTGTTTGTTTCTATAGCATGGGCTGTCTGCGCTGGTGAAACCCTGAAACCTTCCCCCCCTAAACCCTCGCTTTCGCCTTTCCGTGAAGTTAAGGCACTGCAGAAGAATGCTGGCCGGAAAACAGCCAGATCCGTGCCGGGGGCAACGAAGCAGGACAAAATACAACTCGGCATCTTTCCCACAGTGTCACGTCTGCAGACTCGGCAAGGGAAAGTGATTCCCTGGGGAAGTAAGGGGGCTGGGGTGTAAAACTAACAGCAAAGCAACCAAGCAATTGACAAAAAAAAAAAAAAGAAAAAAAAAAAAAGAAAAATAAGGGTTTCAAACCCCCCACTCCCCCCATTTTGGCTTGCAGCTATTGCTGTGCCACAGATTATTTCCTTCCACACAGATGTGTTTGCTTGGCTTGGGAGCCTGTGCGTGGGTCTATCTGGTGTGAGGTGTTACCTTTTTGCTCTCATTAAGGGAGTATTATGCAGTGCTGTTAAATGCCGTCCCCAAATCTTATGACTTGCGTCCCCAAAGCCATAAATGCAGGGGCGGTTTGGGGTCGAGGGGGAAGTTAAGAGAAACACGATGCTTTTTATGTATATATCTATATATATATACATATACACACATACACATGTATATCTGCATGTATGTACACACACATAAATATATGTATACGCACACGTCTGTATGTGTGTGCATGCACATCTACATACCTGTATACGTGTATGTATACATGTGTGCATGTTTATATGTACATATGTATGTAGATACATGTCAAAAAATCGGAGCCGTCCGTGCGCTCCCGTGTCCCCTCCGCCTGTGCCCACGCCGCGAACACTCGCGCAGCCCGGCCGGGGCAGCGCCGGCGGGCGGCCACCGGAGGGCAGCAGACACCGGGGAGCGGCCCCGCCGCCGCACATCCCTGTTTCCAGCGGTTTTCCTCTCCCTTGCAATGCTGCCGGACGGTTTTCCCTGAGGCAATGGGTTTGTTTGATACAACGGGAAAGCTGGTGAAAATCTGGGTTAGCAGAAGCCGCGTTCCCGTAAAGAAAAACATGCAATGTTTTCCACACCCGTGCCCCGATACTTCTAGCCTTAGCAAGGGAACTAATCCCTTTAAAAAAACCAAAACTTTTCTACACATTGAAAAATACCAAGACAAATTTTTGAAGTTATTACAGCTGGTTTGGGAACCACATTGCTTCCCTCACAGAAAACAGTAAGACAATGCTGGAAAAGCTGAGGGCAGACTTACTGTTGTCTAAATGCAATTGTAGAGTCTTATGAAATCCTGGGAAAACATGTGCATTTAATTCAGGAGAGAGTTTTTAACACAAAGCAGGCAATGGATATACAAATTGGAGCTGGATACACAGTGGAATGTCTTTCCTGTGAATTTTCATTTTAATTTTCTAATCTGTCCACTTTGTCCAGCCTGATGCTTCTTCAAGTTCTCAGTATCGCTCCTGTAATGGAGTTTTGAGGCCCCAAATGGCTCCAAAAGGGGAATTTGCCCAGTTGCTTTCTGTTGGCACTTTCACCAGCAACCTGCTCATAAGCCCTGGTTGGGGACCACCACTAGGTGACATACCCAACTGCAAGGGAGTGACAAGCTCAAGTAGGCAACCCTAGAATAAACAATTCTCACATAAAAAAAAAAGTCTGCTTAACAGTGATTTGTGTGCCAGAGCAGGTAAAAGGCACCCAATTTTTTTGTCAGTGATTTCACAGTGCTCTTGCAACACTGTAGCTCACTAAAGACAAAATAAACTGGATGAAATTTAAATTGTTTCTTCTAACAGAGTACAAAAAAAAAAAAAAGGTCAAATATTTAGATTTTGTGCATGCTGTATAATGTAAGTGGTGTGCTGGAGAGGGCAGATGCATTCCAAAAGTTACATTGCCAGGTCTGAGTGATCATGGAGCACAGGGGACTCTGTGATTATGTATTGAGTCCATAACCTGTGGCTGAAGGTCCTGATCCCTCTGAGCCTGCAATAGCTGCCGGTGACATGGTAACCGCAGTTCCTGTCATGTCAGTGATCGGGGGATAAAAGGCCATTGAGCGTGGGGATGCTTGCAGCTGAATAGGAGCACTGCAGCAGTTTCAGAGCCAGAGTCTCTATACATGACATTCAAGACAGATTCTTTCTTCTCTTTTTCAAAACAAAGAAACAAATGAAACAGGAAACACTCAGCAAAGAAGCTCAGATGCTTTCTCATCCTCCTCCTCTGGGCCTTGGTGAACTGGATGCAGAGGGAGTATGAGAAGACTCAGTGTGAGCTTGCAGAGAAGTGGCTGATAACAGAGATGATATGATGGGCAAAGAAAGGCCTCTGCTCCAGAGGTGCTCTGGCCTTACTCCAAGCTTGGCTGATAAACAGTTTTGAACGTTTTGCCTATTGGCAGTAATGTGATCTTTCCAAAGGGTAACGTGTTTTAGTTTGGACGTTGAAAGCCCAGTTGTCAACCAGCCAGATAAAATTACTATTCTGACATTTTGCCTGTGCTGTCATCTACATGCACAAAATATCATCCTGAAAAGCAGACATTCAGTGTTTCATTACCCAGAAAAATAATCCAGGCTCCCAGCTGAGGTGTGCCCAGTGTGCCTAAGTAGGTATGTGCATGACTCTATCCCAAAGGATTTTTTCCTGACATCCCCAATAATTACTTGTACTTCAGGAAGCACCAGGATATGGCAGTTCCAGCAAAGATTCCTATTACAGGAAATACTAATGGGAATTGCAGACACTAATTTAACTCCTGGTCATGGTGCCTGTGCCTTAGATATCTCAGGCCAGACTTATACTATGTGAATGGAGTCAAGGGAATGGTGCTGATTCAGCCCATTTGGGAAATCTATCCCACTGTGTTCCTTATCTGTTTGCCAACATACAGCCTGTCATGGAACCGAATGGATAGCATTTGGGTAGCTTCTGAATAAACCCCGGAAAAAAGTTTTCATGTATTTTTTGATAATATGGTTCTGTTGTTGTATTTTTCCTAGATATTAAGTGGAAAATACACGCAAGAGGCAGATGCTGATTTTTTTTTTGAATTTCAGAAGCCCCTCTCAGTATGACCAACTGTGAGACTATAAACAGAAGTTCATTTGGTGTGAAGATTATGAGTTTCAGCTCTTGGAGGGTACGTGGGAATGAGTACCGTGGTCGATGCAAAAGCTTTGAACGGCAGGAAGGGGGAGCAGAAGGGTAAAAAAACCCTGTGTTTGGGGTTTTCAGTTTGGAAAATAACTAAAACCATGCATTATGGGAGAAACCAGAAAGCTTTCTTACTCATGAGCCTGAACTGCAGAAATGGCTCTCCCCGAGCCTGTCAGAACCATTCAAACAGACTTAGGTAAGACTTAAGTAGTTAGGGGAGACACTTAGTGTGGAAACCATGTTGCAGTTGCTGCTGAGAATAAGATACTGCAAATAAACAATGTTTAATGTACATGCTCTGTACCTTTATCTTGGCAAGGAACACTTGGTGGCCCGAAGGTGAGAATCCTGCAAGCCCAAAGGATGCAAGGATAAACACTATGCTTTGCACTTCCACAGGATGTCCATAAAAATCTGTTTTTCTTTCATGTCTTTATTGCCTATTTCGATCCCACTGGTGGTATCAGATGTCACAAGATATCCTCCTGCCCAGTTTCTTCACGTGCCCATAAGCAAGGAATAACTAGGATTTGCTTATTGTTACGTTATAAACCAAACAGCAACAGGAAGCTTCAGAGAAGAGCACCTTCAAATTGCCTTACATGAAGTGTAAGAAGCATGGTCCAGTCCATGTTATTGTGGCCAGGCCTAGGACATGTCCTGTCCATGGATGAACTGGGGAGCTGTGCTTTCTCTCTGGACCAGGAGTGGTGGGGAATGTGTCCCCATCATGCACCCACAAAGAGGAAGGCTGAGGTGCTCCAAATGAAAGGGGATTGAGAAAGTAGCTTTTCCATCCTTGGATCCAGCTTCAGGGATTTCTGAAAATGCATGGGGGCCAGGACTGTACCTGTCTACATACAACCCCAGTCTTCTCCTAAGTACGTAATTGTGAAAGTTGTGGCATTTTTGTGTGTGTGTGTGCACTTTTTTCTCCAGCTATTTGTCACTTTTGAAGGCTTCAAGGACATGAGTCCCCTGGAATGCTAGCTATGCTTGTCCCATGGGGAGCTGCAATAACCCCCTTTGGGCACCTTGCCCAGCACAAGTCACAGAGCCCAAGGAAGGGGGAGGGATGGGGAAGGTGCCGGAGTGAAGAGTTGTGGAGAAGAAAGAGTGATTTACAGAAGAGGTGATTTGAAGATTTCTCTGCCTCAGGAAGTTTAGCTGAGTGCAAATGTAATTGACTGATGATTACCAGATAAGCAATAAGTCTAGTGGAATTTGGCACAGATGGGCAACATTTTCCATGTAATTTGGAGGAACTGCATTTCACTGTGAAGCAGAATTTCTTTATTTCTTTTTCTTGTCTTCCTTCTTTTTCCCTTTCCTTCCATGGATCTGTGAAATTAGTTTTCTGCAAATTACCTGTCTTTCTCCTTCTTGCTCCCAGAGCTGGTGCTTGTGGAAAAGGAGGTGGAAGAACCCATCGTGGTGTGCAGACTGCAATGACACCCCAAGGACTGTGGGTGACTCCCATCCTGTGATGAGGGTTTCCATGTCCCTCTGCTCCCCCAGAAACTGCTGTCTCTGAAGTGGCAGTTCAGGAGCAGCAGATAGAGCCTGAAAGCATTAACAAAAATTCTCTTTAACCCATGACTCACCCCCTTCCCCTACCCGGCAGGTCTCTGCTTGAAGGATTTACTCTGCCCTGCAGTATTTTTTTTTATTCAGGCTGATCATCAAGTGCAGAGATCCCTAGAAGGGTGTTTTATTTCCTAAGCAGGCAATCTTCAGTGTGGTCAGACTTCAATATCCCTCTGACATAAACTTTCAGACCTAATACAGTGATATATTCACAGGTTTAAGGGCAGAGCAGGTCTCTAAATGAGGGGGAGAGGTTAAAAAATAATAATAAAAAAAGGCTTTTCCTTTCACGTAAGAACTGGCTGATTTGTGGTTTGGACGCCCCCACTAGATACTGAACAGAGGGCATGGAAAAGGTTTGTTTGGCTTGAGCTCCTCTTGTAGATTTTGGCAGGACTGGGGCCCCGGCTGGTCCCCCGCTGGCCCCTCTGGCTTGCTCTCTCCAAGGTGTTGACAGACTTTTTCAGCTGCACCAGAGGCTGCAGATCTCATGTCAGGCTTTGAGATACACTTCTTGATAAACACATCTGCCTCCAGCGATTGGCAGCGCTCTTTCTGGAAAGGAAAACAAGAAACGGCTTTATGTAAACAGGCTCAGCAGTGTGTGGAGTGTAGCACAGCACGGCTTTGGGAGCATGGCTGAGCTTTTGCCCCTCCAGCCACTGGGCTCTCACTGATAGGGAAGTGGCCACTTGCTGACAGGGTTTTGGTGGGGGCTGTGGCTTGCCCAGCTGCAGCAGCAGCCCTGCTCTGCTGGCTGCCCTCTGCCAGGGTAGAGGAGTTGGCCAAGCCATGGTGGCTGCCCTGACAGAAAGCATGGTCACCCCACTATCCCCATGGCTGCCCCAGCCAGCCCATTGTTATTAAAATCATTTCTGTGGATATGCTTCCATGTAACTTGGTCCTTTAGCCACCATCAGTTTGAAGCGCTGTCCAGTGGTACTGTTTACCCTGTCTGTTGATATCACTGCCCATGGGCACTCACAGCCCAGGGAAATGGGTAGAGAAAAGTCTTGATGGGGCAACATGGCAGCTGGGAGGGCAGAAGACATCGTTGAAGTCAGGTAAGTGTCCCGTTGTTTGACCACCCTTTCAGTGAAGAAATTTTTCCTAATATATAATCTAAACCTCTCCTGGCATGACTTGAGGTGTTTTCCTTTTGTCTTACTGCTTGTTGGCTGGGAGAAGAGATGGACCCCCACCAAGAGGTCTGTGTCTGGAAGACAACTGGGAGAGGGATCACCTCTTGCTGAACAGGAGTACTTTGCAGAAGTATGAATAACAAATCCCAGATCTCTTGTGCCCTGAACAAAAGCTGCTAGTTTTGTCTGTGGGGGAATGGGTTTCTCTTAAACAGAAGTAACAGGGTTTGGTCAGCATTAGCCCTGACCCAGCAGAGGATGGTAAATTCCCCCATGTGCCTTTTGAAAATGGGACCTCTTTTTGCAGGCAAATACAGACCCTGAGTGGTGTTTTAGCACCAGGTTTTGTACTGCTATAGGAGTACAGTAGCAATTGCTAAACTCCCTTGTTGTTTGCTAGGAGACCACAGAGTGGGGAGTGTTTGAAAACCAGTGCAGCTCCTCAGAGCCCGTGATCATCACCTCTCCTTCTGCCATCTCCCACCCGATCGCTGTTGCAGACGGCTGTAGGAAAGAACTGATTACACCTCTCAGTCACTTCTCGAGGCTGTGGAAGATGACTGTAAGATGCTTTTGGCGCAGTACAGTCTGGCATAAACCAGTCTGTGAATGCTTGGTCTTTCCCACTGCAAATGCTTCAGTCAAAGGCTTGATGGCATTTCTGTTCAACAGACAGTACTGGGTCTGACAGTTGTTTGTCAGGAAAATACAGACTGCTTAAGCTATAGGCACTGGATAAGAATCTTGAAAATAAATCAGTGAAGTTAAAATAAAAATCTAGAGCAGATGTTGAAAGTCCCTTCTTTCCTTATTTTATCCCCCCTGAGGGGAGAAAGAGAGGAAAAAAACCCCTTCTGCACAAATGCAGTTTCAAGAAGGAAATGGCTTCCTGGTGGGGGCCTTTCTTTATGTCCTGGAACTCCTGAGGCTGTCTGCTGTTCCCTGGTTAGTTATCAGGATAGGCTGGGGCACAGCAACCAAATTCTGCAAATGCATTCTCCCCCAGGGCTCAGGGTGTTGAACAGAGGTGCTGGGGAGTTTTCCCTTCCCAGCTGAGTACACGTGGCAAACTTCACTTTGCAAGTGCACATTTGTAAGGCTTCCTCTGGGGCTCGTGATTTTCCTCTTTCTGAAGTGGCTGGGGAGCAATAAGCTTGAAGGGCAGGGTGTGTTCGGAATATACTGCTCCTTTTGTATATTCTTCCCTTTCTTAAGTCAGAGCTTGATTTAAAATGCTGTGGCTTGAACAATTCAGTGCAAGGGAGAAAAATAACACAGTGGGGGGCAAGAACTGAGCGTGGTTTCATTCTCAGTTGTACTAATCATCTGCCTTTACAACAGACTGCTATATGTTCGAGGGAGTGATTTATCCCTCAGCAGTGCAAGGTGACTTTAATAGGAGACTCCATCCTTCCATCCAGAAGCCCTCATCCCTCAAATGTCTTTTATTCCTGTCAAATGTATTTTCTTCCTATAAATTCCCTTGCACAAACTATACTTTTGAAGCAATGGGATTGTGCATCAAGCGCCTTGTAAACCATTGATGGCTCTGGCCATAATTTGGGATAGGAGTATGTGAGGATCAAGGCAATCTGGGTGCACTGGAATGTGAACACTATTCCCCCCTCCCCATCTATGCAATTAGCAAGGTCACTGTGCCTTGTAGTTTTACTTCTATAAGTGGAAAAACATGTAAGCTCTACCTTTTTTTTTTTTCAGAGAGCTGGTGTGGCTGTCATGTGTTGTTACCTGTTTGTCAAAGGAACAGCACCAGTGTCGTACAACACTTTGGATACAAATAAGAGAAAGGATGCGTGCTTTGGATTGGTAAATGGAGCCTCTGTGTTTGCTGTGACCTCTTCTTCCTCAGCTGATTGTGGATCATAACGATTGCTGCCATTTGGACAGGAATAATTAATGAGATAAGTGTAGGTTAGTGGCTTGTGAGCAGCCAAGGGCAAGGCTGCCTGTCCATTTCAGCTCAGCCTAAACCATGGGGGCACTTCCTTCCTGAGTCAATAGTGATCCTGTAATGCTAACAAAAGACCCCCATTGATCATTGCCCTCTGGTAATTGCTGCCAGTGTGAGCCTGCCTCTCACAACTTGTTGACATCTCTGGACAATTTAACTCAGCCCCTTAAAAAGGTCTTTGCAAAAGAAGCAGGCTGAGGTCTGTAACAGCGTAGGTCAGGAATGTAAGGACAAATGAGATTCTTCCCCAAAGATGCCAGGGCAGGGTATAGATGGAGCTCCAAAGATCAAGATGTTTTTACGGTGTTACAGGAGTAACACTCCTGTCTCCATGTCTAGAATCAGTGCTATTTTACTTCTGATTTA
Organism: Corvus hawaiiensis; assembly: GCF_020740725.1. Taxonomy (NCBI): domain Eukaryota; kingdom Metazoa; phylum Chordata; class Aves; order Passeriformes; family Corvidae; genus Corvus; species Corvus hawaiiensis. Next base: position 46,934,669 of record NC_063213.1, read on the forward strand.
TCTCACTGGGACACCTGGCCAAAAAAAGTGACATTCCTTTTTCACAGGGATTTGCATGTGTGTATGCAGAATACCAGCTTTGGCTTGAACCAAACATAAACCAAACCAACATTTTTGGGGGAAACTCTACCCTTCTCAAAGCTGGGGGTTTCCCATGTTCTTTGTTTGAAGGTGTTCTCAGGAGTTTCACTGGGAGTTAATTGCCTGGTTATGGAGAGCTGGTGTGAGCTCTGTGGTACATATACTTGCTTTGACATTTATTTTCATATGTTGTCCTGGGTTTGTCTGTACCCTGCTTGTAAACAGACTTTCTGGGAAAGACTGGAGATAAAGGCCTTATTTTTCAGGAACGTTCTGAGGAATCGAGGCAGAGGCTGCAAGAACTTTGGCTTGGCATGAACAGATGCCTTGGATGAAACATTCTGGATACGAAGAAATTACCCATCAGCTCTATCATCTTGCTTCCTTGATGCCATAGAGACTTCTGTCTCTTACACATTCTTCAGGAAAACCAAAGAACAAAGTATTATTTCAAGTGAAATTCACCATTGGTTGCTGGAAAAAGAAGATTGAAAGAAAATAAATCCAGTGAGAAGCACCCCTGTGACTCCTGCACAGAAGCAGCATGGGGACAACAGCTTCATTCAATGGCTCTGGGATGGAGAGGGGTGCCCCAGGGAACAGTGGTCAAGACAGAATTGGACGACCAGTCTACACTAGATGCTGTCATGAAGGAAGCATAGGTCCATGATGTCATTCCAGCTTGGGGGATGGAAGATTGATCACAGAGGAAATAAATTTCTTACTCAAATTTGGGAGCTGGGTTTTTCATGGAAATTTCACATGCTCTTTTTCCTTCTGCATTAGCTGGTAATGCAGCCCTCCAGCAACTGATGGTTGTCTTGCGTCTGATGTGTAGGTTTGGTGTGCTAGTAACACTAGATGACACTTCACCCTTTACAATATCGTTGAATCGATAAATGTAGACCTTGTTTATTAAGTACAGCTGACATTGTCTTGCCAAGGACTCATGTAAAACAGATCTGGGTAATACTGTGGTTCAGTAATGACAGCTTATATTAAAAGAGAAGCATAAGGCTGAAGCTTTACCACAGGATATTGGTTTTCTACACATTCTAGCAGGGTAAGATCAGTGTCTCATCTTGCCAGTATGGGCAAACTGAGTAATACACTATGTGCTTCATGGAGATCTTTTGAAGGATGCTGGAAAACTAAGGGATTTTTTCAGCTGCCAGAGTTCCTGAAGCAATTTTGGGAAGAGATGCCCCAGTACCCATGGCCATTATCTTCCGTGCCTTCCCTCTTGCACTGTTTCTTGGTGAACTGGTACCATCTATCCACCAGATGCAGCCCCTTCAAGCGATATTTAGACAAAGGCTTGTTAAGGAGAGAGATGCCTTGCTCTGTAATATCTTAAGTGGGGTGTTGGGGTCCCTCCCCCGCCGTGTAGCCCTGGGAGAGGGGCCCTGAGGGCACAGACACGGGGTTTCCCTGCCCCTGCTCAGCCTCGTTCCCACTGGTTGGTTTGTGTTCCCTGCGCGGGCAGAAGGACCCTTGGTCCCGTGACTGGAACAGTTCCTCAGCAGAGCCCCGGCCATGCGGCTGGAGAAATAAACATCTCTCTGAAACAGCTATCAAGAATCTGTCTGTCCGTATATATTTCCTTTCCATGGGACTCCTGGTTTGATATATGCATGTTGCAGTATCCCCACTGCAACACAATGGTGGAGAATTGTGAGCAGAACGATCCCCGATCCCTAAGCGACTGATTTGTGTGAGTAAACCCTAGAAACTTTGGATTCCTCCTCTTGGTTTTGTTTTGCAATTCCATATCTAAACTATGGAGGAACCGTGGGAAGACTCTTGGCTCTCAGAGCCGCATATGGACATTTATCTTAAACTTAAAATGATTCTTGAACAACGATTTGTAAATTTTAGCTTGATTCAAGCTCAAAAAGAACTGAAACACTTCCTGGCATGGTTGTTTAAGAACTTTTTCTATGTTTCTTGGGATTTAATTATTACCAAGGGCTTTTGGAAAACTGTTTGGACACAGTTAATACTGGAGTCAAAATATATGCCGATGGAAGAATATTTTCGTGAATATTATTTAATTACCGAGACTGTTGAGCAATGTCAGCTGTGTCCTGGTGAAGGGAAGCCTGGCGCAGGGACCGTGCGGCCCAGGCCACGTGCACCGAGCGCTCTGCGAGCAGCAGCGAGGCAGTTCCCGCGCGCGGGCGGAGCCAAGCGAGCCGCAGTGTCGGTGGCGGAGCGGGGAGCGGCGGGAGCAGCGGGAGCGGCGGGACCCGCACGGCCCCGCGCAGCGCGTGGTGGAGCGAGCCCCGTGAATGCCCGGCCAAGAGGGGCGGCGCGCGGGCGGCGGCTGGCGGCGGTGGAGCGGAGCCACGCCGAACCGAAACACGCGCTGGAGCGGGGCGCGGGGGGGTCGTCGCTCGGGGGCCCGGCCGAGACGTGGGTGCAGCGCCCGACAGCGGCAGCGAAGCTGCGACCAGAGGAGGCGACGCACGGAGAACTGAGCGGCACGGCCCGGCCCGGCCCGCGCAGCCCCGAACGCGACCCCGGGAAGAGCGCGCAGGCACCAGCAGCCCCGACAATTCCAACACGGGAGCGACCGAAAGAGAGAGCAAAGACGCAGCGAGACAGAAAACAGCAGCCACTCGGAAAAAGGAAAAGATCATAGCAACTAAGATCTTAGGGATAGTAAAATGGTATAATGTTAAGCAAAATTATGGTTTTATAATAAGGTGTGACAACCAGCAAGACATATTCGTGCATAGAACTGCTATTAAAAATAATAACCCTGAAAAATGCATCCCAAGCTTGGGAGATGGAGAGGTGGTGCAGTTCAAAATTATACAAGGTAGAAAAGGGTTACAAGCATCGCAGGTCACTGGGCCTGATGGTGTTCCTGTAAAAGGCAGTATATATGCTAAAAATCGTAGTCATGTTAGACAATATCTCCACTGTAAACCCCCCCTACAATCTCCCTTTCCTAATCCCACCTTTCCCTTTTACCCTATGTCCTATTACCCCCAGTGTATTCCCAGTCCGTTTTTTCATCCATGGTTTCCCTCACAAAACCATGCTTTTGCCAATTGTTTCCCCAAAAATCCCTTTCCAATGCCGAGTGGGGGATGAAAAGGGGGAGGGAAGAAGTTAAACCCTCTCCTGCCTCAGTTTCCCCACAAAGCATGCTCAGAGAGTTCTGTCTCCCTTCTGTCAGCCCTAAGATGTTCCACAGAATCTGTTTGGACATTTAAAGACTCAGGAGGGTGGCTTGTTCTGTTTTGAAACTGTTCTTGTTATGTTTATCCAGTTGTTTTCATTCTCCTTTTATTAAAATAAAACGGGTGAGGTGTTGGGGTCCCTCCCCTGCCGTGTAGCCCTGGGAGAGGGGCCCTGAGGGCACAGACACGGGGTTTCCCTGTCCCTGCTCAGCCTCGTTCCCATTGGTTGGTTTGTGTTCCCTGCGCGGGCAGAAGGACCCTTGGTCCCGTGACTGGAACAGTTCCTCAGCAGAGCCCCGGCCATGCGGCTGGAGAAATAAACATCTCTCTGAAACAGCTATCAAGAATCTGTCTGTCCGTATATATTTCCTTTCCACGGGACTCCTGGTTTGATATATGCGTGTTGCAGGATCCCCACTGCAACAGTGGGGTGCTTCTCAACATGCATAAAATGGCTTTATGTTGTCCCAGCCCTAGGTTTTTCCATTTTTTTCTGTCCTGCCTAGTGTGACTTGGCATCTCTGTTAAACTCTGCTGCTCACCTGCCTGACCCAGGGTTACGGCTGGTATTTTAACTGGAGGAGCAGATATAGAAACAAACAAGCACTGGACTTATTCTTCTGGCTCCCAGTTTCCTTGATGTCTTCAACTTTGAGCCGGTGCTAGATATGATGAGGCGACTCACCTTGTGCAACACATCTTTCCAAAAAAGAAATCCCTCCTCAGACTTTCAGGAATTCTCAATTCCTCCCCAGCCCTGTGGGTTTTTGCAGGAGTTGGTTTGCTTTGCAGTGGAAATTACCGCAGATGTTCAGGTGTTTCAAAGGGAGCCAAAGCCAAAGCCAGAGCTCTGATACTGCCTGGCATTTGCTAACTATTTGCACTGTCTGCCCATATACCCTGAAGTTCTCTTCCAGTCCTGCCTCGTCTCTGAGGCCATGGTCCTGATAGGCATAAAAAATTTGCCCTTTGCCAGGGAAGAGAAATCAAGTCCTTATATGAGGCTCCTGAGCAGGAATGGATGCTAGGAGAAAAGAGGGCTTGGATAATTTAAGTCACGGTGCAAATCAACCAGGTGCTGCCCAGGGCCTTCATCTATATAATGCTGATACTTGTCTCAATGTAAAGTCCTTCGAAATGTCTTCAGAGCATTATGGACAGTTAGCAGCCAATCTCTTACTGCTTTCCTTTTAGCAGTGTGCAGAAACCCTGTTTTTTAACACTCTTCCCTCAATATCCTCACAATGATATCCAGCCCTCAGTTCCTTCACACTTACACCTGACTCTGGAAAATAATGGGAAGGGAAAAAGCCATTCTGTAGCCAGTGGCCTGAAAAGCAAAAATTCATCTGTTTTTAATAGTTTTTCCTTTTGACTTTTGTTTCTGCTCACTGGCTAATGCAAGTTTGCTACTCAGCTTGATCTGTGAGCGTTATTTATTTCTGGGTCTTCTGTGTAGATGGGATTGCTGCCACAAAGTCCACAAGGAGCATTACAGGAATGGGCAGGGAAGTCCAAGAATCTCTTGGCATTGTGGTGTCACATGGGACAGTCTGGGAACTTGGTCACTGGGAGCAGAGTACACATGGCACAGACATAACCAAGGGAGTCATGCTACATAACAGAAGATTTGGTTCTCTTTGGTGAAATCACAGGCTGTGATCACATTCTGGATAAAAATATCCTTGTTGTAATGAGAGGTATAAATATATGGAAAACTATAATATTTTCCTGATATTTTGTATTACTTTATTCACAGAGACTTCTCCCAAATATGAAAAAAAAGAGCACTTCTAGAATCAGACACCATCTGACGGCTATTTTAGAAGTAAGGTAGCTGGTTCTTCTGGAATACTGTTTTTCTTGGTCTTAGCATAAAGCTTTTTGGGGGCTTGGATGTAAGGAAACAGGAAAATAGGATACAGCCTGGACACCCAGGGTAGGTACTTTTCAGTATCAAAATATGAACTAGCATAGAGATTTTTCAACACCAGAATACCACAAAAAGCATGCAAACCTTAATGAAGTAAGAAAAAAGTAGCAGTCCATTCACAAAATACACATTAGCTGTTCCTGCAGAGAAGCAAGACCTACAAAAAACAACATGTGAGCTGGAGGTCCAGGGTGATGTTTGAATCCTTGCTTAGAAAAAAGGAAGCTTTTGGCTGTGTTGGTAGGATTAGGAGAGCCAAATATCAAAGCTAAGAGAAAAAGGAGAAGGGAAAGAGAAGATGAAAAACAGGGACAAAGGACTGGTTTGGTCTGAGGATGGTTTTTTTGTGTGCTTTTGTATTTTTTTCAACGGGAAACACTCAGAAAAGATGTAGAAATACTTACCTGTTTAGACTCCATCATGGAAAATGCAAAAAATCAGATAGCCTGATGGGGAATTAACTTCTCTCTAATTTACGTACTTCAGAGACTCCAGCCTGTGAGTTTGTCAGCTTGTGAGTTTGTCAGCTGCCGCAGAGTGAGCTGGGGCAGAAATGAAGGTTTGGGAGCTCAGATCTGTCCCCACATCCCCCAGCCCACCATTTTCTGTCCTTGTGTGCCACCAGTGATGGGTGGGTTGTTATCCAAAACTCTCAAGATCATATTATTGTGAAAGGCCTGTGAATGTGGCCAGCCTTCCAATGCTTGGAAAGCATTGCACCTGTTGAAAGTGTGGAAGAAAGGTGGAGAACACCAGTGACACTGAAGCAGAAGTGTTGCATTAGTAATTGCATTTATATACACCTGTCTTCAAACCTCTGAAGCCCAAATCTCCAGAAATGAGTGACTGGCTTAAAAAGGCCTGTAATGTGAATATCATGCAATTGGTTTTCATCAAAGACAATTATCTGGGCAAAATTCTTTGGTGGATATGTTTTTTTATGGTACTTGTTATCCAGATGGAACTGGATGTCATTAACCATCAGGGAGCATGAAAAGGAAAGAGTAGAATATGTATTATTCCCAGCATGGTGGCTTTTAACCCCTTGATGAAGGGAGCCAGAATTTCCTGGGGCTTAGGCAGCAATTCTGGTGCCAGAGCTAAAGGAGACATTGAGTTTATTTTATTTTGAAAAGGTTTTATGAGTTGATCTCTGGCATTTCACACAGATGATTTCCACCGCATTCTCACACATCCAATTGTTTTTTTCTACCCAACAAAGGTAAAGCAGAGATCCTCAGTTTGAATGAAGGCTGAAAGTATATCCAACCAGGACAGAAGATAACTGCCTTCTTCCTTGAAAATATTTATCATAGTTCAACATTTTGTTTTGCTTCCACTTACTTTTTAGGTGCAGTTCAAAATGCTGATACATAAAACCTTTTGCAGTTTACAGTTCAGTTACATTACATTCAAATTTTTATGCTAAAATTTACGACTGCCCAGGAAACTAGAATTGTGTGTGCCTACTCCCTGTTACCACCTCCATCTACACTCACTTTAAATTGAGCATGGTTTCACAAAAAAGCTTTGCCTTGGCTCCTGAGACATGCTGAATTGCAGCAAAATGAACTCAACTTTTTGGTTCTGCAATGAAATCTGAAAGCTCAGGCATTTTCTCCTGGTTTCAGCTTTCACAGGGACAGTTCCATGCAGCTTGAGTCCTTTGAGAAGTGCCAGGCTCCTAATGAAAAGGAGGTGGAATTGCTAGTTGGGGTTTCATGAGCAGGTGGGAGGGAAAGAGAAAGTGAAATTCTGCATTACCCAGAGCTTGTGCTGACAGATGAATTAAAATGTAAATCTAGGCTAAGATTTCCAACACCAGGGCATAACGTTAAGCTCCTGGGTTTCTCCTCAGTCTCTTAAATAAATCCTAATTTTAAGAAAATCTCACTGCCCCAGCATTCCCCTGTAGAAAATTTAAACAGGGTATTAGGAGCATCCAGTTGTAAAAATCTTGGCCCAGATTTCTGAATATATGCCACTGTAAATCACAGCATGATTCACAGTTAAAAAGGGGAAGGAAACCACAGCTTTAAAATGGAACGAGATGCTGTTCTTGTGTTCAAAGTCTTTGCAAAGTGTGAAGAAAATATTCAAATCTACACCAAACCAAAAGCAAGATTCAAAATAAAACTAATCACCAAACCCAGAGTGTGCTGGTGTGTTCAAGAGGGGAAAAAAAAACAACCTCCAAAAATAACAATAGAAAAAACCAACCAACAAAGAAAAAGAACATTCTCTGGAGTAAATCCCTAAGTTGGGCTCTTTGGGCGGCTCCATTTCTCTGTGAGACAAAAGGCAGGAAAAGAGAGTCTGACTTGAATTCTGGTGGTCTGCAGCGGGTTGTGCTGCTTCTCCTGGCTTACTTGAAGAGTAAAAATATATATATATAAATGCTTGAGATTTATTTAGTGAACCAAAGAAACCGAGTCTAGCAGTTCTACTGAAAAGTGCTGCTGCTCATTTGGTCTCTTTGCTTGGCCCAGAAATGCCCTTGAAAATGTAGCCCCTAGTCAGGTATCTCTGGAAATTTCTGTCTGGCCATCTCCCATGCCCGTGTGAGGTACACAACAAGCAATGTGAATGTGCATCTTTGATGAGGCCAAAATATTTCATGATCACATCTTTTCTGAAATGTGCTGAGATGATTTGTTGAATCAAGACCCAAAAGCAGTTTGGGATGCTTTTTAATTGGCTGGTGAGAAACTGGCTGAAATAAATAACAGGTCTCTTTTCATATGCTGCATGGATGGCAATGAGCCCTATCAAGTGGCTGCGCTGCAGCGGGGTTTGGATAACATTTTCTGATCCCTCATTCCACTGGGGAGATTGATCTGCCAGGGTTGTTTTTGTCAGGAGCTTGCCTATTGTGGAATGTAGAGAGCATGGGAGAATCTCCAGTGGTTAGAGGTGGGTATGATGCCTTTCTTTTGAGATGTTTTGTTGAGTGTTTTACTTATTCTAAACATCAGAAACTAATATTTTAAAAAGAGGAAGGAAATGATGTCAGGAAAATGCATAAATAATTACTTAGATGTCTTTGGGATGAGGTCTTCTGGCAGCAGAAGCATGACATAACATTTTGCAAGGAGAGTGACCATTGTTTTAAGACAATTAGGCCCATTACAGCCTTGTCTGTAATTTTCCATGGATAGTTATATCTAGAGTGACAGTTACTTCACCTCTGCAAGGAATACAGTGTTGCAAAAATGAGGCAGCAAAATAATCCTGCCTTTTTTTAAAAGTCAAGAATGTTTTTAAACTGAGCAGTAATCACCCATTCCAGCAACAAACTCTGGAAAAAAGTCCATTGAGCTCCGAAAAGTCACCAAATGCTTCATCTTGTGAGGCTGGAAAGAGCTGTGAATATCTCTGCCATGTAATACTTTGGGCTGGGAACTCAACTCTCAGTTTTAATCGGAAACAGCCTTGTGTTCGGTTGCACATGCCAGCTGCTGAAGGCTGCATTAGGCAGCAATGCAAGCCCTCCTCTGCAGGGATGGGAGGGAAAAATCTGACTTTCTGCCTGGGACCATAAGGCATCTGATGCTGGCTCAGCTGGGCAGATGCTCAGAGAGGTGGCGATCAGAAAACAGAGTTTGGCACCAGCTCTTCAGTAGCATGTGCAAAGCCAGCCCAGCCGCATCCCTGCCGGGAGAGGGTGAAGCCTGAACAGGTAATGGTGTAGGGAGAAACCTTTACAAGCTGAAAAGGATCTGCTGCTGCCCAAGACAGGAGGCTGTGCTCAGCTATTCTGGGCTGGAAGCCGCTCACTGTCCACACGTGGTGGTACCTTTACAATGGTTGACTTTACAAGATGCAAAAACTGACTCTGCTCACGGGTCATCAGCTCATATTGGCTAATAAAATCCACACTCTGCCCACAGGCACTGCTGGTCAACGTGCCTCCTTGGTTATGGCTGCATAAAACGGTACCGTACTGTTTGGCGCAGCTGTACATTGGGGAATGACATTTAAATTTGCCCATAAAAGATCCATTACTTTACAGCAATATTAAAAGAAACCATTTATGAGTGTTAAATCTTTATTTAAATATAATCCTTACCATGTGTTGGGTGGAAAAAGGCAGCAGCCTGTAACATAAGAAAGGTATACTCAGTATGAGGGGCTTTAGAAGTGCTTCATTTTCCAGATATTTTGGGGGGAGAGGGAGGTCTGTTTTGGTTGGGGGGAGTCCAATTTCTGCCTGGCCAAACCATGCAAGAAATTTTCTATTTATTTATTTATTTGATCATTCAGAAACATAATGTTTGCCATACTTATGTGTCTGATCTCTGGCACATGAAGGAACTGAAGGAGCGAGCTCCTCTGCTCCCTGCCCCATCCCGAATATCACCTAATGCATACCTAATGGTATGGCCAAACAATGTGGAAGCAGCTGTGCCCTCCCCATATCTCCTCACTCTGTGATTCCTGGTCTGTATATTCATGGTCATCACTGGTGCTGTGTTCACCATCTCTTCCACACTGGTCTTCCTCTAGCACCAACATGACATAGCTTTCCTGCGTTGACATCTAGCGCTCTTCTGCTAGTACTCCATGATGGATTGCTCCAAAAGCCACCTTAACCTCTTGCAAACCTCTTGCCAAGGCTGCAAGAGCTCACAGCCAGTCCTCCTCGAAAGATTCCTCTCAGGCTGAAATCCCACCGTTAGCAGGGGCAGCGGGAGGCGCGGGCAGAGCACAGCTGGAGCAGCTGATGTGCTGTCAGTGTATGCAAAGGCCTAAGCAGCACAGCTCCTGCCATGTCCTGCACTGCTCTTCCAGAAAAACACAAGCACCCACCATTGCTGGCTTCCTCACCCTTCCTCCCCACTCGCTCGGCCTACAACCTCACTGACATTTTTATAAAACTGGTTTTCACCAGGAACCTTGGTTTTGACATCATCTCTGAAAACTTCCCTCTTTTGGGAAAGTTTCAACATTTTTGTCAAGAAAGAGAAAAACTCTGTCAAGCCAAAACATTTGTGTGAGAAACAAAAATTTTTTGCAAGAAAACAGCTGCTGCATTTTATTGTTTGGTTGGTTTTGTTTTCTATTATTATTTATTTCCTTATTTTTTTAAAGGAAAAGCCCGAGCCATGTTATTTTTCCTTTGTGCTTGTTGAAATTTTCCTCAAGAAAAATATTTGATCATCTTTTCTTATGGCTGTAAATGCTACTGGAGACAACTTACGAGGCCTTTAACTAGAGAGACAGAAGAGGGAAAAGCAAGAAAGATTCTTGCAGCCTTCTCCTTTTAAAAACATTGTTCAGAAGACTGCAGAGATTTCTTCAGAACCTGTAGTCCAAAATACAGCAGTGGCCTCTTTGTTTTTTCAAATCTCCAGGACAACTGGAAAGATCTTTTCCTATTGACCCAAATAAATCACATCCTGCTAATCTAATTCATACTGAGATGTTAGAAAAACAGGTGGATCCAGCTTATCCTAGTATCTATGTAAATATTCAACTAAAAATTTGTGTACAGTAACACTGTCGTTTTTACTTAGCATGGCAAATTTTGACAACATATTAACCATATTTTTTTTCCTCAGCATCCACATCTGAAGACATTTTCATTCTGACCAGAAAATAAAAAAAACATGGCATGCAATATGAAGAGTAACTTATCCCAGATAAAATACAGGGAGGAATGAAAAGAAGAAAGAAAAAGAATTTTTGTCCAATGTTCATTCTGTAGTGATGCATTTGTGCTGTAGCTTTTTTTCTTGCTTTTTGTGTAGCATTTTTCTTTTTGTTTATATCTTACAAATATTGCAGCAAATGAAAGGAACATAGCAGACAGGGTGAATAAAATTTACATATCAGTATTTATAATTAGAATAGGAGAAGGACATAAGCATAGATCAAACAAGCAGAAAAGAGAAAATAGTAAACCTTGTTAAGCACTATGCATGTTAGTACAAAGCATTGCCTAATGCAGTATTGATAAAAGCACTGTTAACTTTTTCCAGGATAAATTCTTTTGCTGGAATAACCATCTGTTACACAGTCAGCACAAATCAGGGGCAATCTTTGGGTCAGGCCTTAAATCCAGGGAGGTTCAGATTAAGACCACAGTTACTGAGATCAGAATCTGATCCACAGTCCTAGCTCCCATTACTGCAAGAGGGTAAATCTTGTAAAGTATATGTGAGGGGTTTTCCCTGGTTTTGTGGGTTCCCTCCAATGTTCCAGCCACTCTTCCTTGCACCTCTAGTTGCATGGCAGTTATTCCCATCAACATGACACAACGGATGGGCTGTAAAGGGGCAGTGCGGAACAGAGACTAAAATTGCCCTTGCAAATGCATCCAGTGCCTTCGGGAAGATTAATCAGAGTGAAGTACGTGAAAAGCTGGAAAAGCTTCCATATACTTTTGAATGCACATATTCATTTGGAGCAGACTGCTGTTCCTCTGGTGCCCTGTAAATCCTTGAGGAATGCAGCTGAGGTCTGGGATCTTCTGCAAAGGGATTTAGAGAGTTTGTGAACAGAAAAATGGAGGATTTGTCTGACTTTTATAAATCTGACAGTTTTAATATATTTTTATAGAGAAATTGTTAGTCATATGTATATTAATAAAACTGTGCAGCTTGAAAGAATCCTCCATGAACCAACCAGTCCTATTAGCTCTGGCTGTATTCAGTATTTGAAAGTTTTTGCCATATAATTTGGATCAATAATTTTCAAACAAGAGGTTTGCTCATTAACTCTTCTTTATTTATTACTTGTGATTGGCCACATAGCATGGCTTTGCCTCCTTACTTAAGTAACAGAGATGGGAGAATGATAAGTACAAATTATGAATAATGATTTTCTGTATTCATGCAGAACCAGTGGCCAAAAATCTTGACAAAAAGGAGTCACATTGAGATAATGCAGCTCATATTCAAAATGTGCAAGTGGATTTTTTCACTTCATGACTCCTATGTCCTATGCAAAATAACCTCCTTTGGTTTTTGGTAGAACGGGCTAATTTAATTCTTATTAATCTGGGTGCGGTAGTGAGCATGATTCAAAGAGGAGGGGAAATCCAAATGCTCAGACTTAAGGCCCTTTTATTTTCTCAGTCTGCTGGAGCTATGCATGTAGTCAGGAGGATTAGCTGAAGAATAGATTACAGATACCTTTAGGAAAAATGCTGTGAGAATTCTGATATTGTTGAGTCAAATTCTGCCTCATTTTTTTGATATCAAAACAATTGTTGATGCAGATCTCAGGGCATTTGCTCTGTGGGCTGTAGCTTCCATGAATTTAATATAGATGCACAAATTATGTTTAGTTAAAATTTTCACTAGCATAGTATTTTTTTACTGTGTATTTATCACTGTTTCTCAGGAGCCAGTTTTCCAATCATGACAGGAAAACAAAACAGTAATTGTAGGGTAACAAATCTCAGACACAGGAAGTCTTGTATTTTTTTGACAAAGTAGAGTGCATTTTGGGACACACAGAGTTGATTTGCAAATATGTTCCTTTTTTGGCACAGCTGTCACAGAGAGACTTCAGATTGAGAGGGAGGGAAATCCAGAGCACTCAATAATCCAGAGGGTTTTTCTGGCACTTTAGAGAGGTGTGGGATCCCGTAACTCAAGCACTGGGGGAAGAGTGTTTCCTGCTTTCTCCTGTGCAGGCAATTCCACTTTGTACAAATCACTGAGGATGTCCTCAAGCAGGACACTGAATCTGAGATACTGTTATTCTGGGAGAGTGCCTGGATCAGTATTCCAACACAACATTACTTGCAAGCATGCAAAGAGGGAGAAGAGATGAAGTTATCTTCTGCCTGAAATGGAATGACAACATTTTAAAAACATTTTTCTTTCTCAGTGTATGAGTGAAACATTATTTACCCATTGCCATTAAAGGAGAATGACCATAAAAGCAGTGCAGGACCTGTAAGCTGACACCCATTCAAGTCACTAACATTGGTAGAAATGAAAACAAATTTATGGGAGAGCCAGTTCTCCTTCTTGCATTGTAAGGTGGTGTGTTGAGGCAAGGAACTTTTGCTTCTCTGTTCTGTAGATTTTCTGCACTGTATTTCTGAGTATTTCAGTATTTCAATCTACCTTTGATTCTCCTTTAGAACAACGTATGTGTTCTGCTGCATTTCTGTGTAGGCTAAGTGTAAAGACAAACCTAAATTCATTTGACTTGTCAGAGGAAAAAATAGTTATTTGTCTTCTCCTGACTTGAAAATAGCCTACAGTTTAGGGTTTTTAATAGGGGTAAGTGAGAAAAAACATGTTGGTAGAGTTTTCTATTTTTCTTTAGTGCTCTGTAGGACTTTAGCTTTCATCTAGAGATTTTTTCCCCTGAATTGAATATTTTAAAATTGAGTTTGACTAATGACCTTTCAGAAAAGTCAGACCATTTGTCATCTTGCATGAGAGAATGTAGCTGGTTGTAGTCAATTTTGTTTAGAGATTTATTTAGAGATTTTTTTTTTGTTCCCATGCTGCTCACAGAAACCATTTGAACCTCATTCCCTTGAGGAGAAAATAATAAACATATTTTTGATCACTTGTTAATATGACTATCTTCCCAAGATGCAGACACAGATATGCTTAGTACATATCTTTGCACGTGTACTTTTGTGCCTTGTCTGACAGAATGGAATATGGTCATGGTACCAGCTGCTTCTTGGGATGAGCCCAAGAGAAAGTGAATATTTATTGTACAAAATCATGTGTAGAAAGGCTGCCTTTCTATAGAGATGTTTTCCTTCTTGCTCACATTGTTGCAGATGATTTACATAATTGCCGCTATCGTGTCTGATGTACCCCCACTGTACATCATTTTGTATGTGGTTTGCACTACTGAAAGAGAAGAAATAGTGGAAGCTGAAATTCTGTGGAGCATTCAAGTCATTTCACATGTATTGTTTGACCTTGGATTACTGTGATTTTTAAGGAAAGGGCCAGCAAGTCTTGGTATGCAGTGGATAAAGGACTAGCTTTGCTCTTTGAGTATTTTTATTGGAAATTTGGATCATGGCTCAAATCACAACTAGAGACCTAAATGAAATGAGTCTGTGTTTTCATCTGAGTCCCCCAACGGACAATAATCCAGATCATAAAATATACCACTTAAACTTTGGCAGTCTTCTGTTCTCAGGAAGCTTTATTGCTTCATATTACCTTAACTCAAAGATAGTCCTTCCAGGACTCAGTTCAAGCTGAGGTTATTCAAAGAACAAAGTTTGTATTTCTAACTAACTGGTCTGTAAGCTCTAATAGGGTTACAAAGCAAACTCACATACCTTTCTGTTGTATCTTAAAGAAATTTAGCTGTTTGGCAGGAAGGAATGTCAAATCATTCCCTCTGTACCTCCAGCATGGAGCCAGAATGAGGTGGGGAGACCTCAGGAGAATTAGTCCTTGAATCCCTAGAGCCAGAACCCTTCTGACATCATCACTGATGGCTCAGATATTTTAAAGGAATTCAGCTCAGTTTGGGATCGATGAATGCAGAAGGTCACAATTGACAGCGTGTATTTTTCGATCCTTACAGCCTCCTTAGCTCTGTGTCCCTGGGTCAGAGTGTGGCTGCCTGCCCTGTGCCCGAAGGGTGACACGGCTGCGGGTCATGCGCTGCCTCTTGGCAGCAGGGCAGCCCCAGGGGCACGGGACCTGTGCTGAGGCAGGACAGTTGCATCCCAGGAATGGGAGCAAAAGTGCCTACAGCTCCTCTGGGTTTACATGATGTAACTGGAGTCTCATTTTAGCCCTCAGCATTGTGTGCTGGCTGCATTTTGATGTCATGAATGTGAGATATTTTTCATGCTTTGATAATAGAAGTGGTGCCTGGCTTCAAAGGAAATCTGGCTTGGAACATCCTGTAGCATCTCAGAGGCAAATGTGTTATCAATATAGACACCTTTTCCTGATGATTGATCTAAGGCATAATAGTCCTTCCAAAACAAAAGGCATGGATGCACTGTGAATTAAAATTTGACATGTATCCATGCACACCAGGAATAAGGGGAAAAGGTTCATGCAAATGTCATGGATTGTGGATGGATCCCATCCAGGTGAAATTCCTTCTGGTTATTTTAAATGTAACAACAACTGACATTAGTAGCATTTTTTTACCCTGAAGGTGAAACACTTTTCATCCTGTAGCTTAAGACCAGCTCTCAGTTACATAGTGTAAATCTGTGCCAAATAACGCCGGTGAGGCCAGCGGAGTTACTGAGGATTTACATGGGTGTAATTCTGAGCAGAGTTTGACCCTTTGTGGATATAGATATGCACTCAATTTATTGCACTATTACACTGCAAGCAGGTATGCAGGGACATCCACTGGGGAAGGAAAAATATAAGTCCCAACTACAGGTCATTTCATATCCTTTTCCCCAGGCTTGCTGTATTTCCAAATCAAAACTCACAGGCAGAACAAATCAACTTGAACTACTGGGTAATAACTACTCAAGGCCATTGCAGCTTCAGCCCTATGCAAGGCAAAGTGAGGTGTCTTTGCCCCTAGTATCTTCTTTTACACTTTGCCCACTTCCCCAGCTGTGGTCTTACCTTGATCAGGGCTGTGATGGCAGAAACTGGGTAGCTCTTTTTATGCTGGGCTTTCACGGCATCTTGCTGTATCTATGTGTAAATGAATAAGTGTACATGCATACACAGGGAGGTATTGTGCTTGAGATTGCACCTTTGATAATCTAAAATAATTTGAATGTGTGTAGCTGTCTGGATGGGTCCCTACTGAGAGAGATATGTACAGGGCCAGAGTGTTCCGCAGGTTTATTCCTTATCATTTGATACTGATTGGAGGTTTTGTGCTGCCACAGTGGCTACATAACAATATTTTTAGGAACAAGTGCTTTAAGTGAAATGATGGGATGAATTGTAGGAAAGTGGCATATTACAGGAAAGTAGCATATGGAGACTTAACTAGAGTTTGACCAGCATTCCTGGATAAAGATCCCTGAGGCCAGAATGTATACAAAAAAGGGCCAGCAAATGTTTAGTGAGAGTAAATAATCCTGATTCTGGTTTTACCTTTCCATTGAAATGATGACATCTCCAGCAGATTATAGCCTCTTTCTTAAACCATGGGTTTAAATGAAAGCCAGTTACTTTATGTCCTGACTCATTAACATTAATATCCTTGGTCATGCCTCTTCATGGTATATTTTTCCCCTTGCAGTTCATCCTCTCTGTCTCTCACTTTTTCTCACTATGTGCCAGGAAGGCTTTTCTTCCTCACAGTCCCACAGTTTCTAGGTTATTGTATTTCTGCCTTGAACAGCCAATAGGCCTCACCCAGCTACCAAAATGGTGAAAAACATACTTGCAAATTTCCCTTTCTGTGCCTTGTTTAACCCTGAAAGCTCATGTGAGTGAGGCACAACACTGCCAAAAAAATTCGGTGATCTTTACTTGGATGACCTTTTGTGCTTTCTGGGGTTAAGAGAAAAGCAACATTTACTGCACCAGCTTTTGCTCTGCTGGGGCAACTCACGGTGTTTTTGCTCATGACATGTTGGGCACAGCTTGGAGAGCTTGGCTGTGTGCTCACACTGCTGTCTGGAAACCAGAAACCTCAAATTAATTCCATGGGAAGGTCAAGAAACATGAAGTTTCCTTCTAGAACAACTGAATAAAAAAAGCTTCCCTCCACCCTTTTTTTTTTTTTTTTATTTGTTCTTTAGAATCTTCTTTAGCAAGTTTTAGAACAGGAGTCACCTTTTAAGTATTAAAAATCAGTGTGGAAAATTTTTCATATTTGTATTGAACTGAGTTACTTCTTTTTTGCCCGTATGGGTGAAATATCCAGCGCCACCCTCACCCTGTGTACATAAAGTGATCTTCACCAACTGTTCTATTAGCTTCTCAAGTTGAAAGGAGTACTCTGGTGCCCAGGGCCAAAACTGTCTGATTTGCCCACAAATCAGGTCAATCTTGTACCAGAGTCTTTAAAAATTATCAAACCACTAAAAAAAAATCTTTCCTAAGTAAATTGCAGGCAATTTTTTAGTGTCATGACTTATCCAGATCTATTGTCTTTAAACCTTTGTAGGAGGAGATGCTGTGTAAGCTTCTCAGAGTCTGAGTTTGAACTAATCATCTTCTACCAAAAGAGCCTATTTTCTGTGAATGTAGAAAATAGATAAAATAGATACAGATTATTTAAAACTGAAAACACCTTTACTTTTTTTTCAAATGTCAGTTTGGAAAAATACTAACAAAGCAGTTTGGGATTTGCACCCACCTTTCCCACAACTTGGTAAAGTTGTACCTTTCTTCTGTATTTTTTTATCTCTTGCATATCCTCTCTTCTGCTGGTTTTCAAGACAAGACAGGGGAGGAAAAAATTATGAAGGGAAGAGAGGTGGAGTGGAAAAATGAAAGAATAAAAGCTAAGTGAAGGCAGGGAGGGAAGGAGGGAAGGAAGGAAGGAAGGAAGGAAGGAAGGAAGGAAGGAAGGAAGGAAGGAAGGAAGGAAGGAAGGAAGGAAGGAAGGAAGGAAGGAAGGAAGGAAGGAAGGAAGGAAGGAAGGAAGGAAGGAAGGAAGGAAGGAAGGAAGGAAGGAAGGAAGGAAGGAAGGAAGGAAGGAAGGAAGGAAGGAAGACGCTTGGAAGGAAGGTAAAAATCAACCTTTTGAGACACATTTGTGAAAACTCACAAAAAGAGTTTAGGTGCCCTTTCTTCCTTACTTCCTTTCTTCCTTTCTTCCTTTCTTCCTTTCTTCCTTTCTTCCTTTCTTCCTTTCTTTTCCTATTTTTCTTTCCATTGTGGTCTTCTAGGAAGGAGGAGAGGGGTAAGTTTCTTCCCTGTGAACAGACAGCAAGATGAAAGTGCTGCTTCTACATGGTTGGTCCCAGTTGAGCGGTGCTGAGCTGTCACAAGTGCCAACACACGAGCAGAGTGACTTAGGCAGTGCTGTGGACAACCAGAGACTGGGCAAGGACTTTTAATGACTGCTGGCAGGAGGTAGCTAGCACAAAAAACACCTAAGTTTAGAAACTAAGAGGTGTCAGGGTGTTTCATAAAAATTCTGTTGCCCATGCAGAGAGAGGATGGACTTCTGACTGTTTTAGGTCAAAGAAACATATGATACTGATGGTTCAGGTATGTGCTTAGTCTTCTGTAGTCCAGACTCGCAAGACTGTATCCCATGTCAACAGTTAGAGTTTGGCTTGCTTTGGAAAACAATTTTCTCGCTATGAACACCTGCCCCATGCAGGACTGCCAAGTGCAGCTCAGGGTTTTTTTTGGAATTCACTGGAAGAGCAACAAAATGCAAAAATGCCGAAGCCAGGGCACAGCATCAGAGAAGCAAAACTGTTGGGCCCCTCCACAGCCAAGGGAAAGCCAAGATGCTCAGGCAGAAGGAGGTGTGTCCTCAGAGAGAGAGTATGAAGGTTGGAAATGTGTTCCACTGCTGTGGCTTGCTGACACCTCCCTCGGTGCAGCGCTTCACACGTGTTCTGTAAACATCTCTCAGGAAACATTGGAAAGTGGCTTGCCAGACCTCAGCTGCTTCATCCCTACACCTTCACAGTGTGGCCAGCGTGGGGTTGGAGCTAACGCCTCAGTGACACACATTAACTAATGCCCCTGTCTGACTTCCTGTGTTTGGTTTACAAGTTTCACTGCAGATTTTATTAGCCTGTGATTCAAACCTCAACCCTGCCACAGTTGCCAGGTTGTCCAGATGCTTGCAAATGATAATAAATTGGAAATAATTAATGCTAAAGTTATTTAGTATTATGTGAGGATAGAGACCTCCAAGCTGGAACATTGTGCCATGTGTGCTTTTCTCTTGAACTTAGTTGTGGAATGTTCACCTAGAATTTATTTTATATTATATTATTTTATTTTATTTTGTTTTGTTTTGTGTTATTTTATTTTTTAATTTATTTTAACTTACTTTATCTTAGTGGTCTCAAAGGTTGGAGAGAGACTCAGAACCTGGAACATTTCCATTCAGTTCTGCTCGCAGCACTTCAGGCTTCTAAGTATAAACATCAGAAGGATTGCAGGAGCCGTTGCATAAGGCAGGATACTGAAGCTGACCGCAGCAGTCTTCAGAGAGTGAGATGGATTCTTCTGTGTGTCTGACACACACGGTCATGCCTACATGAGTGTATAAACCTCTGCCTATTTAGGAGTGATTTTTAAGGCTTTTCTTAAATACAAGACAAACCCCGCACCAGCAGTGTTCACCCTTGGGTGTGGCATTCCTTGGTACAGCTAAAGATGCCTGAGAAGTTCTGAAGATTTCTCTTGAAATCTATTTCTGTTGAGTATTATATTCAGAAGTGTATTGTTTACACCATATTCCTCCCCCCGGTATCGTATTTGTAAGAATCAGGCTGTTCCATGCCCTCATTTGGGTACACGAGAAATACAGGGAGTGTAGAACTGGGCCTGTGGGTTGGTGAAAGGGATTTTATAAACACACAGCACAGATGGATGTCCCTCCTTCGTTATTAGGGCTTAAAGCTCTGCAAGGCAGGGAAGGGGTTAAGGTTCCAGCATCTGGGAAGCAGCTGGGAGGAAGAGGGCAGAAATAGCACTTAAAGCAAGGCTGCCAGGGCACCTCTGAGCTGATCTATCAGAGTGCAGCCAGCAGTCGCAGGCAGGTCCTGCATGGAGTGAAGATGGCACTTAGCAGGGCTGAGGTGGGAAGTGGTGCCCAGGAGCCTCGCTGTGGGGTCTTGGTCAGTGCAGATAAAATAGCAAAACTGAGGGAGCAGCTGGCAGGGTGAAGATGGCAAAGCTGATGTTTGTTATAATGGAACACCAGTGTTTGATTTTTAGGCTTGAGAAAAAGTGCTAGTACACCAATTAGAGTCATTCCCATTTCGGTGCTGAGGTATTGTTGTGACAGGTATAGACTTCTGGGATTGGATAAAACAGCTAGAACTTTGTATTCTTGTATCCTTGAGAATTCCCTGATCTATTGGGAAGGATCTGCCTGTTTCCAAGGCATTAATTTCAGAATTTATGTGGGTGTGCTACCACCAGCAGTGGCTCCTAAGCTTTTTTCGTATGACAGTGATAGTCTGGGCTGCTGTCAGGCTGGTAATCCTGTTGAGGCTTGCAGCCCTTTTTCCACAAGCCTGTTGTCAGGCTCAGGACAGAGACAATCTCTAGGCCCACAAAGCCCATCAGAAGCCACTCAGCAAAGTAGATATCCCATAAATCCTCCCACTAGCTGCAATTTGAGTTTTTTGTTGTAGTTCCCTAGCGTGTTTGGCTACCTGCAGCTTGTGTGAAGTGACACAAGGTCCAGGACCGTTCCTTACAAGGAATGCATCTCTTTTTCTTGGGCAGGTTACTCAGGCTGGAGGGTTTCTTCAGGCTACTTATTTCTACCTTCCCCCACTACAGCAGACCCTACGCCTATCCTGTAAATAGGTACTGTGAGATGGCTTGTCTTAAGTTCTACTTTTCCATGTTTTAAGCTGACTACTAGGCATTTTGGAAACTTGGTCCCTGCTCTGGAATGTTTCTGGACAAATGTAGTTACAATGCCTATGAGTGTATGCAAAGATTTAGGGTTCAGCCAAAGCCTCTGCTTCTTGCTGCTATTTCGTCCTTTCTGGGGCATTCGAGGTGTCTGCAGTGTAAGCACATAAATGTGCACAAAGTGGAACATTGCTTAGAAAACATGAGGACTTTCAAAGGAGTGGCTTCTGTAGTCTACTTACAGGTTAGAAAACAGCTGAGCCTCCAGTTATAATAAATTGCTCACTGATGTTTCTTATTTTATTATATATCTGTATATTTTTCAGAAACAGAAACAGCTTTTTCTGAAAGCTTTAAAAGAAGCTCTGTCAACTGTTATTTCAAGTCATCAGGTAAGTATGTTTTCTAGTGAGAAGGTTCATGGAGAATGGTGAGGTAAAACCCAGCCTGTTTGGAAATGGACAGGTGACCAAAGCCATGCGTGACACAGCCTGGGACCGTGGTGTTCCTCATGGATAACACAGAGGGACATCTCACAATGTTGCATGCTATAAGGATTGCACTGTTTGGCCACAAATGGCTGATGTTTTGCATTAAAAAAATGCGGAGCCTCCATTTGAGCTTCTTTAATAAAATGTTTGGGTTTTGTTAAACAGAGAATGCTTTCCAAGGAATGCAGAGCGCAGAGGATCTCTTCCAGTCAGGCTGGAGACCTGTGCTGGGATGGGGTTGGCAGTGCAGGAGGCCAGGTGCAAGGACTCGGTGCTCATAAACAGCCTTCTCCTTTGGACTGCAGGCACATTTCATCAGGAACAGCAAGTACGAAGTCCAGGCTTCAGCCTCGCCGTGCACAGGGGAATTGAATGCAGACACTCAAGTTGGAATAAATGCTATGCCAAGCACTTCTCCAGTACTCAGCAGTAGGAAAATGTTGCTCACATCATTATGAAGTGTGTGGACACTTTCTAAAGGGTTTGGTTGAGAAAGAAACCAGAAGACACCAAACACATGTTTATATAAAGCCATTCTCTGAGTTAAGAGATGTCAGATATAAATTGTCGATGTTTATACTCCTAAACATGAGAGGAAATAGCCTTTGGTTTAAATATTCATCAGGCCAAGTTGAATAGCCTGCCCTGAGGGATTCTTGAAGTTCCAAAGGAGGAGCAGTTCTCCAGCAGAGAGGTTTTTGGGGGGACATCAGTTGGGCATGGCACAATGCTGACCTGGCTGCTCTGGAGGGCTTGGTGTTGCTGTCATTGTGCCACAGCTGCTGTGGGCACTGCTAAAGCACAGAAGGTGTGTGCATTGGTGCCTTCTCCTCCTGCACAGTCCTTCCTGCCCAGAGGCATGTGTGGGCAGCAGGCAGCTGCTGGCAGCTCCTCTGGGTGCCCAAGGACAGTGGCCAGGCAGGCTGCTGCCCTGCCAGCAGCACATGGCTGAGCCTCTGTCACACTGCCCTGAGCTGTGGGCTCACCCTGGAGCAGGGAATGCTGGCCAAACCAGTGTGTTGGCACACAGATGGCTACAGTTAAAGAAAATATAATTAATTAACATAAGCTCCATCAAGGTGCCTACTTTCCACTTAGAGGATATTCCAGACCCAAATACACTGCAGACAGGCACTTAACCACCTGGATCTATATGGGAAGGAGGCAGTAGGTACTTATGCCTGCCTTGCTGGAGGTGCATTTTCTGGGGCCAAGGAGGATTACCCAGTTTATGTTCAATGCCTCCTTGCAGTCCTGCTTACTCTGCCTCTGATTTAAGCTGTATTAAAGGTAAAACCAGTCTGTCAGTGAACATGCAGTGTTTTTCACACAATATTTGTCTCTGTTTATTTGCAGCCCAGCACAGGAAACAATGAATTTTTAAGTAATGTGTGGGATTTTTTTCCATGTATTTTTTTTTATCCTTTCAGGATTGTTCTTAAAATATAACATATTTTATTGATCTGATTTTTGTGTATGACTGTTTTTATTATGAAGATAGTGAAGATTTTCATGTTTTGTTCTCTGCCCTGTGTTCTCCAGCTCCTCTTTAAGAGAAGGTGGTACCCCAGCCTGTTCATCTGCTCATCTGCCAGGCCATCTGCAGTAACTGCTGAACCTGCTGGCCATTTTTAACATCATTAGACAGAACAGTCATGGTCTCAGACGTGAGCTCTTAAACATCGGAAAACTGATAGATGTGCAAAGATGGAAAAACAGTTCAGGGAAGAAAATCTGTAGGGTGTGTTCAAACATTTAGTCTTGCTTAATGTTCCAGTTCACCAAACCTACACATCTATGGGCTGCTCAGCCACGTGTGCCTCGTTTGGAGCCCGCCATTTGCTCAGGCTTTAATGAGGGCAAGGAGCGGTGAGCTGATGGCACTGCTCCATAGTGGGAAAGGGAAAGGGAAAGGGAAAGGGAAGGGGAAGAGGAAGGGGAAGGGAAGGGGAAGGGGAAGGGGAAGGGAGAAGGGAAGAACAGTGGTGAGGATGAAGCCAAAGACCTGGAGTTATGGCAAAACAGAATGCATGACTGTAGAGAAGCCAGCTTTGTTAATTTTGCTGTGCCTTCTTCCATTTTTACATAGAAAAAGCTGGTGTGCTGTGTGGGCAAAGGACTGTAGGAGTAAGATAAGGAATCACCCCAGAATTCAAAGAATCACTATTTTTAATCTTTGGGGGAAAAAAGGTGTCAAAATGAAAGGCCGAACAGTCATTTTTCCGTGAATTTATCAAAACTTAGTTAGCTATTTCAGAAGCTTTGGTATTGATACAGGGCAACAGGAAAGCAAAAGGCATAAACAAGGAATATTTGTAAAAATGCTATTAAAGATTTCTCTTTTCAAGAAGTGACAGATTAGCTAATAAAATAATCCATTTTATTGGACAAATTGGTTAGAAAAGTGTGTTGTCTGGTTTACCTCCAACACAAATAATACTACTAACAGCAGCCATGGAATTGATGCCAAATTAAAAGAAGAACAGTTTGAGTGACAGAAGTGGCCTTTTGCCAGGAAAGATATGTATGAATGCGTGAGGAACATTTTGTTCTTGTTTTTGTATTTACATTTGGCATTAAGAAGCCACCTAAGGGCTGTTAACATCTGAGGTGGTATAAATCTAAACAGGTAAAAGACAGAACAGATTTTAAAAGCATTTCCCAGCAATTCATCTTGAACACACAGCTACTAAGTATTCTCACTCTTTGAGTGCAGCACCACAAAATAAATTATCATTCCACATTTTTATTAACATTTCATTAGAAATAAAATCCCAAATGTTTAACAAACCATATTTGTAAAAGTTTCTGAGGGTAGGTTTAAGGCGAGAGAGGAATTTTTGTTTAGTTTGTAAAAGGGCTAGGGTTTGAGACCTCTGAGGTATTTAAGTTTTTAGCACTGAAGATCCTGCTCCCCTCCTGTTGAGCCCTTTTTAAATTTTCCGTGTATACCTGAGAACTCTGTAAGGCTCCTTCTCTAGGAGGGTGCTAGTCACCATGAGGAAAGGAGTTGAAATCCTGCCATGAATAATAAATGTTTGGGAAACAGGTGAGAAATCATTCTTGCCTGATGGCTGAAGCTTTACCAGCATACTTAACACCATGGATCAGACCTTAGCTGCCGTAAGTTGCCTTCTGTGGAGCTACTTTACCTTACACTGACTGAGCATCTGGCCCCGTATGTTTGATTTAATGGTGGCTCCAGTTGAGACTGAGAGCAAATTATGATGTATACTGAATGGCTGCTTTCCAGAGGTTAGCTGGACCAGTTCAACAGGAGAGGCCCCGAGAGTCTCTGATCTCTCTTCAGTCTAAAGACTATGAAAATAATCATGGAAGTGGGAAAATGGAAGTACGCATACACTGTCATGCATGTGTATGCTTGTAGTCCCCAACAGTCTCTGCTTGTCATTTCACTATAAATATGTTCTCTTCAGTGAACATTCTTACATGGAAAATTCTGAATACAGTTCATGATTCTGATACCGAGTGATTTTTTTTTTTCTTTCCAGAGGCAGTGTTTTTGTTCCCCACTTTTTACTTTCATTGGACTGGATGTAAAAGAAAACTTTAAAAGATGCTCGTTTCAGGGAGGTATTACACTAAATATAGTTCCCTAAGAGTCTGTCCAGTCATCCATCTATCTGTCCTATCTTCCTAGAAAGACTTTTAAAATTAGTATTTTTAATGAATATTTTTTTTCCCGATTATTTTACAGTTCATTCTGTAATTCTATTCAACGTTTAGAAATAGTAGAAATTTGTGAACAAGGGTAATGAAGATTGGTTCTGATGAAATAAGAACTCTTAGGATATGTTGCTTAAAAGCTTAGGTTCCAGGCTCACTTTAAAAATAGAGGTGCACATCCTGCGGTGAGATGAGATGAGCTGAAGCCCACTCCTGGTGGCAAATCAGGCAAGACCTTCAAGCTGCTAAGGAAGAGTCTTTCACTACTATTTGCATTCACTTCCATGACTTGGTAAAAATGTTTCTGTTTCAGATGTTGACAAAAATGTTGCTGAAATCAGAATACTGACAACCTAACCCCCATCAGCAAAGGGGAGTTATTTTTTGTGAAGATGAGTTGCTCAAAATGCTCATTTGGAGGCACATGCAGCATCATGAATAGTAGTGGGATAACAAGGCAGTGGTCATTTTTCTGCCATAAAGCCTAGAAACAAATTCAGCCTATAACGAAACAGACCAACCAACTAAACCAAACCTGAAATCTGTTTAAATATAACAAGTCCTTTCAACTAAACCCTACTTAGTAAGTGGGCAACTCTACCCTCCATATTTTCTTGTTCCGACCACAATTAGAGGTGTTGGCGCCAGAAGTCAACATACCATGAGAGTGGGATATTTTTTCCAACTGTATTGGAGCGCAGGAAGTGCAAAGTACCATTCAGGGGAGCTTTCCTTGCGCTTTCCAGCTTTCTTGGATAGAAGTATCAAAAACTTTGGATAGGATCTGGGTTATACTGGCACTCCCAAACACTTTTCCAGCCCAATTCTGGTCTACAAACCATCTGAGGTTTGCCCATTGCTAATATGTTTAATCTTATCTAATCTGTTTTTTATTTAAACAGGGATTAATTACATTTCTTTGTTCTTTGGTGACTTGATGCTAATCACATGCAGCACACTCCTTAGGATCAGTTACATAAATGCCTGAACTGCTACCTTAGATGATGAGAAACATCTGGGAGAGGAAGTGTAGCAAAGGGGAAAGTGAAAAAAAGAGGAAGATGGCTGTATTTGGGGCCTTAGCTGTCATGGCAGGAGTATTTTTCAAATGGCTCTGTGGGTTTCTCTCTCCTATTAAGATTTCTAAGTGTTTTTTTCTGCCTTATTCCTGCAGTTCTGGTATTGCCAAGTTCCTGAAAGCCTAAAATAACCCAAAATTTTCTTTATCAAGGAAAACCTGGGTAGTTAGCAAGTTTGCATTCAAACCATATTAATTCTATTGCAGGAGGTTTCCTGCCTATCTTAGCACTGACAAATTCCCTAAGCGTCCCACAGCTGTGCAGTGGGCTTGTGACATTTTAAGATGAAGGCAAATGCAGAAAAAGAAAGGGACTGGAGCTTTAGCATAAGCAGAGGGGAAATTGGGGCCAGGATGATGCTATGAAGCCCAGTCCTGTCCTCTAGATTGGGCTGTTCAAGACACAAGTGACGTATGTGCTGTTAAACATAGAGGCAAAGCATCCATCAAGTTGGGACACCCACAGATTGGACCACAGTTTGGACATGCATACAAGAAACAGGTCTTTATTGTTGTCAAGAGACCTCAATAAAGACCAAAACTGAGCAGTGCTGACATGACTTCAGTTTTTTATTGAACTTATCTTTCTCAGTGGCTAAGGGAAATGGCTTTCAGTGTTTTTCAGAATATGGGTCTGTAATGGTTTTCAAGGGTGTCCACAGAGAGAATTAAAAACTATGCATGACAGATTGGCTTTTCGCGTGCTGACTTAGAAGTGGTCCATTTATGCCCAAGGGTCCACTGACTGTCAATGGAATACCTTTGGTCTTGGGGAAGTCCTGATCCTAGTAAAGCCAATGACAAAATTATGAGTTTCATCGTAGTCAGAACTGAAACCTCAGCAACTCTTGTGGTGTTCAAGGAAAAAAGAAAACATTTCATTTCATGACTGGATGGGAGGCTCAGTAATGTAGACAGATTGTCTTGCAGCAATGCCAAAAATATCACCTGTGTGTTAGAGGAATAAGTAAAGGACTCCAACAGCCCAATCTCTAAAGAGAGGCATATTAATCCAGGGGTTAAACGTCTATAAACTCCATAAAAATGCACAGCATCAGCTCAACTGACTGCGTATGGCCTGCTTTAAAGGGATCTACTGGGAAAATCAAAGTACCTTTCATACAACTGTCAGTTAAAAGGCTAAAAAAAGTCCAGCATTGCTCAGTGTCTAAAATCTAGACCAGAATCGATCAGTTTTCATGATATTGAAAATGAATGCTGTAATTTTGTCCAGAGACTACCTTACTTGCAAGTGTATTGGCTGTCCTACAAAGCCTGGAACAGTCTGGTTGACATGTCTTATTTCATGTGTGCCCTTGAGTATGCAAAATATTTAAATCACACTGGGCATAGTTAAGTGTACGTTTTCCCATATGTTACTTTAGTGGAAAACTAAACTGCGGCTTACCTGCACAAAGCAGCATTTCAGCTTGTCAGCATATTCACATCGACTGTAGCTCTTGCATAGGTCAGCAGGAACGAGCACTTAGAAAAACTCTTAAGGTAAGCTCCAGTATAAAGTGTGTATAACAACATTTATTTAAGTCCCACAGGAGTTTATGAGGCTTAATTAATGCCAGCAAATTGGTTTACGATCTTTGTGTGAAAGAGGATATAAAACTGTGCAGAGGGTGGCTTTTGATTCTTGCTAGTGTTTCAGAGTTGAGAGATCTCCTAAAGCTTTGGGTTGAGCTCTGGAACTGGGAAAAGAACAAATGTGCAGGTGGGTTTAAGCAGGCATAAACTCATGACCTGTGTTCTCTGCTAATATTGCAGGTTGTCCTTCAGACTCAAGGCAGATGCACTGAGCTCAGGAGGTGAAGGCACTGGTCCTGCAGGTTCTGCTCTGCCTGTGTGAAAGAGGTCTGTGCCAGATACTTTTGCTACTTGGGTTGATGTTGGCATTTTTTGGCTTCTGAGGAAGCACGAGTGTGGTCTGGAGGACTAGCACAGACTGCTCTGCCTCAGCTGGAAAGATGTGCCTGCCCCAGGTACCTGGTGTAGCTGGCTCTGAAGGAGCAGCAGGGATGGGGGGGACACAACAAGAAATGCTCATGTCCTGAGCACCCAGGAAAATTTTGCTTCCCCTTTTCTTGCTTTTGTTATTCCAGAGGGCAAAGAAGCTTCACAGAACCCATTTGCTCCATCACTGCTACAAGTGAATGACAATACAGCACACCTGACAGAAATATAATATCAAATATGTGAGATGACAGTAGTGTATGAACTTAATGATATTTTACAGACTCAGATCCAATGCATATGGTCTATTAAAAAGCAAACAAAGAAAAAAATTTTATTGTCACTGGCCCAAGGAAGTGAAAATATCAGATGTAAATAATCGCAAATGTAAAATTGCTCATGTTGGAGATTCTCTGATTTTTGGCTGAGACTTTTCAAATAAAACTGCAAATTCTTTCCCAGGTATTTTCCTAGAGAATTGCTTTGCAGAGTTTGGACTACCCAGGGTTGATAGACTTACTAGGTCTTTTACAAGTGAAAGCTTGTACTGGACTGGAGTAGATTTAAAAATAAGTTAGTATCTAGTTTAAAACAACAACTCAGAACACTCTTAAATGACTGAGAAATTCAGATGTCATGATAGATGGTTGAGAAATGACAGCTCAGCTGGTATTTCTCAACCTATAAAATAAAAAGGTGGGAAGTTCCTTATCTGAAAACCAGTACAGATGGTGCTGCATTAGCTTCTCTCTTTTGGAACTAATTAAGGAGCTGTTTTTGGCTTATAGTGTCAGGTACTGGATATGAGCACTTTATAAAACGCGTTGAGGATCCTCTACCTCAGGATGTCTCTGAACACAAACACAATGGTAAAGAATGGTGCTCAAGAAGATTGTGTTGTTTGATTGAATTTCCATTAAGAGTAAACTGCATACAAAATAATTGATTGTGTATCCATCCTGGAAATATTTGGACTCCTGTAGGCAGAATGGGGGGCCAGTGGAATATCAGACTGAAATAAACCTTCTAAACATGACTATGGGTTTAATTCTGTGGGTTAACAAAATCAAAACAAATGGCCGTGAAGTTTATCTGTTTACTGTAGCCACAGATCCATACAGTACCATAGAGAGATCTGAAGGTGTTCATTGTTCGTATGGACAAGTACTCAAAGAGGCCCAGAGACCTCTTTCTTTACTTTGGGAGCTTCAAACACATGCCTCATTCAGAAAATTCTTTGTGTTTCTACAGAACACAAGATTAGCTGAAGATCTCTGATCAGCAGTTTTGTTTAACCACCATGTAAACAGAAAAGTTCACTTTATTAGGGCTACAATAGATGGTGGCAGAGAATTCTGCTTTCTAGTAAAGTTTCTGAATCCTCAAACTGATACCTGATTGTTGGGGAAGATGTTGGGGAAGATGAAACAGGAAAGCCTTGGAAATATGATTGCCTGACAAAAGATTTTGGGAATATGAAAACTACAGGCAACATCGAAATGAAAGCCACTTTTGAAATACCAGGTCTTAGTTACTGAACAACTAGAAAACAATGGTATGGCCGACTGAAGTAATCCCCTCTTGATGGAACAATACCCTCTGCTTGCAAACAGGTCCAAGGGTCAGAGCAGACCCTACTAGCTCAGCAGAAGGGGTCCAAAGAGTAGTTTTTAGAAGTTAAGATGTAACACTCTATGGTAATATAAGAACTCTTATAGGCTGTATGTAAATGCTATAGGATTTGTATCTTGTATTAGATTGGTTAGTGACAATTAGAATATTCAGTACAGAAGATGATTTATTGTATTGTAACCAGGACTTCTATTCATTCTCATTCTCATTCTCATTCTCAATTCTCATTCTCAATTCTCTCTCTCTCTCTCTCTCACCCGTTCACTCTCTTGCTCTCTTGGGCCTGCTCAGAGCTGAGTCTACCAGCTCTGAGCAGTGCCCCAATACCCACGCCCTTTACAATAAACCGGCTGTGTCCCAAGACCTGCCTATAGAGATCTCTCGTCTCCATCCGTCACCGTCTATGTCCGGCCGTCCCGACTGGACCCCAGAACCCCAGTAACCTACAGTCTGGCGCCCACCGTGATTGCCGAGCCCACACCCAGCACCTGCAGCCTGGCACACAACGTGAATGAACGCCCGGTTCAGCCTTCTCCATCTGTAGGACTTTTCTCCATGGACGGTAACTAAAAGACCAGTTATAGCCACCTAGAACTTGTCGTGAGCACGGCATACCGATGCTGCGCATCGTAATAGCCGGAGCTCTGTAATTCTGCAGAGGCAGCCTTCGAGCACAGGGTTTACCTGGAGCTCTTGGAGGGAATTGCCTGGCAGTCCTCGAGCACGGGCCGCCACTGCTGCGCAGCGGCCCCCTGGAGCTCTTTGAGGAGGTCTGCCGTATCACCCCTCGAGCACGGACACGCTGCTAAGCAGTACTGACCGGAGCTCTGCGGAGGGAAATCTGCCGCACGCCCCGAGCACAGGCGAGTAGTGCTGAGCACCGCCCGCACTGGAGCTCAGTGCGGACCCACCCGTGAGGTCCTGAGCACGGAAAGCCGTTGCCAAGCGACGCCTGAAACCGGAGCTCTGGGAAAGGACCGAAAAGCGGCGTCCTGAGTGCTGAGTGGAGTGCCTGGCCAGCCCCCCACGACAGACATCTGAGTAAGGACGCTGCTCCTGCGACATCACCTAAGTGAGTATCATACTGGTCTAAAAAATGGGACAAACCCACTCTGCCCATGACAGAGATCTCTATAAGCAACTTAAGCATTTACTTATAAGCTCTGGTCCAAGTCAGTTGCCTAAACACGAGCTAAAAAATCTTTTAGAATGGACCCGACTTAATTTCCCAAATGCTGACCGTTCAGCCGTCTTTACAAGAGACTTTTGGGACACAGTTGGAGTTAAGCTCTTTAATAATATCTCCTACCGAGATATGGCAGCTGCACAGCTGATCCCAGCTTGCAGAGCGCTGGTAGAGCTGTTTGCCGCGGTGGCGCCGCCCGCAGCAGTCACCCCGCCGAGCCCGGTTCCAGCTGCGAGTCCGCCCCTTGCCGTGGCGAGCCCGCAGCGGAGCACGGCCCCCGCCCCTCCGCCGGACCCCGTGGCTCCGATACCCGCGGTCCGGCTGACGCGCGCCGCCCCGCCCCCCGCGCTCGCGGCCCCCGCGCCCGTTACCCCGGCCCCAGCCACCCCACCGGACCCTACGGCCCCTCCCGCCATCCCGTTCCTCTCCGCTGCCCCATCCCCCGCGGCCCCCGCTGCCCCATCTCCCGCGGCCCCCGCTGCCCCAT
Organism: Corvus hawaiiensis; assembly: GCF_020740725.1. Lineage (NCBI taxonomy): Eukaryota > Metazoa > Chordata > Aves > Passeriformes > Corvidae > Corvus > Corvus hawaiiensis. The sequence continues at coordinate 46,965,843 of NC_063213.1, forward strand.
TCCCCGCGGCCCCCGCTGCCCCATCTCCCGCGGCCCCCGCTGCCCCATCTCCCGCGGCCCCCCGCTGCCCCATCCCCCGCGGCCCCCGCTGCCCCATCCCCCCGCGGCCCCCGCCTTCAGTGCCAGCGTCTCCGCGGCCCCGCCCCTTGCCCCTGCCCCCCCGTGCCCCCCCCCCCGGTCCCGTCACCGCGGCTCCACCCCCCCCTGCTGCCGTCATTGCTACCCCACCCCCCGCTGCTGACATCATGGTGGCCCCGCCCCCCGGCGGTACCCCGGCGGGGCCAGCGCCTACCCCCCTGCTACCTACGGGTGTTACCCCTCCCCCAGCCGCGCCGGTTATGGCCATGGCTGCCATTATAGCCGGCCCCCCCCAAAGCCAAGCGGCGACCCTTCTTCCAGCCCCCCAGGTCCCCCCCCCCCCACACGGCGCCGATGGTAGCCATTGTTCCATCCGCGTCCGCCGCTGCTGCGTCTTCACAGTCCCCTGCCGCTCCCGAAACACTGGTGCCCAGAGCGCCGGCCACGGCTGTCCTGCTGTCTCCGGCACCCCCTGTGCACGTTACCCGCAGGAACCCTACCCCCCCACCTTGCCGTTCAAGCGCGCACAGCACGCCCCGAGCGGTCCCCCGGCCCCGTGGCGGCACAGCAGCCGCCTGTGTCTACTCCCGCTCCTCCTGCCGTTTCTGTGCGGTTCCCCAATCCCGGCACACCATCGCTTGCGCTGGGAGCGCCCCAGCTCCGCGAGCCACTTGATGCCGGTGCCGCGCTGCCTGCACGGATGTCTGCAGTCTCCCCCGTACCTGCCCCTGCTCCAGCTACGTCTCCCGGCACTGCAGCCCCGTCTCCCGCGGCACCACCACCCACCCCAGCCCAGCCTACAAGCTTCCAGCAGCAGCACGCCGCCATCCAGCCACCAGCCCTCCTGCCTCCCGCGACCGCAGCCCCAGCCCCTGGTTCTGCAGTCCTGCCATCTTTCGCTCCGCCCGAACCGCCCGCCACACGGACTGCTGCCCTTACAGCCTACCGCGCGGACCTGATGACGCACCACGCGCATGCGCCATTGCTGCAACTCCCGGACCAGTGGTATCAGTCCGCTCAGACTTCTCCAACCTCAGCACCGCTCCCGGGACCAGCCGCGCATCCTCCCGCGACTCCGCCGCGCAGCTCCACCCCGCCTCCTCGCCCGCCGCCACCGAGATCGGCTGCACCACTCCCGAACTCTGCCGTTCCATCGCTGCCCCTGCCGGGTCCCATCCCCGCGCCGCAGCCGCCCCCGCCGGGGTCCCCCGACACCGTACAGCCGTATCCCTCCGCGCAGCGCAGCCTTGCCTCAGAAGCCGCGAGCAGGGGGGGAACCGAGAGCAATAATGCAGCTCCAGTGGCAGGGGAGACGGAGAGCCCCTCTGCCGGAGCTGATGCTTTAAATCTAACACAAGTAAACTCTGAAAAGCAGCCAGATTTGTTTGCAATAAGCCCCAGAGTCCCGCCGGCAAGCGGCGGGGATCTTGCAACCCAGAAAGAGAAAACGAGTTCTGAAAGTTTGTCAGCGCTACCTTCTGAATCAAAAAATCCTCCAAAGTGCTCAGATTATTCTAAATTAACAGATTGCCATGAAATAAGACCCCAAATCTATAAAGATGAAAGTCTTAGTCTATTAACTAAGCCTGTGATAGCTAGCCAACAGCCTGACAGTCCTAAAATGTGGGCTCCCATCTCCACTCTCCAAATTAAAGAACTAAAAAGTGCTGTAAGATACAGTGGCATTTGCTCACCGTATCTTAAACAACTGCCAAAAAGTACCCTAAAAGGAACACATCAAACTTTAAAACGCATTTTAAATCAACAGAAAAGGGGAAAAGCCCAGGCTACACCTCAAAGAAGGTTGAATAAAGCATTGTATGTTTTTAATTTCTTGAACAGCTCTGCAGAAGAGCCTGATCCCCCCATCTTCAGACATTTCTTAAACAACAAAAAAGCAAAACTGAAAGAGCACCCCCTAGTTTTAATCAAGAATCTAGAATCAGGAAAAATAGAAGGACCATACAATCTTATAACATGGGGGAAGGGGTTTGCATGTGTTTCCACAGGTGGAGAGCTCAAGTGGGTTCCAGCAAAAAACGTGAAGCCATACCACACATCAAAACCTGCCGACGCCTCCACACCAGCCAGTGACCCTGCAAGTGGAAGCCAGGAAGCAAGCACCCAAACCTGAAGTACGCAGAATCACCAGAAGAAAGCGATCTGCCAAAAACAGCTCAAGAAAATAATGGAGCTTTCTCATCTGCGCGCGTGCATGTTGCTTTTATTCTTATGTTTTAGTTTTTATAGTGAAGCTTTACCTGTAAATCAACCAAAGACAAATGTCTGGGTTGCTTTAGCCAAATCTGCAGGCTCCGATACCATCTGTCTATCTGACACAAGCCCTGACAAACCTTTTTCAACTTGTTTAGTTGGAATACCTTTACCAGAAGGTTTTGATAATGTTACTCTTGATAAGTACTGGCCATACGATGATCACATTTCTCCAACTACCAGCCATAAACACCAAACTTATATTGATAATTCTAAAATTGATAAATCTGACCTTCAAGAGCTAGAAATCCTAGGCTCGTTAACTATGGATACCTGCTATTTCTTTCACTTTCTAGGAGAAAACGGTCCTCATTTAAATGTTACCCCATATCACCCAGCTTATAGCAATGTAACTTCTTGGTGCAACCAAGCTAAGCTTCTTATATATGATGAACCTCATGCAGATCGTTTTAACAAACTTCCTATTCGATTCCCTAGAGGAATTTGGCTCATCTGTGGAGACAGAGCCTGGCAAGGTATACCTTCAAAAATAGATGGTGGCCCTTGTGCTCTGGGACAACTTACAATTATTGCTCCCAGTGTCAAAGAAGTAATCAAAAAGAAAAACAGAAAAATTAGATCTTCCTGGGGACATCAGTATGAGAGCGACTGTGATAGTGACTTTCATCCTTGGAACTCTGAAAAATCAATTGTTGCGAGCATTTTTCTTCCTCAGTTAAGTTCCTCAATTGCACTAAAACAGTTAAACAAGTTGGGATGTTGGCTCAGCAAGGAGGTAAATGCCACCTCTACTATGATCAGTGATTTGTTAACTGATGAAGAGGCAGTCAGACATGCCACTTTACAAAATAGAGCTGCCATTGATTATCTTTTATTAGCACATGGGCATGGCTGTGAAGATTTTGAAGGATTATGCTGTATGAACTTATCCGATCATTCTGTTTCCATTCACAAACAGTTACAAAACCTAAGGGACCTAGCTAACCAAATTACAACAGATAACTCGTCTTGGCTAGGCAGTTTGTTTAATGGTTGGAGCTTTGCACCCTGGCTAAGGGAACTCTGTAAAATAGGCTTGATTATTCTAGTAGTAATAATTATAGTTTTAGTAGCAGTACCTTGTATACTTCAGTGTGTGCAAAAAATAACGAGTAAGACTATGTCTAATATCTTAATTGTCCGTCGAAAAGGGGGAGATGTTGGGGAAGATGAAACAGGAAAGCCTTGGAAATATGATTGCCTGACAAAAGATTTTGGGAATATGAAAACTACAGGCAACATCGAAATGAAAGCCACTTTTGAAATACCAGGTCTTAGTTACTGAACAACTAGAAAACAATGGTATGGCCGACTGAAGTAATCCCCTCTTGATGGAACAATACCCTCTGCTTGCAAACAGGTCCAAGGGTCAGAGCAGACCCTACTAGCTCAGCAGAAGGGGTCCAAAGAGTAGTTTTTAGAAGTTAAGATGTAACACTCTATGGTAATATAAGAACTCTTATAGGCTGTATGTAAATGCTATAGGATTTGTATCTTGTATTAGATTGGTTAGTGACAATTAGAATATTCAGTACAGAAGATGATTTATTGCATTGTAACCAGGACTTCTATTCATTCTCATTCTCATTCTCATTCTCACTCTCTCTCTCTCTCTCTCTCACCCGTTCACTCTCTTGCTCTCTTGGGCCTGCTCAGAGCTGAGTCTACCAGCTCTGAGCAGTGCCCCAATACCCACGCCCTTTACAATAAACCGGCTGTGTCCCAAGACCTGCCTATAGAGATCTCTCGTCTCCATCCGTCACCATCTATGTCCGGCCGTCCCGACTGGACCCCAGAACCCCAGTAACCTACACCTGATAAGTACCAGAGGATTTCAAACTTTGAATTTATAGGACATGCTTCTCTTTTCCAAAATCTCATAAAACAAGCACCAAGGGGAACATGAAAAGCAACCTAGTTAAAAATACTTGAACTATATTGTAAATTGTACACTGGAGGCAAGAAAGAAGGAACTCCCCAACTCAAGAGATGAGCAAAGTTAGTAAATGTGAAGTGGAGGATTGCATGATGCCAGAATGCATTTCTCCCATTCCATGTCCAGCTGGACTGAGATAACAGTTGCTTCAAAAGAACCGAATCCCTATCACTGTCTCTTCAGCTCTACTCAGCACGGTAAACTTTAGGGAACTGTTATTTTGAAATTCAATCGTAAACATTTTATTTTGGTTTTCACTTAGTTTTAAAAATATCTTTAGTTCTTAGTTTCACTTGTGTGAAAGTATTGGCTTGGAGGAATTCTAACCCGATAAATCTAACAGTTTTGGTTTTGGAATTTTTGGAGTATTAATCTGATGTCCTCTCCTGTAGTGAACAATAGATATTAATGATTTGTTCCTGATTATGCTGTGTTTTCCTATAAACAAAGGTGGTTTAATTTGTGAGGGATGATCAATGAAAACCACTCTTTGGGATGATCTGCAATGACGGAAATCTTACCACTTCTCATTCTTCAGAAATCTGGGCAATATTTGAGGGGCTGTGCCAAGCATCAGAGGAAGCAGGATTTGCTCCCTGACTGCAATGGGAGGCTGTTTTCAAAGAGTTTTGGGAGGTTAAGTTGATGTGTTGCATCTTATCTTGAGGCCTGATCCAGCTTCTCTTACACTCAGTGGAGAGACTCTCTTTAATTTTTGAGTGGAAGCCCAAATCAACTTGTGTAAAGACAACAAGGAAACAAATAAACAAATACAACCAAGCAAAATAAATTAATTCAGCCAGGAATATAGTACACTTTTTATGTCCTTTGTAGTGTTGCTGATGAATGTCTTGTGCTTAACTTCCCTTATTGCCTTTTATTTTGAGTTAACATCCTGGTTAGCCTAGAGATGATGTGTGTTTTCTTATTATTTAGGATATATTTTCTATGTCATATATGGAATTTTTTGCCATTTTCCCTACTGAATGTGAAGTTGTTGTCATGTCCATGGTTTCAGTCTGGTCATAGAGTTTTTCAGACCACACACGGGCCAGCTTCTTACTTTTGGCAAGAAAAAAACAACTGGTCTGATAAATTTTATTCATAAATATTTAGGGTACTCATACATGTGGCTTTCTAAATAAAGAGAAGGAAAACCAAGACCTGAGGAAACCTGGTAATTCTGGGGGAAGAATAATCTATTTTGTCGGGAAGAAAAACCTTCTACAAAACCTGTAAAACTGTAATTTACTCTGGACATTTAAAATAAATCATGTTTTTGTACAAGTATAATGCACTTGAAACTACTTCCAGAAAATCAGTATGGGCTTTGACCAACAGAAGTACTTGAAATATTGAACACTGGAAGTATTCAGCATTAGTGAACAGCATAGGAAAGCATGATTTATTATGCCAGGAGAGAGACTCTCTAATCACATAGATCCCATTCTCAAGAGTGGGCAGTGGTCTTTTTCTGCACATGACACTCTTCTGTTAAAAGAAAAAATGGACTGTGGTAGGTACGGTCAGTGGCTTGAAGCTGGTGGGAGTAATGCTTGGCCCTTCTCCAGCCATGATGCCACCAAGGAAAGAACCTTCCTAGGCTCCTCCTTTGGGTTCAGCTTTCCTTGGCTTCTGCAGAAAGCACAATAAATAGAACTTCTTTTTTTGGGGGCAGGAGTGTGGTGGTGGGTGTTGTCTTTTTTAAAAATCTTTTTATGTTGATAATAAAGATGATTTTTGGGTCTCCTGACATTTTTTTGAGCATGCAGAAGGAGTCTTGAGTTAACATACTTCTTTTCTGCAGCTTTGCTAACAGAATTATTACACTGAGTAATAATAATAATAATAATAATAATTATAATAATATGAGTGACACAGCAGCACACAGCTGCTAACAATTTGCTTGCTGTGTTTGGACTAACCTAGCTCCTGAAAAATGCCAAGTGTCAAAAATCTAAGAAATACGTACTATCTTGATAGAATCATAGAATGGCTTGGGTTGGAAGGGGCCTTTAAAGATCATCTAGTCCATCTTTCACTGCTAACATTGCTCAAAGCTCCATCCAAACTGACCTTCAGTTCCTCTTGACCTCAGGCCTGGCTTGGTTCGGCTTTATTCCCTCCCCAAAAGGACTAAACTCTCTACAGTGCCTGTTGTTCAATCTGCATTATTTTGGTTGCCTTTGTGGTATACTGAAAAATTTTATGTATTAGAGACAGGAATGACAACTATGCCCAAGGTAAGTTTGTTCCCTACAGTTTGAACATCATATGGGTTTTGCGTTCAACAGTTTTCTTAAGGCTCACAAAGAAATCTCTTCTCTCATCTTCCTGTTAAAATTCCCCCTTTCTTAATTTCCTTTTTTTTTTTTTTTTTTTTTTTTTGCACAACCTTATCCTAAACTGACCTAAATTGTTTGGTCACCCTCTATTATTTGGATAAAAAATTCACAAGGCAAGCTAAAAAGGGTCAGGGGAGATGTTTGTGTGCAGGACCCTGTCAAATCGCATAAGTGGAAGAGTTCAGAAGACATATGTGACCAATTTTCATGGTTAGCTGATAGGAGATCAGTTGCCTGGGGTAAGAGCTGAAACTCATGCATCAGTGAAAATTATCACCCCCTGAATCTCTGTCCAGATGTGCACCGCTCATCCGATCCCATATTATTTTCAGGTGTCCATGTCTCTACTCAGGTATTGGACTGGAGGCTTTGAGGCATTTGGACTTCAAACTCAGATATATGATAGGTCTATGACAGAGCTTTTTTTCTTCACTCCTGCCACAGTGCTGGTCATTGATAAAAAATATTCAGAACATGCAAAAAAGTTGGTCACCAAATTTTCAGTAGTGTAAACAAGATGAGGGCAGGGTGCTCTGTCACTACAAAGCTGAGGGCTAAGGTATGAGAACCATGAATAATGCTCTTAACACACCTCGAAGTTACTCCATGTTAGCCCTGAAGGCTCCTTGTTTTATAGATACAGCCACAGGACAAATACATCTTCTGCAGAAGAAATGACATTATCTTTCAACACGTATAATCCAACCCCACTCAAGAGATGTGTATGCCTGTCTGTAGGACCCTGGGGGAATACTTCAAAATTGGCTGTGAGGGAGATGAGGGCACAGGGTATATAGCCTTCATACTCTGTCCCTGTTACCACAAAGGCCATTTCAAGCACTGCTTATGAGCTTTGTCATGTAATAGGCTAGTAATTAAACTGAGGGAAATCCTCAGCTCCTAAACATTACCCATATGACACACTTGAAATGTGCTGTAAGAATGTATGTGAATTATATGAAGGCTTGGAGTGAACAAAGCTCTCCAGAGGAGTTGCTCTTCCAGTGAGGAAGGGAATCTGGGGGACAACGCAGAAGAGGATTTCCCACTAGAAGGCATGGCACTGTGGCAAAATCAGAGGGAAGAGGTGCTACCTTCATGTGAATTCTACTCAGACAAAACTGAAATGTGTCCAAACTTAATGGCAGGTACATGTTCCCGACTGCACGGCAAAGTTAAATGGAGGTGAGATCTTTGTGCTAGATGGAAAAGCACATTTCCTGCCCAAAGAACTTGTAAAGGGAATAAGAGAGTGCAGAATTTGGCTTCATTTGTGTGTACCGATTTGGTTTTTGTTGGAATATTGCTACGTGATTTTTTATTAATTCCCAAGAAGCTACTTGGATCCCTATTTCCTGGCTTCTAAGCTCAGGTAACTTTTTGAGTGTTTTAACAGTGACCATTGGTGCTAGTCAAGAATATTATATCCTCATATCATGTTCCCCTGTGCTGTATTTACTACATTTATGCCAAACCTTCCCCCCACCCACTTCTGGACTTTAAAACACTAGACTAGAAAGATGAAGAGCATGTCTTGGAGTTTCAAATGATACATAACGTTGATTAATAGTGACCTAGAGGGTCAACTGAAATTTAGGGCTAGAGTTTCTAGTAATGGAGGAGAAAATTACTGAAAAGCAAAAATCCTAATTTTCCCCCTTTAGGCACAATAATAGCCATTGTCAAGTTTCAGAAATCTAACACTGTGGAGCTGTCTACTGGAGGAAGCTGCTGAAAGCCCTATTAGTAAAGTCATAGGGAACAGGACTGAACAAATTTGGGGTAGGTACCCTGGGGAACATTCAGGAGGGGGGTGAGATGATCTGAGGGCTCTTTTGATCTCTGTTATTTATGATTGTAAACCTTGGCATTACTGTAATATTACTGCATATCCCATAGTGAATCAGGAGAGAAGGAACAAAACAGTGGGATCTTGAAAAAGACAGGGAGACTTCTGCTAATGTAAGAAATAAAGCCAAACATCAGCAGACTTTTGGAATGGAATGGGGGAATTTTTGATGTAGACTTGTGGGGAGAACTATCTTTAGGGGTGAATTCCCAGAACAATCGCCCAAAGGCCCAGGACATGGGCAGAGGCTCATACCACACTAAACTGAGTAGTGCTGAGAGTCATCTAATACGAGGGAAGGGAGAAGGGCCCACACTTTAACCTCTGCCTGAGGTCCCCATAAATCTGATGCTGACTCTGCCTGAGAATGTCAGAGATGAGAGGAGATGGGTAGAAGGCAAGCCTTGTCACACTGGCACCTCTTATTTCATTCCTGTCACAGCTGCAGCTCCTGTCTCTTGAGGACTGACACCATTCTTCTCTTTTCATACCCCAGGATGAGGTTGCAGATTTAGTAATGGATACCAGGCACACCATGAGGTGGGACAGAGTGCTGGATATTAACCTCCCTGTATTTCCATTTTCTTTGTATATTCTGTGAGCGAGCCAGGACAGCTTAACTGGCAAAGCTCACAGAAAGAATAAATCAGCATAGTGGGAATGGAGCTGCCATGATTTATACAGCTGAAATCCTTGTGTCTGTATTTTCAGTTTGCTTCTGTAATTTATCGACTTTTTGTCCTTTTAGCTTGAATCTGCCTTCCTCCAAGGGTATCACAATGCCATTCCCACTTCACAGTATTTCATCACAAAACAGAAAGTCGCTTACTCTTTGGGGGTTATTTGATGTCTAAGAAGTCTTTCATCTCCATGATGCTATTTTAGGATAAGAACCAAGGCATTCTGGGTGATATTACAACTTAAAGAACACTTGTAAATATTTCATTATCAAGAATGCCCTGTTCCCAAGCCTTCCCACATCAGAGTTTTAGATCACAAAGAGGTAACTGAAGGCAGTCTTTCCCTGATGAAGGAAAAATAGCAACTTTGAAAGAGGAGGTCCTCAAAGACCTAAAAATGGAAATTGATTTCACAAATAGGAATTTGTTACCCTTAGGACTTTTATGAAATTAGGATATTTATGAAAAATGCTTCTGTCTTATGACTAAACTATGTGGCATGGCTGTGCACGTTAATAGAGTCCATAGGCAATCAGATAAGACTTTTCTTTTTGACATAAGTATTTGTGGAAACATCAAAATGATAGGTGTTTCATCTGAAATTGAATCTAGAAAGATAAACTGGGACAAGCATGAGACACAAGCATGATTTTTACCCAAGTATGGCAGGAAGAAATAACCTGACAATATATCATATTAGGAGGTTATATGATTAATCATACCTATTTTTTTTCATTCTAAGTGGAGGTAGATACATGAGAAGGACAAGACAGAAAGATATTTCAGATAGAGACAGCAGACAAGAGAGACAGAAGAAGAATGATGGGGAAAGCATGAGAGAGATGCAATTACTTTTGAAGATGATTGGACAAATTCAAGTTCCACTTTGTATTAGTGTGAATTTTGAAGAGTTCCCTTGGGCTTACATGGTGCTCTTCCAGGGTTTATGATGGGCAACTAAAGTCATAGGCAAGGTCATTGTATCATGTAAATGTCATCCAACTGAAATAAAAAGTCAAATTTACCCGGGTTTGATAATAACTTTTACTCTCACTTGGTTTTTAATATCTAAAAAAAAAATCATTTCAAAGAATAAATAAGTCATCTCTGACTTTAGTCCATCATAAAATTTGCATATAATTGATTCCTCATTCAGTAATTTACATGAGACAAATCAGGAATATCTATGTTACTGTTAACAACTAGAGCTGGACTTGATAGCACCATGACCTGCATTTGCATCTTATTGTGTGCCTGCCCTTGTAATTGAAGAAATAGTCCCAGTGTGATTAATAATCCTTATACTGCTAACAGTTGTGGGGAAGTGGTTTGCAATGAGATAAAGATTTAAAAGCAGCATTACCACCATGGATATCTGTTTGTGAAACAATCGTAATATTTTATGGGTTTTTTGTCTCACAGCTATTAGCTGCCGCCATCTTCATATTTAAATTCACCTCTGTATTTAGGAAGAAAATGGTCCACAGAACTTTCCTGGGGTCAGTTTACCTGTTAATTACTTAAACTTAACAGTTTATCTGTTACTTAAATTATGGGGACAAAAAAAGTGAGGTGCCTTTGTAAGCTACCATAGCTGTTGTACAAGCAAATATGTTGGCAGCTTGAGATTTTTCATGGCTTCCTCAATATTCCCCTGCCCATGCAAGGCTGAAAGAACTGTCTGAACACCATTTTCAGCTGCTGTGAAGATATTTCACATGCTACTTGTAGAAACAATGATTTCAGTTAACAGTGAACAAATGTTGGAAATATTTTGAAACCAAAGCTGGTGTGGGCTGAAGGCACTGAGAGGTTGCAACTGCCTCTTTTGGTGATGTCAATTAATACCATCAGGAGAATATTTCCCATTATTATTACCATTTATCAAGAGCAAGAACATTGTTAATGTCGTAGTTGTTATTAATCTAAACAAATGTTAAGGGAACCAATTGTATTTTAGTGCAAAGATGGTCCTGACACGTTTATGCATTGCTTAAACCCCAGTGCCTTATCTTGTAGGAGTTCATCTCTCTGTGCTGGGTTGCCACATATTTCCTGGTGCTCAGGCAGATGTTTCAGTTAACCATAACTTTGGTAGCTTTTCCTGATTCTTAATTACAGCAGTAAAATGTTAGGAACAGTCTTGCTTGTCAAATGTTTTAAATACCAAACTATTTTAAAGCGTCTTGCTTTATATAAAGACGTTTGTCAAGTCAAAGAAGCAGGGAACATATGTGATCCATTTCACAAAGTGAAATCTAAGGATTTACCTAAGGACACAGGAATGTTGTGAAGTAATATTTATAAATGTCGCAGGTGTTGTGGTAACTGTAAATTGGCAGCCTTACATCATCCTGCTCTAATTGGCTTTGAATTCCAGTCTCTGCACTGTTATTTGAATGTCAATAATTTGATATCATGCTTGGAAGCAAAATGAAACAACTCTTTTAACTGGGGAAAAAACAACCCTAGTGACTCTCTCTGGTGCCTTCCACTGCCATTTGGAGACGGAGGCTTGGAAGGGCTGGGATTCTGGGGGTACCCAATTTTCATATGGGTGTTGCTGGATCATGATGCATCCCAGCATACTTCCACTGCCAGCAAAATGACGAGAACTCTTGCAAGAAGTAAAAACTCAAGGAACATACAAAAGTTATCGTCTTCAGTGAGTAAATAAATCATGGCATATAACAACCAGCTGTTGTATACTCAGTGGAAAAATTACTCATATTAATTAAATTCTGTGATCTAAAAATTCATAGATGTTATGAAATGCAGACTTAAGGTTCCTGTTAAGTCAGCTGTAACTCTGTCCCAGACGCCTATGCTATAATGGGACATAGGAAAAAGGAAAGAGGATATGTAAGTTATGGATAAATAGAAACACCATTTAAATCCAAGTGCAGAAATCATATAAATACATGTTTATCTTTAAGACTGTGATTTACTGCATCCAAGCCTAATAAAGTGAATGGGAGTATTGATATGTGTAAAAGGTAAGCACATGCTTAAGGCTTTCACTGGACCCAGGATTCTCTGTCCTGTGAGATTTGTACTCTTAAACATGAAAGGAACTTCTATGCCTCTTGTCAGAAGCAGGCCTATCTAGATTACTTTCTAGATTTTGGAAACCTTAAAACCTTTACGACTCCTATACTCTGGTCCGATAATTCTTTTCAGAGTTAATAAAATGATGTCAAGAAAAATGCTTGCACATCTTAATTCATTAATTTCTTGGATCTGTTCCTAAGTTCTTTGCATACGCCCCTCAAGTCAACAGAAGTGCCCACATAAGCAAGATTTATGCCTTTATTATTAATAAAGGCATAAAAAATACTACATTCATTTGGAAAATTCTGATTACACAAACCTGTAGGTGGTTGCCTTTGTGACAGGGTTGATCTTATTTGCAACTGTCAAGGTATTAAATAGCATGTGGCACACTGGGATTTGTAACATGTGCCTGATGGTAGATGAGAAAATATGTTCTTCTTGAGAGCTGTAATATCTGCAAACACTAGGGAAATTCAAAATGAACAGTTGTGGTCTCCATAACTTTATGAAATATGTTCAGCTGAAAAATAAATAAAGGACTGACCTCCTTTGCCATTGCATGCCTTCTTCTGGTAAAGAAGGTCAGCTTCCTTCCATTTGCTTTTAATGGGCTTTAATATTGGGAAAAAATCTGGATACTGAGAAAATCAAATTAGTGTCTACTTCAACAACTGTACATAATTAACTTTCCATGCAGAAGAGCTTTTCATGTCTGTTCATGTATCATTCTATCTATCTCAAAGTGGGTAAGTTAGGAGGAAAATCAAAAAGAGTAATTAATATTCAGAACATTGACTGGTACCCTAGGAACCAAACCAGAAGTTAAGAAGCCAACATGATAGTTGGGGGATCAAGCTGTAGTATCATGTGAAATAAGGGATAGTCAGAATGTGAAGGAAAAAAGTACCTCTTTCCACAGACCCACACATATTTAAAAACTGAAAGGTGTAATTTGATATGTCATAAAATATACTTTAGATGGGTCACAAGAAAGAAGCTGAGTGAAAATCAAAATACAGATGCAGAGCTGAACAATGTCTTAGCAAGACCACTGAAGCTGCATTTTGTGGATAAGCTAGAAAGAAATGTAAAACTTCTTAGTGCATATTATGGGCAACTGAGTAGGGGATATCACTACCTCTAACTTGGACATATTATAGAGAGAAAATATTCATGTATGACTGGAAGATCCAGTCTGAGATCTCACATCCACAAGAACTTGGATATTGATATCACTAGTTGCTCTAGAGAAATCACACAGACCATGAGACAAGAGTGCACTTGAAATCTGGGCATTTAATGTAGGAAAATAACAATTTTATTAGTGTACCTGCAAATGCTCAGCACAGAAATATGTGGACAGGCTGCAAGCACATGGAGGTGTCATGAGCATGGGAATTTGAGGCTTCCCTGCAGTGAGCTGGTATGTCCCTCTGGCTCGCAGCACAGCATGGTACCTCCTGTTGTCCTCTAACATTTTCTGTCCTGTCCTGCTCATAGACAGCTGGAGGCGTCTGCTTTGCTGTTATGAGTGTCTTGGCCCAAGGTCTGTCTTTTTAATCAAACATTTGCCTTTTAGTCATACATAGCTGGCACATGGAGTTCCTGTCACACACCCTAGCAGCTATTGGTGTTGTGGCAATACAAATAGTCTGATTAACCTTAATTTCACTCAATGTGCAAGTTATTTTCCCAAGTACTTTTTGAATCATTTATTAAAAAAAAAAAGTTGATTTCATAGTTGTCAAGGTTTAGGAATGGCGTTCCCCAATTTAGTGCTCCCACCAAAACTGCACCAGTCCACATTTTCTCTGTGCTCCAGTTGGAAGAACAAAAGGTAAAGATCACGGGTTCAGACAAGAACAATTTACTGGAAACACCAATGAGATAAGAACACGAACAGTAACAGCAACAATTTTGAAAACAACAGCGTACAAAAAAAGGGTGATTAATATGCAAAATTCTCACCAAGTCTGGGACAATGAAAACCAGTGATGGAGGGGTTCCTTACCCCACCACACTTTTGCCACTGCAAGTTATGCCCTTCTACCCAGAAGCCGGAAAGTTCCTTACCTCTGGACAAGCGGAGGTGGTGGAGAGTAACAACCTAGACATGCCCACACAGCTCCAGGTTCCACAGCTACTGCAAAAAAAAAAATAAAAATTAACTGTGTCCTGGCCAAAACTAGAACAACAGTGACTGAAATTTCAGACATATTTTTCTAATTAAATAGATTTGTTTGCAGCTTGCAAAAATAAATAAAGATATACAAAGCCTTTAGATGGCTGGATTTCCAAGAGCTTGGGTATATGTTACTGAGAGTTTAATGTTACTGGTAAAGGATAAACAGTCTTCTGTGATAGATTATACATAGTATAATTTGCCTTGCAAATATTAAGTAATTGATAGAGATTCAAATGGGAAATAAATAAAAACTGACATTATTTACTTGAAGTTTTGTTCCCTGCCTTGGAAAAGGAATACCTATTCCCCAATGTATTTGGGAGAAGAAGGTAAATTTGTTTGCTGCTTTCACATCCCTGTTTTAGTGCTTATGGAAGGAAAGAAGCAGATTTTCATGGAACCCTTTCTCCTGTGCTGTTACATCTTCTGCACTCCTTAAGATTCTTGTCATAGCTGGTGGCTTTCCATTTCAAGAACTGGATCGAGATTAACACGAGTGACAAATTACACTCTCCCTTGCCCTCACCTTGGCCTTGTTCTGCACTTACAACCATGCTGAAATTTTGGCATTAATCTCTGCTCCCAGCACTAATCACTTTGGCTTTAGGGGGATTTTTTGCATAATACAGGAGGGAGAGTTGTATAACTGGACCCTAAAGGCAGATGAGGAATATGAGAAGCTGTGAAAACCAGGCAGCTATGAGTAAACTGGGTATTCACTGACTCTCAAACCACAAGTCTTTTGATTCTTCCTTGCCTCCTGCTCACAAAATTACGAATACATCCCATTCTTCGATGTACTTGTAATTTGGTATCTTCAAGTTTAGGAGTGGAGGCCAACTGAATGCAGGAAGCATCACCTAGTCTGCTGTTGGTCACTGGGGCTCCCACCTTCATGAGCATGTCTCCTGACTGATGCTGGTATTTTCATTGTGAAAATAAATACAGAAGGCAACACTCAGAGGCCATTCCCCACCTGGCTGTGTTTCCTACAGAAATGAATTAGCAAAAAATGAAACAAATGTGATTGCACTTTATGTTAGTTTTCATCCTAATAACTTTTGGGTCCACAGGCCAATTTCAACTCTATTTGACAGAAGGTAAAAGGCTTTAGGATTATTACCTTCCTACAAAGCTGGGGAAAATAAGCATCTGGATAGAGGAGATAAGGCCAAATGAGTGCCCTGCAGTTGGAAAAGCAAACAAATTCATTAAACCTGACAGCAGCCTGCTGGCCACCAAGCACAGGCTACCTATGTCACTGCATTTTCCTGTGTGAATGTGTCAGAAGGGAGGTGGGATGGAGGCAGAGTAATTCTGAACACTTCAGGAATACTTATCCAGTATATAGAACATATTCCTATACTTCTGATCAGGAAAGATTTTGCATAGTAAGAAGCATTGGAATCCATGAATTTTCAAACAAAATTGCAGTCCTGAGCAAGCACTGATATTCTATTGTGGACCATACTAATCCTAAAATTGGACCTGTGTATGAAGCTCAGATTAGCATAGGTGAGATGAGGAAACCTAGGATAAAACCAGGAAACAGGTAAAGTCTAGTGTTTTGAAGTACTTACACAGAGTTGTCTAGATCTATACATTGGCTTCATTTGTTAAGGCCTGATTTCCCTGGTTCTTCATTTGTTAAGGCCTGGTTTCCCTGAGTATCTGAAGCACTCAGCAACTTACACTAGTTCTCACATTCAGGCCAGTTCTCTTTAGGTGGTTAGATAAATATATATTTAAATGAATAATTCTAGATACTTGAATTTGGTTTGGTGATCTGATTTTCAGACATGATGAAAAGTAGAAACTCTCATCTGAAGCCATGGGCATCTGATCTTTGCAAAAAATAATTTAAAAATTACCAAGTTCACGGTTCGAAGTTGCCCTTAGCTCTTCATTTTGGAGGGGAAGTAATTAAAATATAGAGTTCTACTGTGAGACAATATAAAATGGAGAACATTTCTGAGAAACAGTGTAATGTATTGTTTCAATAGAAATCTGCTTTCATTAGCCAAAAAATTATCAGCAGACTATCGATATTAGTGGTGCTACAGTGCCACTGTGTTAGGGAAATTCCCCCGGATGAAGGACAAAGAGACAAATTGTTCAGCTCTTACCTCTACTGTGGTCTTAATTTTGCCACAGCCACCTGTGGGGCCCACCAAAAGTCTTCTGTTTCCTTTCTTCTTCCCTTTGCATCTCCATGTGCTCTCCGTGGGTGGGTTGTAAATAACTGGGCTGTCAGCATCAGAGTCCTATGGCATTTCAGGCTCTTGAGACAGTGCTATAGAAGTGTTAGGAACTGTATAATCTTTTAGGCTGACATTCCCTATCCAGAAGAGCTGGCTGGGGAGGAATGTGAAGCCACACTCCTCCTAAATTCACTTCAGGAGTTTCAGGTCTGGCATTAGAATAAGAGAGAACCTCTTTAAGGATTGTTTTGGACTGAGACTATGTGGAGGATCCCACCTTAGGTCTCATAACTCATATAAAGTTTGAACCAAAAAAAGTAAACTGTTATAGAAGCTGTAATCTCCTATTATCCATAGAAACAAGAAAGCTGAGTGATTTTGGCAGAGGATCTGCTGAAAGCATCCCAGAATGATCTGGAAATGAAATGCACTGCACAAACCAATTTTTTAAACTAGAAGTGGACACATTCAAAGTGTACTTAAAACAAGAAAATATTGAATCAGCAACTTTGTTTTTTTACCAGAGGGACACTGACAAAGGAGGAAGGTCTCTCTTATGATGAATTTAGTATTGAAAGGACATATAATTTTTTTGAAGTAGCCTGTTATAGCAGACTGTCAAAAGGCTTCTAGCCTTTGGAATTAAGATTTGACTACTAAGATTCTGGCCTGCAAAGACATTTAAATACAATTTTTCTAGTTCCTGAATGCCAATTAGGCATCCGTACAAAAGATACACCTTTTTGAATCTAAACCTATATTTTTATATCACATAAGACAGCTGAATGGGGTAATGGATATATGGTGTCTTTCTATTTTGTGGTGTCTCTATTCACATCAGATCTCAGAACAGAAAGAGGTTTGATACAAGAGAATGTCTCCACATTTTCAGACTTTGAGGTAGACTCCTGGGACTCAGGGCAGTGAGCAACCTCTTCCGCTGAGATCTGAAATACAGATGTACAATATGGTGAAGGTCTCCCCCACTTCTGATGACCCCACCCCATGTAGGGCTTTCCCCAACGATTTTATGTAGTTCTGTCCCTGTTGGTCAGTGCTACTCTGGTTTGTTCTTCTCTACAAATAAGTGCAGAGCATTACAAGAAGACAGGGTTCCTTGGTATTTCCAGACTTCTGTGATACCTCCTAGTGTCCACCAAATAAATAGTGCATGTTGCTCTCCAGCTCTAACAGATAGTTGATTCTTTGTCAGTGTTTGTCTCATATTAGTTTAAAATGTAAATGCTGAAATATATTGGAGGCGAACCTTACAGATCTGATCTGGAGACCTTGTCATAAAGGATTTACTATTGCTTCCTACTGCACCAGCACCATATTCTTGGTATGAGTGCCAGAAGAATAAATCATTACATTTGTCCTTCTCACCGTGAAGGAAAGAGAACAGAAAAGAGGGAAGCCTGGGTGCTCACTGCCCCTCTCCCCTTGCACGCTTCTGACGTTGAAATCTGGCAGCTTTGGTTTCCATGGATTCGTGTGTGTGCTTGGAGACTGTCTTAATTTGCATGGTTCACTGCCAGGTGAGAAAGAGTAATGCCTGAATGTACAGAGCAAACACAGCTGGAGTATCAGACTACAGCTTGCTGGAACGGATTGAAATGGTAGCTGCTCAAGACTTGCAGACCTTTGGCAGGGCTGTAAAAATACAAATAATACTAAAGGAAGGGAGACATTCTGACCCTAGCAGCAGCGGGACGCCTTTGTGTGCAAGTTCATCCAGGATCTGACTAACTGTCTCGTAAGGTCCACGTGGAACGTGCGAAGATTTGCAGTAATCCCTTACTGAAACAAGGCAGCGGACTTGACAGCCAAAAATGGTGCATGCAGCAAGGCCCTAGCAGGGGAACAAGTCCGAGCACAGTTCCATATGCAGCTGAGCTATCATCCTTTCATGTAGCTTGGCCTTAGTACTAATGCTTGAAATAATGCCCTCCTAAGATCATCAGACCAAACAATGGACCAACCAGCCAGCCAAGGGAAGGAATAGAGAAGAGCTGTGACCATTCAGCTGGGCTGGACAGTCCTGTAGCCAGCCCTCAAGACTGGATTTTGGCTGTGATGCCTGAGCCCTCCCCCAGTGGTGTGAGAGGCACCGCTAGCAGGCTCTCCCTCCCTCTTTTCTTTCACACTTTCTTTTTCATGCCATCGGTGCTCCCTCTTTAGCCCGTTGGTCTCCCATCACTGGAACAGTACTCAGCCTGCTGAGCTGAACCCTGCAAGTTGTGAGGGCAGAGGCTGTGGGCATCACAGAGGGGACAAGTCTCCAGCATCTTGCTTGTGCCAGTGCTGCCAGGCAGGACCAGTCTACATCTTGGTTTGTAGGCAGGGATTAGTCAGGCAAAACTATTTTAGCTCCCTGGCATTTTCACCCGAGTAAACACATTTTGCTGTAAAGTTACTAATTAATTTAGCTTCAAGTCAACTGCACTAGGGTTATTTATGTTGCTCTTACAGATAAGGATTTGGAGGACCAAGAAGACTGCAGTTTCTCATTGTTTGTCCTGGCCCACCAAAGCCTACTTGTCCTTGGTGGTCTTTGACAGGATGAAGAGGACAGCCCAAGCAGTGTGTCCCAATCCTGATCATTGCCTGACTTCACACCTACAGCTGGTAGCTTGCTTGTGTTTCACACTTAACTCCTCTTCTTCTCTCATCAGGATTAGTAATTTCTTTCTGCAGCACTTTGTCTAGTGAATTCAGCCCCAGCTACTGCACCAGCAGTGTAAATACAGCCAGAATATGGCTTCTATATGAATGCATTTTTGTGTGTGCATGCACATACATCTGAGTGTAAGAATAACAATCCTATGAAATTTTCAATATTTATAGCAAAAGCAGAGAGATTTCAGTAAGCCAAGATTTCAGATGAAAAAAGAGAGAAAGGCTAATCACTGATATTTAACATGGAGCGTTTCTTAAAATAAAACCCAGTTTGCAATAAAAAATAGATGAAGGGTTGTGCAACTTTGGCGTGATAAGTGGAAAACAAGCAGTTTGAAGCCATGCAGCCCTCACTCTTTGGCACAGAGTTAGTTCCCTTGCAAATACAGCCACACAACCTAGACCACATTTCCTTTTGTAAAGAAATGTCGTTTTGGGGGGCAAAAGGAAAATATGAATACCGCTCTGGAGCAGCACTCCTGGACCCAGTCTCCTATAATAGCCCTAGAAAAACAGGGCAGATGATGTCATGGCAGCTGCTGATTGTCTGACAGACAGTTTCCGCAGTGCAACATGAGGCCCTTTGGTCTCCCTGTCAGGGAGATTGGCAGCTGAATGGCACCAATGAGCGCTGGACTGTATTCCCTCTGGGAATGCTGCCCTCATTGATGGACAGAAAGCAAAGGGAAAGATTGTCTTTGAACCTGAAAAGAATCCCCTTTTTTCTTCCTAAAGCTCCTGCCCCCGCTCTCCTCAGCTCTTTTTTCATCCCCTTTTTTTAAAGGTGTTTTGTTCTACAGCAGTTACTGAGCTTAATGGAACTGAATGACTTTTCCCCTTCACAATCTGTCAGTCAAAAGCTCAACTCCAGAGCTGTTAAATGAAGTCCTTTCAGAGTCAGACAGAGGAAGAATGTGTCAGTCATCCAACAGACCCTGTTGTGTTTTAATCTGTCAGAGGGGTGATAGGGAGAGCAGCCGGGCTTGGCAGGGGCACGTTCCCAGCAGCAGCTAAGAGGCCCTGGCAAATCCAGGTGCTGGAGCCAAAAAGTCAACTGGTCATAAACACGGTGAGGTATGGTGCTCCTAGCCCCCAGAGCTCGGCTTTGCAGTCGCCTGTGAAACGTTTGGGCAAACTTTCAGCAAAGGTTTTGCTGTGAGCATTTCTAGCAGAAAGCCGGCCTTTAAGCACAGGATGGGTCTGTGTTAGGCATGGCTTTTGAATTAATATAAGTCTTAACTAAAACACTGGAGACAGTAATCCTCCGGATGAAATGCATTTAGATGGACTATGATTCCAAGCCATTTCTGCCGAATTACCTTAATTTTTTGAGTTTCCCCCATTATATGACATTCCATTAATCTTGCCTATTAAGTTAAGACTGATGTGCAATTTGTTCTGGGGCTGAACAGTTGGTCCTATTCACTCAAGCGCTGGTGTTTCACTACACATTATGAGAAGTGCCCACTGTTGCTCTAACAAGAATAATGATCCTTTACTTTCATTTCAAGGGTTTGCTATTTCATCTTTTTTTTTTTTTTCCAGTGAGGGAGTAGATTTAAACAAACAGCTCCTGTTCTTATCAGATCTCATAGGAAATGTCTTTTGCCTGTTTTTACAGAGATTGCAAACTGTGGTTCAGCACACAATGTAGTTCTGTGTTACTGCGGCAGCTGGACTCCTGATGCACTCAAATACGCTGGCTTTCCATCTGTAATAAAACGGGTTTATGAAGAGGGTTTATGTCCCTTGCAGGGCTGTTGCACTTTCCCTCCAGTTTTGCATACCTGTGCTCTGATGCCAGGCCCAGCAGAGCTGGCAGAAGGGATTCCCTGCCTGGGAAGGATGCTGTATGGGATAGCATTTTCTTTCCCAACCTGTCTGCCTGTTCACTTGTCTGCAAAATCAGGGAAAACCAGTGGCCTCTCACAGCTTGCCATTCACTAGTTTAGATAGTCTATCATGCTGGTATTTGCTTAAAAGCTTCAGCAAAATGCATTTCCTCTGCCTTCTCCCACTATGTCCCCAAAACTTTGCCATGTATTTACTCAGAGTGATGAAGCTCTATCTGTCTGTGGGGCTGTGTCCAGTCCTGGGCAAAAACTGTTTTGGAGCTTCAGCTGCTTCTAGAAATGTGTATTTCATGAATGCAGGTAACTATGGCCATACAAAATGTCACTGCTGTATAAAACTACAGCCATAGAAAGTGTCACTGCCGTAGAAAACTGCCTATTCTGGTTATCTAAGAGGTTAAGCTCAGAAATACAGGGCTTGCTTGGACAGAGTCCTAAGAACAGCACCTGACTGATACGGTGACAGAAGAGGTTTACAGTGTTGACAACTCTTACCATAAATTTTCAAGTCAGTGGATATGTCCTAGGATAAACAGAGTGCTTTCCTTTCACTGAACTAGAACAACAACCAGAGCTAACAGCCAGGGGGGTAAAGAGCCCTTGCAGGGATGTAAAGATGTGTAAGGAGTCACCTTTGCCTGATCTTGACTTGTTTCCTTTCTAAGTCAAAGGAAAAGATCAGAGAAAGATACATTTTTTGAAAAACTGCTTAGGTGCCACTGTATAATTTTGTTGAGAATTACTCAAGGTGGAGAATAACCTGACGTCATCCTGCTAAGCAACATAAGAGTCCTGAAAAGGATGGCAAGGTGAAGTCATTTGCATTTGGTTGCAGAAAGCACTCTGCATCTCTTTAGACAGACTTGCGTTCTCTAGGAACCAAGCTGCTTTGCTGTGTCACTGAATTAGTAGGATATCTGCTCTGTATCTGCTGTGCCCCAAAATGAAAATGTTGCAGCGTGGCTGGGATGGCCAACACAAATCCATTAGAGGAGAGACCACATGGACTCCTGCTCCATCTGTCACTCAAGACTAAGCTTAGGGTGGAGGAGGTGTGGGAGGGCATGAGTGAATGGAGTCTGTTGTCATGTAGATTATTTATCCTCAATGTGGAGGAGTAATTAGGCCCAGAGGGCAGTCCATCACTGTCCTCAGGCTGGATCAGTGGAGACAGACTGGCTCCTCTTCCTGCAATGCCTGGAAAAAAAACTGTGCCGCACACTGGGCCCCGTGTGGAGCACATGGTGATGGTGCATCTTGATGTGGTCAGAAAGGTCATCATCCCCACTGAAAAGCAAGAGAAGCCCGAGGAGCACTGGCTGACAAAGGCGGTGGCCTCTTGTCTGCACATGGACAGGAATGTAATTGCTGAACATAAGCTGTCCTTGTTTCACAGAGAAGGATCAGACAGCTCCGTTGGGGTTCAGCTGATCTGAGGGAAGGCATGGCCCTTTATGTGTATTGAAAACCTCTCTGTAAAGAAAGGTTCCTTTAACAGTGCTGTAGCTGATAGCTGAAACAAAAACCCAGCTACACTGCCTGGGCTAGTCTGCAACATGGGCTACAAAATGTGGGAAACAGAATTTCTGAACTCTCAGAGAGCACTGAGATCTTCCCAGGCTGGTTAGTGTCCTTGCTCTTTTTATTGGTGGTTTGGGGTTTTTTTTTGCTTGTTTTGTTTTGTTTTGTTTTGTTTTCTCAGATCTGTAACTTACAATGTACTAAACAAATTTCCTTTGCATGTAGGTCTGGCTGTTGTATGTTTTTAAGTACATATGGTATGATCCCATATGTATGTGCATGCAGGCAAGCAAAATATAATTCCATTGATGGAAATGAATGATGTATCAGTTTGGATGTCTATCTATCCTGTCTGCATGCTCAGCCATGGAAAATCTTTGGGCTCTAGCAGCTTGTCACTCACTCAGTTAAATAAGTTTTGAGCGATCTCAACATCTGCTTAAAAGTGGCTGGACTGCCACTGAATTGCAGAAGTTCAATTCAACCCATATAAATGGAAATTTTTACTGCTGGCATAAAAGCATTTACAAGCTGAGACATGTATTATAATGGGAATGAAAATAAACCCTTAAAAAAATCTGCACCCCATTTGTTCAGGCTGTGCCTGAATGTTCCCATGCTGAGAAGCACTTCTTGCCATTTATTAACTGTGACTTTAACTAGAAAGTGAAGCTGTTCATTCAAATAAAGTGCATTCCTGGGTCTCCTACTGGAATAGCTGTCATTTTGCTGGAGAGCTGTGTCTCAGTGACACATATGCCAGCAGCAATGGCTGCCCAATGGTGCCACATCCTTATACATTCAATATTTCCCGCTCCTTGTACTGATGCTGAATGCAAGCCCTAAAACTCCCCTGTGAACTTCCCTGCAAGGGAGACAACAAAATATTTCTAACAAGGTGTTACTACTTGTTTTCAAATGTTTGTGCACTGAATTTTCTTGACAAAAATCTTTGAACCCGAACAATCAAATAGTCATAGTCTCACACACACACACACACACACACACTTTTAAACACAGTTGTCCCTGTCTTCACTGAGCACAATCTGCAGCTGCACAACTGATTAGTGATATGTGGGTGAGTGGATGTATTTTAGGGAGAAGTTATTCAAAACTTGTGCTTTTATGCCCAGAAGGGTTTGTATGTGTGTGTGCCCCTGGTAACCACACAGGGGAAGAAGTGCACATGTTCCTGTGTGCAAAATAATGCCTACAAAATCAGAGACCAGGTCAAGAGCCCAATGAACAGGAGATCCTTCTTTCATTCATTTCCTTAAGTTAAGCCCTAATGTGCTACAAACTTCTCCTGGTTATTGTTAAAGGGGAATGGAAAGTTTCACGAAATCTCTCTTGTAAAGAAGCTTATATTACCCCTAAAAAGAATAGGGGCTGGGGGGAGGAAAGACCCTCATCTGCGGTATGGCAATTTCAAGCAGTGAGCTTGGAAACTCTGCTTTTAATCCAGTAATTTAATTTCAAACAGGTGCTGCTGTCTTTCCTGCTCGGGACCTGGGAGGATTTGAGATCCTGCTTGCTCCAGGGAAATGGTTGTGCAGCTTTTCCTGATGCATGAAGGTGGTAGCTTCAGATCCCTTCAGTGGGTGAAGGAAGAGGCTGGAGCTTGGCTCAGTGGTGAGAAGGGGTAGGAGGCTGGGGGGCCCAGGGACGAAGTGTTGGGTTTCAGTTTTGGGTAACACATGAGTTGCAAACCCACTGCTGTAGGTAGACCATTCTCACTTTTGCACGGGAGCTGGAATGCTCATCTTTTCTTTTGCTGACATTTCCCTCTTGGAGGTCTGCAGACCACAAGGTGGCATCTTCTCCCAAGTGATTTAACTACCCCCACCTGAGGTCCCTCCCAGGGCCTCGAGCTCTGCCTGGACCCACACAGCCATATTCTTTCAAGATGTTTAAGCCTCTTTTCATTAAGTTTGCCCCAGTTCTTCCGATGCTGCTCTTGACCCTTGCTGTCAAGTGTTATAGCAGGATATTAAACTGGCACCCTCTGTTACACGTTAAGAAAACAGCCATGAAACCGGAGAGCTTGGTGGACACGCTTTCTGCAGCCTCTCACTGAGGGCATCCTTTGAACACCAGATCCCCTCCTCCCAGCTGGGTAAAGTCAGCCCCTACAGCGACAGTCCCATCATTGCCTTCCCATACACCGTTGGGTTTGCCTTTGCCTTTGGGATGAGTGGCAGCTGTACCTCTGGACCATCACCCTCATGAAGGCAGTGGGAACCACAGGATATCCCAGTGCTTTTGGCCTGCCCCTGCTGGGGCCTGGGAGCTGGCCTGGCCCACCAAAAGCTCTTTGTTTCTGCTTCTTTTTGTGTGCAAATAATTATAGATGTAATTTAAGTGACCTCAGTGTCTCACTACTTGATTTGAAGGCACAATTAAATACGTAGACTTATAAATAGCCTAAATTGGACCTTTCAGTTAATGTTTGGAACAGCATTAGGGACCAGGTTAGGAAACTTTGACCTTGTACCTGAAAATTAGCTCTACTGTATATTTAAACTCCCTAACTCGTTGAAACCTTATAGACCCTGGCTTCTAGTCAAACCTCTACATGTCAGCTTTGCTGACTAGGAGTACATGTCCCCTAGGGTCTGTTCATTGTGCAACAAAATGCCCTTCTAGTAGAACTAGTATCACCCTGTCTTTTTATCTGTTCCATCAAAAGGAGCAAAGAAGAAATGCTCCTTTCCCCTGAGCTTTGTGTTGTGAGACCACTTTGGAGATCCGGTGCATTCACCCTACCTTGTTGGGTGTTCTATCAGTTCCACTGGTGCAGCTCAATGAACCTCCTGGAGATGTGGATGAGCCAGTTCTTGCTCATTCTGGTAATGTTTGCAGGATAATTTGGGTAACTAACAGTGACCAGAGTGAGCAGCTACACCAGAGTGTTGCCTGAGCTGCATGAAAATGCAAAGGTCTCCACTACTCTAGTGCATCAGATTCTTCCTAGAAAAACGATGTTTGCAGAAAGTAAAATAAACAAAAAAAATATCTGAGCTGTTCAGCAGCCTGTGAAGGAAGGCAACACTACTGGAATCTGTGGGATCAAAAAGGGTCCTACAGCTGTGCTTTTGAAACAAACAATTTCTTCTACTAGCAAAATCCAAAATGCATTGTGAACATTTGAACCCAGAAATAATCCACAACAATGCTTCCTGGGAACTGCTGTTATTATGAATAGATATAGCCATCTGGATACGTCGAGCTATTGTTAAACATGATGTTTATATGATGTCATATGCACCTATGCCTGTATAAAGAAAGAAATGCAGTTTTCTGCACCAATGGTTTTGTATTTTGAAAGCTAAGACAGTAATTTTCCACACTTTTATGATTAATGTATCCTTCCTTAATCATTCTCCATCAAAATTGTGAACTCTTTAAAAAAGCTGCATCTGTAGATCACTATCTAATATTTATGAACTTATTTTCTTTCATTGTCTTTCCTTGACCTGGAATGTCCCAGAGGTCCTCAGATCACTGGCTGAAAAACAGAAAGTAGGATATACCTTTAGAACCACTTGGGAAAATGATGGTGTGAAGCTCTTAATATTCCTTTTGAAGGGAGCATCAGGCTACACCCCAGTCTTTTGCTTGATGCTGGTGGACCCCAAGTGTAGGGGAAGCATTTGCTCTGTGCTCTTTGTGCAGAGTCCTCTCCTTACAGGTCAGCAGTGTCACAACAACAAAGGACCAGGCAGGATGTGCCTCTGTTTCAGACTGTATTTGACCAGCTCCATTAATAAACAAAATGTCAGTAATCATTTTGCATCACGACCTGACATAGGTTGTGCTTCCTGTTATTTCCATCAGTCCTGAAGGTACCCAGATGTCAGCTGGGAAATAACCTCCATCAGTGGGCTTAAGCCTACAGTGGGCCCCGGCTTTTGTTACTGCATGCACACAGTGCTTGAGGCACGTGGACCCTTGACATGGGCTTGCAGGTTACTGCTTAGTAAGATGTGATGCCCAGGCAGGTCTTGATGTCCACCAGGACTTGGCGAATGTCTTGGCTTTTCAGAAGAAGGACAGACTGGGAGGGATCGTGGGCTGGGAGGCGTGGCAGGGCAGCCTGCACCATCAGCATGGTTTTAATTTAACTCCCAACACGCAGGGCAGGATTTGATGGCCTCCTCTGCTGTTTGCTGCTCAGTCCATGAAGTCACTCTTCCTTTGCAAAGACCCGTTCCTGCCTCAATAAATAGAGCTTTCCACTGCCATTGTTTATTTTACTGGGGGGGGAGCTCTTCGTGTCACTTTTCCCTTCTTTAATTTCGGCCTCTTATGGACTACATGCTGGTTTGCTAAACCTGCCAATCTGAATGAGTAGCCCAGGGAATACAAGTTCTTATGGGATAAATGCTCTAACTTATGACTCATGGACTAGAATAGTAAAAGCTGATGCATAAAGGGCCCTGGGCTCTAGCATACCACTGATGTTTTAAATTTATCTTCTTCAAATGGGAAAGATGTTTTTCTTAAAGACATACAAAAATATACCAGCTCAGTGCAATCTAAATGAAGTTATGTGGGAACACTGCTCTGCACTGTATTGCCAATCTTTTGTGTTTATGTATAATTTTCCATAGGGCATTCCTGTCTGTAGAAGTACTCAGAGTGCTTTCCTGGGGGCCCCTTTTGACTGGCAGGAATACTAGCAGCCCTAAGTGTCATGTTGTTCATTTGTGCACAGTGTTTTTACAGCCATTCAATAGCATCTGTGAGTCATTTGCCTGCTGAGCCTTGGCTCTTTGGCATGTGTCAGGTAGAGGTCTCAGGCGAACAGGGATAGGGAAGGAGGGCTGGGCTCTGTGACAAGAGGTGCCCTGCTGGCAGCTGTGGTCCAAGGGGAGTGTGGTCATCTGCCCTGTCTGCATGGGTATGACCCCAAGGAAGGTGTCAAAGAGTTTGGCCCATAAGTTCCTCCAGGACAAATAAAGTGGAAGGGAACTGTGGACTTTTGGACCCCTAATTCCGTCTTACTGCTCCAAGAGTTGTTTAGAGAGGTGGCTCACTTCCCAAGAAAAGGGTAGGTGACTTCAGTCCCAGGGCAAACTGAAGACAAAATTGATACTGTCTGTTGCACATGGATATCTGGTCCTTCCATTTACTGGGGCCAGCTGGGAGGTGAGCATTGCCTGTGTCTGCAGACCCCCACATCACTTTGCACAGATTTATTTTCAAGGCTTGTGTGTTGACTTCCACAGAGAGATCTGCTGGGAAGGCAGCACTTTTTGAAGCCATTCCACTGATTTCTGTACCCTCACTCAACTATTCAGCACTTATTTCCTGAAACTTGGCACAACTGAAGGTCCTAGCTGTGCTTTGAGGAAAAGGCTGCCCTTGGCTCTAGGTGAGATCCAGTCTGTATTTCCTGGCAGTGAGGTGCTGCAGAGGAAGAGAGAGGGGAAGGGGCAAACCTGGGTTTGGCATACAAATCCAGAGCTCATCTGAGTGAAAGCATGCAGCCTGCCTGTGGGGCAGAAACCCCTCAGAGATGGGGGGCAAGGATGAACCAAGTCAGAGGGGACCCGAACATGGAATGCTCCTGTCCAGAGCCCCATCTTGGCAGCTGCTGTCAGCAGAGAGCCCCTGGGCTGATAATCCTTGGTGAATCATTTGTGACTTCTAACAGTGGAGAAAGAGACTTATTTCCTTTCTATTCTCTGAACCTCCATGGATTTTTATTCTGGAGGAAAATGGAAGGGGAAAGGGGCAATTTGCATTTAGTCATGAGGGAGACAGTGCATCTAGTTCTTTAAATTCCATGTGTAATTTAAAGTGAAAAGAGGTAAAAGAAGAAAAGTTCAACACTATGCCATGGTAGGCATTAATGTTGCTGTAGAAAGAGTGAAAGAAAGCACATTTTTTCCAGAGTTATTTGAATGTAATCCTTGGACAAAATTGCTCTGCATGACTCACTCATTCCTCTGTTTTCCTTGTCATACTGAGTTCAGTGTCACATAGGCTTCTGAGAATAAACATTCTATAGATTTTGGGCAATATATAGAAAGGGCAAAGACATGAAAAAAGAATAAAAGGATTTTATAAAAATGCACAGACAACAAAAAATGTTTTAAAATTTGGCAGAACCTCTGGATCATCAAAAACATTCTAAAAATTTCCTAAAGGCCAGTGTCTGCTTTCTCAGCCACTCTTTCTTGTGAGATTCCAGCTGCACCAAAAATAAAATTGCCATCCGTGTTGGCTTTGGATGCAGTTTACAGAATTGGTATCTATGGCAGATGCAAAACTGAATGTTGAATGTGAAAATGTCTTAGATTTCAAGTTCTTGTTTTCGTGATCTGTACTTGTAAGATTAATTGAACTGTTTCAATTTTACAATCAGAGGCATTAGAAAAATACTGTCACTTTTCATGTTTAAGACCACAGCTGATGTGAATCCAATATTGGTCTTGAAACTGTAGTGAAAAGCTGGAAAAGAGCAAAAGGAAATGATGAAAAGTTCTTATGTTCTCAATTATTTATTCACTGTTTTTCCCCCTTCATTTTCACTCCAGGGATAGTAATGAGTTTTACGAATGTAAGGTGTCAGCTACAGGCTTTTCTGTTGAAACCTCTAAATTTATGGCTCCTTGGGGCATTACAGGCACGGATAATGCATAATTTACAAACAGACTTGAAACTTTCATCTTCCTTTTCCCACTCCTTTTCAGAGCTTTTTG
This sequence comes from Corvus hawaiiensis, assembly GCF_020740725.1. Taxonomy (NCBI): domain Eukaryota; kingdom Metazoa; phylum Chordata; class Aves; order Passeriformes; family Corvidae; genus Corvus; species Corvus hawaiiensis. Next base: position 46,995,208 of record NC_063213.1, read on the forward strand.
TTCAAGGAGTGATTTGTTTTGCTGTAGTGGAAACCATATGCTCTTCTAAATCTCAGTGGAGTGTAGAAATTCTGCAACGTTGCCAGATGTGGCCAAAGAAACTTCACCTGACATAGAATTACACATGCTTCTTTTCTTCAGTCAAAACCATCTTTCTAAGGGGGCATTTTTTCCTGCTCTTTGGTAGTGGGCAAGAGGAGGCAAACCACAGCCAGCTGCAGCAGGCACAGTCTCAACATCGGTCTCCTGAAGCCCGTGCCCTGTTTCTGGTGGGGCAGGAGCTGGAAGCTTTACTGATCCACCTCATGAGAAGATAGGTCAATAGCTCTTAAATGGGAATCCTGCTTCTGGCATAACTCCAGTTTGTCACTAAGGACTTACCTTATCGGATAAAACTGGTCTAGTTCAGAGCTGGTGTGACCGTGGCCACAGACTTGTGTGTGCTGCAGTGATGGGTGGAAGAAACATCAGCATGGAGCTGATAAGAGTTACTTCGGCTGAGCTCTCTCTGTAATTTAACAGTTAGTGTATGATTTGAAATAAAAGTTTTTTTGTTCTCCCTCTTTTGTTCCCTAACAGATTCTACAACATTGGATGCTATTTTTATTCTAAAAATTCCCTTATTCTGGTGTGTTTCTGCATGACTGCTTTTCCTTGTGGCCATAAATCAGAAGGCTGAGGTGCTTAGGGTATGAGGGTGGGGGACGAACTCTTCCCTTCATTGAAAAGTGCAAAACTGTGAGGAGAGCCTCCAAGCCCAGGGATGCTGAAGGAACATGGGCCGAGAAGAACAGAGAGGTGTGGATCCTTATACAACCAATTTATTCCCAAACTGAATAAGACTTGGGTTTCCCAGATACCTTTGTGGAATACTTAATTGCAGGCTGTGGATCCCCAGAAATCTGGTAGAATCCAATACCACAGGTTTGATAAGTGCTTCAGTGACTGCCATTTAGGCTACATCCAAAGTGAGGTGTCAGTAATCTGAGAATTGTGTTAACAAAATGGTTTTGCCTTCACTCCCTAGTGTGATCAAAATGTTATTTCATCCTAGAGTTTAGCTGGGAGCTGTCTTGAACATTTGTGCGACCATAGGGAGTCATGAACATCCCAGGTGCATTACTGATGGAGTCATGCCTTCCTACACTGTCTTTGGGACAACTGGGGGCTGAGACCTGGACATGGCTCTTGTCACAGGGTTAAAGATGTTCCCCTCTGCCTCCCATTGATGGATCATGGACATGTTGTGAAACTGTCCGTCTGGTGAATCCTCAAACTGCTTTGCACCTCACCCTGAGGCTGTACTTGCTGCCTCTCAGTGCTGCTGCCTGCGTTGCTGGGACACTGGCTCTTTGGCTCTTTCTTCCATCCAAGCAGCTGAAACAGCTGTGAACATGCCCTTCTGGTTTACACAATGTCTTAAATATAATCATTCCCAGCCCTTGTGGTCATACTGCCTACAGTACAGTTATCTCCCTTCAGGGAGCAGGCAACACCAGATAAGGAAAACACATACAGATTTTGTTCACTACTCTAGTATGTCATGGGTCTTTCCCAGGATATTTGAGAGAAACAGAGCAGGAAACTTTCTGAAGGCAGTGCCCCACATCAACCTACCTCTGGGCACCACTGGTCTTCTTCTGCAGCATTTCCCTTCATTTCCCAGTTTCTGACACAATACTCCCTTCTAGATAAACTGCTCAAAGTAACTTAAGACTTTATTTTACCCCAACCCTTCTGTAAGTCCAGGCAGATTCCTACTGGTCTCTTTGTTTAGCCTTCCTTAGTCCTACTCCATATGATTTTCATGCCTCCTTGCAAACAAGATGCATCTCCTAGATTCCAGGTAGTCCATTGATCCAAGCAGCATTGTCTTCAGCATTTTCTACTGAGACTTACCAGATGGCTGCACTTACTGGTCTGGAGATGCGAGTCCTGGTGGCAGAGCCTCATGTGTTCCCTAGCAACAACTCTCAGCTCTGTGTTGTGACTGGTATCAGCTGTCAAAACAGACAAAAGTTTAGTTTTCTATGTATTTAATTTACACACACCCATGTGCTCAACCCCATCTGCTGTGCTGGAGGTCCCCTTACTGTATATGATGGTGTGGTGGGCTGTGATTTGAGCTACTTTGTTGTTTGGTTTGTTCTGCTGTATTGTGTTACATGTAGTTTGAAGCCCAAGGTTTCCAGCATAAGTGAAATGCAGCATTCAAATGGTGTGCTGTGAGGTTAAATGGGATGGTTTAAGTACATACAACCACATATTATAAATTGATCCCTCAACATTATGAGAAAATATAATTTATATGGAAGTTGTGTCTTTTTTTTTAACTGTAATACCTGATTCACACTTAGGAATGCTTCTGGCATGTAGGATTGTTAATTATTCTTTTAACTTAAAGACAGGATAAACTCTGATAGCTTTATTTGAGAGGGCACTGCGGTAATACAGCAAATCAGCACAAATACATGGCCTATCACAGTCATTCTTGCATAAAATATGACTCACAGTTTTGAAACATATGGTTACACAAGTTTTAATTTATGTGGCATCTTCTTCAGTCAGCAAAATGAGGTCTGGCTTGCCTGTGGGAAGCGGAGTCAGCACCTTCACCTGCTGAAGTGAGAAGGCTCCCCCAGTGACTGGTGTTGGTTTCCACTGCTGGTGTATGGCTGAACAAAAATGTGAACCTTTGCACTTGATGCATGTAGGGAAAACCCAAGAGCCTTCCCATTCATTATCTGCAAGCTGCTAGAAATGCAGCTCATCACATACCTTGTGGTCACACAGCCCGAGGTCCCACTGCCCCAAACCCCCCACGTGGATAACCAGATGCACCCCCATACCATAAGCTCTAAACTTTCCCACGGACTCTTGTTTTCAATTTTTCCTCTCAGCCTCGACAGGGAGAGCCCCTAACTATTCCATCTTGCCAAATATCTATCTATCTATCTATCTATCTATCTATCTATCTATCTGTCTCGGACTATTTTACTGATGCATTAGATAGATTTAAAAGCCTCCCTTGATCCTAGAAAGGAAATAATAATTAGCACCTACTCTCACAATAGGAAACTAACATCTCTTCTGGAGGAGAGGAATAGGGCTTGTCCTCCCACTCCTGACAGCTGGTGCTGGGAGACATTTCTGAGCTGTCAGAGCCTCTTTATACACAGATTCTTTTGTAAGTCTTCATTGCCCACACCAATAGGTCTACACTTGACCTCTGTTTTTCCCTGTGATTATTTTTTTTCACCTTTCTCAATGTTTTTCCTGTCCAATTTGTTCTCTACTGCCCCTCCCTTCTGGTCATTCTTTTCTTTCTACTGTTACTTGGTCTTTATTTGATGTTGAAAAAGATTTTGGGGCAAATGAAATGTAAATTGAATCCAGGTTTGTATCAGGCTTTTCTGGAGTTCTGACAAAGGGTGAGTTTCCTTTGGACTGGGCAGAGTTAACCAAAGGAGGAAAATTGGATGGCCACTGAAAAGACAGGTATTTCACTGTAGAGATCTCATTGCAGAGCAGTCCTTGTAAATTTGAGGAGAAACTTATCTATAAAGAGTTTGCCCAGGCCTTCCCAGCACACTGAAATGGAGTCATCTGATTTTGTTTAAAGTTTTTTGATCCAAAGAGCAGGAGAACATTTCACTCATAAAGAGTATCTACAACTGTGTTTGAACCTTTGACATGGGATGCTGAGGAAATTAAACCAGCTGCTACCAGTTTCTCTGGAGCCAGAAAGATGTAAAGCTTACACCAGAAAGATGTAAAGCTTACAGAAAAACAAAATGGTCTTTTTTCCTCATGTTGTCATTTTCTAAAAGAAAAAAAAAGTAAAAAGCTATTTTTGGAAAGGGGAAAATATCTTTGCTTGTATTTCTGTCTGCAATACAATGTGTGGCTGATAAGAGGCTTATGGTTTATATTGTTACTGTAGAGAATGAGATGACTTCAGAAGCTGGAGAAGGGCTGGAATGAGGCTAGCTCCTTCTGCTGCCTTTGTCCTGTCCTGAGCTGTGCCCTGACAGTGAATTGCACAGTATCTTAAAATGACCTTTCTTTCAGGCTGTATGGAGGTACTTTTAGTCAACTGGTAGGAGCAAGTGACCTCTGACCTTCTGATATTCAGTGAGTGCATGAAGGCATTTTCTGCTGCTGATGGGTGGTCCCAGTAGATGGTGGCCACAGATGTCTGCTCTTGATAAATTCAGTGTTCAGCTAGGGGGAGGGGACCTGTCACTGGCTTCACTGGAGAGTGAAATATGTAAGTTATAGGCAAGTGTTTCTGCTGGCTTTTAAACTCCATCACTGACTGTGGTGAAGACGGAAAACTCTTGATGGTGCCTTGCATTGCTTTGGGATAGATTTCAGTGCCTCCCTTAAGTCCTTCCACAGCTGTTCTGGTCCTGTGCTGGGGACCCAGCTGAACCACTTTCAGACAGCTCTGAGTTTCCTTCACTCTGATAGCTGGGAAACAGGGTCAGTTGCTGGTCATGTGAGTTTGCTTTTTGTTCTGGAAGTTGCTTTGTGCATCTGGTAGAAAGCAAACTTGACAGCATCCCCCTTGCAGTGAGTTAGCCTGGTTAATTTGTAATTAGGACTTTCTTGCACTGGAAACCTTCATCTGAGAGCCCATTCTCAGAGAAATTTCTGCTTCTTTGGTCATAGCAGCTTTTCAGAGTGACTAGCCAAACCCACTATCATTGCTGGTTGAGACAGCTTATTCAACTTCACCCAGCCCTCTTGCCCATCCCCTTCTTGCTCACCTCCTTTCTTCTGGTGCCAGTAATTTCTCTAAACTATTGTATGCTGCTCAGTGGCAATAAATATTAATAAAGGTATGTCACTTTTCTGCTGGAAGAGTGGGAGAAGAGGTGCGCAATGTATGTTTTACTTCAGAGGCTTGGGTCCCTTTGGCATGCCTTTTCCTCCCAGAAGAATTGCCAAATTATGTTCCAGTTTCCCTTCCCAGATAAACTACATCCTCACATCTGTCTGGCTCTGTTCCAAGCTGCTCCAAGTTAGTAGGAGCTGGGAGAAAAGTTTAATATGTAAATTGAAAATGTCAAATTTTGGCTTTGTTTATTGCTAGTTTTGTAGAAAGGAGGAAGTAGAAAATCTTTCTGTCAGAACAGCTCACTGTTATTGTCTGCTTTGAGTAAATGAACCTCTGAATTGCAATAGAGGGAGTGTCTGGGATGCTAGGAGGGAACGAAGGGACAGTTCTATAGGAGCAATCTTGGATGTGCTGGAAGAGCTGGAAATGTGGTACTGGGAAGTGTGGGGCATCGGAGTGTGCCTTTAAAGAGTTGAATGTTTTGGACACTGGAAAGCAGTGGAGAAGAGACAACTGCACAAGAGGTGTGTTGTTACACTGAGGCAGGTATGATGACACTTCTGAGCTCAGTGTGAAACCTTTCCACAGGAATGCTATATGCTGCACTGACCCGGTGTTTCACTCTTTAATTGCATCAGCTCTGTCTGAAAGACACAATTCCATGATCACACATCCCATTAAAATCGAGAGTATTTGTTTATGCAAATTTAACACATCCTTTGGGAAACACAATTTCCATGAAGAGCTTTTGGGGTGCCCAAGGTGCTCTGCTGTGAATGCAATGCATTTTAATTACACAGAGCAAGTGTATTCTATATAGATGATGTTTTGGTGTGGAACAAACTAGGACACCAGAAATGCTAGGGTAAATTTAAGTAATAAATATTAGCAATTCCGTCAGAGGACAAACATACCAGGAAGAGAAATTAGCAAGTATTTGTTCTCCTTTGGTGTAGGAAGAGAATGATATGAAGGCCCCAAATAATGGGAAAGTTGTTCATGTGTGAGAACGGATGTGAAAATATGTCTGAAAATCATGGGAAACTGACATTAGTGGAATTTGAGAAATGGAGGAGGTAATGAAAAAATCCGGAGTTAAAGGTACAATACTGGTAAATATGAAATTGATGTATCCATAACTGTTCCAACCATGTCTATTTGTTTAGTTTTCTTCTGGTTGTGTTGTAAAACTGGAGCTGAGTAACTTCTCTGATGCAGCAGCAAAGAAAAAAATGCCACATGCCACCTAAAATTGAGCGTTAATATACAGACAGAGAATAGGGCTTCACTTGGTGGTGTAAAGAAGTCCATGCCCTTATTTATGGAAGCTGAAATATTTTCTGAAGTGGGCCATAAATCTCTTGCTTCCACTGCTAAATTGGGTCTGTCCAGCACACTGCTTAGAACAGAGACAAGTTTTAACTGCAGAGGTGTGATTTGCATATTGAATACAAACCTGATGGAGAGGTGTTAATAGCAGGCACATACCAGAGCATTCGATGAAAATCCCTCAGTTTGTGTCACTTAAAAAATACCCTTCAGCTTTAATTGGAATATGGATTATGATACTTGTGATGATTCCATGATGAAAGCCTGTATGAAGTCCTTACCACAACAACAGTGTTCTCTTAGCTTCCCTCCCCCATTCAGAGAAGCAGCTCCCCATAATAGAGGGGATTTTCTCTAAGGCATAAGGAGTTAAAGAAAAATTGTTGAAAAAGATGGATGAAGGCTGCTTAGGGACAAAACAAGAGATGAGCTAAAGATTCTCAATGAGTAACGACACTGAGAAAGTTGTCTAGGCTTGTTGCATATGTCAAAAATACAGACCACACTGAGTGGAGTTATATTATATTATATTATATTATATTATATTATATTGGTGTTCCAGGGAAAAATAAGCACATTGCCATTCATAAGTACTTACTGGACTAGTGAAAATTGTTCGAAAAAATTGTAAAATAAAGGTAGTATTGCAAAACTGAACATATTTGGGTAAAATAACTTTTTAACTGAAAATTTAACAAGGCAATATATTATTCTTTCTTCTTTTTGATATTTTGTGCAGGTTTTTTTTATTCTTGAATTTTCGTGTGTTGAATTAAGTTGGAGACTGCTTTTAAAGATTACTTATGAACATCTAACTTAAACATAAATTTAAACAACATCATTGATGCAGGTGGGACTAAAAAGACATATTCCGCTATGGATGCTGATATTGTTCCTTCAGTTAAATGGAACCTCTAGTTACAGAGTAGGTTCTCTACTGCTCGTCTCTATGGGGCAAGGTCTATTGAGTTTATCACTGTGCTTAACTAAGGCTGGGTTTGAAATAATGAGGGAACAGTATAATTCTATATTTTTTGTCTGATTCTGAAGTCCTTACCTGCAGAAGTAGGGTGGGTTAAATCAATGAGACTATTCACATGGATAAGCATTAATCATATGAGTAATGAGAAAAGGTTGAAGGGTCGTTCTTAAAGTTGCTAAGAAGCTTTGCAGCTGCTTCATATGGACTAACTATCATTGTATTTCCCCAGTTACTGTTTCTAATGCAGTAGTGATTAATTAAACTAGGGTGGTATTGACCCCAAGCCAGTTTGTTCCCTGCTCAAGCCCCCTCTAAATGGTGTCTAGAGGACTGAAGTGGGTGTGAGGTGTGCAGGCCAAAGCCTACAGCAGTGCCTCTGCATGAAGTGCATTCCATCCTCTGCTGGTTTCAAATTTCCTTTCTCAAGAAAATTGTCTTGGCGCCTGAAATGGAGTTTTCAGTCCCCATCCCCCTTCTGACATCCCTGTCTGAACATATCAGTTATCATCTCATGCTATGGCGCAGAGAGCACAGAAGTATTTATAGCTGGCCATGGCTATCGAGAGAGATTTGCAGTAGTCTCTTCAGTGGTTCCACACATGCCTAGAGTAATTACTTCCTTTCCCTGGAAAAGTAAACTCTCATCTTCCAAAATAGCAGCAGCAGCCCTGAGGCTGAATATTCTCCCAGGTGTTTTGTTCCCTTGGCATTTACAGACATCAGGATGTCATTTCTGCTACCTCTGACTGTTCAGGGACTGTCCCTACTTAGCCATAATGCCATTACCAGAAATCTTCATCAACCTGGAAGCTGAATGATCCAGCAACCCATTGTTTCAGTTCTGAATTTGCCTTCTGAAGGGACAGTCATGGCCATATCAAAACCACCTGCTTTTCTTGTATTGAGGAGCAGAGTATGCTGTATTATATGATTTGTATTAGTGGTGAAATTTTTAGCAGCATAGGAAAATATTTCCAAGCCTCTGATTTTTTTGAACCACTGTTATCCTTGCTTCATATGTGGCTGCAGTGCAACGTAAGAAGAACCTTCTCATATTTCTTCACCCTTTCAGGAAGAAACTGACTTGGTATTTTTTTCTTGTCTATTCCCTTAGTCTGATATATTTATTTATTTCTGATATATTATTGTCTTTGTTCAGCACCTAAGAAGAGCCTTAAGAGGAACAAGCCACTTTGGTTTTGGAGTTTTGTATTTCCCTTTGAAACATATGGACATTTTTGAAGGCCGAGTACATACTGATTTTCTGCATCAAGGTGTCTGAGTTCTTACTATCTTCATTAAACCAGAAGAAAATTTAAAAGGACAATGATAATAGGCATTCTTATCACAAGCAGTAAAGTATACTGCTCTGTAGAACTTGTTATCCTTGCACCAATGAAAATACTCATGCCAGAAGAAAAGAAAAAGGAAGAGTAAACACAAGAAATAGTGTGGGAGATTCCCATATTTGATTCTCAGTACTTCAGAAGAAGATGCTCTGCCAGAATACCAAGGGCAACCATTATTTCCAACTCCAGATGAGTTATTTCTTACCCAAATCTGCACTTAGTCTTTCTTTCCTGTTCCTTTAAACACTGTGTTTTTCATGAATAATTGTCTATTAAGCCAGTACCACACTCAAGAAGTTATCTGTTTCCAACAGAGAAAGAGGGAAACAGGGAAACTTCCCTTCCTGGGAAAGAAAGGCCGGTGCTGCCAGCATAAATCAACAAAAAGTGAGTTTGTTCATTTAGCTATCCAGAAAGTCCTAATATGTCATTATGTCATGTACAGTGTTCTGCTGCTTTAATAGTGTTATCCTTTTCTCTTTTTAGAAGGGAGTTCTTTTCAGTAAGCTTGTAAAGTACAATATACTGTATTAGAGGTTTCATTATTCACAGGGACCAACAGAGAAAAGAAAGATCTTTCCACACGTGATTAATACTCCAGCTGAATACCATGTGCTGGATGTGGGCCATCCATCAGCAATTTAACATCTGTAATCTGGCCATGGTGAGTCACTACTAACATCATGAACAAATCATGGATGCTCTGTGGTCTTAACATAGTTTATGGGTCTTGTATGAATCGAATGTATGTTCAGCCTGGGGATGAAATGTGGATGGTCTAAATTAGAGGCAAAGGAAGTTATGAAAAGGAATCTTGCAATTTATTTATTTATTTATTTATTAAGTAGATGTATATAAGGACTGTTTGTAAAAGTCTGGCTCCCAGCCCTTCCCTAACAGGGAAAGTTTAGAGGATGGGAACCAGTGGAATTTAATAGAAATTCGGTGACAAAAAAATAATAGAGGGAGGTAATCAAACCCGACACACAGGCACATCCTCAAACCTGTAAAGTGCCGAGTGTTTGATGGCAAGTCTGGTATTGTTTAATTACACCAGCACCACGAGTTGTGGGCACCTGCACACCAGTGTGGTAGGTAGGGTGGGGGTTCCCCCCTCCACCATCTCCCTTGCTGAGGACAGGTGGCCTTTTTGCACTGGGCTTGCTCAGTGCTGTGACTCTGCCAGCTTTAACTTGAACAGGGAGCTTACAAATGACTGAGGGCAGAAGAAGCTGCCAAGGGAATAACCCAATGGTGCTCATCTCCTGTGTAGGCTGACGTTCACCTCTAACTGCACTCATTAATTCATCAGCAGGGAAACCACTCCCTTGTCTAGACGAATTTCCCTGTGCCATGATCCTTTCATTCCAAGCATGCTGACAGCAAGTGGCATGTCTCTGTGATGACTCAGGTCCTGCCATTTCCCTTGCCTTCTGCCCCATCCCACCGCAGAGGTGCTCATGCTGGAGGTCTCCTGATTTGTGCTTCTGGGCCTGTGAGGGACAATATGGTCAGGAAAACCCTCATCCCTGGGATGCTCTGCCTTGCTGGGTCTGATGGACAGAATTTTTTGATCATGAAGGAACACTATAGAGTTTGGCTTATCATTCAGGCATTTTCTGAAAAGGAGGGTGAATTTGGATTAGGACAATATTTTTCTTTCTTTGGCTTGGGGAGTGTTACAGTGGCTGCTGCCAGCTTAGATAGATTCTGTAATGCATGTTTAAAAACACTGATCCCTCCTGCAACTGAATTATATGTTAGTTGCTTTGGTGATGCAAATAAACAAAAAATCTGGGACATGCCTGGCGCTGTTTGGGGCTACAGAGCTATATAATTCATAATTTTCAGTCTTCTCCATTCATGAAGAATAAATCTGATCTGGTCAAGGCTTCTGCTTTGGTTTTGTCTCTGCCTTCACAGAAAAGCAGTGCAATAGCTCTGTCAGGGTGAGTTTGGTTGAATGGCAGGTTCTGGAGGGGAACACGAACGATTTCTGTAAATTGCCTTCAAAAGCAGCACAGGATCTTTCAGTCAATTCTGAAAGAACTGTATAATGTTGCATATGGCAGTCATTATTTTGAATTATAAACCTACTGAGAATCTGAACAAGCATGGGCCAACAGATGGGTCATCTTGCTTAGCAATTTAAGCAAGTAATTTGTTTCAATCACCAGGACAAAGCACGTGAAGATTATTAATTCTTTTCCAAGACACATGCAACAAAGTCTCACAGCTTTCTGAATGTTGTAGCCATTATGGAAATGTACACCTTCTCTTTCGGATTTGGGACCATTTTTGCTTGCTTGCAGCATTTTGTTTCGTGTTTCTTATTAATAAATCCCATTTTCTGATTCAAATTAGGAGAAGGTAAGAAATTAATAACTGTAAAATTATAATGCAATGCAATGTCCCCTGCATTTGGGTAGTGCTGTACAAAAGCTGTGCACTAAGCAACAAAAACAGAGAAGCACTTATGTTATTTTTGGTAATTATTATGTATCCTATCTTCGTCTGAGGTGATTAGAGCCAGGAAAAAATATAAATATGTTTCAGCTACCTCTGGTAGCAACAAGACAGAATGGTTTGCCAATTGCATTAGTTACTACAGTCTCCTGTTCCTTCTCTTTGAAAGTAGATCTTCAGCTCCCAAAAGCCACTGAAGTGATGCCTCTGAGAATTTGGAATTTGTTATCATCCCAGTGGATCAGGATGTGCAGACAGCACAAGCACCTTGATACCATTGCCCAAATGTGTTTTCACTCTGATTTAGAGCTGTTGTCACCAGGGTGGTTCCAAGTCCATGGAGTGTTCCAGAGTGTCTGCTGTGACTGATGTGAGGGTGCAGCTCATCCTACCAGTGATGACAGCTTGTGTAACATTTACTCACCAGCCCAGTAGGAAAATTTGCTGTGGGCTGCTCCACAGCTGTAATTGAGGAGTACAACATCACTGCTGGAGAACCAAGTGTTATCCCAAGGTGTATTCTCTCCAGGTGGGACAGCCCTGTTTCAGTGGCCCATGTTTGCTGGCATGAATGAATTCCAAAAGAAAAACAGAGTTGATTTGGGCACAAACTGGCTTTGCAAAAACCCCCCAAACCCTGCATTGGGTTTCATACTGTTAGCATGCCCGATAATTTGCAGTTGTAAAACAGTGCAGCCAGAGGGGGTCAGGAAACAACAGGAGTGGCCTTGCCACCCTGTGCCAGAGCTGCTGCAAATCAGCTCCACCAAAAACTTCCCACAGGTCTCTTCAATGTGTGTATCACAGTGCACTTGGAGCTCCCTGATGGCAACATCATGTGGTTGCACTGACCTAGACCATGCTCAGCCCTATGGCTGATGAGGTAAGAAAAGTTTTCTGGTTCTGGAAGGGGCTGGTGGGCTGCAGTGGCAGCTGAGGGATCCAGGTAGCATGGTGGGTTCTCATGTGAGCTCTCTCAGCCCATGGCAAATGCAGCCAGATACATTTATCTAAACCAGTTCATTTAAGTCTCCTTTCAGACATCAAGGAGCTCATTAAACCTATGTAACTGGGTTGTGTGCTGATTTTTACAAATAGCAAGCTTTTGTAAATACATAGTGTGTTTACCTGAATCTCTGCAGTATGATCAATGTTGTCATATAAAATTTAGCTACTGATATTTCATTTTGAGCCATAAACATTGAATGAATTTTTAAAATGGACTCTAAAATTGCAATATTTACTCATTAGCCAATGCCATGTACGAGTAGAAATAAAACTTGTTACCAGTATGTTGTCCTAGACATTAAAAAATAGTGGGTGAGTTAAGAAAAGAAACTCCTTCATCTTTTGGGAAACCTGTGGCTGGTTTTGAGAAAGCTTATGGAGTGCTAAATGGGCTTAAGAAGCAGTAAGTACCCCTGAAAGATAGAAAGGCAGAAAATGTTAGAAAAGCAAAATAACAATCTATGTCCCAATGCATACTTGTCTCAAAGACTATTTCTCCTCAGAAAATTTCTGAGGAGAAAAAAAAATTTCTGCCGAGCTTATAAGACTCAAAATATTTTACTTTGACATTTTCAAAATGAATACTTTTGAATTAATAATTTCACAATAATTGTTTCATCAAGAAACAATTGAATTGAAAAAGCTTTGGGATTGCCATTTTTTTTTGGCCCAGAACAGAAGGAATTTGTTTTTCTTTCACCACAAATGATGAAACTTGATTAGTTTTGGATCTGAAACCCATCCCCTTTGAAATTGCGCTGGATTTTTTACCTCTCTGACAAGACCCCATGGCACACCTGAGGCTTTTGCCAGTCTCCTGACCTCTGTTCTCCCCTTTGTGCCCCCAAACTGACCATGTCTCTTGGGCAAGTGCTGCCAGGCACAAACAGCAGTGGAGACTGGCTCTAGCCTGTGTGACCTCACCAAGCTCCTTCAAAACTGAAATGGAAATTCCTATTGGGAGCCAGCTGGTTTTGGATGAATTAGTGGCTTAGCTCTACTTTCCCTTTTATCTCTATTATTTCAGCAACATTGCTGTGGTTTCTAAACTCTTTAGTTACAGCACACATTGCATCTCCCACCCATTGCCTTCAGAGCCTGCTGACACCTTCAGTCCTTTAAGAAAAAAAAAGCCCTAATGCATTTAGAGAAGAAAAAGTTCCAGATATTTTGCAAAGTATCAAAATACACGGGATTTTCTTTTTCTAAAGAACCTTTCACAACCTGATAAAAACCTATTTTCTTAACAAACAGATTATATATCACCCAGAGGTGTGAAACCTTAATAGAAAAGAACCATATGCCAGTTAAGGAGAGAAAAAAAAAGGCGATCTCCAAGCATCATTATGTGCTTTCTACTTCTCTTAAAAAAACCCTCAATATCCAAGAAGAAAATTAAAACAAAGTGTGTTAAAAGTAGTTAAAGGCAAAACAGAAGCCCAAATGTAGTATGAAATATATTGACATGGAGTTTTAGCTACCTTTTCTTTTTTCTACTTGAGACAGAAAAGTATGCAATTCACAAACTACAGGGTTTTTTTAAACTACATTGAGTGAATCTTTACAGAGAGTGGATGAACCAAGCTTCATTCACTGAAGTGGTAAGCCATAATCCCATTAATGGAATAAAACTCTGAATTAGAGTAGTACATTTCCTGCATCTTGTATTATATATGTTGAAAAACTGGTAAACTGACTCAGCAAAAAAATTATCTGCATGAACATCTTGTTTTGTGTTGTGACAGACAGAAAGAGTTTCATAGAAATGATGCCTGATAAAGCACTTTTCATCAGCAAAGATCAGAGTGCTCTATGGAGACAGAGAAGTTAACAGGTGCTTTCTTTTCCAGGTGGAAAAGCAGAGATGCAGGAGCTTCCAAGAGCAGAGCTGCAATGGACAGGAATCTATTTAGGTATGAGTCTTCACTCTAGATACCACACACTGCCTAAAGGGAATACAAACACTGGAGGGATGCCTCAACACACCTTCTTACTATCCTCTAACTCTTTCCCAGGTGGAAGCTTTACACTGCCCCAGACAACACTTGTTTCCATACTTTTGTGGGGTTGTGAAGGATTTGCTGGTCTAGCAGAGGAGCCTCTCCATGCTGGGCCAGCTGCTGTGCGTTGGAAGTGGAGTGCACTCTTGGAAAGCTGAAGGCCAGATGACGTTGCTGAGTGCCACATTACAAACACTGTCTGCCTGGCTGGGCTCCCTCCTGTCCTTGCACAGTCTGCAAGAGGCTGTAGCCTCCCAGACAGGGAGGTTCAATGCTCACCAGTTTGCAGTCAGGAATGAACCCAGCGAACACAGCAAGGACACCCAGTAGGAATTAGGGGGCTAGTGAATAGAGCCACTTGCAGACCACACATGCTGCTTGAATGACTAGTCTCTAACTAAAAGCAAGGCTCTTTGCCAGTGGCCAAATTCTCTGGTACACATTGTTTTGCCATGTTAAGGGATTAAAGTCACATGTTGTATTTGAAGCTCTCAGGATGAAAGGCTTATTGGCCTATGTGGGATGATGGTCGCTCACAGAGGGCTGGTAAGTTGCCAATCTCTTTTTGTTGCGTTGAATATCAATTTTTTTCTCATTAATTTTAAGCTGTGGGTTTACCTTTCAGAAGCTTGCTTGTTATGCCTTTTCAGATCTGTATTTCACTACAGTTTTGGCATGATCGCAAGTTCTTGTGTCCTTCCCTGGTTTGAGCAGTAGTAGGCACCTACACCAATATATTGGTCTATATTAAACTTGTAAATGTGTGCACTGAAAAGCACTACAAGTCCAGTCAGACACACTCACCCTCACCTAAATAACAAACATTTTCAATTTCAGAGTAGAACTGCGGCTCATCCTTTGGAAACTGAACATCAGTGAAAGTTCAGGGAGTTTTGCTGACTCCTTGCTCACATCTCCCCTCCTGTGTCTGCTCATGCACGGGGTGAGATGCACTACAGTACAGCCAGGAGGGATTTTTACTTTCTCTGTCAAATCCCACTGAAGAGCTTCCTGTCCCCTATGTGCACTTCCCTCAGGCCAGGGCAGTGAAGAGGAAAAGCTGAAGAAACACTGAATCACAGTGAAGAGGCATCTGGCTGGTCACATCATCAATGAAGATTTCTGAGCATCTGCACTGTCCCCTCCATGCAAGCTTCCCTGCAAGCTTTGGAGATAAGTTATATGTGCAACAGACAAAAACCTCTTCTGGGTCCAAAATGAGGCTTATGAGGAGCAGAAAGTGTGCACACTCTGAAGATGATAATCAAGAATTGGGTGAGACAGGAAATTTGAAGTGGTAAAGCATAAGTAAATCAGGCAGAGTTATGCAGAGCGTGTGCTGACCATCATGAGTTGTGTCAAAAAGCACAGGACAAAGCATGGGGGAAAAAATCACCTCACTTTGCAACAGGTTGTAAGGAATGTGCATATGAAACCAAGTGACAGCAGGGTTACTGTCTTGAGTACAGTATCACAATAGAAAATGAATGGACCATGAAGTGCAAACAAAAGGTTTTCTTGTTTAGTGGAAATGGCCACAGGAACATGATCTGGCTTGCTGCTAGAAAGAGTGATACCATCATTCCTTTGGCAGTGAAACCAGCTGAAAGAGAAAGTAGAATATAGGAGTTAGGTCAGTCACCTTTTCTATGTGGAGTGGCAGTATGCTTCCTGAATGTGTTGATAGGACACAAAAAGGAGGAAAATACACGTGCAATATGTGTAATTATAACACAATAAGATGCTTCCATCAGTGGGGTAGAAGCATACCTAGTTCTTGATCTCAGCAAAAAGGCAGAGACTGTATTTTCTGAGGAAGCCCTTTTTAAAGGTTGCAGAAAAATGGAAAGAGGAGAAAGAACAAGACAAACTTTCCCCAACTCAAGTCTGAAGGCAAGTTCCTTTTGCATTGCAGAAGAGGTGGGTTGACTTTTGATCACACAAATGTAAGTAAAACCCCCCGACACTCAAGGTGCAAAAAGGACACATTGCCTTGCTTAAGTATAAGCCAAATGGAAGAAATTCAATGTGTAAAAGGATCATATTCCATTGCTTCTGAGTGGAGACCTTGCTGAAACCAAATATTTTTTTACATGTGATGCATCAGCAGGATTCTGAAACTCTTCTTAGGAGAAACACGGAACACATTTGTTCAGATTCAACACCTTGTATGAGCAGAAGAAACTATTTGCCTTGCCTACTGGTTGGGTTTTCCTTGGCACCTACGACAACTCACCAGGAAAAGCAACAGATTTGTGATGGTCTGGAGGTTACTAGAGTCTACCTAGATGACACTTGGTTTTGGGAAAAAAAACAGAGGCTCTTAGCAACTCTGGACTGAGCCACATCTGCTAGCTGAAAGTTAAACACCACCAGCATACCATGGAAACTGCAGATGTGTGAGAGCAGGTGACTGGGTGTGAGGTTCTGAGCAATCACAGTAAGGCTGTGACCATCACAAACACAGCTCCTGAATAAGCAAAAAGATGTTACAGAGATCATGAATCATGCAGGGAAATGCAGGTTTTAATTGACTACCTGAAGGAGCAATTCAATATCATAAGGGCAGGGGACTGACAGGAAATTTGCCGTTGCCCTAGCAGTAATGGAGGAATTAGAGAGACCCTTCCTCTGAAGCTTTCTGATGGTAAGTAACAAATTAGGATGTCCCCACTGTCTTCAACATCAAGGGCACAATGAATGGTCTTTCTGGAGTCTAAAACCATTGCTGCTGCCTTGGGGAAGATCCACCTGGACACAAGGCAATGCAGAGGCTGACCACTGCTAATCACAGTCAGTGTTGTACACTGAGGATGCAATTAGGCCTTGATCTTCTCTCATGTCTAGCATGTACTAGCATGAGGAACCTCACCAACTCAAAATCATGTATATAAACACCTGAAGGGAGGGTATAAGAAGATGGAGGTGAAGCTGTTAATTAAGTGGTATGGGCTTTCAAGCTGTGAATTATAATGATCCTGCACATGCAAATGTGCTGGGTGAGTGAACTGGTTTCTGAGGGCTTGTTCTTGTTTACTGTACTTCCCACATGAGACAAGGAGCCCTGTTGTGCTTGCTTTGCTTTTGTAGGTCCTGCCTGTGTGTGCTCACTTGCCTTCCAGCTAGTGCTGCCCTAGGGCAGATCCATTCTGTCCTGACTGATGGTCTCCAACAGCTGAGGATCTTAGACCTGCCTGAAATATTGTAAAATTCTGAAAAAAATCAGGACTTAGCAGCGCTTACTGTTGCTGCTTCATCTAAGATAAATGGGGCATCTCTTAGGAAAACACAGCAATATGTGCAGCAGAGACAATGATTCCTTTCCCTATTTGCAAGATGAAGAAGTTGATGGAAGAGCCTTTTTCCCTTCATACAGTAACTGCATGCAGGTAATTGAATTTGTTACTCATATGCAAGAGGCTAGGATCATCCAAGGTATAAACGCCTACTGCTGCTTTTGGAAGCTCCCACTAAAAGAATTCTTATCAAGAAAGCTTTAAGGGCTACTTCATGTGGATAAAAGCATCAGGAAACATCACAGGGAACCATTAGGAAATAAAAAGGGAGTAAGAAATGATATGGAAAGCTGGACTTTTTATTGGATGCATTAGGATAAAAGAACAGATAATAGAGAAGGGAGAGCTGCTTGATGTTGGGTCAGAAAATGGTTCTTCAAAGCTGGATCTTCTAGATACCTTTTAACTAGATATGGACTTGGTGTTTTTTGTCTTACCTTTCACTGATGGATCTCATATAAGTGACTGTTCCTTGCAATAACTCTCAAGAATTGTGGATGTCTTTGTGTCATTATTCTTCTTACAAGGATCCTCTTAAATTCCTTTGTCTCCATTAGATACATGTTTAAACTGTGGTACATAATTTCCAAGAGTATTAAAATGTTCCTTTCCTTTCCTTTCCTTTCCTTTCCTTTCCTTTCCTTTCCTTTCCTTTCCTTTCCTTTCCTTTCCTTTCCTTTCCTTTCCTTTCCTTTCCTTTCCTTTCCTTTCCTTTCCTTTCCTTTCCTTTCCTTTCCTTTCCTTTCCTTTCCTTTCCTTTCCTTTCCTTTCCTTTCCTTTCCTTCTTCCTGGGAATGGCCCAGGAAATTGTTTTAGGATACTTAATACATCCCTGTTTTTAATTTCAGTCATCAAACATTAGTTTACAGTATTTGCTCAAGGCACCTAGTTCTACAAAGCAGAAGTGAAAAATAACTGTGATACACCTGATTCAAAGAAGAGGGAAAAGATACAGGGCAGTAAGAACCAGTAAAGTTGTTTATATACTCAAGGTGATCATTAGCAACACTTGGTTAAAGTTTCATGACAAACTCATTCATAATGCTAAGTTTCTGGCAAACCTTCTTTACTCTGAAGAATATGAAAAGTCACTTTTCAGCTAGAAGCTGATATATAAACCAGCAGACATAAGTCTTTTCATGGGTTTTTAAAGATAATATTTTATATGAAAATTTTGCAATTCTGGAAATGCCATTGCCAAATATTTTGATGTTTTCATCTGCAGTAGAGCAACAAAAAGCCATATTCTATGGTTTTACATTGGCAAAGCTGAGGCATTTCACAAAAAGATCAGCCTGACAATTGTTAACCAATTTTTCAGTAGCCAAAGCAGATGGCACAGATTACTGTACACAATAAAACATTCATATGGATATACCACAGCTGGACCCAAGTTAACTTTCTTTTCTTAAAAGGAATCTGCACTTTGAGCTGAACTGTGGGAAGGAATACTATAATTTTTCTGACCACCAAAAAGCACTTGATTTCTTGTTGTGTAATTCTAGTGAACTGAGACATTTTGATAGAAATAATTTCAAATACTCCAGATGTTAAAAATACTCCTATTCATCATGGTTGCAAATGAGTCTGCCAGGATTCAATGACAAATTTCTTCCTAGAGAATTTGGGGTTGCTTTTCAAGTTTTACTGGGGAGTGTCTTCTCAGCGCCTGTGACCTGATGGTGGAAAACAGAGTGTGTGTCTTTTCATGGGAGGCTTGGATTGATTATCTGCATTACTTGAAGATAGAGACACACCTGACTATTAAAAAAAATGCCCTAGGGTATATTACCGTGTCCTGCAGCCATAGGGAGGAGGAGAGAGGATCCAGCAGGCAGAAATTGTGCAGCAAGATTGATTTATTTAATTATTTTACAAACTCTTTTATAGACTTTTTTCTTCACAGTCTAATTGGAAAAGGATCAGACACCCCTTGGGGGTGATTGGTTAAAATCCTAAAACATCCATTGTCAAAATATTTTCCTACTATACTATAAGCAAGGCTTCTCAAGGCTGCAGGTGTTTGGTTGTTTACATAACTCTGCTACCTCTTCTGTGAGAGAGAAAAGTCTCTCACGGGCTTAGAAAATAGCAAGAAAATCATTGCTAGCAGCATTTTTCTATCCACACCTGACCACTTGATTTGAAAGTCCCTAGCAAGGACCATCTATAACTTTAAAAAATAGATGGTGTATTTTCTTTAAAAGTAGTTGAAAAAGGATAAAGGCTCACTGCTGGAGAAAGAAACAGAATTTGAGACAGAAGCATTTGAAGGCTGTATGGATCTAGCTGGTCTGGAAAGGTTATGGGAGCATTTCCATTACATACTGATGAAAACTATATACTTTTTTTATTTTTGTTTTATTTATTTATGTGCGTGTTAAAAATCTTTCTCCCTCTTTTCAGAGCTGCTAGGATGACTAACAAGAATCTGCAAGATTTTTTTTTTAATGAAATCTAGGTAGATTCAGAATAGTGGATAAATATTTCTAAGGGACTAATTCAAGTCATGATCTTCTACAGTGGTGAAGAAAACAGTGGTGTGCCAGTTTAGGGATAAAAATGTTTTTGGGCAGGTCAACAAATCTCTCTCTCTCTTATAATATTGCAGTAGTTTAGTAGGCAATAACTGGCATACTGTAATTTCTCTCAGGCAATTGCTTCCTTCACGCTCAGTGAGATTCTTTAGATAAGCCTCAGAATTTTATTTTTTCAAAGTTGAAATATAATACAACACTTACAAAGTTATAGGTCATTTTTAAAGACGTTGCACTTCTGCAGAATTTTCTATTTTTACTCAGGATTGGTTTTAGAAGCTGACAGGAATTATTCAATATTATTTCAGACTATTTTGCAAGACTCAGACTATTTTCCACTACATCCTCTTGAGCACTTGAAGCTTTCCCTCTATGCCTACTTCTAGGTCAGAGGTGGACTGTGACCCCATTGGGCAATAATGAGGTGTGACTGGATCGCTATTTCCTGTCCTAGGCATTTTAAAATAAAGATTCAGCAACTGACTGAATTAAATAACATGTATAGGAGGACTACTATCTATTTTCAGCTTCTAATCAAGGGTTTTGACATTTCTAAAAATAATGTTTTCTATTGAAATTATTAATTGCCCCTGTGTGAGCAGTATAAAAATTTCTCCTGAAGATGCATTCAAACTTCAAACAGAATTTGCTCCAGCTGCATTTATATTCTTGTGGTGTTTGTTTTCTACCAACCACATTTTGCTCCCAGCATAACTGATGGCAAGTGAAATAAGTTCACATGCTCAGCCATTTGCATCGGAAGTGATGGATTTTATAGGGGACGAGACATCAATAGGTCAGTTTTCCTCAAGCCATTAAACAGGGCCCAGGTACAGAGCCAATTAAATGAAACATATACCAATCTGACTACATTCATCTCAGCCAGGAACCAGATGCACAAGTGATTATGTGATGTCAGTCACTAAGGTGCTGACAAAAGTTACAATCAGCAATCCAATAATGTATCAAGCACATTTTATGTGGGATTGGAAACTGTTTATTAACAAGCAGGGGAGTAGCAGGGTCAAACATAGTAAGAGAAGGAATACATTTATACTCTGCTTCCAGCTAATAAATTTTATAGCAGCTTTAATATTTTTAGGTATGTTGCTGAAGGGAAGTGTTATGAGACCCAAAAAGAAAGATTTTAAAGGCTCTAAAATGCTATAATCCAATGTTTATTAGAACTTTGTTTGAGTGGGTTGCTTTCTCTGAAATAGTCAGGCTCATAATTATGCCTCCTTGAAATGTGAATTAAACTCATCTATCTGATCCAGGAAGAGAAGTGTTTAATTAAAACTTGGAATGATTAATCAATAGAGCTCACATTCTAGAAATCATTTAGCAAAATATTTCACTATTGTTCAGAAACTGAACTTGAGTTCAGTACTCAAGAATTTCAATACTTGAACTGAAGATGAAAATTAAGAGATGTCTGTTACCTGTGATGTTGGATTAAAAACCTGAGCAACCTCCATCAGAAACTCAGGTTAAATTCATCGGAGGCATTATTCGTCCTTAGGTGCTACAGCTTACCCAGCTCCAGGAACTTACTGGCATTCCTGTGGAGTGAGGATGAAGTGCCTGAGGGATCTTTTCCCCAGCCCCTTCCCAGCACTAAGACCCTCAGCAGCATCTGCTCCATTGTCACAGTGGCTACCGCAGAAGTCCAGTTAGTCGGTCCTGATTCTTGTGCCTCCAGGGTTTTGCCTGGTTTCAGTGGACAGTCTGATGCTTCCAGTGACTCTGACCATCCACAAGCACAAAAATTACTCGTTCCTTTGGGGCTTTGAAGAAAGTACCCTTGAAGTTTATACAGGTTAGAAAATGTCCTTGGATCAAATGTTACCTGGCAAGTATTTAGAGATGTACATTATTATTTCAGCTCCAGTGATTAAAAGGGTCTGATGCCATTAAGATTTGTATATAAACATTTTCTTTTAGGAGTAGCTTTATCTGCACCTTAATGCCAAACATGCTGTTGTTTTTCTGTATTGTTAACTATGTTACAGATTCTTGACTTCTAGTTTCCTGTTCATTGTGTGTTCTGCTGTTGGGGTTCATAAATGGCAATGAATGATCTTAAATTCAAACTAAATATGATCTTCCATTTAAGGTCAAAATGAATTGAAGCTCTTCTGTTGATCTGTTTTGTAAATCTATTTTTGAGCAAGATCTATATTTGTGTCCTTTTAAGTAGTCCTTTGCAAGCTAGCTGGTAAGAGCATAACTTCTAAATTAGAAAAGTAACTGCCAATGTCTCTGGGGTTTGTTGGGTTCAGCCATATGTTTGATTTTTAAAGGCAGTGCACTCCTTTTCTTTCTATGGATGGCTGGACCTATGGATACAGTGCCTTTATTTTAAAATTACTCCCATGCACCCCTCAGGCTTCGGAAATACAGAGGCTTTAGGCTGAAGAATCAGGAATCTTTTATATACACCAGCTAGTTCTTGGAGCTGATAGGCTATAAATGTCCCCTTCTGAGATCTGTATCACTGGGAGATTGATGACCTGGGCTACAAGAAGGGCTCCTATAATTGTGCCATGATGCCATTCAAAAATGTTGCATCTGTGTATGGAAAAGAAGTAATGTAATTTTATTTGTCCTTACTTTTTTTTTTTTTTGAAGTTCTGGTCTTTCCAGAATGGTGGTGTGATCAGAGACATGTAGGTATAGTTTAGATAGCTATGCCTGCTCTTTGTGTTTTTGTGACATTTCAAATACCGAATGTGTGTTTGTGCATCTGTACATCCCATGTGTAGGTGCCAGTGGGCTGCGTCAGCGTGTGCTGCACACCATAGCTATACTGGAAGAATATGAAAGCTGCAGATGCAATCACTCTAAAGTTGGGAAGTGCTTGAGCAAAGTAGGCTTTGCTAATGGCTTTCACAGGTATTTGCTGACAGTAGAGGAATGCAGAGGTGGAGAACTCCTTGGATCTGTTTCAGCTCCAGTGGGAGCTGGCCCTATCCGTACATTCTCTCCTGACTCCATGCACTGACATTCCTCTCTGTGTCTCTCTGCCATGCTAGTCCTTGCTTTGTTCCATGTCTCCTGATCCCTTGCTCCCTACTTTTGAGGTGTGTGTGCCAGGCTTGGTGCCTGCCATGGCCCTGGCTCCCCCTCCTCCAGGCACTGCTACTGCTCAGTCCCTCTGCTCTCAGAGGGACCACTCCACCTCTGCTTACCCTTCCTGGCTGGCTCTGGAGGGGCATCCAGCTCCATGCTGATCTGGAGGGATGCAGCAGGTTTAGCAAGGACATAAGTTTTCTGCTGTTTTGCCACTGATTACTAACTCCTGAGTAAACATGATCAGCAACTACTTAAAATCTCAGAATACAGTGAGACAAAAAGTCTCAGCAAATCTTCAGAAATTTTTACAGCACATTCTTAAGGCACATCCTGAAATAGAGGACAGACCTGACATGCTTAAGTCTTCTCTAAAGTTAGGTGGACAATAGCTTCTCATGGAAAATATTTTCAAAACTTTTTAATGCTCTTGTATGGGCTCTTTTCAATGACTTTATTTGCAGGGTGGTCAAACTGTTGTGCATGAACTTTATGAATAAACAGAAATATGGATGTGGGCCTGGCGCAGAGAATTTCAGCTTAACGGGTTCTAGTTTATTGAGGTCATTAAAAATGGGGTCTTATAGAAGGAATTAGTAGATGCCCTTAATAATCTGACAAAAAATACCAAAACATGTTTTTTCTATCTTGAGAAATTCCTTGGTGGTTTATGTGTCTTCAGGTGGGTGAAGATCACTATAATCAATTACAAACAGAAGTGCCCTGGAATTAAAATAGTCCAATATATTTTGCATTCTTCTTGAATGAATACTTACAATCAAACTTACGTTAGATATGATACATATTTAGGATTTGAATAACAAAAAATTCCTACCTTGATACCTGGCTGGGTGTAAAATCTTTTCAGGGTCTTGAAGCTAAAATAAACCATCAGAAGGCAACATTTTAAACAACAACCTAGTAAAGAATACATCATCCACATACTAAAACACCCAGCAACAGGAAAAAGGATACTTCACTGGTAACAAAAAGGAAAAAATAATTAGCAGTGCATTGATATGAAGAGGCTAAGCATAACATCCAGATTATGATCTGCTGCTATATATTGATCTCCAGTTGTCTCAAGCCCAACATTCCTGACATTTCCAATTGCAACCGTTATTCCAATGTGAGCTTTGGTAGTAATATTTTTCTAATCTTTATTTGGTTAGGCATATTAGTAGATTATCCTGTGGATTTGTCCAGATTTATGGTGGCAACATTTTATGTGGGTTTTTTTGACAGAGTGAATAGCACGAGCAGGCACCAGAAATAAACCAGCTTACACATCTTAATAGGCATGGAGCAAAAAGCTTGGTTCATCAGCCTGCACAGACTTCCTTAATCTCTTACCATTCACTGACTCTGACAGCTCATGTATTTACTAGGTGACTCATAGTGCTGCAGTTCTCATAGCTTTCAGGCAGTGGAGCTCTTCAGGTTTTATCTGGCTTTAAAAGTTATTGCTTGCCAAATTCAGGCTGGCCTCTTCTTACCCTTTGTGAGAAGCAAATACTATGAGAAGTTAACTCCTTCTGTGTGTCCTGCAAACTCCAAGCACACATCTGTCTCAGCAGAAGCTCCCGTGGTAAGCAAAGGGTCTCTCTACAGATGGGCCTGGTAGAAATGTGGGGAGCAGGAAATTGGCTCCTGTTCAGCCACTGGATGATGAGAACAGAGGGGCTGCAGTGGGGCAGTGTGAATTACAGCTTTCCAAAAATGTCAGGGAAGAGGTTGCTTTTTGATTTGTCCCGCCATGATTTAATAGCATGTCCCACACTAGTTAAATCACCAAAAGGACTGCAACAACTTTCTGCTTCTTGGCAAAACCATAAATTCTAGTGTGCAGCCTCAATCCTTTTCCTGTTCCCTGAAATAAATATTCTGGTTGTGAAGACAAAGCAAAATCCAGTCTAGAGGCTGTGCTAGCATAGAAATTAAAAAGGCTCTCAGTCTCTCAAATGCTCTGACTCCTGCTAGCTTGCCGACAGCTGATGAGCAAGTTTTGCCCTGGCAGGTTTTCTGTGGCTGGAATTTGCATCCCCACATGCCCATTATACTCCCTGGGGAGCAAGTGGAGTCGTGCATTTTTACTGGGAAATTCTGTACATGAGGTTGAGGACCCAAGCTTCCCACAAAGTCTGCCAATAATACCTGGGGCAGATTTGGTTTTCTTGGATTGTCTCTTGAACTGGCAGTGAAGACACAGAGAGAGATAAAAGAGAGATGGAAAGGATGAGGGTCCAAGTCCTTGTCTGTAGGATATTTACTTAGGGACATTTGTAAATGTATTTCTTGGTGCTTTTTTTGCAGATGTATGAGAACCAGTGTATCCAATCAGAGTGCTGTACAAAGATCCAGGAAGCCTCCATCTGCTCCCCAAATTGCTCATAACTGAAGAGATAGACTGCCCTCTCACAAATCCAAAGCAAGTTGAAGAGAAACTGGAACAGAAGCTGGAAACTGGAGGAATACCTGAGTGCTGAACAGGCAGCTGGGAGAGGTAACACTCACATTCATCCTTGCATTTGCTGAACCCAAGCACTGGTAAAATAAGTTTCAGGCACTGTGAATTGGTGCAAGAGGAGATGAAGAAAGCATTCAAGGAGGCAAGGAAGAATTGTCCTCCTCACCTTTGATGTCAAATATTATTCTGGCATCTCACAGTCACACATGAAGAACAAAGGTGAAAGTATCACAGCCAAGAATCTTTCAAGAAGCAGAGTTTGACTTTTATCCAGTTTATCAGCTTACCTTGCATTTATTAACAGAATATTATGGTTTAGGAAACATATGAGCAGGGGCATGGATAGTCTCCAATCCTTGAAGAAGATCTATGCTGATCAGTCAAGGATCCTTGACAACCTTCCACAGGCAGTGCTGCTAGCTGGTGTTTTTGCATTTCTTTCACTGCTATAGCCACAACTACACATTTATTGATGTAACTTTCATGACATTGAAAGAGACTGTTTCATATTTTCTGTTCCTGGATTAAACTGGTTACTGCTGAATTTGAATGACTCCAATTGTTTTCACTTTGGTTTGTGGCATACGTTCAGCAATAATTAATATCTCTGTAACTTAGGTTTCCTCCAGATGCCTGCTGTTAAATTAATGAGTCTCCTATCTGGAAAAGCCTGTTGCAACCAGTGCAGTGGCCATTTTCTCTCACACTGGGACACTGTGGAAGCCCTCCTTCCTTGCTTTACTGTATAGTAACAAGTATGCCTGTAGGCATTTCCTTTCCTGTTCTGTTAGTATTTGTTAGCAGTGATTATTAACCTGTAAATAGGTAAGGAATGCGAATGCTTATCAAAGAGCTCTGTGGTAACCAAGCTTGAAGATAGTTGACAGCTTTCCACACTAATTTTTTCCACACTAGTTTTTTCCACACTAAATTGTAACCTGTGGAGGTAATTAATGCAGACAGAAAAAGCTGCTCTGCAAAGTGTGGTATAGAGGTGGATCTGCAGAGAGGGAGAGGAAGGACAGGTCAGGACTCCTATGCAAACCTTCCTCCCAGCTACCTACTGACTCCCCTCCACTTCTGTCTTTGAGGAGATAATCTCTAAACAAATCAGGCAAAATCTTACTTCTCATTCTATATGAAAAACGCTCCTAAGTTTTTGTTATTCTCCAGGTAACTTAGAAGCTATACTTGTAAATGACCTATCTATTAATAAATTCTGCTGTCTGCAAGAACAAGTTGGAATAAAGAAAATAAAATCCTATCCTGTCGGAATTGTTATCAAAATTTTGTTTTAATAGCAATTTTGCAGACAATTCCAGTGATAGAAGAAAAGCAAAGAGTTCTGTTAAGGAAATTTAGGAAATTCCTTCATCATGCCTCTCTGAAGATGATACTGTTATAAAAGATGACTTGGCAAGTTGTTTCTTTTCATTTTTGTTTTCCTTTTTATTTTTTAATAGCCATTTTAGCTTTAAAACAGAGTAAGATTTGGAGAATGGTCTCTTTTTGCAACCACTCTGAGGAACACTGGACATCTAGAAGAAACTGAACTTTTAGGACAGGCATCCTGACTCTTAGAAGGAAACAGAAGATATCCTCCTGACTTAACAACACTTAAGTTTATTCTCCCTAATGTATTTACCTCTTAGAGAGAGAACTCACTTGAACAAAATATTTTATTTCTTATGATCTTAAGCCCTCAAAGTTTATTCCAGAGTCTTGTTACTTTCCCTGTCATATTGGAAAAACTGTTCTCTCTGCTGAAGGCTATCTTTCCTGAAATCGTCAACCCTGGAATGAATCTGGCATCTGATAAGGCACAGAAACCCTCCTGTCAGCTTTAAGACAAAGCAGATGGGACTCCTTACAGTCAAGCAAAGGAGAACCCACTCTGTAGCATGTGTTCATTGAATTTGTCATCTCCAGGTCTGCACGGTCCGGTTGACAGGGAAAGAATTTTCTTGGTGGTGGCTCCAAATTTTCTCAGTTGTTTCCCTGCAAAACATAAGAAAGCACAAGCTTGACCACTTTTAAAGAGGGTGTTGCAAAATGTCACTCTTTTGTATAAACTTTTACAACTGACTGATTTTATGTCCTAGCTGAGGGGCAGCAAAAAAGTGTAGATTTTCCCCTTCTTACTGGGACACCGAATGTTTCATTCTGTGGATACCTCTGACACAATGGAGATGAGCATCAGATAAATAAAACCAAGGACATAACACTGGGCTGAAAATAGAAGAGTAATTTAGCAAAGTGTGTTATTAGAGTTGCCATTTTTGTAGCTGACCTCTCTGGAGAAAAACAATTGTCTTTATATCTGCGCAAGCTTAAAGATAAATACCCCTTTTTAATTAATTAAGTTTAATTAAATCCAAGACCTTTGTCAGGGTATGAGAGTAAAATGAGAATAAATCCTACTGTTAATAATGAAGGATGGTCCTAAACCTGTTGCAACTATAATGCTCACACTAATGAATACAATAATGCCCTCTGATGTCAAGCTTGGGATGGGAGTTGAAGGAAAGGGGATGTTAAAAATGAGCAAGAAAAAGACTCCAGTTAAAGATTTTCAGTATCTGTAAAGATAAATATGAGGTGTAAGAACTTTGGTTTTACTGTCAATTGTTTTGGGGAAAGATGGGGTTATTTTTTGGTTTTAATCATATCTAGTTTTTTTTAAAATTTTCTATAACACATTGGCTGGAAGATGGACTTGTATGTAGAGAAGCATCCTGTGAACTACAGCCCATATTTATAGATTAGAAGAGCAATTTCTCTGATGCCCTGTGCTGTTGCAGCAGGATTATTATACCTGTATCAGCTGGTATTACGCACTGATGAGTAACAGCTCTTTGGTGTATTAACCTTAACTCCAGGACATTCATGAAAACAATTTTGGATTGTCAAATCCTACCAGAGGCATTACTACTATAATCTATATTATATCTGGTATTCAATATTTTATTAGAATGGAGAATGGTATATTTTTATCACTCTAAAATGAATAATTTTTGCAATTCAATGTTTGAACCATTAAACAATGTTTCTATAAACAGAGATATATGTATCCAATAAAGATCATCAAACATGGACACTCAAATATTTCAGTTTGGGGCATAAAAGGTTTAAAAGCAATAAAGCTGAAATCTATGCTCTTTTCCTTTCTCCTCAAGGGATTTTAAAGTTGTTTTTCCTTCCTGACTGCAAGTCAAGTATTTGAGGATGAAAAGGTAATGTTTGGTCTTTGCCAAGGACAAAAAGCAGGAGAGTAGTCCTAGTTTTTTCTCTTTTGAAGGAGCTGTCTATTTAGAAAGAGCAATAAAAGCATCTCTTTTTTACAGCATAGACTTAAGAAAGTTTTGAAAAGCTACTTAAAACTATTTTTTAAGACTAGCACTTGTGGTCTCCATCACAGACATCCCAAGTTGCATCAGGCCATGTTATGTCTTGATTTGAGAAGAAGCACTGACAACTTCTTGCACTGTCCTGTAGCCATCAAAGTGTCATTTCTGTGTAAACACAACAGCGCTCGTGACACGTATGAGGCGCCTTGGGCTGAGAGGTGCTGTAGCCATGTCCTGTAATGTACAGCAAAACAACTCAGCGTATGGAAACAGCTGTGCCCTCTGGGCAGCTCTCAAGGAATCATGTCTGCTTTCTAGTAATTAATAGCAATGGGCCTTAACTAAGATGGCACTTGGTTTTTTGTTTGTTTGTTTTTTAAAAGTAACTGTAGCTAGAGAAATGACATTTCTTAAGGAAATGCCACATTTTACACAGAGCAACATCACACAAAGTTCTGGACTTCAACTGAGGCATTATTTTCTTTCTGAAATATTTTGCCTCTGAAAGACAGTGCTGCTGGAGTGCTGGTGCCAGTCATACAGTTTACTGGCTATATTTTATTTATACAATTCCTTTTTCTTTATTCACAGCCAAGTTTCAAACCCATGGAGTACGTGGGACCATTTGAATCAGCTTTTAGTTTCCTAATCACTTTACTCATCAAAACTTAGGAAAAAGAAAAGCCGTACAAACATGAGGAGGCTTTTTGGTTACAAGGTTGGGTTAGGCTAGTAGGAAATGGAATATTATTTACCCATCTGAAAGCTTCCAGGTTGGCAAAATTAGCTCTGAAATACTGACGAATACTGGGAATGCATTTCTGCATTGAAATCCACAGGAACTGTAGATGCTTCACAGTGTCACAGGACTTGGATTGAAATTACATTATAAAAAGCAGAAGGGAAAAAGTGAGTCTTTTCCACATCTACAGCTGCTGTAATACTGTGGTGGAAAGAGCTAGACATACAGAGGAAGATTGCTGAAAGACCACATGTTAAAGCCCCTTTTAAATTCATGCCATAATAGCTTCTGCCAAGACTCTCCTGTAAAGCAGCACAAGTTCCCTGTGGTGACCCCAAATAAGATGCAAGATGCAAAAATATCTGCTTGATAATAACATCAGGGAAACATGAATAAAACTCATATATGTTGTTTCTTTTATAGAAATGTTACAAGCTCTTTGATATTCACTGGAGGTTAATCTGTCATTCAGGACTCTCATTTTCATTCAGGGGAAAGCGAAAAAATTAGAGAAATTCACAAATAAAAATATTGTACTGTGTGTTAGGGAGAGCTGCAAGTGACGATGCATTCAAAAGGCTACCCAAAGTGGTGGTGAAGACCTTAAAAGTGAATGTGCCACAAACCCCTGTGAAGGTCAAATTCTGCTCATTATACTGATTCACAGCTTCAAAGTTGAGAAGCATAAACAATTAAATTCAGGCATACCTACTTGACAATGATCTGCTTTCCAGAGGTCCAGGTGACCCAGTTTAGCCAACAATACAAGTTTGCTGTGGTCAAGTATTTGTCCCTGTGTGCGGCATCTGTATCATATTTGCTTGCTGATGCGGTGCCAGTGCCAGTTCCAGCAATCTCTCCTCTGTCTATCCACAGATAATCCTTTAAAATGATCATACAATGGAATGCCCAAGGCTTCCTTGGGGTGGTTTTCCAAAGGCTTAACAGATTTCATGGCATTTTGCATTGAAGCTACTACTACTTATCTGTGGAAAACAGAAAAATGCTGGGATGAACATTAGACTTACAGCATCTAAAAACTGATAGAGTGATCTAGGAAATAAACAGTTATTTTATATGTTAAGTATACACGCCAAAGTTGTGTACCATATGGCATCGAAGATTTGGAATCCTAAATCACCTCCACCTGAAGGATGAAACTTCTGTTATTTGTATTTGGAAACCCCCAGTGAGATTAATAACTTGTGGATCTCATGCCCATTAGCAGAGATAGCTTCATTATTTCATTCCTCAGGCTGTGTATTTCACTGTTTGGCTGAACACCTTAACAGCCCAGATCACGTCCTTTCCATTTGCATATTTTTTTCCTAGCAGAGAAAGCATTAAAACCTGAACTCTGGGAAGAGTCTTGCTGCCTGGCTATGAGTGGAAATGTGGAAGACAAGGTACTCATTGATGTTGTGCTGCTCCTGGGATCCTCATTGGGGCGTTTGGGACAGTGCCCTACAGTACAGCATCACATGATTCCCTTGCCTGGGCTGTGCCTCTTCGTCTGTCTGATTTCCCCTCACAGAAAAGCAAAAGGTTTCTCTAGCTATTTTGCTATAAATGGCAGTTGAAAACTTATTTGATTATTTTATTTAGCAATACACATTTCCAGTTACACACAGCGTGCTGGAACCTTGCAGACACCGTGAGTAAGGGTTTTGTTGGTTTGTTATCCCACTCTGACTTTCTGTTGCTATATATCACTGCAGAAGCCCCCTTTCAGAGACTTATTCTGTCTTAATATGTATTGAAATCAAATGCTGTCAGTGTAAAATTTCCCTCTGGAACCAAAATCCAAATTCATGCTGGTAACAGTGGAGGGAATTCCAGTGAGTTCAGTGGTCCTATATGTATTTGTGTGTGAGTTCAAAACTAAGCTGGCCCATTAACATCAAAAGCATCATAATTTTAATTTCTACAGAGCTGCTTTTCACTCAGATATTTTTTTGGGATAGTTTACATATTTTCTTATAGTCTAGATGTAATTGTACATGTTGCTGTGGTTTTGCTGTATAATCTTGGGCAAACCCACACAGATTCCTCAGTCTTTGTTTCCTTCTTTTATTTCTTTACTGAACAGGGTGGTGAAGAGAGCAATTGCTTTACAAATTGTGAATCCCTCTATTGGTGAAGGTCATGCAAATTCTTTAAATAAGTTATAACTTTTATAACAGCAGTGTATAATTTACACTAATTGTGTATATTGCTAACCTATTCAGTGCAGATGCATACAGAAACACAACTAAATCCCATAGCATTCTGCCAAGGAACACAGCCATCCTTTCAGATGAATGGAAATGTTATCAGTGTGAAACAATTACATTAATCCAATATATTTTACCTGCTTATTTCAAAGATTAAGCAGAAATGGTAGCATGAGGTTAAATTTCTCAGGAGCTTCAGGTGACTTTAGATCCAAGGTTGAAAATGGATTTAAACTTTGCTACTCTCCCTGCCTTAACAACTAGTCAAAGAGAAATGCCAGATCCACTTCCACCTCTCCCCCCATACAACATACAGTTGTACACCTCAATACCAGGCAGGAAACTTGCAAGCATTTTTTAATTGTTTATGTGAGGAAATCTTGTCCAACATATTTTTTTTTCCTTTATGCATTTTGCTTTTGGAGCTCCTTAGTGTTTACATTGTTATCCTGAGCATGATATTCCAGAAGAATGATATCATTATTTATAATTTGCCCTCAGAAATCTGTTTAATATAATTGTGACTTTTTCAGTTTAAGGTAAACATTAGCATTTGATGAAAGCTCAGTCCTTTACCTCCTCCCTTGGTAGCTGCTCGTTAAGGTCTGCTATGGAGCAGCAGTCAAATTAAGAAAGTGGTGTTATTTCAACAAAGCCAGAGACCTTCTTTTGCTTGTAAATATTAGTACATCCTGCAAGCACTGGTGAGTGCTGCCAGCCATCCTGTCACTTAAACAGAGTCAAGACTGATGGAGGCCAAGTTTCTGTCAAGATCTGAAACTCAATGCATTAGCTCAGGAGCTCAGTGTAGACATGCATACATTTTTATTTTCACATCTACTCTTTTTATGTCAACAAACTTTATGGGTGCTGGTTTCTGTCACACTCCAAAATAATTAACCCTGAAAGAAACATTTTATTTAATGTTTTAAGAAGTCAGGATTTGGTAACAGAGTAAAAAAAGCCAGATCACGAGCTGACATCATGTAAAACAGCCAGGTGTCAGGACATTTAATAGATGGGTGGCCCAGAAAGCCACAGAAAATGTATATATGTAACACCTAAATTAGGGCTATCGTGAAGATTCAGATGTGTTACAGACTCTCTTCCTTCACACAGAACAGGTAGGATGAAATACTGAAAAACCACGAATCAACAATAAGCAAGTGGTGATTTACAAATGCGTCACTGTGTACATACTGTTGTTAATGTAAGCAATGGTTCATAAATATGCTAGCAGGAGTTGGTACGTTTGGTTAACTTTCTGTGATCAAAGTAAACATGTTTATTATGTTGGAAATAGCAAAAAAGAATCTTATAAATCTGGACTAATTCCCTCTTTGAGGACTCCACTGGTTTGATATATGTTCAGCTCACACAATAATTTTTCTCATGATCTTCTCCTCTCTTCTCAATCCTCACTGTCCCCCTAACATTTCTTCTTCCTTTGCTCTTGACTTTGTACCCTGAGCTACATTAAAAGACTTCTATCTCCACATCTACAGAACATTTCATTTGTTCTCTTTGAGGCTTTTCTTGTTGGTTGCTTCGCTTGTCCTATTAACTGGGAGCTTTCTTTGCTGTTTATGCCTCTGTACAAATTTATCTAGCTGGAAGAAAAAAATCATTCTAACAGATAGATCTTTCAGGAGTAACCCACAGAAATAGCTGGTGGCCTAAGGACTCGAAATCAGTTTAAATCCACAGTTTGACTATTCCTCTATGTTTTTAAAACCATAAAAAGAAAAGGTCTGGATTAATCTAGACATTTTATTTTCACCAAAGGTATTTCTAAATCCAGAAAGTACCCCTTTTATTTTTTTTTTTAATAGAGCACCAGGCTTCTCAAGGCAAGTTCGTGGCTAAAAAAAAAACCATTTTTGAACACACAGCACACCCCTACCCCAGAAGACAGTTGGCTGAATATCTGGCCTGGCTTGAATATTAGACTGCATTGAAAGGGGGAAAAAACCTTTCATCTAATGTAAAACCATGTTTAGAAGGAAAGTGTTTTAATGTTACCAGTTTTAGACCAGCTGCTGAAGTTCTGAGGTTTGAATCACAGTACCTTTGCTCATCTAGTGAAATGGACAATAAAGACCAAAAGTCTCCAAATCACCAGGAAAGCTTGCCCTCATTTTCTATGTTTTACACAACTCAGAGGAATACATTTGGAAATAATACCATTGGAAAACCAATAGGGAATTGGAAATAGGGATTTTTTGGTGTGTCAGGCCTAGCCCTTTAGAGACGTATGCAGAGGGTTCTGCTCATGACGTTGGGAGTGACTCAAGAAAATCAGAGAGACCAGTCAGATGTTAAAGTTGAGCACATGCAAAAGTGTTTGCTAGAACAAGGCCTTAATAACAGAGACTAATAAAAAATAATGCTTTCCCGTATATTAGAGAATTCTCCTAGGAGCTGTGACTCCCAGCTATCTCTTTTAAATTGCATGATTAACAGTGTGCTTCTAATTACTAACTAATCAAATCAAGTCTTTCTGCGTGTAAATAGGACTCTGGGACTTTTAATAAGGTCTTCACTGCATGATTGCTCTTGGAATAGCAATTAGTTTGGTTTCTGCTCCCATTGATAAAAGTGGCAGTAGTGTGGAACAAAACTGTTTGTGCACCCACCAGCTCATAAATGAAGTTACTGGGAGGTGACCTTTGATGAGGTGAGGGGGAAGGACTTGAAGGCCTCCAGTGAAGAGGTGGGCTTGCTTTTACTTTCATGTCATTCTTTGATTTGTCTTTTTTAATGGCATACCCAGATACGATACCTTCTGCTTTTATAAAGCTAAAGGAAATATTTGCTGCACTGGTGTTATCAACATGGCAAGAAGCTGTGCCAGTGCCATTCAGTGAGTGGCTAGAATATGTGTCAAGAGTTACAAAAAATATCCAAATGCTGAGTTTTTCTCTCGCACAAAGAAACTACAATTCAGGAATATAACTATAATCAGATAGACTTTGGATATTTTCCTCTATAGCTCATGTTTTTTGACAGTCCAATTAATTTAAATCTGTAATGAAAAAAACCATTTTGATCTGTAAGGAAAAAACACATTTTCATTTCTTGTCCTGTGCAGTTGATCTCCCTTGCTGAGAAAAAAAGACTTGAACAAAACTTTGTTTAGATAATCATTCTTACACAAAAAGCCTCAGATCAACAATCACTCCTCCTTCTCTCTTTGGAAAAAAAAATGGGCCACCACTAAGCTGCCCTGAATTCCCCATTTCACAAATGCTTCCTTGTTTTTTTTTCTCCTCATCTTCCTATGAAAAATATTCCACAGTAGGCAGATTCCTGACCTGCAATGCAGAATGTTGCTAAAAGAAACATGGCTGTCAGATGCCCACATCAAATCCAATAAGCCACATCCAGCTTCATGTTGACAGTTGCATTTTTTTCCTAATGCATATTTTAGCCTTGCTTGACCATCAACCATATGGCAGGTTTGTCCTGTGGGTGAGTTTATTATTAACAGCTTGCAGCTGGAGGTACAATAACTACATGTAACTGTGACATTGCGCTAATTGATCAAGACATCTCCAAAACAAGATGCAGAAAGTGGCCACAGCAAAGAGCTTCAGATTAGTGTTTGGAGAACATTAAGGCAAACAAGCACCTCTGTCATGCACAAAGTATCTTAAAAACTAGGGGTTTCGGTAAAAGGAATTAATTTCAAACAGACACCTTTTGAAGGGAAAAAGACATTATTTAAGCCAAAGTTAAGCCTGCATGCCAGAAGCTCAGACAATTAAATCACAGAATCTGCTGGGTGCCTTTAGTCTATACTTTCCCTTCTAATCCTGCTGTCATAGCAGAGGGTGACAGAGGTTTAAGAACAGCATGTGTAAAATTAATCCATCACTTCATATTAAGGTCAGAGTGTTAGATTTTTGATGGGAGGGAGAAAAAGCAACCTTGTTAGGGATTAGGTAGAAGTTAGCTGGCTACTGTTCACAGGTAACTAGTAAATAAACTGCAGAATGTGAATTGCTTGCCTTGTATGTGTCTCCTGGTAAGTTTATTTTTCAGAAGTTTTTTCCAAGCTTGATTAACTGTTCTTGAAATGAATGGAACAAATCAGATGAATTCAGTGGTTTAGTGTCGTATCTTTGTAAACTGAAGCTGTCAAACTTTAAAAAGTACTCTCAAGTGTAGAGCACTTGTCAAACCACCTGCAGACGTCAAGGTTTAAAAGAGAAAGCTCTCCAAACTCCTAATTTAATGAAGCTTATGCAGGAATGTATAGTGTGTGTGAGGAAGAAAATATGATGACTCCATGCAAAGTATCAGATAACTAGCACCAGGCTTCAACTGGAACAAAAATTAGAGTTGCTTTGTTGGCATGTCAAGACTGCAAAGCATATATTGGAAATTCTTTGTCAGTTAAGCAGATTGGAGAAAGCATGAGAAAAGCAGTCTCCCTTGGTGCTCTCTTGGTTTAATGCTTGGAGGGAGGTGAACTGTAATCACAGCATGGTTTCACAAAGAGCATTTTGTGTGTTGTGTTTAGGTCTTGCTTCACAAATGCTGACAAAATAGACTTCAGTTTGCACTTGGTGATCCACTCTTTGCAGATTCTTGGCAAACACATTGTGCAAGCAGGGCTTACGGCTTGTGCACATGCTGATCCCTGTGAGTAGGCACCTGAGTATTTCTGTTTGCAGTAGAATGGGGGCATTTTAGTTGCATGGTGTCTTTTCTCTTCTCTAGTTGTATGCTATAATTCCTGTGAACAGTGGAGGGCTGACTGACCTTGTCAGTTGCAATTCTCCTGAGGAGCGATGGGAGAGACTGAGTTTTGGTATGGTCTCAATCGTTCTTGAAATGAAATTTCTGTAAGGGACATCTCAGTTTGAAAGGGTCGTCACTGATCTTAACAGAGGGGTATAGCATAAGAATGCCTGCTCCTGGAAGAAGTTTCCAATGCAGTTTATGATTTTCTCACAAAGTAGCTCTAAAGCTTGTCTGTACAGGCATCTTCTAAGGGAAGATGAATTATGAACATGCTCAGATTGCACACTGGATGTTATAGATGTTATATAACTAGAAGAAGCCAGGATGATCATTCATTATTATTATTACTATTATTATTATTATTATTATTATTATTGCTATTATTTTCCCCAGCAGAAAGTGACTGTGTGGTCCAACAGCTGTGAAGCCTAGTTGATTTTGGTCTATGGGTGCTTTTCACCCTTGGGTGCCCCTCTGGGGGCTGTGTACATGTCTATGCATTAGTAAATATCCAAGTCTAATGGAAGATATCTGAGATTTTGCATGCAGTTAGGTTGCTAGCATCCTTGCATACACTATTTTTCTCTCATGAACTTACACAAGGTCTGCAGAAGCTTAGCTGCTGAAAAGGTTTTTTCTTTAAAACCAGAGAAAATATTTGATGGGAGGAGATTGATAAATCTCTAATCCATGTAATACCAACCAATAGTCTTGGTAAAGAACAAGGCAAGGAAAGTTCTAATGTACTCTTCTCCACGGGAGGAATAAAATACAATAGCAAGCTTTTTGTGTAAGTATTTTATTTTATTGCACTGGTTTCACATTGGAGAGGTATATTACACAAGATGTGTCATCACCTACTAAAATACATGCTTGAATTTGGATATTCTGGTGGAAGATTTGCAATGCAAAACTTCATAAAGCTGAGATTTTGCAGGGCAAAAGTTTAACTCCATTGCTGCACTTGCAGGAGCCTCTGAAACGTGTAGCATTGTATAGATGCAGTCCTCGTTACTGCATCCAGTCAGAAATGTGGCAGTGGACCTTGCTGTCACAGTGCCATTTAATGCAGCGTAGTGAGTCTCAGAACAATGTGAGCATAGGGACTGTCCTCCAGGACCAGGATCAGACCCCAATAGTCGCTAGCAAATTCTGGCCTTTTTAGCTGTATCTGAATGATCCTATTAAGGCTTTTGGCAGATTATCTGGTTTAAGGGGGCATATTATGTAATTTAAGGTGGAATTTGTCCTACTGTAGGCTTCTCTTGTGCCATTCCATAAAGGACAAAAGCTCCAAGGCCAAGCACAAGTCACAGGTCCGTGGGATGACCCAAGACATTCATTTCCCTGTGGAGGTTCGGGAGATGAGAGGGAGCTCTTGCCATCAGCTGCCAGTGACACACACAGCTTCTGGTGCACCTTTTGCAAGGAATGGCCCCAGGGTACCCAGTATGTGAGTATGTGTGGGCTGGAAGCTCCCCTATAAAGTTACCTTCAGTCAGGTGATTATCAAGTGACATAGTTTCCAGTAGGTTTAGCAGAAGGTTGTGTTCAGCTCAGTCTTTCTGGCTTGCAGCTACTTTGGATTATATTTGATAAGTGGCCATCCAAGTGTCAGGTTTTCTGGGAGGTGGGGTGGAATGGTTGTCATCCATAGGTGTTTTCCAAGAAAGTTGTTCACTCACTACTAACACACTTTGTGACCCTGCTACCTGCAGTTGCAGATACTAGTGGAGATATTTTCCAAACTGCTTTTAAAATAAAAATACCATTCTTAATTTTTTCCCTGAAATAGTAACGGGTTAATTCACCCAGAACTCCTTGTGTGGTCAGAGACCTACCCTAAGATTTCTGCAAATCTTAGGATTTCCTTGTGCCTAACTCTCACAGAATGATGATGAACATACGCATCCTGAAGATGTTCCATAACTGCTTTGGAAGGCACGTAGCTTGGCCACAGGCCGACTTAGTCACCACCTGCTACATGATGCCCCAACCTTGACCACTGCCTCTGACTGTCTCAGATGCCTTAGGAGCCTCACTGTTCAGTATCACTAGACAGACAAATGCATTTTTACCATAATTGTTATTTTACTTTTGTTGGGCCTTGATATTGGTAGTCCTCTATTCTGGTGCATTTTCTTCATTGATATGAAAGAGCAAAACATTCACCTGATGTCTTACTTCTTTCTGGTTTATAATAACAAGAAAGAATTTATTACACTGATCATTTCCAGCAGTCCTTTGACAGAAATGTGCTCACACCTCTGTAGCTGCCAGTGTCAATGTCACAGCCCTGCTTTGAAAACCTTCAGTGGGATAGAGATGTTCTAGGACCGAACGTTGTTCTTGGAAAGTGTCTACGGGCTTGAGAGCAGAATTTATTAGGAAAACAGGATAGTATAACACCATGATACAGCTCCAGGATTGTAGTTGTCCTTCCTGCATTCTGTGTCAGGCTAGGTGAGAAGTACAGAGCCACATGAAACCCTGGAGACAAGTAGTCTTCCTGGGACATATCCATTTCTCACTTTTCCTGGAGTGCTGCCTGAGGTGACTGCAGTTATTATGGTCAGGGTTTTGTCATCAGCACTGCAGTTTCATCTTCTACATCTTAAATTCCTGTTGTGTGTGTAAAGCCATGGGACACTGTATTGACACAGAAACCACTGTCTGCCACTTTACCAAAAAGTACTCTGGCACTGAGAAGAGGATGAGTAGGATCTGTAAACTAGTGTAGAACAGCCCATAGTGTGACTTTGTTAAACCCTACAGGATGGCTTTGAAAATGTAGAAAAGATCTTCATAGATTTTCTATAAAAATTGAACTATTTAGCATGAATGAATACCATGAGAAGTCACACAGAGACCTCTGAACCTTCCGATTATATCCAGCAAATCCAAATACAGTAGTCTGTGCAGTTTTGGTTGGCCAGAACCAATTGCCTCTTGTTCAAGCTACCCTTGCCCTTACAGAACAGATGCTGTGAGGGCAAATGGAGGCTGTATAGGTATTGTTATCTAGCACCCAGTTATCAAGTAATGGCATCTTCAGAAATCTGGGGATCTCTTTGTAACTGCCTTTGAAGATCTCTGAGGTGAGAGGGAGCTGATGGTTCCTTTGAGCTGCCTGTATTTCAGCACAACTGAACAGCACACGATATATTATCTAAAATATGTAATGCATTAGTTCCTAGCTTGCTTTTCCTGACCATCCAGTGAGGTCAAGTTTTATAAAGAAAATGACATAAAATATAATTCACACACATAAAAATATTTTATTTGATTCCCCCCAATATAGCATATTACTCTTTACCCCTTTTTTTCTCTCAAGAAAAAAATCTCACTAATTAGGTGTGAATGGATTTCATTTTTAAAGAAAAACCCTCAAAGTGTAGCTAAAGAGCCTCAATAAAAAGATTTCATCAGCTTTGTTACACTAAAAGCAGCTCGTGCTTTGGCCTTTAAATACCAGAGCCAAGTTTTAGAGCTTTAGGAAATGGTGCATAAACAGTCTGGCATGATGCTGTGTAACATGAAGAGAGGACTTCTATGGTTCACTGCAAAAATCACAGATAACAATCACATTCCCTATCACCAGTGTGTTATGACCATATGAAAGATATGCAGATACATGGAAAATCAACACCTGTACTTCCATCTACACCTCTGTACACATACATGCATCAGGTAGACAATGAATGGTTTAATCCTGCCTAGGTGAGCAAATTGTGTTTGGCTACACTGGAAGTATTATTTAAGGTATGGATTGGTGCCAGGAGTTATGTATGAGTGCTTTCAAGTCCTTTGCAGAGCAGAAAATAGCAACTAAAATAACCCATGCTCATTACAGAGAAGGGGCCATGAGGCAATGTCCCGTCTGCTTGTGCTTAAATCTGCCACTGCTGTTATTACTACTGTTATTTTTCAGAAAGGCTAACCATGACTAAAACCTGAGTGTCACAAAGTTAAGATGCATAAGCACCAATTATGCAATGATCCTTTCAACCAGAAAAAAACACCTCCAAGTTTTTTGCAGGCTTGAGGGTTTTTTGTGGTTTTTTTTGGTTTGGTTTCTTTTCTTAGTGAAATTTTTAAAGCAAAGGAAATATCTGTTTAATTATTTGGTTTGCCTTGAGGCATTTGACTTCTCCTTATATGATGGGGTCACAGGCTTTTCCTTATAAAAAAATAAATAAATTAAATGGTGAGTAGTTGAGGGAAAACTTTGTGTACAGTCCATTAAATTCTGTGGGCACTGAGCACACACCCATTCTCCTTACACAAACAGAAGAACTTTTATGCCATATCACACTGGCCTAGCCTAGAACTTGCAACAACAGCGAGTCTTTCAGCAGCTTGTGTGACTTAATGTAAAATTGCCTTTTAAAAAAAATACACTTTTCCCCTCCCTGTTCCTTCTCAGGATTTGAACCATTCTGCCCCTTTTTTACATTTCACCACCGTGCTGTTATGCATCCCACCTCCCACCAGCAACACCAACCCCTCCATGCAAGTGACTAATGAAAATCCCAGACTCCTTCCTTAGTGGTTATCAGATTCATATTTCTCCGTGTTTAGACTATTATTCTAAACTTAAAAATTCAGCGTCAAGCTTTGCTTCTGGGTTTTTTGCTGGCAGTTTTATAGCTTGACCAAACTTTACGTTGGATAGTGTTTTGGTTGGCTGCCATATTGATCCTGGCTGTTAATCAGGATTTTTGTTGTTTTGGAGTAGGGGCAAGGTGGAAGGAGTGGTTGTGGTTTTGCTCTGTGAACAGAAGTGGCCATGCTTGCTGTCAGGGGCAAGTGTCTGTACTTTGTAACTACAAATTCCTTAATGACGTGTTACATTTCAAAGTGGAGTTGGACTTGGGGGTGAAACCTAAACTGATAAACAAGAACTGCCCCCCCCCCACCTCTAGTCTCCCACAAGCTGCTTTTAATGATGCTATTATTTATTCCCCAAAAATGTTCTTCTATGCTTTTAATAGTAAAGCAGGAAAAAAAATTAATTTATTTTCTATATGTGTGGGTTTGCTGGATGAATTTCTAATTAGTTGTAGACTGGAGCAATTCCAGGTCTAAGTTTATTAGTCAGTGAATAAAGCCATGGCATCAGTTTAAAGAAAAGCCCTCCTACTGGTGTAGGTTTTTGAGGGGAATAGGGAAAGCCTTCCTAAATTTCCTATTCTGCAGTAACCTGCTTTCCTGTGGCTTCTGTGAAGCAACACTATGCACCCTTTCTTCTCCAGGTGTTAGCTGAATAGAGATATATTTGATTAATCATACTGCCCTTTTCTCTGACCCTAAGAAAGGCCAGCCTGTCTCTGTCCTGTATTTCCCAGACTCTTCTCCCACATCTTCTGTGGTGCTGATCAAGGATCTTCGCCATGTCAGGAACATCCAGTGCCAGAGGGAGAGGCAGAGAGACCAAAAACACCAAATGTGCAGCTCCCAGGGAGCCACCCCAGTGCACATCCTGGTGCAGAGACCTGGATGCATTGATGTATGGGGTGTACTGGGGGTTTTTGTCCACCTCACTACCCTTTGACAGGGCTTCTGTGTGCATCCCCCACAGAGTTCAGTCAGGGCTTCCCATCAGTGAGGGAATTGGGGGTTTTGCCATGTTGAGGAGCAGGAGCTGGGAGGAGGCAGCAGAGCTGGGATGGAGGTCCCGAGGTGGGACAGCCAGGCTGGATAATTTCCTGCCAAGTGAATTGTCCCCTTCTCCTGTGGTCCTGCAGGTAACCACTTAGCCATTGCTCACTATCCCTTCCTGCTCTTCCAGCACCTGCCACACGTGAATCCTGCAAGGAAACAAGGCCCATTTTGTCAGGTATCTTCTGTTTCAGCTGTATCTGTAGTCAGTCCTGGCCCCTGCCAGGTTGCTGTATAATTTACAGCATGTAAATGCCTCACTTTGCTTAATTTGCAGGGCTGCTCCTCTGAAGGACCATCCTAACTCTTTACCATGTCAGGTACAAAGGTGCATTGGATGCATCTCAGTCTGATTTTGAATTATATCTTGCAGCCATTCTGACAAGAGCAACCAGCTGGTGACCACCACTTGCCCAACTGAGGTTCCAGGACTGCAGTGGGGAGGGATGGTTCCAGCCCTGCCAGGTCCCACGTGGCTGGACACAGCCTCTGCAGGTGCTCCCAGGTCAGTAGCATTTCCCTGTCACCCTGACCCAAGTCTGTCCCTGCAGCTGGAAGGGAAGGTGAACAGTGACACAGGGCAGTGGAGGGGAAGATGGCTCCATAAGAAGGTGCTTCAGTGAACCTCAGAGGATTTTGCTATGTGGTTCAGCAGGACAACTACTTCATTTCTACCCTCATTTTCAGTTTGCTTTTGTATCAGATGGTGAAACACAGACTCTTGCCTGGCCTGCTCATTTGTAAGAGCCAAAGAACTGGCACACAGTGCACTTCCCTGCTTCCCAGACTGCAGTCAAGCAACATCCCTTTTTGCAGATTAATTTAGTGCCTGTGAATCAACCCTAAGCCTGACCCGAACTGACCACCCATTTTCAAGGTGTTTATATTTTCAACCCCAGGCATCTTACTAATAGCTCTCTGGCAGGCTGTGGCTTGCTTCAGGGGGGCTGCTCTTCAAGTAGGATTGGGCAAATGATGAACCACCATTTCAGGGATGTCCGTCTTCATTCCAGTGATTTAATCACAAGTGGCTGGGCTTCCATCTGTTCAAGCTACATAATGGCAAATGCCCAAGACATAAACTCCTTTCTCCCACCTTCTTACCAGAATTATTCCTATAAGTGACTGAATGTTTTAGGAAAGGAAACATTTCTCTTCATTAGTAGTAATTTGTTGTTTAATACAGATTTATGAAATATTGAGGAAGACTCACTAATCTAGGTTAAATGTATTTTACATTTATTATCTGTATCAATAGCCAAGGCAATAAAATATCCATGGAAGGAAAAAAAGAAGGGCTTGATTTCATAGTTAAGTGCAGACAAATATTTATATAAAATCTGTGAAACATCAGTTATATCATGAGAATATTATTTCTTGGACAGCTTGCAAATTCCAGGACTTCATCCCTTTACTGCAACAAAAATTTGCAAGGGATATTTTTCATTTATATTTGCTTGGCTACAGTAGAATTAAAAATCTCATTTATCGACTGCCATACTTGAAGCTAATTATTTTATTTGGAATCAACTCCCCAATATGGAAGTACTTCCTCTTAAGTGACATTTAGAAAAGGGCAGATATTCAGGAATGCAGTGTTATCTTTCGGAACTCATCCTGCTAACTTTATAGGGAATTTTGCCTTTGATTATTTGGTACTCAATAGGGCCTTTCACTCAGGAGAGTCAAGGACTAGTGTGAGATCAGACAGAGGGATAAGAAACCAAACCTTGCCACCCTCCCCTGTGGAAATTTTGTGTAACCCCACACTGAATTACCAGGCTGCTGATAACATTCACATTCTGACTCCTTATAAACCCCTGACTCTCTACTTTATTTTAATTATTCTTGATTCCTTAAATGTAAAATCCCTTTCCCAAATGTTCACTTAAGTGGCTACTATTAAGTCTTTATCAGTTCTGAGCATTTCAGCCTCTTGTACGCAGAAATTTCCCGATCTGACAGAATAAGAAATGCATTTACATGGCCTAAGCTCTTAAATTGTCCCTTTCAATTAATGCCCCATCATGGAGCAATCTGGAAACCATTACTCAGTAACTCTTCATTATAATTGCTTGCAGCTGAATATCCAGGCCTTGGTAATATAAGAATAAAAGAAAACTCAGTTAGTAACAAGTGCAATTGATTCCATTCAGAATTCCCCTGGTGCTTTGCCATGTTTGGCCTGCATGAGAGGAAACAAGAGGATTTTTTTCTCCTTTTCTTTTTTTTTTTTTTTTTTTCTTTCAGGGCCAGGAAATGAATTGGCAGACATAAGATGGTCTGTGTGCTGCTTGCCTTCATTTTTCAGCTGGTCCTTGTTAAAAATGAGACGGT
Organism: Corvus hawaiiensis; assembly: GCF_020740725.1. NCBI lineage: Eukaryota > Metazoa > Chordata > Aves > Passeriformes > Corvidae > Corvus > Corvus hawaiiensis. The sequence goes on from NC_063213.1 coordinate 47,039,606, forward strand.
GGGGCTGCTCCTTTTTTTTTTTTTTTTTAAGTAGAGGGCTTTTCTGGTAACAGATAAAACTACAATACCTCAATTTGCTGCATGCTAACAGCAACCAGAAATGCTCACCTCCTGCACTTTTCATAATCAGAAAAAATTTCTTCAGTTAATTCCAGGATTCCTTGCTAGAGGAATTGTTTTCCTCCCTGACTCCAACTTTATGAATACTCAAGCAGCTCTGAAAGTGAAACTCTACTGTCTTCCTCTCCCCCAACAATCTGCCAACACCCAAACAGAAACATAGGGGTCAGCTGGGCCTAAATATGTGCTCACTTTGTCCACTTGCAGGGGTGAGACCACGGGCCAATAATCAGGAATGAAACTTCACACTAGGAAGCATTACCTTTGGAATAAGTCAAGTGGTTCCCTTCAGATAACATCCTGGCTTTCAGAAATGCTGTACTGACATTTTACAGAGTGCTTGCTCCTAGGGAGGTTTGTTTCCCATCAGCTTACTGGAGTCAAGCATGAGACCCTGCACTTCCTCAGCCCCATGGCTACTCCAGAGATAACAAACCCCAGCAGCCACAGCAATGCCAGGTACCATGAAGACAGAGTACCTTTCTAAACATGAGAAACAGTAAAGAGGGTTAGTAACCATTCCTGAGTCTCCAGGCCACAGTAAAGGGGTTTAACAGCTGTGCAGTGTGGTACAGTAGTTCAGCTCTGGTGCTTCACTTTTGTTTGACAGTGATGCTTCAGGTCCAGACAGGACTAGAAGTTTCCAGCAACACCTCCACAGGGTTGTGTTTTCCCCACAGGACCAGTAGAATCCCTGGGATTGGGGATCGGGGAGAATCAACAGTAAAGTCTCCATCTGACTCCCAAATAGTCACCAAAGAGATGTGTGTAGCAACGAATTCTCACCTCCAGTAAAGCAGATGGAAAATACAATTTTTACGGTTTTCCATTAAAAAAAAAAATCTAAACAATCATTTCATCTTTTCTCTTTAAAATGCTTGTGGAAAACCAAAGGGGATTTATTCCCAGCAGGGAAACTGCCTTTTCATTCTGGAAAGCTGTTTTTGCTAAGAAGTCAGCAAAATTTTAAAATACAGGTTTTCTTCTTTTTTTTCCCCTTGCTTTGAACAGTTGCATGAAAATAAATGACTTTCTTTGAAAAGTAAAAGTACTATTCTTTTTCCTTATGGACTTCACTGTTGCTGAAGGCCTGACTGCAGCTCAGTATTGTGATTCACATAGGTTTTCTGGGTGCTTCCTCAAGAGCGTTGACAGTTAGACAGATGGGATAATTTGGGAATGGACTTTCCTGGAAATCCTTTGGACTCTGTGAGGCTCAAAGCTCACCTCAGAAGCTTCCCATCTACACAGAAGGATTTAAACCTAATTACTCCCTTCAGCTATATTTTGCTTCTCAGAACTTCACCGGGGTGGAGTATATAAGTCTGTACCTGGAAAAACCCTGGGACCTGAGGGGCCAGAGGAGGAATCCAATCCCATGGCACTGTGCAGAATATTCTCAATTTTGTGCTGCCTGTCATATCACTTTGCTGGTGTGGCTGTGGTTAATCTGTCTCACTCACTGTAATTTCAAAGCATATGAGATACTCAAGGATGAAAAAAAGCATCTCTGTTTCCCTTTGTAAAGAGAGGCTGTAAGGTCAACTTCCTGATGTGTAAGAATTAAGGGGTAAGAACACAGGGGAGCCAATCTGTTCCTGGAAGGAGTCTTCCAAGGAAAAGATTCTGATGCCTAAGGATGCACAAACACCAGAGGTGCTAGGTAAGTCCGACACGCTCTACCTGGTCATACACACAAGCTCAAAAATATCTCACTTCCTTTGTGAATTTCACCAGGGACACAGGAACTATGCACCTGAGTAATATTTGTAGGACTGGTTTATAATGAAGTGTAAATCAAACCCATGTCACCCTCTGTACTATGAAAGCTGTAGCCTGATATTTTTTGTTTCCATAAAAGCCATACAAGATAAAATTACTCTAGAAATAGTGTCTATAAACAAAAGCAATGTTAGGGTTAACCGTAAACATCAAATCACTCCCAAGACATCACTGACTGTAATCTTTGGTGGTTTCATACATCATCTTGAGCCATGCTGGAATAAAATGTTCTCCCTCAGAGCCGGTTTATTATCTACTCCAGGTGTAGGTTGCACAGGGTCTGCCCTTCATGTACTTGCTTCTTTACACCAAACCTCCATCTTGTAATCACATTGCTACTGGATATGAGCAAGGTATTTTTTACCACTGCCAGCAGCTCTACAAAAATGTCTGGGCTTCCTAAGAGCAAAAAGCAGCATTTGCCAGACAAAACCCTTTGCTGTAAGTCAATGCTGTAGAGGGTCCTTCTGGCTACTCACAGACACACTCATACCCTGTATCATGTAATGCCACACTACACACCCTCTCCAGGCTCCTCCCTGAGCTCACCCCATGCAACTGCTGCATGTGTGACTTTTCCATACTACCCACTCTCTTGAGCAGGAGGATCACTTGGATGATATCATCCCTTAATTTTTGTTGTCTTTTTTTTTTTTTTTCTTCTCAGCATTGCATTTACCTATTTATCTGTCATTGTTAAGGGAGAGCTGGAAGAAAGAAATAAAAATACGCTCAGCTGGGGGCAAGTTTGAAGATGCATTCTTAAGTATTGCAGTCCAAGATAAAGGAAAGTCTTTGAGGCTGTCCTGGCACTTTTTAGCACCACTTCATTCACACTGTGTTCTTATCACCTCCTAGGTCTTCAATTTTTGTGACTCAGCATAGGTTTCCTAAAGGGATTTTGAAGCTCCACTGGATATCACCAGCTGAACGTTGGCCAGAATATCTAAACCGTCTAAATTACTCACAGGTCTCTGGTGAGAGTGGTGGCCTTATCAACAGGACATTACTTCTCTGCAATGAAGGAGACTATGACTTTGGATGTCTTGGAAGGAGATGAGTCCCATTATTTTTCAGTTATTTTCCTCAGCACTTTATGGTCAGGAGATATGTAGCAGCAAATTCCCAAATTCCCCAAAGGAATTCTCCAAGCAGAACAGTTGAAATTTTGGGAAGACTAAGATGTCTTGTTTGAAACTCCTGGGGAGGGAGTCAAACTCTTGTTGGGAAATGTTAATTTTTTTTTTAAAAAAGGAACAGTTCTTTCTAATAAGATTGAAAAAAATATTAGTACTTTTTCAATTCATCTCCCAATTTGATTGTTAACAAAACCTGAATGGGAAATATCCCTAAAGTTTCAGCTCGTCCACTTGATTGGTTATCCAAAATTACAAATTGTATTCCAGCTCACATCTCTTGAGCTGGAAAACTGGATCAGATATCTTGGAGAGGTTAGAACCCTTATGCACAACAAATGCAAATGTACAGCCTGGATGTCCATATGACTACTTCTTAGGTCAAGGCCAGTAAAAATACCTTTCCTCTTGTTATTTGTACAGCTCTATTGATCTTGGTCAGAAGGAGCCAGTGCAGAGATATTTAGATTGGCCCATTGTTTTTGATCATGTTCCCTCCCAGTGACGAGCCCTAACTACAGTAACAGTGCCATGGAGAGAGCTCCATCAACTCAGGTCATTGAAGCTTGAACCTTCTGACAATGACTTGTCTCTTTCCCCTCTTGCTGCAGTATCTGTGAGAGTTTGGACTCTGCTGTTTGTTATATGAGAATGATAATTAGTTTGTTTTACAGTTTGCTTGGAAAACTTCATTACAGGCTCTGAGCAGGAGCTCAGAGGTATCTCATCTTTTCACTCCCTCCACCTGTCCCTGTAGCAATTTAGGGCATGAGTGGCCATGGCTTAAAATCGTCCTCTTGTATTTGTATAAATTATCTTGAAAAGCAATACAGCATTTATGAATGTGCTTAAGAGAGATCCTATAACTTAGCATTCACCCTTCTTTCCTGGGTCCTAAACAGGCAGCTGCCAGCCTGACTGATGCGTTCCTATGTCTTGCATGAGAGCCTTACCCATGATTAAGGCACGTAAATAGACTACCTCCCATTTTCTGCCCAGTTCTGCAAATGTCACCAATATCCCTTTGTGAAGTTAGCTCTTCCTTTCCAAATTTGCTTTTCTTTTACTAAAAAAAGCCTGAAAAATTATTTGCTTGGATCCAAAACTTTTTCTGATTAGTTGAGGAAAGAAATATTTTTCATCCTGGGTCTAAAGGAAACAAATTCTCTCTTTACAGTTCAGCCACCTAATTAAAAACAATTGATGATTTGCACAGCTCTTGTGAAAACCATGCCCTCTGCAGCAGATTGTGACAATTTCCATGACAATACTGTACATTAATATGCTTTATGGGTACAGCCTCACTCTGCAATGTAGGACACTTTTACAATGATCCCCGACTACATCACATGTGGCTGTAGCAAACAATGAACCTAATGCTGCACTTGTAAAAGATTTATGATTCAGAGAGCAGAAGATAAATGATTCCAGTCCCTGGATGCTTTAAGAGTAAGTTCCTTTAGCTCATATGGTTAAAATTGATCTTTCCATTGTCTCTTGTACGGAATGACCAAAACTAATGATGTTAGGTAATCAATATGAAAAGCCGTGCATAAAGAATTAAACCAAGAAATAATGGATTGCTGTGTCAAAGGCCTCCAGACAGTAAGAAATCAGTGCTGACTGGACATGTCAAAAAGACATCCAGACCTTTGGGTATTTCACTTCAGCCTGTGCCCACACCTAGAACAAAGGACCCCTTTTATTCAGAAACAAAAATGTGAGGGAGAGGAAGCCAAAAATAACAATGCATTATCACACATATGGCCTTCCTAGAACCTGCAACCTTTGAGAGTTATCAGCACCCAGATAACAGAAAAAGAGAAGAGGGAGGACTCAAAGGTCAAGGAAGGGAAAGGAAGCTAGGATAAAAATCCTCTGTATATTATCTGCATCCTGGAATCTGCTCACAGCCTCAATCTCTCTGGGATTTCTTAATTTGTTCTGTAGGGTCCTTGGAATATACGTGTGAAAATAAAGTACTAGAATTCTAAATTGTAAGATCTATGAAATCTGGTTTTCAGTGTCTCTGTAGTTTGTGTTTGGAGACTTTGCTGTCCAAGAAGCCAGTAAGTTTTTCTCTAGTTGTGGTTGGGGAATTCATACTAGTATTCTCCTTGTGGATTTGCTAATGTCTTGTACCTGTGACTTTGAGTGGTAACTTTGCAGTTTTTCTGCCAGCATGGGAACCATTGGGACCTGTCTCCTCTATGTGGCTGAGTATTTAAAGAAATTTGAAGAATTTCGTATATTTGAGACCCCTACATCTCGGTAGAATTTGGTTAAATCAGTCACTAAGCTCACGGAGGGAGAGGAGAGAGAAGGAGCTGACACATGGACACTCTGGTAATGTGCATCATTGCACAGATGTAATTTTCTTAGGGAATCAGAGGACAGTTGCTAAGTAGGAAGCTCTTCTTTGGGGATTTACAAATAGCTCTAGTGATGTTCTTTGGACAAGGCGTGAAGAGCATGTTGGTCGAAGGCTGCCTTGTGCAGCACACAGTGTTAACCCGCACACTAACCTCAACTAGTGACAGGAAAGCTCATGGACAGACAGCCTAGTCTCTGTCTGCTCTTCTTCCCATCTAAAATGATGCCCACTGTAGAGAAATGGCTCATTTCTACTCTGAAATGTGCAGAAGCATGATACTGTTCTGCACTCACTGGTTGCTGCTACATAGCTCTTGCTGTTTTTTCTCCCTGAGCTCTTTACACATCACCTCACTCTCTGGACTTTCCTTCTTTCTTTCCTTTTTTTCTTTCCTTTGCCCATCCCACCTTTCTGAAATAGGGATTTTCTGTTGCATCTGTTCAAAGTCATCTGACAAGGCTCGGTCTTGAAGCAGAGTGGGACTGAAGTTACCGAGCAATTCCCCACTTCTCACTCTCTGGCTGGAGAGAGAAAGACAGGAAAAAGGAGTGAAAGCTGGGATGTAGAATCATTTTTGAAAACATTTCTTTTCTCCTTTGAGTATTAGAGTGAGAAAAAGTTTTAGTTTCCACTTGAATCTTCCAGGTAGGATTTACGCTGATGTCTCCCATGAGCCTCATCTGTTCCTAACATCCAGACATAACAGGTATAAGCAGAGCCTTGGAGATGAGCTGGCATAGTCTCTACCAGAAGGAGTATGCATTTCTGTGGATGATGATTTGGCTTCATGCATGCTAAAGAATATATCATTCTATTCCTGAACTGTTATACCAAGGAGATAGGCTGAGCCCAGTGCCTCTCTGCTGGGGTCTGGATCCCCATGTGCAACCAAAGCCCCATATATCCCTGAAATTCAAGGACTCACAACTTGCAAGAACTGAGCTTTGCTTTTGTGAATTCCCAGAACAAGAATCACTCAAGGCCATTCCAGAAGATGGAGTAACTAACTTCTAAGATATTTCAATTCTAAGAACTTCACTTAGGAACCCTGCCAATGGCAAGCTTAGCACCTAATGCTTACTACTAATTTTGGTAGTTGATGTGCAGCTAACCCTCAGACAGGCCTTAAAAACCTGGAGGCAGGGAGTAGTATGTTGCAGAAGTTGTACTTATATGAGGACTATCTTGCTCTTGGGATGCACATGTGCATTATAAAGGAGCCTGCTTCTGGGGTCTGGTGCCTTCAGACTATACCAAATTCTGGTGGGGATGAACCTTGGGATTCCCCCATTCTGTGTCTCCAGTAGCACATCTTTTCTTCCCTGTGGATAACTGAGGGATGCCCACTGATGTTAGCAGGAATGGTCCCACCCCAGTGGCAGGTGAGAGGAGAGAAGGACTAATGCCTCTGGGGTCTCAGCTCGAAGTAAAAGCTGAAAAATCAAGGTATTGGGGCCTTCAGCCTGGATGCTATGGACTGTGCTGGTCCCTGCCAGCAAGTCCTACACCTAAAACCACCCCTCACCTATTCATCAAGGAAGACTTCAATTCTTTATCTTCTATCTCAATGCTCTTTTCACCCCCTCCCTATATCCCATTATATTGATTTTAGCCCCAGTCTTGCTCCATTTAACCCAGTGTTAGAGGTCCAGACCTTAAATATTTATTTACTTAATGTAGCCAAATGCAGCCAATAGCAATTAAAGGCCTGACCTCTAACACCCTGCTGAAGCAGCTGGCCAAAGTTAGAGGCTCATCATCACACGAGAAATCCAAGGTAATTAGACCCCCTTCAGCCCCTGCTTCCCTGCCCCCTGCCCCAAATACTGGGTAAAATAATACCATGGCACTAAATTAGACCTCATTACCTACTGAGTCACTCGATCCAGACCTCCCTTACATAGTAATGAGTACTGATTTATTGTGATCATTATTTGGGCATTACAGGTCACTAAATAACATGCTCTGCCCACACATGTCTTCTGAGCTAATAAATATCCTTATAGGAAATATTTTTGAGTGAACTAGCCTTCAGGTTGGTTCAGTAACTTCGGTCACATTAATTTTCTTAATGCATGTAGTGCTTTGATAGGAAAGCCACAGGGATGGAGGCAGAAAAGGAGGTGCAGAAAAATCCCCAAACACAGCTTTTCTCAAGCTGGGGTTCCTGGATGGAAACTGGGGAAGTGGTGCAGAGCGAGGTCAGTGAGAAAGATCAGAAACAACCTTAGAAAATATATATTTAAAATCAACCAACCCCCCAAGGCTCGATCCAAAGCTTAATGAAGTAATGGAAAGATTCCCATTGAGCTTAATGGGCCTTGAACCACGTCCAGGTGTGCCTGTGAGTATAAGGGTATATGCATCACTTGTGCACATGCAAACACTACTATATATTTCTTAAAAACTTTAGAGCAAATTCAAATAGTTCATTTTTTTTCTTCTGGGAAGCAAGTGACATGGAGTTTTGCACCATTTCCCTTGCTAGTGTAGCTGTGGTACAAAACTGGGGAAGAGTCAAGTTTGTCAGAGCTGAAATGGTATTGTTTGTTATATTTATCTAGATAAAATCTTCAAAGGACCCATCAATTTCAGTTAGAAGGTGAATAAAGCAAGTTCATGGATATTTCTGTATATGCAGGTATATATTGCCAAAGGACACAACAATGGAAGACTAAGAAAGGAGAAAACAAAAAAAAAAAAGAAAAAAAAAGAAGATTCAGAAGATTCATGATTCAAGAAAGATTAAGAAGAAAGGGATTAAAACCCCACTCCACCAGCTATCACACAGAATGTTTTATTGGCTTACTCCTGGCAAATCCTATAATACATTTTCATTATTTATAGAAATAATTCTGGATTACTTTGCCATAAAAAATTGGGCTGGGCTCTTTTAAAAATTACAGAAATTAGATGAAATCAGGCTCTTTGAATTATCCATGAGCATTGGGTTAATATAATCAATACTTCAGCCATTACAAGTTGATGTTACATCTTGAGACAATTTTCTAACTTAATAAGATTAGAAATAATAAACTGGTATTATTTCTTTGCGAATTGGGGCCTCTGACCCAGTAATTTAATGGCTTCATTATTACAGCCATGGAATGTAGAAAGACCCAGCATGCTGCCTATTTTCACAACTGTGCTTTGTCCAAATTATGTGACTTTTAAAAAAGCAAAATGAAAATTACCAAACAATTTCAGAGGGCTGCAGTGGACATTTTTCAATAGACACAGTACGATATGCCAAATCATGCTTGTGATTTTATTTTCAGTCCATTGCACTGTAATAGTAGAGTGAAGATGCTTTCACATTTAAAAATAATGAAAAAGAGCTTCCTTTGCATATTTTTGGAAAGACAATATTAGCAAAGCTTTCAGTGCTTTGTGCTCGTGCTGGATTTTTGGTGGCTGCTACTTAGACAGGTTTTCTTTGCAATGGAGAAGGAAAAATAGTGTCTTGGTCATAGAAATAAGGGTCCAAATCTGGCTTTTCCACAGACCTCTTCACCTCTGTGGTTGAATGTAAGCCCGGTAGAGGTCAGGATGAACAACTCTTCTGGTGCCAGTGCATCCAGGACTTCACTCTTCCAGTGATCAGTTTGTGATCGGGAGAGTGGGAACTTGGCCAGGAATTTCCTTTCCCCTGCTATGTGACTGTTTTTTCTGTTAATGTATCAGGTCCAGAGTGGGGATTTCCATTTGCCACATGCAGCTCTGAGCACCAGAGACTGACCCCAGCTAACGCCTTGCTGGGATGCAAATAATAGCTGCAGCAAGCCTCACGCAGGGATACATGGGGAAATGCACCCAGAGTGTCTTTTACTTCCTGCTATTGTGAAATTTAGATGAAAACACCAATATTTCAGCAGTCTGATAGGAAATGTATAGGAGACCCATGCATATGGTGCTGTGCACAAGGGAAATGTCGCCCCAGAGGGCACAAAGGCTTCAAAGAGTCACCCGTGTTGGGGAATGGGGCACTCACAGTGGCAGAAGCTGGTTTGGGGGATGCAGAACGTATAGCAGGGTACAGCTCTTCTTCAGCAACAACATTCAGAAGATGAAATCCTTATTTTACCCTCCCTGTTCTCTTTTCTGTGCAAGACACACTTCGATCCTACCTGCTAGAAAATAGTCCTGCTTTAGCACACATCTGCAGTGCAGAGATGCAGGCAAACAGCATTTATTTTGCTCCTTATCTACTCTCTGCACTATTTCTAACTCACAGCAGTTTAGAAAAAATAGAAGGGCTTATTCAGAAGGATGCTAATTCAGTTATCTCTACCTGTAAGAGACCCCTGTGTGGTCATTTTGAAATCTCTGGGCTAAGCTCATTTAGATACACACATCTGTTATAGCAAATGCTTTCTGTAAGCCTTAAAGGAAACATAACCCAGGATGATAAAACATCAAGGAAAACAGGAGGCTCAGCCAAACGGTCACCGCTCTGAATTTCTGCTTGAGAGATGGCTGCTGTTGGATACACTCACATTTCCCTGCCTAAACATCCATCTTTAATTGGTTAGTTTGCAGGAGCAAGGGAGTGAGGATGAGGATGCACTCCTCATGGTGCTTTCAGCCCTGTTTAAGAATTAGGGAGAAACAGCTGTGGAGATCTAAGGAGAAAGGAGAAAAAGAGCTATCAAAAAACTACCCGACTTTCAGAGTTAAGGCTATAGCCTTTTGGTGTTTTGTATCAAAATCCTCTAATATGGCTAAATTTCAAGACACTAGTCGCAGAATGGCACATGTATGTTAGTGGATCCACCGTGCTCCCAAACAACTGCATCATCCTAATTCCACACGTGGGAAAATTGAGTCCTGGTGGGGTTTGCCCAGAAACCCCTGAGACTGCAGCTGTCAGGGGAGCAGAGAAATGCAGCATTCCTCTGTCTCGGCAGGGAGAGCCGATGCACATGCTTCCCATTTCATTCTGGGCACTCGCAGGACAGCTGGTCTTTGATGTCCTTAACTAAGGAAAGGTATCATGGGTCAGGAGGGGATAGTGGTTTCAGATATGTAATGAGAAGACCGTGATTGACAGTGCTTTTGCTCAGCCACATAATCACTTGATTACTTTTTGTCTTTGCTTTTAACAGAGAAAATAAAAGAGCGCTTTGATGGTGAAAACACTTTTTTCAGTAGCCAGAAAATCATAAGATATATGTATGTATAAATACATTTTTATACACAGAAAAAATATTTGCTTTCAGCATGGAATTAACCCTAAGATAGGAGGCATTTATACGACCTGTGGTACCACTGTTAGCTTTGTGGAAACACTATTTTCTGTCTCCTACAAACGTGTTGGCATTTTTTACGACACTGTATATTTCCAGTCACCCTGCTTGCACAACCTGTGCCCATTTAGAAACAGGGGGCTGGAATAAAGAGCCACAGAGGCTGCAGGCTCAGAGCAGTGATGGGGTATTTTGCCTGCGACACATGCCTTAGGCAGCACACACAATGCCCCCTCCTTGAGCAACCACCACCAGCCTCTGGTTAATGTCTCCGAAACAGCCTGTTAAGACTGTTACTACAAATTAGAGTCTGGATCATTCTAAAACGAAAATAGACTTCTTTCATCTTCCAGATGGCTGTCTGATTGGGAACTGGGCAGGATCACATTTCAGGTTGTGACTTAATGATTCAGGACAATATTTATGGTTATTACCTGACAGAGGGCAGTGAGGAAAATTAAAGCACAGACCCATGCTTCATTTATGACAAAAAACAAATTCATGACAGTTCTGTATATTAGAGGTGGCATCTTTTGCTCGGGGCAAAGTCCGAGCATAGCTCTGCATCTGAGCCAGACCTGCCAGGGGCTGCTGTGAGAGCCTGGCCAGGACGGCTTCAGCGTCCCTGCTTTGATAGATGTTCTATCCTCACAAACAATCTGCTGCTTCCCTTGGAGGGGGTCTTAGGCAGGCAAGACACAAATATGAGTGAGAGCTTTCAGAGGGGAAAAATAACATAATTATACAGCGTATTTGCTTGATGGCTGCAGTTGCCTGAAATATTGTTCTTCAGGGCACGTTTTTGACATAATTATTGCCACAGGATGATCCCTTCTGGAGAAAACATGGAGTAATTATGCAAGCCAGTTGTAGATATGATTCTGCATGTGATTTTCCCTGCAAATGATGCTCCTTGTGATACCAGCTGGTGGGAATGCAGGGCATTTTGAAGAAAGGGGCAACAGTGTTTGGCTAAATCAAATTGAAGCCTCAGCTCTGCTGGCTCTTTCCTTAAGGAAAGAAATTTATTAGTGTTCCTCTCCCAGTTAATCCTTTGCTTTGCATATGAAAAAACTAACACTTTTTTATTGTCAGCTGCTAAAAAAATTAACAGCCTTTATGAAAATAACTACAACCCACAGCTCTGGGCTCCCTGTGAACCAGTTTTGGACTTCAGAGTTTCTTAATGAAACATAAAATTCTGAGAGATGAGAGGTAGCTGTTGAAAAAATTTTGGGAAGATGGCTATCCTTCCCATCACTTAAGCTTATTTTATCCCTAAGCTAAAACAAGCTCTTTAAATTTGCAGATAGTGATACAAGGAATATTGTTTCAATTAAAGAGTATCTTATTTTAGGGAAGAATATTCTGTCCACATCTGTTAAGCATTACTCCAAATCAATCACAATATTTATTATGTAAGAAATATTTTTCCCAGGGGAGTGGTGCTTCTCAGTTATTCTTCGAGATGGACCTTTCTTCTCCTCCTTTTGCCCCCTTCTGCTGTGCTCTTGCCCTGACAAACGCCACATCCATCAGCACCCAGCTGCACCAAAAAATCCCTGGCTGCCTCCTTCCCCAGCCCAGTTCTGATCCTTCTTGTGGCAGGATCCTTTAGCAGACCACCAGGCAAATCTGCTCATTGATGTTAACCGCTAGCTATTTTGATTTATGCTGGGATTTGCAGAGCTGCCCCAGGGAGAGAAAACCATGGGATGTGAGGTATTCAAATCCCCTTGCGTAGCACAGAAATATTAGTCAAAGTCTTTCAGAGAAAAGGCCAAATTGTGAATGTGTTTGGTTTTGTTTAGCAGAATGAGATGAATTTTTATCCTGTTCAAAATATCGTAATGGCTTGAGCACTGAGACAATGAGGGCAGTTTATCAGTTTCCTTCTGAGCCTTCAACCACTCCTGTGGTCATGAGGTAACATGTTTGGCTCTCAGCTTTCACCTGCATTTCATCTGGATCAGGCTTATTGTGAAGGGCTGTGTGAGGTTCTGAGCAAGGTCCCTGATCAAAGTCCCAACCTCAGCCCAAATCTGCAAGACCCTCACGAAAAGCCTATGCTGTGTGTCTCCAGTACCGAACCTCCCACAGATGCGTGTTGCCTGGTGGCTTTGTGATGAGGGCTGGTCTCTGCTACCCCTCACATCTATTTTTCATTTTTTGTGCCCCTCTCAGCACCTAGGGAGCATCCCTGGCTCTGCAAAGAGTCAGGCTCACCCCAGCACAACATCTCCAGCAGTCGCTGCTTCATGCTTGCAATTCTTTGCACATCAAGCATCTAACAGACACTTTAAACACTTTCTTAATTATGTAGTGGTGAATACCTCACTAAAAATGGGGCTGTGGTATACAATTAAAGGAGAAATGTATAAACTATCTGATGTTGTCAGTATCTGTAGCTCAATGTGAAATTACACCAGGAACAGGAGACTCTTGTTTGAAAAATCCATTTTCTTGTCATTTTTATGGCTCTGTTAGATAATAAAATCAAGAGAAAGATGACTAGAATAACAATAGTATCTCTTCCTGGGTGAAAAGATAGGAGAAGAAGGAGGAATGCTGAGATGAATGTATGAAATCTCTTGTCTAAGTAAACAATCTACATACATTTGCATTTGCTTGCAATCATTGATATAAAATGTTGTCTTCATTAACATTAGGAGATAGAGATATAAGTTACCTCCACATCCCTGATTTAGCTGCCTATTTTAAAATAAGGACTGATGGCTCTTAAACCCATCAAGCAGCCTTAGTTCTCATTTGACTGTATTATTTCAAGTGCCTTAAGATTTACTAAGGAGTGTCTGACAATAATGAGAGCTGAAGGTCCAGATCCAGAGGAGAATAAGCCCAATTTAGGTTTCACTGGAATCAATAAGGGAGGGGTCACCTTAGGCTAGGACAAAAAAGCAGGATGGTATTGAGAAAAAATTGGGCGGAAACATCTGTGTGTCATATTCTGCCTAATCCTGCCCTGGTGTGGAGTTTGCCCAGCCTGACCCTTCAACCATAACCCACACTGAGCGAGCAGGGTGAATTTTGCATAGATCTGCCATGGGAGAGAGGCCCAAAGACACCAACGAAACATTGATTTAATCTTTATCTCTTACACAGAGTTACACATCTGTCAGATCTGGGGTTAGTTAAGATTATCAGTTTTGCCCCCAGCTTCTGCTTCCAGCCCAGGTGTTCTCTGGGATATTTCTGTGATACTCCTGCCCTTTACGCTTTCTAATATATTAGCATAGCTGCTAATGAGTTACAAAGTTACAAAAAAACAAAAAAGGTGGAGAATTCACTAAGTAGACCTTCCTATTAAAATACAGTGCTAAAGGGGCCATCTCATGTATCTCTGTAAAAACAAACAAACAAACAAACACCCCAACATCATCTAGTGCTTTCTTTCAAAATATGTATTGTTTACAAATGAGTGGTGCAGCCAACCCAGTAAATTCTGCTGCTCTCCCCACAAGGCTGTTTCTATTATAAAGCAAACTGGTCTCATGCCAGATATTCCATAGTGTTTCAAAACAGCATTTTCCCCTCCTTAATTAAAAAGAAAAAAAGAAGAGAAATTATTTGAATGCAAAGTTCGAAGCAGATCTACAGCTTTGCAGAATGACTGTGGTAATGAAGCGTTTGCAGGAGTCAATCAGGGCAGACGACTTTCACAGGAGAACTTGATGCCTTTCAGATTTTCAAAGAAAAATAAGCCAATGACAAAAGCAGAGCAGCTGTGAGCACACGAAGGAAATTAGTTATAGCAGACTTGTAATTAAGCATTGGAAACTGATCAAAACCATTATCCTGTTAGTTTATACCACAACTTCTATCTACTACAAAATCAATTACACAAAAAATAAACTACACGCACTCTGAAGTTTTCTCACATGAACGCATCCTATCCAGTCCTTGGACTGCAAAGTATGTTTGTTTTCCCAATAAAATATGCAAAGCGTAGAGCAGGGAAAAACAGAGATGAAAAGGGAAACAGAAAAATTGGAAGAGAATTTTGGCAGAAGAAGTGACTCTGTCAGGACCACACTTGCCTAAAAAAACAATATTTGTGCAATGAGATAAGCACCCAGGGTTCTCTTTTAGCATATGCATTTTTCCATTTTCCTTTGGTGAGAGCATTGAGTAAACAGGACAAATCGACATTAAATGATAGAAATCATTTAACGATAATAAAGCAAAAGAATGCAACAAAAATCTAGAGATTTGAGGGAAATATATACACAGGAAAAGTTGGGCAAAATTTGTCCTTTGAAAATCACATGTTATTCCCATTAACTGTAACATGAGATGGATGGCGGAATAAAATAGGGGCTATGTGAGCTGGGATTTTCTTAGAAGATTGGGGCCTGGTTTAGCACATGTTTTATACCAACAGAGCTGTTTCAGTTAAGAAAACAAAAATAAACCCTGGCAGGTTACAGACACCCATCCTTTCCTGGCATGAGCAGCATGCTCCTACTCCTTCCCAAGCTGGCCCTCTGCAGGCCATCCCTGCTTGAGCTGTGCCAGCAGGGCAGCTATCCCCGCTGCCGTGGGAGGCTGCTGCTCACCCTGGCTTTATTGATGGGACGGGATGGAGAGTTGCAGGATTTATGTGACCAAAAGGCCGTATTTCAAAGCCGGGGTGACAGCAACGCATTTCAAATAGGTCAGCAAAACTCTTTCCTTGGTAGTAGGCGCTCTGCACAAAAGCTTTGGCAGGTAAAAACGTGCTTGAATGTGAGACAAATATTTGGAAGCCCCTGAAAATCGCAGCTGTGACGTGTGAATTTTCCAAAGCACTGGACAAAAGTTGTCTAACCAAACTGGGTGTTAGGCCTTGCTGCCTGCCCCCATTCCCTGCTGTGGCTGCCATGGGTGACTGCCTGTCAATCCGGCCAAAACTTGTACATCCAAAGAACTGGTGCAGTGATGCAGCCACAGACACAAGACTTTCACAGGCAACCTCAGGCTCAAGAGAGCTGAACCTTTACCCTGGCAATGAGTGCCCTGAGCAGTGGCATTGCACACCACCAATCCTGTTTGAAGCCAGCACCTCCAAAATTTGGGCTGTAATTTAAGGGCCTCAGCATGAATATAAAATCCTAACTTCAGGCTCTTTTCTTTATAACTCTTGGCACAAGATCCTAAGACAAAAAGCAGAGCAGAAGCAAAGAGTATTACTGCTATTATTGTGCCATGTGCACAAGAAAAATATATCAATGTGTGAATACACAGAAATGAGAGAAGGGAGACAGAGATGATGTGCTTTTAATATATCTGAAGCACCAGAAAATCTTTCATGAGCAGGAACAAGACAGAGTTCATGAAAAGGTAAACCCAAGAATAAATTATGAAGCTCATTCCATTAGAGGTATATATTAAATACCATATGTTGGTATAGGGTTAGTTTTCTTTTCCTTTTTGCTCTTTTTTTCTTTAGAAATCATTTTGCTAGTAGCAGATATCACTTCCTTCTAGGTTATGTTCTCTCATGTCACATTTATTGAGGTGAAAGGTATCTGACTTGAAAACCATAAAGTTTTTTTTTTTGTTTTAATTATATGAAACAGATATAAGGGACTAGATTCAGAGCAGGGGTAACGTGAGTGGAGCCAGTGCAGTTACACTACCCAGTAACCTGTCTGACTATTGTTATTAATGCATATGCCTGTATTGTACTGAGCCATTACTATACCACAAAGGCAAACACACACATATTCATGTGCGCACAGTGTAAGCCCACTAACCCAAATGCCTGGGATTGTACCACCATTTGGATAAGCAAACATGTTGTTATTACAGCATGGCAGCAGTTAATGTATGAGCATATTGTACCCTTCCTTGAAAATGAATATGTAGGGCAGAAGAGAGAACAAAAATTTACATTTTTCAATCTACATGTGTTAAATAAAAGAGTCTTGTGCAGGCAATTATATGAGCAAGAAGAAGTAGGGCTGCATTTAGGTAACCATTGTCAGAGAATCCCATCTCCCAGACTGGGTTTGCTCTCTTGGATAACATGGCCCCAGCTCTGTAGAAAAGACTTACATTGAACACTGAAGACCAGGGTCTCTCTCACTCTCTACCTTGTCATTCTGGGCAATCACTGGGATAAAACAAAATGATCCAGTGATGTATTTCAATTCAGGGAACAACTGCTGCTCTGCGTCATGGACTCTTTTGGGCAACAGCTGGTATGGGGCATGTACATGGCTGGAGATGGGACCTAAAAGGAGGTGACTAACCCTGAGCCTTTCCTGAATGTGCCAAGGAGAAGTTGAAACTTTATAAAAATAAAAGATCTGGTGGGATTTTTTGGTTAGGTCTCTAATCCCTTGCTACTGCAGGCAGATATCACGTGGCCTTTGTAAGCCTTCTGAGAGAAGAAGAAGATCTGGATGTTACATCAAGGGCCAGTTGTAAGACAAAGGGACAACATCCCTTTGTCTGGGACATTTGCCGCTGAAATTGACCAATATGCCAACAGCTGTCTCTTCCACAGCTCCTCCACACTTCTTGCTAATCATATACAAATGTCAGAAGGGTCCTGGGAATGCAAGAAGCAGTGTCTGGGCTCAGAGGTGTTGAGCCTTTTATTTGCTCATACCACTCCCTCTGCAGTGGATCCATGCTGGACATTCCCCATGGACTGCTACCTTGGGCACATCCTTTCAAAGGCAGAAAGAGCAGCAGACAGCAAAGCCCAGGAGAGGTGTCAGGAGAGGTGCCAGGAGAGGTGCATCTCTGATGACTCCACCTGGTTGCAGGCATATTTCACACCTGCCAAATTTCCCTGGTTTCAACCTCTTGCTCTGTGCAATATCGGAAAAGTCACAAAAGGTCAAAAAAATGTTCTCAAATCATGTGGAAGTGAGGAATTTAGAGTGAGCCAGATGGAAGAAGAGTTTCTCTGATTTATTATGGACTGCTAGGCAGATAAGAGTTGCAAGAGATAATGTGGGGTGGGGGAGAGCTTTTAACCCCTTGTCTGCCTTTTGGCATTGAACATATTTCAAGGCAGAGAGATGTCTAAAAAGTTAAGTTTTTGTCAACGGCTGCCACATCTGACACAATCTTTCCACATGCCTCCATGCTCTCATAGTTCAGGAATAAGAAACAACTGTTGCTTCAGGGAGGTAAATGGTGGTGTTAATCATCCAGAGATCATTCCATAGAGCAACATCCAGTCAAGAATTTGCCTCTTGGTAATAGCAATTGCAATCCAAATTCCCAGTTAAGCTGGAAAGCTATCTTGATGTGGCCAAGTGTGAATATGGACTTTTGTGTGAGAGGATATCTTGCAGCTCTGAGCATTTGGAAAACATACCGAGTAATTTGCTTTATTTTCTGTGTTTATAAACACACATCTGTTATTTGAGTTTCCACTTTTGGGTGAATTTATGATGATAGCCCATCTGCAGGAGCTCTGGGGCTTTTTTTTTTTTTTTTTTTGTGGCGATATTGCCTTAAAGGTTTCGAGAAGTCACTGGTGATTGCACCATAAATATTAACCAGGTTGAATCTGCCAGAGGCATCATGCAGTGTGCAGTGATGTGACTCACAGAATTTTGCTGTCTGATAAAGCTTATGGAAAATTCCCTCAATGGATTTATTTATGGCAGCAGATTAAACCAGACTCCAAGCAGACTGCACTCCGTAGGTTCAAGAAAGAATTTCTAATTTATTAGAGAACTCTTTGTTTTTTGCTATCACATTTCAGCCACATTTTCACTCTTGATAAGCAATTGGTTCCTTCCTTGGGGATCAGGAGGAGGTAGTTCCTGCCTTGAAATTCTTGGAAGGACAGATAAATTGCTTGAGCTTAAGCTTTTTAAAGGAGCCGTCCTGTAAATACTTCAGGCACATTTTACAATTTTTCCCACTCTGTTCCTCTACTGGTGGAAATACAGAATATTATTTCAGTTTCTTGCAATTTTCTTTTGTCTCATGAGGTGGGTGTAAGAGCTCTTTTGCTTCCTGAGCAGTCTCATCACTGTCAGCAGAGGAAGGTCCAGGCCCTTAGGGATGTGGCAAACAAAAGTTTTTGGAGATCTGATGGTGAAAGACAGTGTCAGACCTCCTGCCATGGGTGCCTGCTTGCGTTCCTGCTGCTGTCCAGAGCAAAGTCAGTGCAGGGCTTTTGCTGAGATCATGCTTTGGGAAAAGGCATCAACAAAGTGTGGAAGAGTCACTGCCAACAAGCAAGAAGGTCAATTTTTTTTAAAGTTTTATTTCTTTTTAAAATTTTTCTTAATTCATCTTTGAGGGAGGAAAATACGACTGTTTAAAGAATTTCTTTGCAAAGGTGGGAAGTGCTGAAATGCAACTGCAAGGAACCCCTCTGAGAAGAGATATCGGTCTTATATCGAGCTGCCAGTTGAGATTATCTGGAGTGGACGTCCTGAGAGACCAGCAGGAATTCTTTTCCACCAAAGACTGGTGGAGGCTTCCCATTCAAATGTTTTAAAAGCTGTAGAAAATTAAAAATAGAAGTCCTGCTTAAGGGGGAGAGACTCCTTTGGGGGGGTACTTTGTTTGCTTTGGTTTATATCTCCCTGGGTTGGAATGCACTAAAAACTGAAGAAATTAGAGTCTTGCAAAGAAATGTAACCTCATACAAAACTGAAGGGCAAGGAGCTCAGTTTGCATTCTGGTTTTATAATCAGTTCTGTTTATAGTAGGAAAGAAATATCCCCTTCTTGAATTCAGTGTGTGCAGCTTTTCTTAGCTGCTCCCTCTTTAGGTAAACATTAAAGGAAATATGTCTTCAATAATTTATTATTAAGAGAGCAGCTAATGGTAAATGCAGGTGTATACCACGGGCACGGTGGTGTTATATACCCCAGCATGTACCAGAGAGTGGCAATTTTCTCGAGGAGGTTTTTCCTGATAGCAGGCAATCAAGCAAGTGAAGCCACGCAGAAACAGCACTAAGTGCTGGGGAGAGACATGGGGGTGCTTCAAAACCCTGAGCAGCCTCATTGCATTAGACTGCTTTGACACCCCTGTGTGGCTTCTGGAGATGCTTTACATTTCCTTGGAAGGGAGACTACATGGTAATAGGGCTTTTAAATACACTGGACTGAAATATTTCGTATTTATTTTATGGCTGTGTTGCCTGTAACTCTTCAAGGCTGCAGTCTGCAGCTAAGGGATGGTGAGCTAGAGACCTCTAAAACACCTGCCCTAAGCTCTGACATATATGCCCTATGTTTAAGACACAGTTTCCTATATTTTAAATATAGAAGGAATAGAGATCTACTTGATCTTTCTTTTCATTCTGGGTTTAATTCTTTTGTGCCATGAGCCTTTTTAGGGGCTTTTTTCTATGCATCTCTGGATTGATTTTCCAAACTCCAGGGCAAAATCTTGCTACCATGAAGATGAAATTTGTAACTTTACCTCAGAAGCCATCTCCTCTGTAATGTGACACAGTGAGCAGAGGCACAGTCAAGTAGAAGTGAGGCAAAAATCTCATCTGCATTTGAGACTCACTTTTCCAAACATCAGCTTCCATAAGAACTTACTGTTCTGTATATCTTATAAAATAAAACTAGTCTAATATCAAGCCCTTCAGAGTCTTCTCAGTTGTGAGCCAATGCTTCCAGAAGTACTCTCCTTTGCCAAGGCAGTGGCAGAAGGCTCCTTCCTTGGTGTGTTTCTTCTGCAGCTCTTGGGGGTTGCTTTGCCTGAGACTCCCCGGTTGTGATCATCTGCTCCATCACTGTGATGCTCCTGGGAACAGGGTGTGTGGCAAGGAGAGATGTTCCCTTGGGTGGACACGTGGGCATCTGGGAGTAGAGACAGAGGCAGGACAAAAGCTGAAACTGCGCTGGTCACTATTTTGGTTTGTGATGGTTTGTGCTCTCCCTGATTTCTCCAAACAGAAGGTCCAAAGACCTCACATGTGTACTCTGTGGGGCTTTCCAGGGCTGCCTTGGGTAGCATGAGGCAGAACCCAAGAGTACAACATGCAGAAGAGTGGCATTGGCATTTACACAGCAGCCATAGGGACTCCGTTGGCTGCACAAAATACGGAGGACATGCAAGACCACTAACCCATCATCCACAATCCCTGGCTTCCACACTTTGAATGTCAAATGTACAGATGGTTCTTACAGGTCATCAACCAAACCTGAGTTAAAAAAGGAGATGTGATTATTACTGCAATGTTTAATGTGTGCAGGCAACCCATTTCAGCTGTAACAGAAAGAAGAATGGCCCTAGCTACAGACACCCACTACAATGGCAAATTGCTCCCACCTGCTTATCGCTATGTGTAAGACTCTGAAGAGGCAAAATGCTGTGTAATTGCTGAGCATCAGCAAAATTAATAATTTCCTGCATGGAAACTGAAATATGGTAAATATATTGGTTGCAACTGAATATTATCATCTGATGCAGACACAGCTCTCCTCTCTTTGCTTTTTATACCAACAAAGACACATGCATGCCACTGCCACCCCCTTTTCCTCAGCTGGTATATGAGGAGCCTGCATCTTTGTTTCAGTGTTCCCATGATGTTCTCTTCTTCCTCAGTATCACTCTGGGCTGGATTCTATCCTGGCTCAACTTGCCCATTCAGCCCAGGTGAGTTTAGTGAGAGTGGAAATGTTATTTAGTTTGTTTCCTCTTCTTTTTTTTTCTTTTTTTGTTGTTTGCTCAAGTGAAAGTACTTACCTTCAGCTGATATTTTTCCAAGAGGTAGTCAGGCTGCTAAATATTTGCTCATGAGCATTGCCATTTGAGCATTGACCCCTCACAAGCAGAATGTACTGTCCTGTCTCCAGTCTAGGAACCAGAGGAAACATCTTTGAAATTTTAAGCTATCTTGACTATGTTAATGCCACAACTTTCACAACACCTCCTTGCAATGCAGTCAGAGAATATACAAAAATGTATGCTATATATATTGGATATCTAAATATTATATTATATATTATGTATTAGTGAAATTACTGTTGTGTGTTGGTCTAGATCTGGGCTCAAACTTGTCTTTTGTTCTTACATTCATCTGGCTCTTTTTGCACAGTCTAAGCAAGATTCTAAGCACAATTATTCCCAGAAGTTTGAGGATCAGGGCTGTAGGACAGGTCCCATCTTATACAAGGAAAATAGGGGAGTTTTCTCAAAAGAGCAATATATTTTTTTCCTTTTTAAGCTTTTTAAGGTGGTCTAGATTAAGTAGAGATGTGAGGATTCTGCTTTACAAAATCAGACCTGGCTATTACCGCTTTACATGTGTGTCATCACCTCTGCAGTCCAGTTATGTTGAAACAAGAACAGCCCCTGACATCCTTATCCAGGTAGAGATAAGTATATGGGTACACAAGGGAAAAGCAGTGGAGGATCAGACTTTTGTGGTTAATCAAACATAGTTTTTACATCAATTTATCCAGTCAAACAAAGAAATTTTGCCCCTCAGATGACAACATTTGCTGTGTTTCCATGAAGGGGTAACCATATCACCCGTGGGACAGCACTACTTTAGCTACTCTGATACATTTACAGCAGCAATAATTTTATGACTGAGCTCAACTGCAAAAATCCTGTTAAACAACACCTGAATAATTGGTTAGCATGACCAGTGGTTTATAATTTCATTCTCAGTTTGGGACTTTCCTGTTCTGTTATAGTGCTCTCCCCATGGTCACTTCACCGTGTTGCAACCCAAATTCTCATCCATGTGTATGCAGCTCACCAGTGTCCCGCTGCAGGGTGGAAATGACCACTTCAGACAGACAGAAGGAATTATAAATGTACATTATTTTTTATCAGTTGTGCTTACAAGGCAGTATCAGCAACCCTGGTTTACACATTAAAAGCTATGCCAGCAAAAGCAGCAAAGGTCCCCTGTGGAGGCACAGCTTATACTGGCAAAAAAGGGTTTTTTCTGCTTGCATATTTAGACCACCTCTTGGGATGACTTAATTTACACTGGCAAAAGGCAGCATTTTGTTGGCTTCATTGTTTACCACGTTTGTTAGATGGGTTTCCACCCCCCCTTTTTTTTGCCAACATAGCTAAATTGTTTAGGAGTAAAGACTTCTCCTTTTGTATCTACACAGTCCAAATACTTTTCCATAGGCTTGACCATACAAATTAGGCATTTGTATTTCTGGGAGGTGAGGAAAGATGGACAATGTATTCTCAGATTTTCTACAGGGTCTTCAGCATGCCCAAAGTCAAACCCTGTCTGGATTACTGCAGGATTCCCCAACTCTAATTAAACAATTTTAGCCTTTAGATAAAACACATATATTCATTCTCCAGAGCTAGTTCTTTTTGTTAGCAGCATATGGAGTTCTCAAATGTAGGACAAGGGTATCCTACACTTAAGGCAGGAGACCCACTGACAGATGTGCTACCTGCAGTCATCTGCAGGAGCACGAGGGGGCTGTGACTGGGTTTAAGCCAGTGAAACAAAAGCCATTTGATTTTAATAGACTTCAGCTATGGCCTTCACTGCATGAAAGAGAAAAGCTCCACATTGCCTCACACTGTCCTGCAGTGCAAATTCTCCAGGGACTTCACAGGACAGGAGCTGCTGTAAAGCTCAGCTGCATTTTATTCTCACTACCCTTATTTTGTAGAACTCAGCCAAATGATGAGAAGGTTTTTTTCTGAACAAAATAACCTCAGGATGTGACATTTCACACTGCTCCGCTACCTGCTGTATAAGAGTCTCTTACAGGGATGTTAACGAGCTGCTCCTAGACATGAACCTTTTTAGTTTAGAAAGACTGTGACAGGACTGATGGATAATGCAGAAAAATTTGGAACTTTCTGAAGTACCATTTCTCCTGTTTTCCTTATTGATTTCTTCTATATTTACTCTCTCTGTGTTTCCTGTTCTCCTATCATTCTGCCTGACTTGTGAGGGCATAGAAACCTGTGCTTTTTTCCCACTGAAAGAGCAGAACAGCAAAGAACAGGAGCAGCCACAGGCTAGTCTGTAAAACAAGAAAACGTCTCCACAGGTGACAATGTTTCAGAAGCTAAGGATGTTATTGAGATAATTAGCAACTTTATTGCCTATCTGAACAGCACATATATATCTGTATGTGAATCCTACAAATCCTGTTTTCCATAAGAAGTACTTATTCCTACCTTCCACACAGATATATGTGTTATCACCTATGCTGTATGTTATCGCCTACGCTGTGTTATCACAGCAAGCTCATACCTAAGTCACAGTTGTACATTTGCAGCTCAAACCATACAAGGATATGTATAAAATGCCCCAAAACCAGCAGGTACAGGACTTTTTAAGGCTGTCACTATGTTAATGATATGTCTTGAAATTTTTTTTTTTTTTGCCTTTTCTGACTGTTGGCGAGGGGATGTATTATCATTTCCCAGAAGAAATGAAAGCCAATGCACCGCAGAGCTTTCTGGTGTTCTTTGTGCCCAGGGGACACCTGGGAAGCCAGGGGAAGTGAATTGGGACAATCTTGGCTAAGGATTTTTTGGGGGGAAGAGAAACACCCTAGAGCTGCACTGAGACTGTCTGGTTGTTCAACCCCAGATGCTGTGGCACCTGAGGTGACCAACCTGGCCAGATAAGTGAGACCAAAAAAATCAACAGAGAGAAGGAGCTGCATCTTAGGCAGCAATTGCAGGCAGTTTGAATGCAGCCAGTGTCATCCAGCTCCTGCTCCTTTTTATGGCACTTGGAGCTCATTCCCAGGTGAAAATATGTATGTGTTGCTAGTAGCATAAAATGATGCTGCTTGTTAGCAAGGCAGGAGTTAGCTGAGATTAAAACTGGCAAAAAGAGAAAACTTTCATTGATTTTATATATATAGGAAGCATATATACAAGATAGAAAACATTAAGATTTCAAAGATGTTTGCTTGGAATTGAGTGGATTTCCAACTTCCTTTGCAAAAATGATGCTAGAAATCAGGTTAATAAACAGTAACAATCCATTGATAAGGGCTTCTAGGGTTTGAGATTTTTAATGAAAGACATAGAGTTCCCTTTTACAATGTCCTTCAGCACAACAAAGGGCAAATTTGCTTCAAAGAGGCAATAGTCAATGTTTTTAAGGTGCAGAATAATATTTAATTCTAAGTGTGTCAGGGTAACTAGATCTGTGGGGATGGTTCTGCTATTCCAAACCAAGCAGATGCAGAATCTACCTCAGTTAAACTATATAGCTGTACTCTATGTGTGTAAACACATCCATATGCACTCACACATTCATATAAATATATATATGAAAATATGAATATTTATGATGCTCCTTCTCTTGTTTATCTATATACAAGAACCACAGGGGATGAACTGTGTTTGGGCAGGAAGGGTAACACCCTGGCTGAACCATGGAAGTGTCAGCATTTGTCCTTCCAACAGCCTCACCCTACTGAGAGACAGACTCCTTTGTTCCCAGCCTAGATGAAGACTTGGTCCAGTTGAGGAAAACGGGATGTGTGCCCCTGTTTGTTCATGTTCCTCTTCATTTGCTTGTCTCATGTTTCAATTTTAAACAATGAACTTGTCAGCTCTCCTCCCTTAAACTAATCCATCTTCAGTCAGTCTGTCAGTACATTTGGACCCTGTGTAAATACTCATCTATATCAATATAAAAAACTACTAAAGCTGGAGCCTAATGTATTAAACTGTAGTTTTTTCCCTTCCTGTTTAGCTACTGGCATAAGCTCTTTCTTGTTTAAGCAATGTCTGGCATTATTTTACAAGAATTGTTTCTTGGTTTGTTTGGGACTTTTTAGCATAGCGTGGCTCTGAGACTTCAAGGATTAAAGGCGGTGGAGCATAAAATATGGTTCTTTTGGGAGGTGTCCTGAAAAGAAAACAGGCAGGCAAGGAGGAGAGCTTGGGGATCCACCCACCTTAGGGATGGGCAGAGCCAGCCTTTGGAGAGCCAGAGTGACTCAGAGCATGGTGCAGGCAGGGTTGCACGATGAAGGGAAATTATACATCAAAGTTCTTCGGTAGCCAGGTTTTGGGAAAGCTACACAGTCCCTCTTTCCCATGTCTTCCCTAAAAGTACACAGAGTAGTGCCGACAAGGTGCTCAGTGATGTGGTAAAGTGTTATAGCAGGAGAAGAAAAGAGCCAGAGAGGCAGTGGAGTCAGACCGACTGGGTCACGGCCTGTGACTCTGATTTTGCTCTGATTTCTACCTCTATAAGGCTAATAGTGTTCTCCATGGCAAATTATGCCTATGGGTCCCACTTTCCTAACTTGCAGAGGTAAGATAATATTTACCTGCTTTTATAACTACACCAGAAAAAAGGCTGTTCTTGGATCCTTGTCCTAAGCAGTAGGCAATTGTGTCACACTCTTTCCAGCCCAAGGTTAGTCATCAGAATGAGTGTATAGAAAGAAATCTAATTATAGCTGTCACCTCCAGCCATATTGTCAATTACCCATTTGTATGTGGCAGGGGAAGTGCTTTCACACGTGTCTTCTGTGTGTTACTTAGTGAGGCATCAGCAAAGTCTGGCAACTACCTACTTTAATGCAATTTTAATGCAACTATCTTCTGTAATAGAAATCCCTAAAATAACATCATGATAACAGCTCAAAACAGTTAAGCACTATTATAAGCTGTAGGATGTAGAATCATTACTGTAGTACTATTTTTAAAAGATATTATGCCTCCTCTGTGGGATTTTCAGGTTCATATTAAGCTTATAACACACATTAGCCATGACTACTTCATTACGCCCATTTATTCAATGACCTCAGACATGCTGGCTGCCAGCTCCACCCTTGCTCAGCTCAGAACAATAGGCTGTGTGTTATTTAAGAGAGTGAGAGATTTTTGGAAAATGATGCTGCGCCTCACAGTAATATTTAAGGTGCATACCTTTGCAGGAGGCATGGATGTGTTTCCCAGCTGTTTTCCTCCTCTCAGAATTTCTCCTGGCTGAGAAAGATTTAAAGCCCAGCAGATTCGTCCTCCCTAAGCAGGGAGGGAAGGAGGGAGGGAAGGAGGCAGTGTATGGAGATACCATCATGATTGAATCAGAAAGCCCATCTGCACAGCAAGCTCTCTTCTTTCCTGGACTGAAAACTGAGCAGGATGTTTTGCAAGGAGTTCAGCTTTTCAGTTTTGTGGCCATTTCATCTCTGCAGACTTTGGTGATGTCTTTCAATTTTTGTGAAATATTATATCAGGATCACTGTTGACTTTGTCATCAAGGCTTCCACATACTGACAGAAGTGTTTTCCCTTGTGAAGAGGTTGGGTGATGTGATTTTTCAAATAGTGTTGATTAAGGGATAGATAAGATTCCCATTACAGTTGTTACAAACATGGGAAAACTGAAATATGTGAATAGAAGGGAAAGTCTTCTTTTTGATAATTTTGTTTGGATTAAAAAGGGGGAAAAAAAAGCCATTTTAATTAAAAGATTCTGGTGGACAGAAAACTGTGAGAGATTTTTCCTGTAGGAGTTCTGAACAAGGAAAGGCAGTAGGAAAAAGATGTGGGCAGAGGCATCCTGTGATGATTGATCTGTGGTACATGACTGCAAAGGGCCTAAAAAGCACCCAGTCCACTCCTGAAGCTGTCATAAAGCTACTCAAGCGTTTGGCCAGCCGAGAAAGAAAAAAAGCAGCCTCAGAACTTGTATATTCAGTAATCCAGGAGGCATCACTGCCAATAGCAAATGCTATAAGGATGCTTCTTTTCACCTACCATATGGATAGGTGAGATACTCAGCTTTGGATTTACACCGTTTTCCCCATGGAGATAACGAGACAATACTCTCTTACCACGGGGAATATCCATGAAAATATGTTTCAATTTATGTAATGGTCCATCTGCCAGTAGAAGCAGCAATATAAAAACACAGAGGTCAGGGGCAGATCTATTATGGAAGGACAGCATATGGCAACACAACCATTAGATGAGCATCTCATACTCTTGAGAAAGCTTTAGGACTGACAAGGGGTTAAGGCAAATGTTGGTTCATTGCTAAATTCAAGACTCAAAATGAAAGAATGCAAATGCCTTGTATGATCATTTTTTAAAATAACACTTTTAAACAGCCATAGGGACTCTGTGCAATAGAGACTGAAAAGTTTTGAATAATGCATGCAAGATAATTTCCAAAATCACCCTTTAACTAGTACCACATTCTTTTCACTGTCTCCATATTCATGATTCACCTTTTGCTAATCCTGATGCATAAGGAATGAAGATAGCCCCTGTGGATAAGACCTAATGGACACCATCCTGGAATAATATACAGAACTCAACATCCAGACATGTGTCTTCAATTTAAAATAATTCAGCAATCATGTTCAACCAGAACCTGATTACACAAAATGGGACTTTTTAACTCCCAGGCTTGGATCAAATTTTAAGGCCAGAAGAAAAAAAAAAAACCTGCTATGTTTATGCATTCCAGATACTGTGGTTGAGTTATCTGCACACAAATTTAACTGTTTCTTTGAGCCTCTTATCAGCTCATCTGTAACTATTTTAAATCCTTTGCTTTACCTGCCCTTTGTAGTTCCTCAGTGAGTTTTCCAGCATTCCAGAATTTTGATGAATGGATTTCCTGGATCTGGAACTTAATTAAATATGAAGCTGAGTAACCATGCTACATTTCGGTAAATTGTAGCTTTTTTAAAACAGCAACTGCTACATTTTTGCTCTTTTCTTTTTCTCTGCAGGATTGAAGAGACAAAGGACCCTGACTCAAAACCAATAATAGTAAGCCTCAGCAAACTGCCAGATAACGTCTCCCTTTACAAAAGCAGCGGTCTCACTTTTCCCTGTGGTTCCATACTTTCTCTATCCGCCGCCCCTCATCCTAGTACATGGAGGGCTATCAGCATCTCTTTTCTTGGTCTGTAATGGAAGGGAGATCTGATCCTTTAGACTGTCAGGCCCCGAGACAGCCTTGAAGAAGGTCACATGCTAGCAGACTGTTTTGTGTAATAAAATTTGGGCACTAGTTAAATGCTTATGAGATTTTTTTGGTAAATGCTATAAGCCAGCTTTCCTGCAGAAGAGAACCACACTCTGATCTAGTATTTGTATAAGGAACACCACTAAAATCACCAGAGATCCAATAAGGGTCCCCTAATCTCTGGTCTCTTCTGACTGAAGATTTAATCACTGACATAAGGCAGAGTTTCAGAGGTTCCAGGCTTGCCTTGCACTCTTTTTTTTTTCACAGCTTGATTAGAGCTGAGTGAATCTTACTTCCAGTCTCTCAGGATAAAACCCAGAGCAAACACCTGGCTTGATATTCTCTGTCGTGACCCATTTTTCACTGATATCAAATTTACTCTGGTCAAAGACCTCTTTGTTATACTTTTAAAACATGAGTGAGATGAGGTGCGGGAAAGATCTGGGAACATTGCCCTTGCAGGGCGTATCCTCTGCTGCAGGTCTCATTGTTCTTCCATCTTCAGGTGTGGGTACCTCTGGGAGATGCCCTAAGACACGAACTTTCAGAAGGCTGCCTGTTGATGTTTTCAGAGAGAGCATTCAGTGCCTAAACAATTGCCACTGCTATGGAGTTGTGCAGAGAGGCCCACTCTGCCCCACCTTCCCCTGCAAGTGTCCTGTTGGTGTCCCTCCCCTGCCATGGAGCCCTGGGAGAGGGGCCCTGAGGGCATAGACACGGGGTTTCCCTGCCCCTGCTCAGCCTCGTTCCCATTGGTTGGTTTGTGTTCCCTGCGCGGGCAGAAGGACCCTTGGGCCCGTGACTGGAACAGTTCCTCTGCAGAGCTCCGGCCATGCGGCTGGAGAAATAAACATCTCTGAAACAGCTAGCAAGAATCTGTCTGTCCATATATATTTCCTTTCCACGGGACTCCTGGTTTGATATATGCGTGTTGCAGGATCCCCACTGCAACAAATGGTGGAGATTTGTGAGCAGAACGATCCCCGATCCCTAAGCGACTGATTTGTGTGAGTAAACCCTGGAAACTTTGGATTCCTCTTCTTGGTTTTGCTTTGCTATTCCATATCTAAACTATGGAGGAACCGTGGGAAGACTCTTGGCTCTCAGAGCCGCATATGGACATTTATCTTAAACTTAAAATGATTCTTGAACAACGATTTGTAAATTTTAGCTTGATTCAAGCTCAAAAAGAACTGAAACACTTCCTGGCATGGTTGTTTAAGAACTTTTTCTATGTTTCTTGGGATTTAATTCTTACCAAGGGCTTTTGGAAAACCGTTTGGACACAGTTAATACTGGAGTCAAAATATATGCCGATGGAAGAATATTTTCGTGAATATTATTTAGTTACCGAGACTGTTGAGCAATGTCGGCTGTGTCCTGGTGAAGGGAAGCCTGGCGCAGGGACCGTGCGGCCCAGGCCACGTGCACCGAGCGCTCTGCGAGCAGCAGCGAGGCAGTTCCCGCGCGTGGGCGGAGCCACGCGAGCCGCAGTGTCGGTGGCGGAGCGAGGCGCGGCGGGACCCGGCGGTGCCCGAATGGCCCCGTGCAGCGCGTGGTGGAGCGAGCCCCGTGAACGCCCGGCCGAGAGGGGCGGCGCGCGGGCGGCGGCTGGCGGCAATGGCGGTGGAGCAGAGCCGTGCCCAGCCGAGACGCGCGCTGGAGCAGGGCGCGGGGGAGTCATCGCTCGGGGGCCCGGCCGAGACGTGGGTGCAGCGCCCGACAGCGGCAGCGAAGCTGCGACCAGAGGAGGCGACGCACGGAGAACTGAGCGGCACGGCCCGGCCCGGCCCGCGCAGCCCCGAACGCGACCCCGGGAAGAGCGCGCAGGCACCAGCAGCCCCGACAATTCCAACACGGGAGCGACCGAAAGAGACAGCAAAGACGCAGCGAGACAGAAAACAGCAGCCACTCGGAAAAAGGAAAAGATCATAGCAACTAAGACCTTAGGGATAGTAAAATGGTATAATGTTAAGCAAAATTATGGTTTTATAACAAGGTGTGACAACCAGCAAGACATATTCGTGCATAGAACTGCTATTAAAAAGAATAACCCTGAAAAATGCATCCCAAGCTTGGGAGATGGAGAGGTGGTGGAATTTAATATTGTACTAGGGAGAAAAGGGTTACAAGCATCGCAGGTCACTGGGCCTGATGGTGTTTCTGTAAAAGGCAGTATATATGCAAAAAATCGTAGTCATGTTAGACAATATCTCCATTGTAAGCCCCCCCTACAGTTTCCCTTTCCTAATCCCACCTTTCCCTTTTACCCTATGTCCTATTACCCCCAGTGTATTCCCAATCCGTTTTTTCATCCATGGTTTCCCTCACAAAACCATGCTTTTGCCAACTGTTTCCCCAAAAATCCCTTTCCAATGCCGAGTGGGGGATGAAAAGGGGGAGGGAAGAAGTTAAACCCTCTCCTGCCTCAGTTTCCCCACAAAGCATGCTCAGAGTTCTGTCTCCCTTCTGTCAGCCCTAAGATGTTCCACAGAATCTGTTTGGACATTTAAAGACTCAGGAGGGTGGTTTGTTTTGTCTTGAAACTGTTCTTGTTATGTTTATCCAGTAGTTTTCATTCTCCTTTTATTAAAATAAAACGGGTGAGGTGTTGGGGTCCCTCCCCTGCCGTGTAGCCCTGGGAGAGGGGCCCTGAGGGCACAGACACGGGGCTTCCCTGTCCCTGCTCAGCCTCGTTCCCATTGGTTGGTTTGTGTTCCCTGCGCGGGCAGAAGGACCCTTGGTCCCGTGACTGGAACAGTTCCTCTGCAGAGCTCCGGCCATGCGGCTGGAGAAATAAACATCTCTCTGAAACAGCTATCAAGAATCTGTCTGTCCATATATATTTCCTTTCCACGGGACTCCTGGTTTGATATATGCGTGTTGCAGTATCCCCACTGCAACAGTGTCCCTGTGCAGCTCTCTCTGTTTGGGATCTCAGCTCTCATGCAGAACAAGATAAATTTCTGGTTGTGGCAGAAATACTGAAAAGCTTGAAAAAAGTAATGGAATTTTCAAAATAATCAAGAAGGCAAGTTAAATATCTTAACGTGTTTTTCATGCAATTTTAAAGCCAGTTTCATGACATCTGTAGGCTTAAGTCACAGAGGTTGAAAGTCAGAGGTTACTAAGGTCACTTTTTCTCTTTATTTTGGAGTCTTTCACTTGAGACGACTTGGGAGCATACTTGCTCTGTGTGTGGAAAAACATCTTTAACAATATGATGAGAGGCGCTTTCTGCTCTGTCCTGAAGTGCTCTGCAACATGGTCATCCCAGCTCAAGAACAGGAAAGCCTAATTAGATGCCTGTTGGTATCTGAAGGTTTTGATCATAGAGCTGTGTGGGAAAATGTACTCTTCAGTCCTGACCTTTTACTTTGCCCTTCCTAAACCAGGATTAAAAGTCAAAACCAGTAAAAATTTTCTGCAACATGATTATAGATAGCAAAGATACTTCTTTAATTAAGATGCATTAAAAAACCCCACGTTTAGTTGCTTCTAAATAATTAATTTTAATGTTAATATTCTCTAGAGTTAATATTCTAATGTAATGTTAATATTCTCTTTCTCAATACCATACATTTTCCAAACAAGAAATACTCTCTTGAGTAAAAAATGAATTTATTGTTCAGAAATCACAGGCGTGGGATACTTTGACCATTTCAAAACATTTTCTTTTCCTTCCCCCTTCCCAAAAAACACTTTTCAGTGAGGAGATTTATCCAAACAGAAAATTGTTCCAGGTTTAAGAGAGATGTGTTTTTTCCAGATCAAGCCTTTTATCAAAAAACTGTGGTGGGGATAAAGCCAGTGGTGGGACTGGCAAGGCACAGTCTGTTTTGGAAGGGTTTTGTATCAGACCCTGTCAAATATGGGGTATGCTTCTGGTGGTCTCAACCCCATCAGCACATGCAGCCCTGGGGATGCCACTTGCTGAGTGCCAGGCATATGGCACAGTGACAAAGGTGTCCCATGTCCTCTCCACACACTGTAAGGTTGCCTGAGAGGCTTTGTTCCACAGCATGAGCTGAAGCCAGAGTGCATATATTATAACACAAATGTAACGGATTAAGAGCTTTCTTACTTTCTCTGTCCTGTCTCCCTATCCCCAGGCGAAGGTTCTGGCCAGAATAACCATCTCATTTATTTCATAGATGGATGTAAAAGGACAAACAAAGCACCCCATGTTCCTTACCCTCCTCTTCACCCCATCTGCCACTGACCCAGCCAGCCCTGTTTTTGCATTGGGTTGCAGAAATAGCTGATATAAATATTTCTGATGCTAAACTCCTCCAAGCTGACTGCTTCTCTCTCAAAGCCAACTTCAACTTAGTGCTTCATCACAAGAGCACAGGCCAGCACTCAGCAATGAATGTCACCATGGTCTTTCTGGGCTGGACAGGAGCCTAATGGGTAGGTACATGGTGGTGAGATCACGAGCAAGGGAGGGGGTTATTTTGACAGTTGAAAATCTCTGGCAAATACCTGCCATTGAGAAAACAAATTACTTGCATGTAGGAAGATGTATAAACCACCGAACCATCTGCAAAAGCACAGGTAGTGTTGTTAGTTATTGCCGGGGAACAGAAATTATGTGGTAAGCGTTGCCAGGAAATTAAGTACCAGAACAAAGTGTCACTGATGCAATACATTATTTGCACAGCAACCATTTCAAATTCCAGCGGTTTTTTTGAAAGTCGCTTCTTTATGTCCCCAGGTGCTGCGTGCTGCTATGTTCCCTTATGAACACCATGAGTCTGTTGGACTAGGTCACTGAAGTAATTTGTCTCATTTTGTCGCAACTAGAAAGTGATGGGGATGATGATGACAGTACTAACCTGTCCCAAGGGGCATGCTGTCATTTATTGAGGATGAACTTCTGCATCAGCCTGTGAACCAACCTCCAACCTTTGCATGGTTTCTTTTAAAGACCTATATATATATCTAGTAGTGGTGTAAATTTCTTTGGCATTTAGGACTAAAAACACTTGTTGCTATTTAGGCACTTTGCTTTGGAGGAGATGTGCAGGCCTCAGATGTCCTCAGAATTACTCTTTTCAGGTTTTTCCTGAGTCAAAGCATGTTTTTAAAGCCCTTCTGATCTGCCCTCACTGTGAAGAGGGTGATTTCTCCTCGTGATGCTATTTTTGTTGTGCATGACAGTGTCTGTGCCCCTGTGTGCAGCTCCCCGTGGAGATAGAACACTCTTCAAGAAATCTGGGACTGGAGCTGCAACCTGGAAAAGCACTAACTCACCTAAATAGTCATGTACAAACCATTATAGCAGCATGGGAGACTCCTGCAGGCATCAGGCGCAGACAAAATAAAGACCCTCAGGGAGTAATCAGTGTCATCCTCTTTTGAATGAAGTTACATTTGAGAAGTAAAAAAGAAATAGTGTCTAGAAATGAACATTACTTCATAGCAAGAAATAGGAACCACTGGTCCCACTGATTTTTTTCATCTTGAATGGTATTGAAATTTTTGCTATTAGTGTTTATTACCTGACTAATAATAACCAGACCATTCAATAGTGCAACTGTGTTGAAAAGATCAAGTCATTGTCCGGGTTGTTGCAGTGATGGGGACTGTGTAAATGTCAGACAAAATGATGGTCCCTGTCTCAAAGAACTTACAGTGCTGGCACCAGCTTCTTCATTTATGCCAGGGTCTATTTACATGGACATGGACTTCTGAGGGTCCATGGAAAAGTCTCATCGGTCCCTCTGCCTCGCTCTGCCCTGAGTAGTGCCGTGCTCCCACACCATGCTTTCCCAAAGAGGCAGGCAGGGCTGAGAGACCCTTCCACAGTGCCGGCCTTGCTCTTGTCCTCCAGAACACCATGACAAAACTGTGCTCTCCTTCACCTCTCCCTACTTCTCCTTTGCCAGCCTGACCAAAACCAGCAGCCCTGTTCTGCAGGCTTTCTGTGCTTCACTGACCTTTGAGGCACATGCTGGCTTTCCAGGAGAGATCCGAGATAGCTCTTTGCCAGATCTCCTCCAGGCACTCCTGTATGTAGAATGGCAGAGGATGTGCCTCTCCCAGCCTGCCTTCACATGGCCCTGTGATCCTTCACTCAGGCAGGTGGGCTGGGCAGTTGCTTTATTCCTTTGGGTGAAGGTTTGAAGTAGTGGCTGGACAGCAGCAGAAAGAAAGGTTTTTCTTAGCTCTCATGTTTCTCAGGAGAATTTAATTAGACTTCTTTCCTCCTCAGTGATAGTTACTGGCTTTATCTGATTGTTCCCATCTGCTGGCCATTCCTCAAAATTCAACACAGTGATCTCACTGCTCTGCATCCTGCACAATCAGAGCAACTGTGGGGGGCCTGGCAGAAGGCTCTGTGCCAGAGAGGATGGAGTCAATGGGTTTTGTGTTAGTGTTGATGCTGTATGGCATTCATGAGAGCTCAACTGGGAAAGATGGGAAGTGCCACCAGCAAAGAGCCTGGTCTCCCTGTGGGAATGGTGCTCTGTTTTTTCTGTTGCACTGAATGTCAGAGGATCTTGATGGCAGCAGCACTCTGGACTCTTGTTTGACTTAGGATTTTAGGGCTTGATGCAAATCAAATCACTTTTGTACTCCTCCACTCCTGTGGGAGCTGAGATGTCCCAGTAGAAAGTAAAAATCATAAGAACTGGAAAAGTCTTGTTCAGCAGCAGCCTTTGGCCAAAAAGCAGTCAAAGCATTGTACACAGCGAATTTTGACCTTTTTGTTAGACTCCACCATGTCTGTACACTTGCATAAAGCTTTGTTCCCTTTTGTAAGACAGCACGCTTTCCAAACCTAACATTCCCCCTCTGGTGGCAGCAGATCTGTCTCCAAGTATCTGAACCCACACACTCGTCTAAACAGAAATGCCAAGTCACCCTCAATTCTCCTTTCACTGCACTCATATTCTCTGTGAAAAACCCTAAGCAAGCTCAAGAAAGGCCACCAAGGACTAACAACTCCTGAAGAGAGCCCTGCTTGCATATCTAAAGCTTCATCAAAGAAGATAATTTCTTTGTGGAGTTCTTAAGGCCCTCTTATCACCATGAAAAAGTGATTAAAGGACATTAAGTATAGATTAATCTAAAAAGTAACAAATCTTCAGTTTCAGAGTGAAGCAAGGCTTATAGGAAAAGGCAACGTCTTTTATTAAACCGACAGACAAACTTTCAGGCATCTGATGTTTTACAGACAGAGAATCCAGGCAGAACAACGTCCACATTTGATCAAACCTCTGTTATGTAGGATAGAAGGGGCTGATAAAAAGCAGCTTTTTGCATCCCCAGGTTTTCTGCTGATACCCTTTGCTGTCCTTGGCTGTGCTTCAAACCAGGGTGGGGTGCTAAAATAGCACATGTTGTTCTCTTGTTGCCACACAAGCGGAGCACAACTGCACTTGTGCTGCTGGTTGTCTCTGATCTGCCTAGCTCTTAGGCACTGTCCTACCTCCAAAAAATTATGAACATAAAAATATTTCACATCCTCCCTTTCTGAGGGGTGGTCAGAGGTCTGTACGATCAAATGATCCCTCCCCTTCAAAATCCACACTGTGCCTCTGTCTTCTTCTGTCTCAGCATTGAGATGAACCACCAGTTGGCTGAGTCCTTCTTGTCATGGGCCACGCAGAAGATGGAAGCACCACTCCTTCCTGGCTCCCATCTGGGGGAAATCCAAACCTGTGGAGAAGCCACAGCTGAAAAGCAGGATCCAGCTGAGAATACTTGAAAGAAAGGTGTGTCTAGCAACATACTCTGTTCTGACAGGCTGTTGTCCCCATGTTCTAAATGTGTCTGTGCTTTTTCCTCCTGACCAGACACAAGAAAGAGAAAAGTCCTGAAGAGCTCTGGGCAAATGTTAAAGAAAAGTATTTTCTGTAGGTATTGTGTATAAAAAAGCAGTATTTCTGTACCTGTACATTACAAAGCAATCTTTTTCAAGAGTGCTCGTCTGACCCACAGAAAAGGAAGAATCCTGTCTTGAGAAAACCCTGTGCTAGGAAGTGCTTGGGAGCCAGTTAATGGCACTTTCAATATACATCTGGAGGAGGCCTGAGCAGGGAAGGACTGGCTGAGGGATAGCCTGGAATAGGTCTCACATGGGTCTCACTCCAGTGGGGTCTAGGTGGGATACCTAAGGGGGGTCCCAGCTGAATATAGGATGTATGGCAGTGAAAAAAGCCCAGGGAAGTAAAGCTCTCTCATTGTACAGAGGTGCATCCTGAGCATTCAAGATGTGAGATATGGGTAAGAAGATGAGCATGTGATCCAGAGACGTGGGGTGCCATGAAAGCTGCAGTGCTGAGGAAACTGGGGGAGATTTTAAGGATGGGTTACTGCTGCTGCCAGGGACCGAGGAGTGATGAGCTTTCTGGTATTTGTGGAAGGAGAAGGAAGTGCATTTCGGTGTCAGGAGGAATCCTAGCAAGTGATCCCTGCTCCTCTGAAACAACCTTTTCTTCATAACATCTGAGACAGCAAATATTTTATGAAGAGTTAAGGTCACCTCTGAAGTTTTGACCTCATTCCCTTTGAAATTGGTTAAGATTAAGCGATTTGGCTGAACAAAGCAGATGGTGCCGTAAACTGGACAGACCTCTCCACCCCCTCAGCCTCGCAGCAAAGGAACATGCTGTACTGGAAGCAGAGCAGGACCCACTGTCCTTCACTGTTTGTGAATACAGAGACAAACTCAACAGATCCAAGGCTCCTTCATAGAGAGGTAGACACAAGCCCTTCTGATACCCACTGTACCGGAATGAGCCCTGATTGGGAAACTTTACACAGTTCAGAGCAGGCTTTCAACTTTTGTCTAGTGCTTTTTTGGTCTGAAGTGTGATTAGATAGGAGGTGGGGCCTTAAAGTTTTGAGCAGGCAGGGGCTAAACTGGGAATTTCAATTTTTTGACTGTCCTGTTTAAAAGGGGAGATAGGAAATAGCAACCTTACATCAGCAGATGGGCTGAATAGGAAGAACAACAAAAGAATGGCTCTAAAATAGCACAGAAAGAAGCAGCATTAAAACAACAGCCCTGCCAGGGACAACATGCCCAAGCAGCTGCAGAGCCCAGACTGCAGGAACAGTGGGAAGTTCTTAATCCAAATGCACTTGCTAGTGGCAGGTCAAGTGATGATACTCAGCAGCAGCTACTTTACAGTGCTCAAAAGTTTACGCTCGAGGGACTTGTTAAAACAGGTAAAAATACAGTACCTTGCCCAAAGACATTACTAAAACGCCCCCAAAAAACATGTAGAAGGGCAGGATCTTTTCCAGTGCAAGGCTGATAAATCTGAAACAGGTTTGGGGCCAGCTACAGACATTTCCCTCAGAACTTCTTTTCTTCCATTCAGAAGGATGCCTACGGGAAGTACCCATGCTTTTCCTTCACATAAGAATAGAGATGTCAGAAAACCACACAGGGCATCCTCTGGTTTCACAGCAGATCAAAGGAAATCCTAAAGCTTTCAAAGGCATGTAGACCTTGAGCAGATTTACTCTGGAGAAGTACAGCATATGGTTGAAATGCCAGGAGGCATGTTGCAGTATCACCCAGGGAACTAACTCCAGGGCCTGGAAATCCTGAAATGAACAGGAGGTTGGCATTTCTACAGAGGAAAGAAAAAAGCCTAAGAGATGATGTGAACAAGAAATCAATTCAGAAATAGCTGTCTGGAGACAGATGATGTAAGCTTCATGACAGCATTGTGTATCCACCTTCCTTATGCCAAATAGGAAGCCTCTTGAAGTCCAGGAACTTTTCCCAGTCATTATTGTGACTTTTGGATTAGGCATGTCCTTGCCACCTGAGTTGATATTTATTCTTCTGAAGGGTAGTACAATTCAATCAGCCTAACTTGTCAGCAAAAAAATCCCGTTCTGTTAATGCAAGCTTCAATCTACACAAATAAAATAACTCTTAATATATTGACTGATTAACATGAACAGAAGAGATGTCTCTACTGGGCTCATAAGACATGTTTACCTCCAGTCAGATTCATGGAGTGTGCAATCCTTACAGAATAAAAAGTAAAATACATTAAATGCATAAAAGAAGCAGCCTCCTGTTTGGAAATCATCTGTACCATGCCGCAACACTAGAATTTTCCAGTATCATATAATGAACTCTATCCATCAACTTCTTGATTGTCACCTCCTAGTGTGCCTAATTGTATCAAGCTTTCTCAGTGCCTAGGATCTTTTCAGGAAAACCCTCACCAGAAAAAGCAAAGAAAGAAAAAAAAATACAGCTTAGATAGTCAGATCTGCCAGAAGTTTCACATTACAAAAGTGATATTGATCTAAAAAACCTTATGTTATTATCCAAGTGGTTTCCAATTGTTCCTGGAACTATTACAGCATGAAGAGCATTGACAGTTCCTTAGAGAAGGAAGCTCATTAGGATTGCAAGAATTAGCTGAAATTGAAATTCTCTGACATCTTCATGAAGAAAAAAAGGTCTGTTTCATGGCAAACAATTCAGATTTTAGGAGTTTATGTCAGGTTAAAAAAGTCTGCACAATTGAGAGAATGGATTTTCTGGTAATAATGTATTTCTAATTTTCACATAATAAGCCCCAATAATTGATAACTAGAAAGACATTATAGTAATGAGGAAGGCACTGTTACAGCCTTAGTTCAGATTTTGAGCTTGATAGAAAAATTGCTTCGCAAGAATTTCGTGTGCAAAAGCTGGAGCAATGAGAAAGTGATGTAAGAACTGCTGGGTGTGGAACTCCCCTGCTAGATGTCAGGAATTGTCCATATTCCTTCTTTCACAGGGGCAGAAGGACACCTGGCAGGAACTTTTCCTGCAAAGGCTCCTCTGGAGACACCTGCGGCAATTGTAAAACATCTGTGGCCACACACATACTGGTACCACAGCCAAAAGTGAGTCTGGAAGTGTCAGTGCTAACCACGAAGACTTTTAGCTCCTGGAGGTCCAAAATATCTTTGGGCAAGGTGTGAGAGCAACTGGGACCAACCACAAGAAATCATAATATGATTCAAGGCAAGATGTGATGGTTCTATTCATCTCCCATGTCAAGAGGAAGATCACTGACTTCATAATTCACCATACAAAGCAGTGGCCTAGTTGGGGTGAACTTTTTGATTTCTGACTGTCAAGTGTTATACCCCAGGGGTCAGTCAGCAGGCAGAAACTGCTAGGCAACCACAGCTGGTCCTTAGCATACAGTCCACTGATAGACAGCATCCACATGGTGTTTGAGTGACACATCCCTCCATCCACACTGGAGGAGAGAATGCTTCTGAAGACCCTCACAGCATTATGCAGTGGAGCTTAAACCTTAAACAATGAAATGCCATTATACATTTTTTTTCCATTTCTGTTTAGTCCCCAGCTTTTTATTACTGATGACACAATGTTTATGACCCTTCTGAAATGCTAGTTAAGAACTGTAATAAGATTTGTTTTTTCTTGTAAAAGTAGCCTTATTATAACGACCGAGACAAGAAGCAAATGTAACATGGTCTACTACTAAGTGAAATCATACACAATTCCAAATACAGGCCAGTTCTGCCAGCAAGCTACAGAGATTCTCTCAGCTTTTAAGAGGTCTGGAAGGAGGAGCTTTGTTTTACCATTTGCCAGTCCTGTCCTGTCCTTGGGGGCATGATATATGGCTAAGCATCATGTTATGATATAACAACACAAACATAATTTAATAACTTGGGTGTCAAATGGCTGAGATTTATGGTCAAGGAGGCTAAATGTTCACAAAGGATTGCTCTGGAGATGCAGCCCTATTGGATTAAGAGAGAAAAAGTAGCTAATACCATGTTTTAGACAGCGCATCTCTATGGGGCAGCAGGCTTTGGATCACTTTTTGCACTGTATTAATATTTCCTTGTTGCATTTCTAGAAACTCTCTTTCTAATTACAGTTTCTTGGGTTCACTTCATGCAAATTTAAAGGATAATACTATTTTGTAACTGGAGCATATGAATTGTGTGCTGCTGTTTAAACAAGAGGGAGCGGAGTGGGTCAGATTTGGCTCCTTTCATCTTAGAGTCACAGCAAATATTTGTAAGAGCAGTTTGTAGGGTCTCTGACTTACAAGAAGAACCAATCTACATTGAATGGGCAGATGCAAATTAAGTAAGCTTGCTAAAGCCTTTCCAAATCAGTAAGCTGGAGGCAGGGGTGAGTTGAATGAGGGTCTGAGAGGCATTACCAAATCTGTTGGAGGATCGCATGTCACAAGTCTGATCAAGGGCGAGGACAGTCCCAGCTGCAACAGATGGAGCAGCCCAAACCTTTGAAAAATAAACCATAGATAGTAAAAAAGAGACTCTTCACTGCCTTTCAGTGTCCCCAGTAACATGTCATCTCTGGTGGCTGTCCTGGCTCCCTGCCTCCCTCTGGAGTGGCTGACACTTGACCTCTTGTCCTGACAAGCAACAGTTGTCTAGCTCTGCTGTGGCTGCAAATGTCTCCCTGACAAAGTGTCTTGAGCTAGAGCAAGCAGCTCTGCTGAGAGACGTGTCAACAGCACTCAAACAATTAAAAAAGACCCTGAAGACCAGAAAAAAAACTGGTATGCACAGAAAATGGGAAATGGACTCTGTTGCTACCATGAACAGCCACTCATCTTGTGCTGTGCTGCTGTTTGCAGCAGGGCTCTCCACCTTGCTGGCAGACACTGAGGAATGGGCCTTTCTCACCCATTTATCCAGCTTTAAACCCCAAACCAACCCATTCTCTCAAGGCTAATGGAGACTGCTCCCTGAAGGAGCATGCTGTGTGCTGCCAGTGCTGCACCCATGTGTGCCCAGGCAGAAATAACCTTTGGGCAAAATACTTGAGCAACATGAGACATCTGCAGAAGTGCTGGTTGTTTCTGCAACAGTGGTCTGAGGAAGGGCTTTTGTGCTTTCAGCCACATGTGAAGAAGCCCCTTCTAGTGAGTTTGGGCTCAGTATCAAGGAGGAAAGGGCTGCACCCAGCATTGCTCCCCATCACCCTATGGCTCTTTCTCTTGCTCAGCCTGCCCCAGTGGAGTCAGCCTCATGTTTTTAGGGTGAGGTGATATGCAGTTATGCTGAATGGGCTCAAACACTTATGAAATCATGATGATAGCATTGTAAACATGACATCCCATGTGCCATGTGGCTGAGATTTAGATCAATACTCTTCTTGCCAGGCAAACTTCAGGTTGCTTTTGTTTTTCTTGCATGGTTTTTGCTGTGATTTAGAGGCCAAGTCCTGTCCACAAGTCTCTTTGCAACGATGTAGGAATGTCAGGATTCTCAAATAGTATTTTTGGCGAGAGACAGAGTCCCACGCTGTTTGAAGAAGGCCTCAAGGCTCCCAGTGCTTTTCCAACTTTAAAAGCCACAGCTGTTTGGGTTTTCCTCCCCTTGCCTTTCCCTGTTTCTTATCCACCTTGTTCCTATGGCTGGAGTTCTATTTCCAGTCCAGATATGAGCTGCGTTTGTTATCCTGGTCAGTCACTCACTAAGCCTTATTTCCCTGTCAGCAAAACAGAGCTGCTGCTTCCCCATGGTAGCTTCAGGAAGATGAGTGCCACAAATATATGGCAGGCAGCCAGTTCCTGCAGCATGGGGGGAACCATAAATACTGGATCCTGCCCTACTCACTCACCTTCATCCTCCCCCTCCCATTCTGTTGCTTCCTTCTTCCACAAGTCAGTGAGCTCTGAGCCCCAAGGGCCTTCACAGTCTTGAAATTTTTCATCTCCTCCAAGTTTTGCTTTCCCCAGACCTCCAAAAAATCTTACCGCCAGACCTGTAGCTTTCTCTGCAGGCAAGGGAGGCAATAATTCATCTGCCCACCTTTGCAACAGATTTTGAGAACTGCACTTGATCAGTGCTATCTCAAAAAGTCAAGGGATTTGGGGGGCAAAGGGGGAAAGAGGAAGACAGGGTTTATGATGTAAGTATTAATTCCAGCCCAAGCAAGAAGATTTCTAGTGGGGAGTGAAGACAAATGGAGCTTCTTACCCATGTTGATGTAATTATTGTGTTTTTATTTGCAAAAAAATAATAAAATATTTGAAACACAAATTGGTGTGAGGCTTGGGTTTGGGTTTTTTCCCAGCTTAACTCCTAATCAGTTATTCTGTACTTTGGTGGTCTTGCCTGTTCTGATTTACTGGTCAGTTTTATTACCGGTATTGTAATACATATATAATAGGGGTTGTCATTGCTTGTCAGCATTTCAGGTAAGCTCTTTCCTAACAGAACCTAGGCTACAGATAATGCCTGCTCTTTTAAGCAGATCCAGAATGTAATTAATGAAAAGGCTGGGCTGGAGCCAGAGCCCAAAAACTCTTTGTGCCAGTGTTATAAAGTCAGGATTTGCCTGGTCAGTGGACTGAGAGAGTCATGGAAAGGGGCTTGGGAAAATGCAGCATTTTGGTTTGTCGCCAGACATCCCTTAAGCTCCCAGGAGATGGTGCTTCTCATGAAAAGGTGTGTCAGGATTTCCCTGTCCCAGACCCAGAGGGAGCACACCTCA
Organism: Corvus hawaiiensis; assembly: GCF_020740725.1. Classification (NCBI taxonomy): domain Eukaryota; kingdom Metazoa; phylum Chordata; class Aves; order Passeriformes; family Corvidae; genus Corvus; species Corvus hawaiiensis. The sequence goes on from NC_063213.1 coordinate 47,082,656, forward strand.
CCTGCCTGAAAGGATGTTGCTGGTGTGTGTTGAGGTGCTTTAGTACCACCATGAGCAGGAGAGTGGGAAAGTGACTGTGAACAAGGGGTAGGAAGAGGCTCAGCCACAACCAGCTCCAGTGCTGCATCCAGGCCAGGCTGATGTGATGGAGCTGTCGTGATGATTCCAGCATAGATTTTAAGAGACTTGTGGCAAAGCCACAGGACAAGAGGACATAGCCTCAGGCTGGGCCAGGGGAGATTCAGGTTCGACATCAGGAGGAATTTCTTCACAGAAAGCGTTGTTTAACATTGGAATGAGTTAGTGGTGGTGGAGTCACCATCCCTGAAGGTATTCAAGAAAGGATTGGATGTGGCACTTAGTGCCATAGTCAAGTTGACAATGTGGTGATCGGTCACAGGTTGGACTCGATGATCTCAGAGGTCTTTTCCAACCTAAATGATTTTATGATCCTGTGTAAAGAAAACACACAGACCAGAGGGAAATCAAACGAAACCTCGCCGCGGGGCCGGTTCGTTCATTACGGGCTCGTACCGCACTGGCCGCACTCGCAGCGGGCTCTGCCCCCGCAGCAGCTCCGCTCCCCGCGCTGGCTCCGCGCGCCGCCCCGCCGCCGCCGCCGCCGCCACCGCAGCGCTGCCACCGGGGGGCGCTGGCTCCGCGCCGCCGCCGCCACCCGCGCGGCCGCCAGGTGACAGCACCGGGCCGCCGCCGGGTCCCCGTGCCTCGGGAGAGCGCTGCCCTGGGGTTCTGTGCCAGAGGGTCCCCGTGCCTCGGGAGAGCGCTGCCCTGGGGTTCTGTGCCAGAGGGTCCCCGTGCCTCGGGAGAGCGCTGCCCTGGGGTTCTGTGCCAGAGGGTCCCCGTGCCTCGGGAGAGCGCTGCCCTGGGGTTCTGTGCCAGAGGGTCCCCGTGCCTCGGGAGAGCGCTGCCCTGGGGTTCTGTGCCAGAGGGTCCCCGTGCCTCGGGAGAGCGCTGCCCTGGGGTTCTGTGCCAGAGGGTCCCTGTGCCTCGGGAGAGCGCTGCCCTGGGGTTCTGTGCCAGAGGGTCCCTGTGCTCCGGGGTCACTCTGCCGCAGTGTCCCTGTGCCTCGGGATAGCACTGGTCCCTGTGCCACGGGGTGCCCGTGCCTCGGGATAGCACTGCCCCGGGGTCCCTGTGCCGCGGGGGTCCCTGCGCCGCGGGGTCATTGTGCCGCGGGCTCCCTCTGCCGTGGCGCGACCCTGCCGTGGCGGTCCCTCTGCTGTGGGAATCCCTCTGCCGCGGGGGTCCCTCTGCCCCGGGGTCACCCTGCCGCAGGAGTCTCTCAGCCCCCGGAGTACCACTGCCCCACGGTCTCTGTTGCCCTGGAGTCTCTGTACCCCGGGATCGCTGTGCCGCGGGGTCCCTGTGTCGCCTCTCGAGGCTGTCGTGACATGCTCTGCCCTCCACAAAGTGCAGCTGCCAGCCCCAGTGGTTTTTGTTATGATTTTTGCTAATTATCTAAATCTTTGTGACTCCTAGTTTCTGAAAGTGGCAGCAATGACACTTCGGTTTTAATTTGAGCTGAAGTTAAAAAGTGCTGTCATTGTAGCAGCGGAGCATAGATTTCTTTGGTGGGAATTAAACAGGATTGCCATCACTTTAATTGTGGGGAATGAGAGAAGTAAATACATTTGCAAACTGGGGAAAAAAAAAATAAAATCCCTGTAGTTAATGCTAGAACAGCCTTGATAGACCATGGATGTGCCCCAGACACATAATCATCATAGAATCATAGAATAGTTTGGGTTGGAAGTACCTTAAATACCATCTCAGTCAAACCATCTTGCCGTGGGAAGGGATATCTTCCATTAGACCTGGGTACTCAAAGCCGCACCCAACCTGGCCTTGAACACTTCCAGGGATGGAGCATCCACAACTTCTCTGGGCAACCTGTTCCAGTGCCTCACCACCCTCACAGTGAAGAATTTTTTCCCAATATCTAATCCAAATCTACTCTCTTTCAGTCCTCATGCTGCAAAGCATAATGAACAATCAAAAAGTGTAAGGGAAAGACAAGAACATGAAGCCAGTAAGCTAGAATTGCCAAAAAGCAAACCCTGGGTGAGGAAGAGGTGATGTTCCCTCTGACCACAGCCAGAGTAGCTGGACAGGCCTCGCTTTCACGTGAAAGCAGGAGGGCTGAGGAGAGTGGGTGTGTGCAGGGCCCAAACTCTGCCTTGCCACGTTTACATCAGAAAGGTTCTGTTTAGAGACAACATTGTGTAGGGGACCTGTCTTGATACATGGTACTCTGAAATAAAAAGATCTGATCTTTGAGAAGGATTTCCTACAATTAGAGGGCAGCAGATCCTCATGGGGAAAGAAGCAAATCCTTTGCTGAAATACCTTCCCTGACTGATAAACATAAGAGCTGCATTCAGAAAGAGAGACACTACCCAAGGTCTGGGGAGTGAAACCAGAGCCTCAGTTCACCGTTTGGACACCAGGTGGATGTACAGCCTCACCACAGGCGGGGTGGAGACTAACCAGCTGTGCCTAAGGACTGCCCTACATGAGGTACCTATGTGAGGATTTTGTGCCCCTGGGCAGCTCTTAGAGGAAATAAAAAAGCAGTGACTCAGGCACCAACATGACAGACAGACAAACATTCACTACAGAGGAGGAGCTCTGCACTGTGACTTTCTGGGACCCACCATCCAGCTCCTGCAGGCTCAGAGGCCACTTAGGTGCCAGCTGTGTGAGGGTCAGCTGCAATGTCACATCAGCTCCTCTGGAGAGGAAGGACCATTACATCCATGAGATGCTGGGCATGCTCACCCTGATGCACACAGCACAGCAGTGAAATAAATCCACTGCCCAGTGCTGTCTGGTCACAGGAAACCAACTGATCTTTTTCTGCCTGTGGCAGGTACTGGGCACAAGCAGGGCTCTAGTAGGTCCAGCATCAGCTGTCTTTCATGGATGAAAATCATACCCCTGGAGAAAGGAAAACCTGAGTAAAAGGCAAGTTTGTGGTACCAAGCTATGGCAGCTGCTAAGGGGTAAGAGACTGACCACAGACTACAGACAGCAGACGAGATTGAAGCCAGCTCATCTGGGCATCTGGCAACCTCTGCTGAGCTCCATCCTCCTTCTGAGACACACTCAGACTCAGGAAATGCCTCCATCAGTGGAAATGTCCAGATGCTGTGCACATGCAGCAGAGTTCTGCAAGGCAGTAAGGCAGCTGCCACATGGTGGGGTTTAGTCAGAAGCCCCAGCCCAGAAGGAGGGCATTGGAAAACATAAATATAGTTTAAATCAGGCACACACCAGGAAACATTGCTACTCTGTGCAACAATATGAGGTAAAGGGTGACACTGGGAAAGGAAATCTAGCACTATGCTGAAGCCACCAGCCTGTAGCATTTGTAAGTAGAGATCATGTGAATACAGAAAGGAGAAATGTCTGGGCTGAGAATGACCCTTTCCCTGTGCTTCTTTGATGGGAACATTTTTGCCAGTTTGCCTTTGGCTATAGTGAAATATGCCTTCTGACAGCAAGCATTGTGGTCAATAAGCCATTGTGAACTGCACTCAACATTAGACTGGAATGAGAGAAAATGACACTGCTCATTTTCTCTAGTGAGGCTTCACAAATTTTCTGTGCAATAAAAGACACCATTTACCATCCTGCCTAAAACTCCTTCTCAAAGGTAGCACTAGGCAGTCAAATTGGGCATCAAACACAACAGGATACTGGAGGTGGTAAAATGTTCAGTACATTTGGACTGGGACAATCAACAGCTGCAAATGCAGCAGCAGATGAGTCAGTCATATCTGCAGAGGGATGAGAACACAAGATGAGGGGTTTTTAAAAGTGCTAAGCAACTTCGGAGCTAGTGTCACTGAACGGTGAACAGAGTCGCTGGGTTCCTGTTTTAGTCATTGAAGATGTAGTCAATATTGCCAGTAGACTGTAAGTCATCCTTTGTTCTATTTTAACCTTTCTAAACCAGCTTGATGTGTTTGAAAATGATTCCTTTCCATTGGCTCTACAAGGATCTACAAGGGACTGGCTCCTATGTTTACATCTGCACTGCAGTTGCCTGAGTGTCAAAGAGAAGGGTCTGATGTGCTGTATTCCTACTTCTCACACAGGGCAAAACCAGACAGATTAAAAAAAGATTCAGTGACATGGCATGACTGCCCAAAGAAGGGCAGGTCTGGGACAGTGCAGTATGTACAGAGTGATCAGAAGAACAGAAATGGAGACACTCAACTCCATCATGGGATATGAACCTAATTCTGAATAATCATCATGCTATTAACCACAATAATTCTTTACTCCATCTCCAAGAAAGAATGGTGCTGTCTGAAGGACACACAGGCAAGGACCGAGAACAAGACACTGCAGTGCCCTTGGCAAGCTCTGGCTGTCATCGTTCTGTACTCGGACAACAGATCACAGATTTCCTCAGCAGAGCTCAAAACCAGTTCAGCATTGAATGGGAATTCAAGCACAAAGTACCCGCAAAGCAATGGGAATCTGGGAGTCAGAAGAGGCAAGTGGTTGTTAATCAGTGCAAAAGAAGCAGGAAGGCAGCTCTGCCTGACAGTGTGGGAACACTGCAGTGGAGCCCCCGGAGATCAGATAGCAACTGAGTGTAAAGATAGATGGGTCTGAGAACTTCAGATGTTTCCCCGAAGAGAAAGTCAGCATGGTCCAGCTGTATAATGCCAGAGAGTGCACAGAAATGCTTAGGAAATGCTTGTATAGAGCTACTAAGAGCCACATATTTAGGCTTGTGTGTGTGACTAGGGAAAGATCCAAAAATCAAATAAGGATACAAAAGAATGACCAAACCTATGCAGAAATATCACTGTTGATGTTCACAGGCTGAGAGTAATGTGAAAGACAAACCAAGAAAGCAGCAAGTAATAGGACTAGATGGCCATCAGTGGGCTTTGGCACACTGGGACTTATGTGCCAAAGCCAGAGTGAGAAGAAATGGGTACAGCCCTTTACTACTGTCTGTTGAGGCTTAGAAAGATGACACATAGCAAGGGACAACAGGACACTGCTCTGCAGCCCACCAACCTGCAGCAGAGACATACTGTTACAGCCTTGGGCTACGAGTTAAGGCAATAGCAGCTCATGCTTTTAATGGTTGGTTTGATCCTTTATGTGTTGGCCAACCAGCAAGGGCTATGTCCATCTTATTTGAGGCAGCTGGGGTTCCTGGCCAAAGCACAGGGAAGCAGGCTTTGCTGCCCAAAAGGATTTATATTCCTGCAAACACAGTATCTCACACACAGCTGTCTATAGCCCTCTCCAATACACATTTATATATCTTGGCTGAAACACAAGTGTTTCTTCTGTAAAGATGTGGTGGTTTGGTCAGAATTCTCATCTTTAGTTGAAAAAATACTGAAAATGCTGATCCTGATATTCTGTTCTCTCCATGCTCTATTGATGACAGTAATATGCCAGCAGCAGTTCAAAAGACAGCCAAGTCCAGGGGAAGATTCACACGTATGCAAGACAAAAGGCCTTTGTCCTTTTCTACACTTTTCTACCTGCCTGTGCTCCTCCTCTGACCATGCCATGCCACCACTCTGTCCTGCCTTTAGTCTGATGAGCATCATCACCAGTGCATGGCAAGTGATGGGATCACATGGCCAAGACTGGGACATGTGAGAAAGAAAAGTTCAAGTCTCTTTTGGCCAAAGTGAGTTCTGCCAGCTCATAGCATGTCCTGAGGCCATACATAGCCCTAATATTGACTGTCTGGTCAAATACAGAGCCTCAAAGCACATAAACCTAAGCACAGGAATCATTCTTCTTCCCTTCAGAGCTCCTATGCTTGAAGTTCAGCATGAGCACTCTACTCTGTTGGATAAAGAATTAAATTAGCAAAGCATGGATTTTGGATTACTAGTCTCAGTAGCAGCAGAGGGCTCAGTGCCACAAGGGATGATTCAGCTCTCTATTCTTCTGAGATGACCCCAATTCAGGCTTCAGTGTGTAAAGTGCTTTTGTAGAGAGATCCTTCTGTGGGTGTGAGATATATTGTGGTCTGTAAAGAACTTTGGGTTCCTTTTAAGACACTGTGAGACCATCTGTGACTTCCTTTACTTGCATTTGCATGCAGTTACCCATGCGCATACACCCACTATGGTTGAAAGCTGGCCAGTATTAGTGTGGGATTTACAGTCCTGAGCCCTTTATGAAGGCCTTATGGAGGTTGCAAAACGTTAAGCATTCTCACCAGTTCTGGAGAAAAGTAATATTTTACAGAATTACCAAAACCAGGTGATCTTCACTGCAAAATGCTTGTCCCTTTCCTTTGCTGCAGATTGATCTGTACTCAAGGGAAGCAGCCAGACTGTCCCACACCACAGTTTCCAAGATGAACACTCCTAAGGTGAAAATCAGCAGTGCACACAGTGCTGACTTTAGCCTAGGAGGTCTGCTGGATTAAGTGATGGCGGCAGACAAAAAGCTCCTTAGAAATGCTGTGGGTGACAATTGTCTGTGGTGGGTTCATTCATCCCGGGGTAGTAGCATATGTGGGAAGTGAGTGCTGGCTAACAATGCCACAGCTGCTTTCCCAACCCACACGCTGGTCATGTGTAGGTCCTCTTCAGCACAATAAAGAAGCGGGATGCAGCATTAGTTGCCTTTCAGTGCACTGAAAGTGTCTACAAAGCATTAAAGCCAGGCTGAGTGAGAAGGCTCACCAAAATCAGTGTGAGGGTGTTAAGAAGCACAAGTGTTTAAAGGTATTTATAGGCAGAGGAAAGGTATTCACAGATTGTTCTCTGTCCAAAAAGGCAACATTAAAACGTTGCATAATCAAAACAGTATATGTGCAGTTCTTGTTGCGTATGAGTGACTGAGAGGTTTATTTAATGCATGATTCAGTGCTTATGCTGTTAGTACAATTTTTCTATTAATGTCTTGTCCTTTGTGCTTTTACATATGCATTTTATTAAACTTCCAGCAATTATGTATGCAATTGTTGGAGGAATTTTTGAAGGCTTCCTGCATTAGTTATCAGATACCAGGAAATTTAGTCTTCTCCTCCTGGCAGATTATGGCAGAGTGAGTTGAATCTTCATGCAAGCCACAAAGAGCAGCATTTGATCCTGCATATACACATCCACAAACAAATATATAACCATATACACATAGACCCAGTTTCTGCAGCTGCATGGGAAAATTCTCACTAAAAGAAAGTCCCTTGGAACAGAAAATTCAAATGCTATTTTCAGGACATATTTTGTACTAATTCAGCTGCAATCTCAGGCTCACTGTGTAGGGATATTTTGAGGAGCTTATCAGCTCTGATCATCTGCACAATGGTGCTGCTGCACAAAGACGCTCTCTCCCAAATTTATTTCATAGTTATTTGCCCTTCTTCTGTACTGTGAGCCCTAAGAATAAGAATAAATGGACTTCCTGGTTTCCAAAGTCAAAGACGGTGTGAATTGATATTGCCCACCAAAATGCAGTGAGACTAAATCAATAACATCTGCAATAAGGCATAATGAAGACAAAATTATATCTCAGCTTTCCCAAACAGCTGCAAATCTATTTTTAATGATCCTCATTTTTGCATTTTTGGCAGTCAGCTAAACAACTTTTAAAATGTCCTCGAAAATGCATTGTAAAGTAGATCAGCAATGCAGAACACTGAAATTCCATTAATTGCAGCTTCTTCTGTGTGGTCTGTAGTACTTGGCACGAAAACACCCTCACTCTATAGCTAGACCAGAAAACATTTGCGGCACCCTAGGGTAGTTAGGAAAAAAGAAGTGGCTTTAAATAGGTGTCTTAAAGAATAATGCATGGTGACTGCAAACACTGCCTTGCATTTTTTTTTAGGTAGGGTTTTTAAGGAAACTTTATCTGTTTTCACAGCCTTGCCTATCATTCAGTGATCCTGCTCTGTATGATGACAGCTTTGCACACTGATAAGCGAGCTCGTGGGCTTGGCCTCTTGGGTTTTCAGCATAGCTTCTCAGTCTGAAAGAGTCAGCTTTCCCCCAGCACTGATGGAGTTCATCACAGCGAGATACAACATGGCATTTTAAACCTCAGCATGATGTGTATTTTTCTTAAAACGCAGAGTATACAGAGACAGAGGAGGTGGTGAAAGGGAGTGGTAGACTGAGAGGTGTATTTGGTTATTCTTTGTACTAAGTCATATAGGTCATGCTCATCTAGTGTGAACAGTGTCTCCTGGCAAGGCTGAAAACAGGGAAAAAGGGCTGCCCACGGAATCTGCTCATGATGGTGCTATGAAGTGTGAATCAATGAGGTTACTATGGGCTGTGATTATTAGTCGTCTTGCATGGTGATTTGAACACTGATCTTCTAGTTTGCTGAGCTTTCATCTTCCTTATCCCTAGCAATGAAACTCATGTGTACCAGTTCTGTCTGGTACCAAATTAATCGATTTTACTGTGCACAGCTCATCCCATTGCTCCACAATCTGCATGCTTCTTCCCTAATGAATGTATGGTCCAGATACAGATCTGTTGCTCTTTGGAAGCCTTTAGGTGACTTTTCAGGACTAACGTGATATCTTCAGTTGGCTCCAGTCCTTGGGAAAGCCTGGTGGTGAGGGCTGACACCACAGCACACTCACAGCAGCAGGGTTGATATGATGGAACGGGTCTGTCTTACAAGTTTATCTTAAAGATCACAGCAGAATGAAAATACTCTTTGCAGAGTGGGGGGCAATGTTAATCTCTGCAGTCTGTTACTCTGAATCCTTGATGCCTCTCTCTTCTCTGTCTCTAGATTTCTAAGAGCTCTTTTTGTTTGGAAAGCAGTTTCTATGGTCTACACTGATTAGGCCAGTTAAGGAGAGACCACATGGTGCTGTGTTATGTGGATTCTGTGTTTAATCATGTGAAATGCAAGTTTTCCACTCTTTGACTAAGCAAAAATAGCATAAGCATATACAGTTGTATTTTCTGAGTGGCAAAACTTCACAGCTTCCCACAGATGGGATACTTTTAATTGACATTTAACAACTGATACGATTATCCAGCAACTGAGCCTCTGTCCTCCTCAGTCATTCCTTCAGAATGACTAGATGGGATCATCTGTTTGTTCTCTGGAGTACAGAACTGCTCTTCCATGCCTCTCCCCACCCCCACCAGTCTGCCCCCATTCAGCCTGAATACCAGTTTGCTTTTGCATTTTGTTTTTTGTTTACTAGTAGCAGGTTCCTCTGCAAACCTGTCACTGTGTCTCTCCATTTCACAATGAGTAACCATGATGCTGCAATTTGTCAGTCTTTTTACAGGAAATTAAAAACATGCCCCAGAATTCCTGCACAAAAATGCAACCATCTAACTGGAAGGAGAGCATATAATGTACCGGTGGAGAATGATAACCAGAGTATCTGGAAGGAAAGGAGAAAAAAACTATTTAAAAACATCAGGCTGCATATATGATTGCTCACAGAGGAGCACTACAACGTATAGTCCATGAATCAGAGGAGAATCCCATCAGCACTGGGGAATTTTAATGAAGAAAATGAAATTCTCATCATGTCTAAACCAGAAATTAACATGCATTAACATTTTTCTTCCCATGGCTCTTACTGCCAGCTTCAGCTATTTTGAAATATTTGGGGCCAAAGCAGGAGCAAATCTCTAGAGGCAAGAAAGCTATTAACATCACCAATAGTTCACAACACAGCTTTGTTTCTTGAAAGGCACAGACACGGCAGGAGGTGCTTCGTGCAGCTACATGATGGCTGTGTGACTTTGAAATAATGGCCCCTGGGGCCCTGAGCCTACAAACCATTTCTCATGCGACTGAGAGACCCCTGGTCTGTGTCAGGGCTCCTTTCGAGGCAGGGCTCACCGGGTGCCGTCCTCCTCCTTGCTGGGGTCGGGAGGAAGCCTCAGTGACCCAACCAGAATCCAATGCTGAGAAAAAGCATTTAATAGATGGGCTATGCAGTCCAAGTGGATTTTTACTCATGGCTAGGCCTGAGGTCATACTGTGTGCCAAAGAAATGTGGTCCTTTGTTATTTTTTGGCAAAACGGCTTCAACAGACACTTCCCTGCTGCATCCATGTTCAGTGCAGATGAAAAGAGATGGGGAGTTTAGTGAAATGCAAGATCAGGTGCTGATAAAGAAAGAGTGGATGAAACAGGAACTCTTTCATTTGGTCCTTTTTCCAAAATTTCCTACCAATCTTAGGAACAAATTCGAGGGTATACAGGGGACCATTAGGCCCAGTATAGTTAACTATTTAATATAAGAATGGCAAAGTGTCTCCAGTAATGAATGTGCTCTATCTTGACACACCAGAGCAGTTAATTTCCATAGGGCAGATTGCTATAAAGAGTGCAGTTCATGGGTAGACCACATTTTTATGTTAACTGCTGTTTCCCCCCATATCTGCCCTTGTAAGCAAAAAATGCAGATGTCCTGTTCATCAGGAAAAAATGAACAGTAATATACTTCTGGTTGCAAGTTGGTAAATAAAGAGGAGCCAAACATGTGACATGGATATTGAACAAGGAGATTTACATGTAAATAGTTCACAAGAAATGTCTGAATAAGTTTTATGCAAGAATATATGTGAAATTGCAGGATCAAAATGCTCTGTGTAGAAAATAGCTTCCTTTGTGTGTTTCTGTGCCATACCCTTATATAGAGGAGGCTCAAACCACTTAGTTCCTATTCCCTATCTAATGGTATAATCTCATACGATACTTCTCCCTACTCAAAATTTTTTTAAAAAGGGGAAAGAAGTCTATTTTAAATTAAGGCTTTATTTTACCTTAAAAGTCAAGTCAGACTCTACACCTGGTCCTCAATCCAGCTTTCAATTTTGGTTACTCCATATAATTATGTAAAATTAATTTTTAAAATATTTCCTTTTTCTGCATGAGAGGAGCATAATCAGTAAGGGAAACGTATGGAATATATGGGCGAGAGAAAATGGTTAGAGACAAAGTGGTGATACAAGCAGAATAGCAGAAACCTATGATTCAGCTGTATTAGGAATATGATGGTGTGTGGTGGGCTACAGATTTCCACTCCATTCAGAAAAAATGTGGTTTTTAATCTAGTGTTGTTTTTAATTTAGTATACTAAAAAATTGCCTTACTGTATGCCAGCCTTTGATTTAACTGTCTTTACATATAATCCTAATCAAAAAGATCAGGTACTTGGGTTTACTTTGATTGTGGAATCTGTGCTGGCAAACAACATATATTTGTCCTTTTATGGTGCTTTAATTTAAGACAAGCACTGCAATTACATGTCAAAGTAACATGCTTGTAACATGTCACCAAAACACCTGGTGACGTTGGAATGGGCATGTAGTCAAGCACTTCATGATTTAAAACAAAATTAAAATAAAGTGACTGATGCTTAATATTGCTAAGAGGAAGGCTAAGTGTGATCTACCTAAAAGCTTGTGTGTTGTTAAATAAGAATAATAATTAAAAAGCAGTTCAGAATATGTGTTCCTTCATGTTTCTGCTGGTAACCCTATGGTTAAGTCAAGCAATGATTGATTTTAAGAGAATTATAGCTATTATAAACTGTAATCAGCAGAGGATGAGAATAATTATGCAGAGAAAGGGGGAAAAAGCTGAAACATGGCTGAGCAATATTCTGATTGATGGCAAAGTCATTTCCTGGCTGTTAATGACTGATTTTTCAACAGTCAGCACAAGCGCTAAATCTGTGGGGGGAAAGGGAAAGGAATGGTTGTGCTGTACAGAAAACTACTCCTCAGCTTACTATTTTCCTTAGGAATAGAACAGGCTTGGAAAAAAGCTGCCAGCCATCGATCGGGATCATCTCTGTGTGGCAGGACTGCAGCTTGGGGTGAGTATGTTTGGAAGTGTTGTGAGTTGTGCTCTTGGTTTGCTCTACAAGTACGCAGTGAGCCTTCATCCCCTTCTAGGTCCTGCATCTCCAAACCCCACCAAGACAACATGGAGAGGGCTAGTTTGGGGATATTACAGGGCATGAGCAGAGCAGAACAGCACATATGACAGAAATCCTGTCTCAGCGAGACATTCAGATAGGCTATTTGATCTGAAAAGTTTTCTATTTGTGAAATCTCAATTGATCATTAAGTTGTAGTTGGTTCTTTGGTATTCTCAGCTGAAACGAGTACCAGTCTCTCCAGCATTAGGCTGGTCAGATGTTACCCCTCATGTCCTCTCTGCAAGCTTCCCTCCTCAATAGCTTACATCTGCTCCTCTCCTGCCCTCAGACCTCTCTTGTTTTGCTCTCAGGAGAAAGGCATGTCCCCTCCAGAAAGGCTAATTACCTGCCCCTGCCCCATTTCCACGTCCGTGCACATGTGCTGGCGATATGCACACAGGCCCCAGCGAGCGAGCACTGTGGGGGGTGGGATGCTCAGCAAAAAAACAATCGCTCTGATCTTACACAAGTCGCTGAAGGCATGTGTTTTTTCAAGTCCTAAAATAATTCTAATTTCTATTTTATGCTACATGAGGTCATGGAGTGGACAAGCCTAGAGAACAGTGGGCTCCGGTTGACAGTTGTGTACTCTCTAAACTGTGACACTTTCAAAAAGGAGACTAATTTATCTTATCAACCACAACCATAAAATAGGGTAAGGGATGGAAATAGATCAGAACCCATAAAACTGAGGGAAGCAAGACAGCCGCCATCCAGACAGGGACAGACACTGCCCTGTGAGGTCCTGCTGACTTTGAAGAAGCTTGTGGGTTGTTCACTGCCAGGTTCGTGAAGCGTGTCCTGTCATGGGAACTCTCCCATCAGGTTTTAGCATGCAGAGAAGCTCCAGAAACATGCTTTTACAGAACCCCCCCTTCTCTCTCAGTGCAAAGGTGATGCAGGTGCTGGATTTTGAGAGCTGGCTCTATCCTGAAATGCACTGCTTGCCTGTAAACCTGCACCAACCACTTTTATAGGCAGCTTTCCATCTGTTCATGAAATTATGCCTACATAATGCTTAGTACTTTCTAGCAGATTTCAAAGTGTCACAGAAAAAGCTTGGGTGGTAGATTTTCAATTATTTACAAAAATCCAATTTGTCCAGAGATTTTATTCCTGATTCAAAACTGTGTAACACCAGCTTGATATGAGTCCTGTCTCACTAATTTTAGTGGAGTTGTACCAACCGGTGAAAACAGATGGAGTGAAGAATGCAGTTAGCAGCTGTATCTCCTCCCAACAGCAGGTCAAATGCATCTCAGCAGCCAAAAGTACAAGAAAAGAAGGGAGATCAGCAGAATAAATGTTAGAAACAAAAAATGTCCGTAATTAAGATTTGATAGCATTGAGATTCTTCATCAGGGACAGTAAAACAGAAATAAACAGACAGAGGGAGAAAGACAAACTACTTACAAGCAGTGTGACAGTGGAGTAATAAATACTTCTACTGTCACTCTTGGAGGCTCAGTGAAGAGATTGCTGCTTTTCTTTTCTGTAACTCCTCAGGCAGTGCCTCTGAAACCTCTACTGTGCCACAAGACCCTACAGAATATTGTCCACAGATGGGACAGAAGATCCTCTATTTTTCTTCAAGCCAATTTACTAGTAACTCAAATCTCCTTTTAATAATCTCTGTGGAGATGCTGCAAAGATTTGTATGAATGCAGTGGGTGGCAGACTTCCTTTCCTTATTTTTTCTTTCTTTTTCTTTCTTGTGCTCATTTTGTGGATGTGATCTCAGGGTAAAATACTGAGCTATGAGTGGGTCACAGACAACTTATTGAACCCTTTGCTTTGAATAACTCTTTTTCAGTAGGCAGGAGGAACCATGCTGGCTAGGATTAGTGTGCAGCAGTTTGTCTCCTTGCTGTATATTGGTCCAGACATTTTCTTTCCTAGTGTGAAGTACATTTACAGCAGAGACTTGGAGGAAATCATGCCTAACTGGAAGCGCATGGATAGTCCACTTGGTTCCAGTTACTGTGTTTAGTAGTGAACATGTGCCTAAAGTTCTTACTGAATCTGAGGAGGTATTGGGCTGATACTGCTGTGGATTGCAGTTTTCTGGTGACAGGGAAGACTAGGCAACAAGAGTGCCCATTTCCCATGTCATCCTTGGTGACTGCAGCATAAAATGGAGGTGGATTCACCTTGTCCCCTCAATCCACATGACCTGGGCATAGCCATTTCTCATTGACATTTCCAAGTTCCACCTATGAAAGGAGTGTGCTGATGTGGTCTGTGCATCATGCACCCAGGTACCCACAATTAGACTGAGCTGACCAAAACCATTGTGCTTTGCTGTCTTTCCCTCCATGAACAGTGATGTCTTTCCTCCTTGTGGCCCTGCCAAGACATGAGCAGAGTCACAGCTCAGGTGCTGCACTGAGGATAGAGTGGGAAGAGGAATGAGGTTTCAGCAGCATTGCAGTGTTGTAAGCCCACCACCTCTCAGGGAAGGCCTTGGGGTAGCTGATAGCTGCCATGGTAAATGCTGGGGGGGAGTGATTTCCACCAGGTCCCCTGCTTCTTGCCTCAGCAGGAGTTTTCTTAGACATAATCCACTTCCTGGTTTTGGCCTGGACTAGCGACATTCCCCAACTCACATCCCTTATTTCATTTCCAGGAGATGGCCAGCAAGACATTTCCTTCTCAACTCTAGCCATTTGCAGATCCTTGGTTTAGCTGGTGGACTTCTTGGGACTGAACAGGTCTCACTGGATCTGTCCACTCAGAAAGTCATACATCTACTCAGACATCCATGCAAAGGCATAAGAACTTAAGTTTAGACCTCTCTTTCTCCCTTCTTGCTTTGAAAACAGTGGCTTCATGTTGAGAAAGTTTTAGGTGAGCTGTGGGTATAAAATGTTTTACAAACTAGCCCCATAAGCAGTTTGAGCCAAAGGTGCCTCTGGAAGCCAGAGGGTAGCTGATGTTGCCAGCAAAGCTGCCAGGCACTGCCAGCCACCATGGAGTTTTATTGTCTGGATGTTTGTTGACTGAAAACTGGACCAAGAACTATGCATGAGAGATACATCTCTTTCCTGGGAAAGGGCAGCTTAGTGCTTGCACATCAAGCACAAGAACAGCAAGCTTGCTGGGGTTTGTTTTCCTTCTCTCCTTCTTTTAAAAAGGAAATTGTGAGTCACGGTCCCAACAATCTGTAACATAACAGCACCAATGGCTGGATCAACAAACAGGAGAGCAGAAGGCCATGCGGAGCGGGGGTGGGCGGCAGCCAAGTGCCCTTGCCTGAGCAAATGCAGCCAGCGGAACTTTGTCTTCCAACCTCTTTGGATGCCAAATGTATTCACTGAGTAAATGAGGCAGCTGGGTTGTTCCTTTTCAGGAAATGGCATAGGAAGAAGATTCCTACAGTAGGCGACAGGCAGAGAAGCTGTGATGGGTAAATGTACTGCAGCTCTGTGCCGAAGTCCAGCTTGCCAGAGATTTTACTTCACCCCATGCATTCCACTACTGCTTGGATGTTTCTCCAGCTTGACCTGCTCTTTTCTTGCTCTCTGAGCAAGTTTCTTGCCAAGATTTTCTCAAGAGTGCTCTCAGACAACAAATCAGTTTTTTCTCTTACACAAGGTCTTTCTCACCCCTAAAAAGCCTTTTATGTCACAAAGGCAGCTTCCCACTGGCACCAAGCTTCAAGAAAAGACACAGAAAAATGAAGTCAGGAGATAACACACAGAGTAGTATAATGAGGGCACCAGAGTGGAGATATTTTTGCTTTCTTTAAAAAATGCCAAATAAATTCTGTTCCATAAAAGTGACAAGAAGCCAATTTAAAGAGAAGGAAAGACAGTTTCAGCATGAGTCACTGCTCTATCAGTTCTGTAAGCTACCGAAAAAAAAAAAGCTGTATCCTCTTGGCAGCACACAGCTTAGTAAGCAGTCCACAGCACAAGCTGGGAGACAAGTTACCCATCTTTGGTTTAGAGCAAGCACTAATGCAGCAGACAGAATATGGATGCCAGCTACAGAGCCAGTGGAATCATGAGCACCCATCCCATCCCATCCCATCCCATCCCATCCCATCCCATCCCATCCCATCCCATCCCATTCCATCCCATCTCATCCCATCCCATCCCATCCCATCCTTCTACTGTACTGGAAATCTGCTCTCTCCTTTGCCATGCCGGTCTGGGTTTTAGCCTTGCTTTCTCACAGTCTAGAACATCTCATGGGAGCTAACCCACCTTTTGTCTGTTTGACTACAAGAAATGTGCACAAGCCCAGCAACAATTCATGAGTCCAAAGGAAGCCCCAGTGAGGGCCCTGCTCATGGAATTCCACTTCAGCTCTAAGCCTTCATCCCTAAGCCTTCATCTCTCAGCACTCATAGAAGGTTTTAAAAATACTATACTGAAAAGAAGCTTGGATCTGATGTATTAAGGTCTCTGGTGAATTTGCTTTTCCTCAGATCCTTTAGTTACAGAGAAGTGCCATGTTTGCAGTTTTAATTTCGGATAGCCAATGGCAGGATTGTTAAAAAAATATTTCTAACACATATATTTGCACAATGAAAGCATCTAATTCAGCCAAAAGAAGCAGGGAAACCACTTCTTTGTACAGCTTTGTACTTTTTTTCTTTTTTTGTGTTAAAGTGACAAAACACATAATAAGTTACATCTGACTTGGTGAAACTTTGCATGTACAAGAGTTGGCTGGGAAATGCACTTTATCTGAACTTTGTGGCCAATGGCCAAGCTAAATAAACCCAATTAATATTAATTTCCCTTACCCCTTCCATCCCTTCCTTGGTAAATAGAACCACCTCTGGGATTTCTAATGGTAAGTTACCCTTGCAGCATCTGGTTTAACTTGGCTACTATATCGACAAGATGTTTTTCCACTTTGAGTCTATTTTCTCTTTTTTTTGTAAACTTATAAAACTTCAGAATCCTTACTGCATCCCTGAAACTTTTTTTTGGTAAGAGTATTTTGGTCTCTTTCAGTTCATGCCTAGGCATAAAAGCAATCTAATCTAGCTTGGGAGATGTGACTTAAACTGTAAATATTGTTATGTTTAAGAGCCTTGGGGTGGTGAGTGACTTGAATGGATATGAAGATATTTAGCAAATATATCCATGTTCTAAAGTAGAAAGAATAATTGGAACACAAGAAACTAAGCCATGCTGCAGCCATGTCTCAGCATTAGCTCTGCTACCTTCCAAGAGTGTTCTTAAGAAAGAGAATTCTAACTTTAGGTGGTTTTATGAAAAGATGTTTTATAGGATGGGTGCTATGAAGATGACCTGAAGTTTGTATTTATTATATACTTTGCAAAGTTCATTACCAAAATAGTTGAGCAAAAAATCACGGATGTGAACTCCCAGTGCTATTCCCCTGTTTTTCTCACAGAAATGTTGTACCCTGAGACTCCAGACTCTTTTTGTATCTGTGGACCAGGAACAGGACCTGGCTTGCCTGATTTGGAAAGCAGCTTGTGCATTAGCAAATGTGCTTTCAGGATGGAGTTAGCATTTTAGTAACTCTTCAGGTCTGGCTGAGGCTGGGAGCCATGGGGCTTCCAGTGCCTATGACATCCACCTCTGGGGCCACTTTGCCAAGGTTGTTCACTCTGTTGCCACAGCTGGGGCCAGGGTACAATGTGAAAGAGAATATTGTTGATGTTAATGCAAGATGTTAATGAAACACTCTTGATGTTAATGAAAGAAGAAGATGATGAAGGGCCAAAGCTGATGAAAGAAGAGAGAGAGAAGAAATTCATTCAGAAACTTCAGAACCTTGTTGATTTGTGTGACCTGGGGAGCCAAGACATACAGACACGCTGTGACAAGCATGTACCAGCACAGTGATGTGCTCTGAATAAACTTAATTCCCATTGGGACACAGGAATGGTTGCAAGGTCACGCCAAAGTCTGCCCAGTCTGGTGGTCTGCCTCTGAGCATGGCCAAGAGCCATGTGTGAGGACAGGGCAGACATAGCGTGGTCCTCTCGAGAGCTCTGCCAGCACCCCACAGTCTGCACAGACCACTGTCTGCAGACAAGATGAAACTTCTGGTTTTCCCCTGTAGCTGCTTTTTCTAGACTGCTAGTTCGTGGAAATGGCATATCCCAGACTGTGTCTGATCAGAGTTCTCTTCTAAAGGGGAGACACTGGTGACTTTGTTTAGCCTTGCTGTAAGTGGTTGAAAAAACAAACCCAGTGAAGCCACAAACCCATTTCATGTGCCAGAGCCCTGTGGTAAAATGACTGCAGAGCTTTAAAAATGCAACACACAAAATGGAAAGCTTTTGCCACATACAGAGCACTCCCTTAAGCCATTGACTGTTTCAGATCGAGTTAAAGATACATTTAAAGCATAAAAGGGAGAACTAGATTGCTATAGAGGATGACTGCATTTTCCAGGGAGGGAATTTATACTTTATCTAATAGCTGTGACATTAAACCCTTTTGCAAACCACCCTGTCCAAACACTGAAGGGCTTTTTTTGAAGGACAGAGCATCTGCAGAAGCTGTCAAGAATTGATATACCTTTGCCTCAAGTCAAAGAGTAATGCATTGACTCTCTATGTGATTAGCATGGACTTTTGCCCAGAACAGGAAAACTGGTTCTGAATGAAAATTGCTCTTCAGAAGTAGCTCTTTCTTAATGATGTTATTATTATTTTATTTTAATGTAATTAGGGTTATGTTCTTAGATCGTAATTGTCATTGTTATACTTCCCTTAAGTCAGCATAGCATTACATTTAGTGGTCTTAGCAATGATGCTAAAGGGTTGTGAATCTCACCTGCCATGGATAGAGCCTTCTGTTTCTACATAATTTGGTTGTGCTTGGAAGAGATATTGTCCTTGAGGTGCCTCAGAAAGGTACTGTCTTGATCATAATAATTACCTGAGACTGAAAAACCATCTGGTTAAAATCAGGTCTTCTTACATGCTTTATGTACTGTCTTTAAAACATAGTCTTCCTTTATCCCCCTGAAAAATTAGAACAACTGACCTGTTTAAGCATTTTTCTAGTCATACTATTTAACAAATTGTTTTTTAATAGCTGCATTGGGCAATGCGCTATTTGAGTTGAGCCCATGGTGACCATTTTCCTGCAGCATTGGGATGTTGGATAATGAATCTCTCTGTTCCAAGGAGCCAGGGAAGGGTTCACCAGACAGGCTCAGAGGGTACACTGCTAGGTGTATTTTAATGTCTTGAAGGCAAGCAGCATAGCAGGATGCTGTGGAAAAGCTGACCTTCCTGTCTTGAGAAATAAGGATGCCATAAGTGATAAAAGAAAACCCCCCCTGTGTTCCCTCTCCCTCTCTAGTAATGCAGTAATGCTGCAAGAAAAAGCCTAGCCTTCAATTCAATTTCAGTCACTCATGCATTTTTTATCCATGACATCACCCTGAAGTGATTAGGAAATTATATCCAGGATGTGAACTCAAGCAGAAGCTTATGGACTTCTCACTCTGTCACAAGGAACAAGAAATGAGGTGACTCTGGCTGTCTTTCAACAGGTCTCCCAGTGGGTATTTGTGTCCCATGCTGCACTTGGGCTAATCATCTTTCCAGTTGCTGCACACCAGATCAAGTAGAAAGGAGACCCCAGCCAGCATGTGAGGGTCAGTCTGGCTGGGGAAGCACGCAAAGGGATAACATGTTTGAGTGATGAGATCAGTGAGGTGCCATAGCAACCCAGGTGAGCAAAGATCAGTGATGAGTTGACCTGCAGTAAAACCAGTTTTGGTATAACTCCACCATGACCTCTCCCTTCAAAAATATGCCCATTAACTTTGTCCCAAAGTAAAAGAAAATCAAAAGCCATTTTAGTTTCTCCAGAGGAAAAAGATTAGGAAAAAAATGCCCATTCTCACATTTTTATGCTGTGATAACATCTGTACATCCCACAATGTGTTTGGAGATAGTGTGACTGTCAGCAGAAGATGATGCCAGCCACTTTGAGAAATGCCTGGTCAGGTTTCTATCATAACTCACTGTCTTGTAAATATGTTTAATTTCTGTTTTAGCAGAGCCTGTCTTCTAGCAGAAATACAGAGATTTGTGCATTTATCCTTCCCAGAAATCGTAACGCTTCTGGAGCTTACAGACAGGCATTACAAATACCTCCCTGCAAGCCTCACTCTGCGAAGTTCAGTGTCATCTGGCAGCAGAAGACATCAATCACTACTCAGAAGCACAGGCTAATGTTTCTAAGCCAGTCAGGGCTTGTATCTGCTTCCCAAAGAGCTTACCCTATCAGTTCTTTTTATTGAGATTGATTCCCCATATTTTGCTAGTTTGAGGATATAGTCCATTTATATTTATCTTGTACTGTAAAGCTAATAATCGACATTGTTACTGTAGTTATTTTATGAGCCAATTTCTTTGTACCCAAGGGTGTTTTTATTACTCCCCTTTTGGCCTTTCTGTCAGAGTAGTGAAAGTATACAGTGAAGGGAGAAGCTGTGTTGTACAGACTTGGTAACAAAATTCATTGGTTGATTATTATTATTTCTGTGTTTGTATCACACTCCTGCTTTCTGTTTGTCTAGTTCTGTCTAGAAGACTAGCCATTCATGCATGTCAGGGGCTAGTCTGAAGGCAGGTCTAGTTTAATTTCACCTTCTCCATATGCCCTGTGTGAAGTAGAGAATAGCCAAGATGCCCTGTCCCACTGATATTTGGTTACAGGGACATTGCACAGAGTATTATGAGGGAGCAAGGTTGGCCACTGCAGCAACTCTCATCCTGCTAAGGAAATTTCCTATGCTACAAATATTTCCCTGAGAAAAGTTACTGCTGGTGGAATTGAGCAAATATGGCAGTGGAGAACTGGATGGGGATGGACTAAAAGATACTCTATTTCTTACTCTCTGCATTCGATTTAGCATCACTTTATGCCCACAAAAAAATGATATCTGAAATTCTGGGTTAATAGTAAGCTGTCAGAGAACTTAATGACTTTTCTGTCAGGCTGAATCTTGCATAGATACATATGAGCATTTGTGCCTTCAATTTGTTATGGAAGATGACATATTTACGGAAGGAAATTTTCATCCAGAAAATTAGGAACCAAACATGAGGCAAAATGGCATAAAGTTGGTGTCTCATTTCATTTTTGACAACGAGTCTGTAGGCTGATGACATCCATACTGCTAGGATTACTCTGAAGTTGTCCTAAAACACATGATCCTGTGGAGACTGACAAATACCTTCATTATTGCCAATTAGTGCAGAATAGTATAAAAGATGAGCCAATTGCCTGGGCCCAGAGGCTCCTCCAGCAAGTGAATTGATGGTGTCAGTCAGAAGAAACTCCAGATTTCAGAGCCAGGAGGGGCCACTAGATCACTGAGTCTGACTTCTTGAATAACACAGACAATACTTTTACTCTGTAACTCGTATCTTCATAATATCTCCCTTCTCACAGATGGATGATTAGGCAAGATGATTGGAAAACAAAGGGAAACAGATCTGTCTTCAAAGATATGAAAACAGCTACAGCCTTGGTACCCTGACACAGGAGCACACTGACACTTGCTGATGCCCTTCTATCAGCCTCAAAGCCTGGTGGAGCAGCACAGTGGGTAAGTCTATCTAGGTCTCCTTAATTCTCAGACACTGTCAGTATTGAAGAGTATTGGAACCCTGTCAGTGCTGAAGTGTCGATATGCCTGTCAGGGTTGGCATTTTGGAGGCAGCATCCCCTGGGTGTAAAATTGATCCTAGACTGGGAACAGGACCTCAAAGGAAGTGCACTCTGTAGCCTGTGATAACTTAGTGGACCTGTATACGTGCTGTGAACAGATTCTCACTGCTATTTATGAAAGAAAATAATATTTTTATGGTTTCTTATATTCTGTAGCATTTAAGACAAACAGTAATTGTCACAGATGTCTTTCACAAGAACATGTTTTGGTCTCTTGAATGACTGTGGGTATCTGAGGGGTGGTACTGTAAGGCAGTGTCCTGAGAGTGGAGCTCGGAAACCAACCTTCAGCTATGGGTTGGGTTGTTAGTGGCTAATCCAAAGCCTTGCACTATTCAGCCAAAAGATTAGACAGACAAGAAGGGAGCTTCATAGCTTTCTAGGGACACTTTGAGTCTACACAGATCAAAGAAGAACTGCAGCACTTTCGGATCCAACCTTATGTTCACTAGATGAGCTTGATCAGATTGGGCGTTTTCTTTTTTAATCTCCTGATGATCTATTCTGGGAATTTTTGACTCTGTTTCTCTTTCCAGTAAATGATTATCTTTGAGGAGATTTCATCTGGAGTCACTCATGCCTTAGATAAAGCCACAAAATCCAACTAAATTAGATTTTAAACATGACCATTTCTTTTCTTAACACATTTGTATTTATCAGTTTATACATTTTTCTCAACTAATATTTCTTACATAAAAACTTAAAACTAGCTTTAATGAGAGCTATGGGGCACTTCTCAAAGTGCCAGAAATAAGTATTTTCCTTCCTTTTAAGAAAATAGTTTTTTCCTCATGTGATTTTAAATTACTGAATTTCTTTATTGGCTTTAAATTACTCTCCAATAAACAGTACATAATCTATATACTCACCTAAAAGGAGGCTTTCTACTCCCATTCTTGTAATCTGAATTCTCTTTTTTTCCCCCAAAGGTATCAGTAAGAAGAAAGAAATGTCTTAGAGTATCTGAGTCAGATTATCCTGATGGGAGATGCCCATCTTTCAGCGGCTTTATACAAGACAACTTTTCTCACCTGTAGTTCAGGCACAGGCTATAAATCCAAGGAGATGGAATTACATACTTTCCAGGGGAATCACACTCTTTCCATTAGTATCCTGCAACAAAACCAGTAAGTTTTTCCCCGTGAATTTTCCTGTGCCTAGGCAACCACATGACCAGCGTGTGATACAACCAGCTGACAAGAGGACGTTGTGAGTTCAGCTAATTTGCTGAAGTACAGATACCCAGGGCCATTTGAAATGCCCTGGGTAAAGTGGGATGTCCCCACAGAGCTGGCAGATAGAGCACAGGACCTGAGGGAGAACTGTGATCTTCTTGAGGATAGGATGGATACCCCAGGGTGTCTTAAGTGAAAAAAAGTTGCCCACATTGATGCAATTTACTGAAGTTTGCATAAAACCTAAAGCCATCCCTGTCCCCTCTCTAGACACTCGGCCACAGTCCCATGAGGCTACAGAACGGCTTGAAAATGAAGAAGGCCATAACAGCAGAGTTCCCCAGCTCCAGCTCGTGATGGCATTTCTAACATCTGGACCTATAACTGCAAGTGACTAGTGACAAGGAGACAACGGCTAAGCATAATATCAACATTTTGTTAACCGTGTTTGCAAAAGCAACCAGCCCCCTTCACCCCTTGCCCTCACCGCTGGAGCAGGAACTCCCCAGCGGAGGCAGCAGCCTGCGTGGAGTGGGGAAATGGCCTGACCATGGGGGGATCATGGCATCAGACTCCACCTCCCCGAGCTCCCCGAGGGCAGCCCAGGGTCAGGCACGGCCTCCCGGGCTCCCACTGCTTGTGTGGCTGCTGCGGCTGCTCTTCGCCAGCCGCTCGCTGAGGCAGCGGGTGCAGACACGGCTTGGGAAGTGCCGAGGTCTGCACATTCTCCCTTCCCGCCCTGACATTCCCTGCTCGTGTTTTCACTGACCAGTGCTGACGGTCACAAAGTATCCGCGCTATTTCTGGGGGGGGGGGGGTTTCTGTTGGTGTAGCTGCCTGCAGGAAATGTGATGCTTGGATGGAGCTATCCACGCTGTGTTCTCCCGAAGCCACCGAGCCACTATGATGAGGGATTGCCCGAGCATCATGTTGTTCTAGCAGAAACTATTTTTTTTTAGTGTCTTCCCAGGAGAAATTTAGTGTCCTCACACTTGTCCTGTGCAGGGGAATTTCACAAACTTTCATTCCAGCCTATCCATGGCCATGGCAATAACAGCCGTCTCAAAATATGGTGATGCAGGGTACTGTTGATTTCTCAGACTGTTTGAGGTCCAACCTGCAAAATCCAGTGCCAGAAGAGACATCCTTGCCTTGGCATCAACTGATCAGGCAGGAGAGGGTGCAGCCATTACAGGGAGGATGCTGTGCAGCTATTTAACTGCTACACGTGATGGTGGAGCACACTGGTCATGCTCTTTATCCTGCCTTTCTCTTGGATAGACCACATTTATGTGTGTGTGTACAGGTGCACATTTGCTGGGTACATTAGGGGATCTGAAGGGAAGATGAACTAGCATATAATAGGAAAAACAGGAAAGTATTAAAGCTTGCTAATATTGTCCTTAACTTTCTTCAGTTACACTTTCACCTTTTCTAGTCAGCCAAATTTCTGTGGTAATTAAAATACTGAAAAAACATTTCAGTTTGATGTAGTGCTGTGATTTTAGCCTTAATGCGTAGTCTTGGCTTATCTAACTACTTGTCTGGGGTCCTGTGAATCTCTGTAGCAGATTGATGCCTCTTCAAAGCCGTCTGGAAGAAGATCTACCCGCTCTTTTTTTCCCCTGCTCTTTTAATTGGGACTGCTGGCTGGCTCTGTGTATCAGAGCAGTACAAAGGCTGAGAAAACAGAGAGGTCTTACACTAAGCCATTCGAAAGGGCAGCAGGAGACGTCATCCGTTTTGTGTATAGATATGTTTAGATAGATGTGGTAAGCCATGAGAAGTGGATGCCTTGACAGGTTACTTTTCAAAGACTGCTGATTTGCAGTGACCTCTGACTGCTCTGAAAACAGCTGAATTCTGCAGACTCTGGTAATCTGAGATAGAAACTGTTTTGAAGTCGGCTGGGTGTAAAGAGTCTATTGCTGCCCTGGGTCTCTCAATACCACAAGGCAAAGTAGAGCAGGGAAAAAAAAAAGGATGCTGTAGCTGGAAGCTCCCTTGTCTGATTTTGTATGGGACACCTTGCTCTGTTTGCAGAACAACACCTGGATGAAAACCATGCGCTTTTATGCTCAGAAGTTGTCAGTTCCCCCAAGCCAGACATTGCCTCTGGAATGTGTGTAAAAATACCTTGTTCCTCACTACATGAGGTTTCTCTGTTCTGTGGAAGCCTCATATAAATGTACTTCAAATGAACAGCATGTTATATATACCATATTGTAGTCATACTCATATAAAATATAGGCTGTGTAGGGAAAGGTAGGAACACCACTCTTTTCTCTCAAACTATGTTATGGATTAAAATTATCCAGTTAGCTTAATTCTTCCCAGCCTGTACTGGGGATCTGTTACCTTTCTATCAGACATGTAGAAGTTCAAAGTTCCATATTTTAGGAAGTCAAAGTAGCCAAGTATCTAAGCTAATTTTCTTATGGTATCTCTAAGTCATCTGCTTTAATAAAAGCTTCACATGCATTTTAAAGCTTGAAGCACATTATTCCTAGAGCTGCTAAAGTAATTTTTGATGCTGAATCATTAATGACAGGAGACATCTCTGTGGTTTTAAATGAGTGAACTTAGCACTTACAGTGCCTTTTGTGAAGGTGGCTGATTTCCTTCTCCATTTCTAAACCTAACTTAAAAAAAAAAAAAGACAGAAAAGTCAAATGTCCTTTTAAGCCCCAGAAACTGGAAGGCAAATGAAAAAACTGGCTAGTTATCTATGGGGCAGTTTTATGATTTTTAAAGCCATCTCATAAGTTTGATTATCATAATATTGCGTTCTGCTTGATTTGGATTGGCACCCCCTTCATCTATTAATTTTATATGCTAATAGTTTTGCAGAAATATGCTAAGTGCCTAAAAACACTAGAGAAGGTTAACAGTTGCTAACAAAACACCATAAATGGGTCTGAGATGATTAAAGCCCCCCTTTGCAAGCAGGAAAATGTCATCTCTGCAATTGTCTCCGGTGTAAACCATCTCCCTCCTACCCCAGCACTTTCTGTTCAGATGCAGGTCCCAAATTGGAGTAAGTCAATACATTCCCATTCACTTTTTCAGCTATTCTGAGCTTTGATTCTGGTATATGCAATCCTCATTTTTAAATACAGATATGTATTTTCTTCTGACCTAAGAGTAATTTTTAGCCACATTTCTTCAATACTTTGATCTTAAGGAAACTTAATTGAATGTAAAATCCTGGTTAAGCATATTGTTAATATTTTGTTCTCTTGTTAATATAGAAATTATATCAGTATTAGATTTTAAACTTAAAGCTATTTTTAGAAAAAAAATCGCTACATGGGAGATTTTGTTTGGTTTATATATGTTCACAGTTATTAATTTAGGGTGAAATACCTTTTTCAATAGTGTTTTTTTACACCTTAAATACAGATCCAGTTTTAGCATTCTGTATACTTATTGAGAATTTAGTTCAAAGATTTGAGTGGATTTACAGTTGAACTGCCAAAATCCTTTATATAAATATGTACATAAATACACAGGCTATATCCTAGAAAAAAAAAGCTTTATTCAGAATAAAAATCACTTTCATCCTGTTTTTTACACCAAAATTTAATTTATAATTGTTAAAAAACAAAATAAATTCATTACTGACCTTTTAAGGGTGATTTCTAAGCATATGGGGATCATCTACATTTTGAAAGCAGTTGTTTTTATGACCTGAAGAGTGTACATGAAACACTGGGATTTGAGCTGCTTTCTGAAGAAAAAAAAAGAAAAAAGAAAAAAGAGAAAAAAAAAAAAAGACCTGCTCCTTCTGGCTTATAAAATATTTCTTTTTTTCTTGCAGTAATTTATCATATTATAAAAGTATCATCAACATATAATGGTCACATTCTCCAGCGCATAACAAACATACGTGCTTGTTACTGCCGACTGAATGAATGTGTACTTCCAGAACCATGATGTTCCACAGAAAGAAACATATGGAGATAGGCAGGACTTGTTAATTTGTTCTCAAAAGGATACAGATAAAAGCAGATGCTAAGGGGCAATAAATTACCCTTTTTTGGTACATTTTCTTCTGTCAGTTCTTTTTTTTTTGACCCTCCTAGTTGACATAGAATTTCCTTTGCAGCATTATTTATTGCCAGCCATGTTGCTAGGCTGCCTGGGAGGGCAAAATGGAAAACTTTGTGAAGTGTACTTGGAGAGTGCTCTTTTAAAGCAGATGATTTGTGAGTAAGTCTTGGAGAGTTGGGAGTATATTTTAGATATGTTAGCTGTCTTGTAGTGGGCTTTTACACAGTGAATGAAAGACTCTGGAAAATGTTGCTTATATACGGAATATTTACCAAGATGTATCTGAGTTTCTCCCCAGTATGTGGGCTATACCCTTCTCTGCATAAAGCTAGACTTTCCGTTTCTCCACTTGAAGGCTCTATAAATGTTAGAGAGTTATATTTTGGAAAAATTATTGCTAATTTTGGGTTTCCCTCTTCTAGGATTTTAATGATTAGAGAGCAGCAACACCACTCTTCAGAAAACTAGATTTTTATTATGTGTCTCAAGCCACACACAAAAATGTTGGAGGCATCAGAAACCATTAGTCACTTCTGAAAACTTTAGGGCTTGAATGACTGGCCTGGCATGTCCTTTGCCTTTTTAGAAAGGTTTTAATGAGAAATTTGCTTAACCTGGGTCTCATATAAAACAACAGCCACCAAAGATGTTCAGAACTCCTAAAAAATGTTCAGAGCTCTTAAAAGCAAATAGTCAGGTCATGAGCACACCTGTATGTCGAGTGTGTATGTGTTAAATATTTTTCCGTATGGACTTGTTTGCATATAGGGACTCATGGAGGAAGAGCAGCTTCCAGATCTGTGATGTTCCATGGGTGAGTGCAAGGAGACAGCTGGGAAGGGCTGGGGGAGGGATTCCTCCTGAGGATGGGGCATCACACTGCTGCCTGAACCATGCACTACTCCTCCTCCTCCTTCTCCTCCTACCACCCAGGTGGCAGCTACAGAGAGAAGGGATGAGGAAGGTGACGTGGGAAGCCTGAGACAGGGGACAGCAGGAAGACTGGAGGCAGGGATTATGCTCAGAAGCTCTCTCTCCAGTGGTGGGCATGTAACCTGTGCAGAAATGCCACTGGGAGACTGAGCTCCCAGGTGGGCTGTGGCATGTGGGAAATGGCTCCTGTTGGTTCAGCAACTGTGCTTTACACCTTATGCCCAGAGATTTGTCTACAACACTGGAGAGAATATGTTTCAGAATCAGACCTGTTTAGGAAAGATCCAAAGCAACTCTAGCACCCAATAAAGATTTGCTGCAAAACCCACTGTTCATATTCTCTCACACATTCCACCGAGGTGCTCCCTGCTGCCACCTGCTCTGTCAGACCGCAGTGGGATCTCTCACAGCACCATCAGCCATGGTGTGCACAGGGTGTTCATGGTTCCCACTTGCCTACCTAGTTCAACACCCCGGATGTTTTGGGGTTGAATTTTTATTGCATTTTCCTTTTGTCTTGAAGAGGTGTAATAAATACTGCTTTAACTCAGTGGTAGTGAGTGGGTGGGTTTTATTCCTAGGGTTTTTTAGCTTCATGTTTTTTTAAGCACCAGTGGCCAAAGTAGTGAGATAAATACATCCCAGAAAATCTGAATGAAAGTGATGTATGTATCTGTTTGAATGTAAAGGACAGGTAGAAGTGAGGAAATGGGAAATGCTTCTGTGGGTCTGAGAGCAAAACCCAGACCTGGTCTGCCCTGAGAAGGTCCTGACTTTGTCACAGATACATGTCTTGTAAATCAATCCATTTAAAGTAATGTCGGTTTTAAAATAGAGCAATTTGCTGGATTTAACTAAAGCATAAAATATTATGTTGTAGAGGGATCATCTTTTGTTGCTCTGAAATCTGTGCATTTCTCATGGGTACGTTTCCTTTTAAGTGCTAGGAACTGACAAGTGGTGTGCAACTATTTCTGGCGGACACTGACAGATACCTCAGCTGATAAAACAGCAAAAAGGTGGGTAGTTTCATGGTACATGTGTACAAATAATGCTCCAGAGGGTAGCCCAGACCAGGTTTGCTACTGTCCTCCCTATCAGATGTTTTAGCTGTCAGGGCAGTGCCCCAGTTTTGTCAGCAGCCAGGACACAGACTGTATGTGTTCTCAAAGTACACTCAGTACAGTCCAACACAACATGTCCATGTTATTTGTACAGGTGAGAAAGCAATGGGGAGGCTTACACATGACTACTAGAGCTCTACTTGAGCTCTATTTTCAAAGTTGTACATGAAAAAAGCACAGGCAATGAAATCTAGAAAGTCCAATAGAACATCCAACTTGGGCATTCAGATGAGTTGTGTTGAATGGCTGATGGGTACATAATATGTTACAATGTCATTTGATTATCTGAAAATCTTATGGCCCTCCAGAGGTAATCTAGTCCAAGCTCCGGCTCAAAACATCCAAATTCACTGAACATCAGAAGTAACCTGAAATGTCAACCAGGCATACCAAGGATATGAAAAAATTGTGGATCTATACTTACTGTGGACTTGTAAATTTGGCTCAAGAATAGTCTTGACTAGCATTCAGAAATTACTCTTTGAAGGAAATATTTCTAGCTTTTTTTCATTAACTAAGTGTGGATTACATGAGCAAGTGTTGGAGCCAGCTGGTCCTGTGGGAGATGGTGACACCAGAGGGTGTCCTACCCACATGATTTGCCAGGGAACAAACCAGAACAGGACAGGGATGGCTCAGTCTGAGTTGCTTTGACCGGCTTTATTTTCAGTGGGGAAAGAGAGCCACTTCCAAAGCGCAAATACCTTATGTCCAAAATGGGCACCTATGAGAGATGAGTTGTTCCTCTGCCCCTCTGGTGGCTGTCTGTAGAAGCCATTTAAATAACGAGTTGAGAGGTGACACTATCCTTCAGATGGCTGAAGTTCAGGTGATGAATCATGCCCTACTGTGTTCAAACAAATGTTGAAGAAATCTGTGCCTTTCTCAGTGCTGCTGGATGGAGAATGAGATAGTGGACTTTTGAGCAATTCTCCCAGAAATGTGCAAAGCTGCAAAAATTCAGAACCTATTTGGGAATCCTCAGCCATCAATAACACAGGCAATAGTGAAATAACAGCAGGACGTTTTACTTTTAAATGCTTCTCATAAAAATGAGGGGAGCAGATTGTTTATATTAACCTTTCTGGGAAATGCAATCAAATTGTCCTTGAAAAATGTTAAAGAAGAAAAACATAAGCGTGACTTTCAATAGCCCTTAACAATCCGTGAACCGGCCCATTGCTAACTGTCACACACAATGTACATTTTGTTTAGTGATTTCTGTTACACTGCCACTCTCTATGAAAATGTTTAAAAGAATAATTCAAGCTGCATGATCCCAGGTGTATAAACATGTGCTCCTCATGCCAGCAGAGAAACTGCCGAGCCTAGCAGGATAGTCAGACCCACGGGTCAATTCAGGGACTAAGAAAATCATTTCCTATTTTCCTTTATGGATCTGGAGCATGCTGGGACCAGCCAGTCTTGAAAAACAGAAAGAAGCTGTGTGTTCTACAGCAAAAACAGAACTGGGAAATGAAAGATGCCTCCAACCCTGGCCAATTCTGTCAAAGCAGGATGGGGAAAATGTGTGGTTCCTGCTGTCTGAGGCTCCCAGCGGCTGTTCCTACTGCACTGCTAGCTCTGCAGAGCCATGCCCTGCATTGCTGAGAGTGGCCGGAGGGGAAGCCTGGCCTTGCTCCAGCTGAGATGGTTAATACCTCACACCAAGCTTCCTCAGCCGAGGTCCCCATGCCCTTGGCTCCCTGCTCAGCATATTTTTCAGGCACTTGAATTGCTCTTCAGAGGCCTTCAAAGGTGCCTACCTTTCCACTGACTAAGCAAATAGGCTTAAGTGGGATTTCAAGCCTTAGAGTACGGCTCTGTGCGTCCATGGGAATGTGTGGTTTTCCACAGACTGAAGCCCTTTGCTGTGTGCTCTCTTCTCTGGTGGAATGAGTTAGTGACTAAAGAGGTCCCATTTCACCATTCTCATGAAGTCACAGACCAGTTTGTGGCATCTAAAATAGCTCTAAATGCAATTGTTATTATTTGCCATGCTGTGTAATGTACAATCCCTAAAATTCCTGAAATTTTATCTTTTTTTCTCTTTTGTGCATGGCTAAACTTCTTGCTCCCAGTCTACCTGGCTGAAGCATGGCAGGCACTTGAAGTGGTCCCCTGGCACGGGGTGGAAGTGAATCAGTTGTAGTGCTATGACTTCGACAAGCTTAGGCAGTCTTCAGGGTGTGGCAACCCCTTGGCCAGCCTGTGAGGGACGTGGGATCATTCCAAGTAACCTTTTTCCTGAAGGAAGAAGCTCAAGCTACCCTATGGGAAGTTGCTTGGGTCACCTACCTTTTTACTCAAATAGAAACACAAGGGTCCCAGTTTGTCTCCTCTTGTTGTCCCCTGGATAGGGAAAGCTAAGTAGAGACCATGGTGAAAGAAACATGGTGTCACCGGCCTGCTGTATAGTAAGGAAATGGAACAACTCTAAGTGCATGAGGTTTTAAATATGTTTATACCACTCAACTGCTTCTTTGACTTGCCTAACAATGGGTAATCTCCAAGTATTCAGGATGTATAATCCATCAGCTGAGGTTCAGCTTGTTGAAACACTCTCTGCACAAGATTGCTGGAAAGTGGAAAGATTGCTGAAGAGGCCTTTGGTACTTAATCTCTGTTACTCAGAGGCTATGATCATCACCGAGGAGACAAATGGATGGCATGGATGTCCCTCAGAAGTGCTGCCTCAGCATCAAGGACCTCAGCAAATCCTAATGTTTCTCCTCTGAATCTCTTCATCTTCTGTTCTCTTTCCAGTTAGCTTCCTGTTATACTTTTTTTCCTGGTATCAACCCCCCTTTTTTGTTTGGTTGGTTGTTTGTTTATGGTACCCGTTGTTTACTCCCTATTGGAGATAATGAAATCACTTCTCAGTCTGTTTCAGAGAGATACCACAGGTTGAGCTACACAAGCCTTTCACTGAAGTATTGGTCTTCATAATTTGCATTAAGTCTTTTTGGCTATTTCTTGTTAAGGTTACAGTATGGCAACATCCTTTCCCTAAATCCAGTTCTCAAGCACTATTCCACTTAACAGCAAGTTAAGCTAAAGACAAGCACTTTTTATCTTGTTTAAGGGCTGAACACTTAAGTCCACTACCTACCTCTTCTTCCTGGCTTAAATCTTGTTCCTGTCTGCTACAGCATCACAGGAGGAGCGAACACTGCTTTGTGAATGACAATCCTCTTTTCTTTTTCTGCTTGTCACTCATTCTTCTCTGTCAATCTCTAGCATTCCCCCTTCTGTTCTTTGTAGAAAAGTAGTTACTTTGGAGGTGCTGGTGGGCTTGTCCAAGGATTCTTAATTCAGTATTTTGCAGAGGTGTTAGCTAATTTTTTATGGTGTTAGGCATTTTCTGAAGTTAAGAGCATATAAAGAGCCTTCTCTGTACCAATGGCAGACGACAATTTTATTTTTCCCTTTAATACCCTGCAAAATCTGTTTTAAAAGGTAGAAGAAAAAATGGAAAGATCCACAAAATACCATATGTTAATTATTACATTGAACACAACAGCAAAGATGGCATAGAGAAGAGAAAATAAAGTGAAAAAAGAACACCTTCTGAAATGTTTCAATTTCAAAAATTGCACATGGAAAGGTTTTCAGTTTTCCTTTGATCCTGAGAGCTGTTATCCTGTCTCCTTGCAGTTCAGCACCTAACTCTGATTCAAACAGCATGTAATCTCTTTGGAAGCCAGACACCCTCTCAGGAGAAGGGAAGAAATGGTGTGGTCTTTTATGAAAGCTTGCAATACCAAGAAGGTCATGGTACCAAAGGATTTCCTGTGTCGTACATGATCTATTCCAAGTCAGACAAAATAGCTGCTTGTATGAATTAACAGGATATTTTTGGTTTCCATAGTATCCATGCTTTTATGCTCTTGGTAGAATCAAACCCTCCTTTAGTAGACTTATGTACTGAAGCATACTAGCAGGGGTGAAATTAAACACGTTTGGAAAACTTGACCTAATAGAAAGCAGAAGAAGGAAGGTTTATCTCTTGTTTCTATTGTCCTCATCTGCTTTACACTGGCAAATCATTAACATCGAAAAGGCTGCTTGTCAAACATTAAACATTTCCCCATGGAAATATCTGACTGTTAAGGGAAAAATCCAAACCTGGAAATTTATGGCTTGAATCCTCCTATCTGGAAACACTCAGGGCTGTGATAGGTGACATACAGGGTGGGTACAGCTGTACCATTCTTTAAGAATATGGTTCCCTGTTAGGCTGCATCTTCCATGGTGCAATGGGGAGGTTGAGTGAGGCAGACCATGGGATAGTTAGGTAGATGGATAGATGAATAGATATACAGACAGACACAGCCCACATACAATGAGCTCACGAAAGTACAAATGT
The DNA here is from genome assembly GCF_020740725.1 of Corvus hawaiiensis. Classification (NCBI taxonomy): domain Eukaryota; kingdom Metazoa; phylum Chordata; class Aves; order Passeriformes; family Corvidae; genus Corvus; species Corvus hawaiiensis. Next base: position 47,115,940 of record NC_063213.1, read on the forward strand.
TATGACACTCAGAGAGGCACTTCACGGCAGAAACACTTCTTTTGTTTTGTACATCACATTTTCCTTTGCAAAGCTTCCAAAAATGTATTTTTTCAAGCATTTCTTTTCTTCATATTCCTGCATTTTTCTCCCTTCAGTAAAACAATACTGCTGGTGATCTGACTGGTTCGTGTTGTGACAAAACTGAGAGGACCCATAAATGTGATCCTCTTTCATGGGTTTGTTTGTTTGTTTGTTTGTTTTCTTCCCCAAAACCTAGTTTGTTCAAAGTTTCCAAAGGACAGGGACAGTTTGGATCTGGGTTCCATTTGCTTTAACATAGAAGCTTTGATCCCCATCTGTAATAAGAAAAGAAATGAAAGAAAGAGAATCCATTTTTGCAAATTAATACCTCCATGACTGACATGGATTCAGTTCAGCATTCACAGTCTCCTTTCAGCTCTGAGGTGGACCACAAATGCCCAAATAGCCAAAGAATCAGCAAAATGTTTTCTTAAAAGGAAAGAAAACACAGATGCTTGAGCATGAAGAAAACCATTCAATTTATCTTAGAAATAAAGAACTTTGTGACCCTGAAGGATATTTGAGGATTTGTTTTAAATCCTTAACAACTTGTTCTGCATGGTTTAACAGCAATGGAAGCTCTATTTTGTGCACACCCTATTACAGCTATGCAAAGTGACCCTAACACTGTTAGTATAATTCAGCAATCATATTTTTCACACAGTTTTACCACTGTTGACTACTTGTGAATTGAAGACTATTGCCCTGACCCCTGGCAGCCCTTATGCAGCTGTCACACATAACAGTCACCTGCCCTGAGATGCTTTTTGTGTGTGTGATTGAAATAAATGAGTGACAGGAGGTGCATTAGAGCAATATGAACACCATCTCCAAAGGATTAGCAACAATGTTCTTGACTTCCACAGTTAGTCCTTTACCATTTACAATGATTTGGATTTATCTCCTACCAGTATGCTCACTCTGGGGTTTCTGGCTCTGTTTTCAGGGGAAAGAAATCAGCAGAAAGGAAGCATTAAGGTTTTCTCTCACTCATTTAGGTCACAAAATGGAGCTGAGAGAGAAAAATCAGTAGCTTTCAAATGCTATTACCTTGCTAATGATAGCTCTCATCGCATGACAGTTCTCAAACTGATAAGACATTTCAAACATCCACAGAAAAGTCAAAGAGGTTTTTTAACGCCCCAGCTCTGTTTCTGCAGCTTGCACATGTTTTCAAACATAATTTCATGCCTGCTTTCTGACAGCTCATTAAACAAAGGCCTCTTGGTACATATAGTGCCCATCTTCCTGCTGAGATTGTAACATATTTATGGTGTTTGCAGATTGCTGGCTGTTTGCTCTTCTACTTCACAGTGTCCTGCCTGCCAAACGCTTATCAGTCTAGTGAAGGTGACAGTTTTCCCCATTTGTGTAGGTAGCAGTGGTCTCGTGTTTGACCCTCAGAGGCAAGAAGCAATATGATTAGAAGAAGCTCCTGCAAGCAATAGATAAAAGCAATCACACAGGGAGAGAGACAGTGAGGAAGAGCTCAGGGGAGGAGGCTGATGTTGTGGAAGCTGATAGCTTGTATTCAGGGAAAGTGCTGGCAGTTAGTTAGCTAGACAGCTGGTAACATCCAGACCTTGTGGGATTTCAGCTTCAGACAAAGCAAACAAGGATTCAGGAGTGTTGAGAAGCTATCTGGAGCAGTGTACAAGGGCAATCAGAGCTACTCACTTCTAATTATCTGCCTCCTTCCTGCCATTAAACCGTCATTATTATACGTTCGAACCAATAAAGTTTAACGAATTTTGCATCTTCTATTTTCTTTAAAAGCTGGTGCCAAATCCCTGCTTTCCTTCTGAACAGAACAGATGAAGACATCTTTAAGCCAGCCGTTACCATTCATCCATCTGTCCTTGGAGCGTGGCAGGGGACTGGGAGCAGGTTTCTGCTTGTACCACCACCGGCAGCTGAAGTATCTGTTCCACTTCACCGGAGTGACAAAAGGGCTAATTGGGTTTTGTTTTTAAAAGAATTTTATTTTCTTTTTCTTTTACTTCTTGTCAAGCCTATCGCTTAGTCAGTATTAAAAGAAAATGCAGTAGCAGCTCTGTTCAGCTGCCAAAACCTGATCAACACAAAGAAGCTTTCGAGTAGCTGTCAGATAGGATTATGATATTGATCCTAACTATGTGCATGTTCCAGGAAAAGGAGCATCTCTTTAACTAAAAGTCAGAGGGTGACAGGTAATGAAAGACAAAAATTTTACAGCTCAAAGGATGGTTCTGTCCTCACATTAGGAGATCTGCCTAATTACAGCTGAGAGAAGAAGCAGCACCTGTGCATGTTTGCCGCTGTCTCACCTTGTACTCTGAGCCCCTCATTTCTTACAAATAAGCAGGTACTGAGAGAGTCTCAGCATGAACATACAGGTTTGAGAAACATCCATGCCGTGAGGGAGTAATATGTGTGATTTAATGGGTAGCTCTCCCTCTTTGAGACAGTAGTGAATCAAAAATTTTAGGACTTTGTCAGGGAGAGTGACTTTGGGATCAGAGAAAAACTCAAGGCTCTCTGGATTTCTGGTCATTAGTGATGATCTGACATTATTTATGACACCAGTGAAATTGAATCCTGGGTCTTACCCCCAAGTGGTGAGACAGGTAGCAGTCTGGGTTTGAGTACAGACAAAATCAGATGGGCTTGGATTCATCAGGCTAAATGCAACCTACAGCAGACATTTGAAGCAGGACAGAAGAATCACAGACTACAGGTACAAATGTTGTCCCAGTTCTCTCCAAGTCTAAAGGTAGGTAAGATGAATCCCACCTGCAAGGATGAATCCCACCTCCAAGTTCTATATTCCAACACAGGAAAGAAAGGAAGTGCCCTTTCTTCTGAGGTGATACAGGCCAAAGATGAGTCCCCACATATACTAGGAAACTCCCAGAGAATCAAATACCATGTTTGCTTACTTATCTGTTACTCATCATGGTTGGAAAAGAGTAATACCAGTAGTCCAGCAAGAGGTGCATTTGAGGGATACAACATGGATTTTAAGGGATAAATCCAAAATGAGCTAATATAGATTTAGACTGCTTTCAACTTTAGTTTTAAATTCTGGGGGCCTTTTTTTATGCAATATAATTACCACTTCATGTACAGTGCAAGGAGCCCATGAATGGAACTTTGTGCAGTACTGCCACAGGCACTGTGAGTAACTGCAGTCCTCTGAACATCCCCCAGACACCCCACCAGTCTTGCCTCCCCACCCACCTGCATATCCCTGTCTGCTTGGCTCCAACTCCTGTCACAGAGTGGTAGCCTTTTTTGCCTAGCAATTACCATGTGAGTGATAAGACATACTAATAACAAATAAATTATGGTCTAAATTACAACCCCCCTCAAGACAGAGTGTAACTCAGGCCAGATTCTGCATTCAATCTTTTAGTCCTGGGTTTTCCAGATACTGCTTTGGTCTCATGGGTCCCCAGGAAAGTCAGTTATCCTCTCAGTGACTCATGTTCCCCATCTCTGGTGAAGCAATTATGCTTTCCACCTACTGTGCAAGAGATGGGAAGGATTTGTTTCTCAAGTATCACAGGGAGCCAGAAAGAATGTCCTGGAGAAGTGCTGTGATAGCGGTACTGCACCAAAAAATCAGTGAAATGTTTTGGCTTGCAAGGAGTGTCAAAATTATATACTTGTTATTTAAGACACACTATCTTACAGAATTTTCTGCACCCAAAGTCTAGGGCACATCACAACCCCTTTTTTTTTTTCTTTTTTTTTTTTTAGGAACAAGTGGGGAAGATGTATTTTAAATAACTGTCCCTGGATCCTTTCTAGACACCCTTAGTTGTCACAGAACTGTTAGTAAAGAATATATGTTATTTTAGTGTGTGTTTTTCCCTGTGTAATGAGCTACCACATCAGTCAATTTTGTTCTCTGTAATACATCAAAGCAATGGGAGTGCATTAAGAACCAAATGAGGGTCTTGGCCTCTCATCTTAGTTTTATCTCCCCCAATAATAATGAAGCTGGGTAACTTCCTAAAAAATAACAAATTGATATAAACAGCACTGGTTTGCCAGCTACTGTCATTGCTGATGGATAATCCTACAGCCTGAATGGGTTGTCCACATAGCTATTTGTCAGCACTGTCTGTGAGGAGCTCTGTGATAACATACTGTGCTAAATTCACTCTCGTGTCTACAAAGGAATAAAAAATGGCTCATTTGAGTCAATAGATGTCACACAGAGTAAACAACAACAAAACCAGGACACGGTTATATTGCAACCTCGCCAAAAAGATACCCCCAGTGCTGAATGGATTGCTACTAATTTAGGCACCTGGAAGCTGGGTATATGCTAGTAAGTTTAGTTCACTGTTGGTTTGATGTCTTTCATAAGAGTTAAGTATGTTTACTGTTTGAATTAAATGCCTACATTTCTATTCTTTCTGGCAAACACCATAGCAAAACTGACAATGAACATTCATCTCCTTGTAATCTTATTTATATCAAAGGGTAGATTTGTCGAGGCGCAGACTCCTCTTAAAAAAATAAAAAAGTGTAGAATTATGCTTAATGTCTGTGCTTTGGAGCTGATAACTGGGGCCTGTCTGTTGTATGACTGACCAAAATGGACCACCTGCAACTCTGGATCTGGGCAAAAAGCCAGACAGCTCTGCTTGCACATATTTGGGCACTCCTGATGCCGCATTCTTGGTATATATTGTGCTGCTTTTAAAAGATATCCCCTTTATGCTATAAAATATGTGCATTGAAACACTGAATTGTACAATGTTGGATGAAGGATGGGAGTGACCATGATGCACCACTGGTACTATGGACAATTGTAAACCTCTTGAAGCACAGTGACACATTGCTGTTCCTAATGAGAAAAAGACAACCCCAGAAGCTGCAGGGGAGGACACCCGTTCCCTCTTCACATCACTCTTTCCTCTCAGTCAGCTGGTGAGTCTCTCTTCAGAAAAACAAGGGGTGGTTGTTTCAACTGATGATGAAACATCTGGAAGGCTTACTTAGGAATATTTGCAGGATAAACCTTCCTCATGTTTTCACCAACACACTGGCATTGCAGAAACCTCATTGTGGAGAGAAAGGTCAAACAGGATGTTTTGTGCAGAAAGGAAAGTGTGTCCTGCTTGTTTTGCAAGATGGTTCATTACATGAGATTTCCAAGGCAGGATGAAGAACTCTCCTCCACCAACCTAGCTATGACATAATGCTGCCAAAGTCTTTTAGGCTGCTGACATTCAGAGCCCAGTTTTTAATGCTAATATCTTAGTATCTCCTTTTCCCTGAGCATCTAGGATAGGTTGTATTCTGAGGATGATAAAAGGACAGGTTTTTTAGGAGATCCCCAATGTATGTTTAGTGGCCAAAGACTAGATAGTTTTCACCCAGGCCATGGGAGTGAGCACTCTCATACAAAACTCCCTGACATACTGAGCCTGCTGGCTATCTCAGCTGCTCAGAAAAACAAGTGACCCAGGACCAAGAACAGAGAACTGAATGATCAGGCCAGGACTGAGATAGCATCTAAATTTCCCCTCTAACTATTTCTACTTAGAAGTTTAAGTGTCACTGACACTGTGTTCTGAAGCAGTTGTCATATTGATTTAATGAAGAATAAATGATCCAGACTTTTAGGAGTTTTTTAATGGAGGCTGGAATGATAGTAAATTGCTGCTTTAATAATAAAATGCTCAGCATTGCTTGAATAGTGTTTTTGCTCCCAGAATTAGTCTGATTCAGTTGTCGAGGATAAGGCACACCACACATGGTTCAGAGAGCCCAAAAAGGCTGTCACACTGTGTATCACGCTATCTTAATTGGGGGAGTTGGAGTGGAAGGCTGAAACTTGATCACTTGTTGGATTAGGCGACTATGTGAGGAGAAACAAAGAAATGACCCAGGGTAAAATGGATACCTCAGTACTAGAAATGTTATAGGTTGACCACACACATTCTTTAATAATGCATTTCCAACATAAACAGAGCCACAGGCACTTGGCATATAAGACAGGTTCTCTTTTTTGCAGGTCATCAATATACCATGTTTACATTGTCAGGATGGTCTCAACAGTGTTAAATTATAAATTAGACTCAGTGCAAGTAGAGATGTAAACACTGATCTGTATACTATAGCAGTCAGAACATGGGCTAAGCAATTCACCCCTTTCAGGTAAAGATTTTAATAGGAAGCTTGGGAAAACCTAGGCTCTGAAAAAGTTTTGAATCAAGTGTTTAAAGTGTTTTGTTCTAGACGGAGCATCACTTGGGAAAAATTTCAGTTAAGTGCCATTTCGTAAAGATGTCCTTGGAGCAGCTTGCATCCAGCATAGAGTAAAACTGAAACTGTCTCTTAAGGACAATCATCAGCAGCACACAATATTGACACATCAAAATGCCAGTGACAGTGGTAGTGACAGGGGCAGGTTATTCCAGCATTTTAGATTAACATACGATGACAGTCTTCAAAATACCCAGGTGGAAAACAAAGCAATTACTTTGGGAATGCAAAGGTACCAAAAACATCTGGAGAAAACGCAAGTATTTCCTATTTGTATTGTGACCTGTAGATGACAGCAGAAATCCCTTGGTCCTGCTCTCCAGAAAGATGATTGAAAATTAAGTAAGAGTATTTCCTGAAAACTCACTCTATCCTGATGTTTTGTTGCTACTTTACAAAAAATAAAATAATAAATATTATGTTTATAGACTATAATAGTATGATTATATATTACACTATTTTTGCCTTATTAAAAATTTCTAGTGCCCACTCACCACTCACTGACAGAACTGGCCTGAAACAGGAGTGTGCAGGTGGCATGGCAAATGCTGCATTGTTGACCTTCTGCCACTCCCTTGTTTTTGATGATCTGATGCTATGATGCACCAAGAAATCTGCTTATCTCTGCTTCTTCAGTTCCTTGAGAAAAGAATTTTATTTTACTTATTCCATATGAAGGCAAGAGCTGTCTCATACTTGCTGGCCCCAAAGCCAAGGATGGTGTAAGCCCCAGGGCAGAGGCAAATAAATATCAACAATGTCTTACATATGGTCCAGGATTCCTTCACAGATCACTTGTTCAGTCATACACTTTCTGGATGTTGAGCCATCAGTGTTTGAGAAGCAAGATAGGTTTTCTTTTTAAGACTGTGACTCTACATACTTATACCTTGCATCTGCCAAGATGGGAAAGCAAATCCTAAATTTACGAGAGTTCTCTTAGGAGAACTTCTCCACAGAAGTTCAGAAAACATAGAGCCATAGAGCTTCAAAGTTAGAATAAAAGCTAGAAAAATCTACTCCAAGCCAAGAGATATGGCTTGGAGGTATCTTCTGGGGGCAAGGCTCTCTGGCAGAAGGATGTTGAAATGACCATTTATTATTAAGACTTATTCTCATCCATAATAGGCCAGAGGCTCCATTCTGTTATCTGATAGACATGCATATGTTAAAGCACACCTCTTGTACCAAGCTGACTACAGAAATTTAATGGGACTTTTAAATTCATTTATTCATTTTGTATCAAGGCAGGCCAATCAAAGGGGGCATAGGCTGATACAGGAGAGGAGTAGTGTGCATCTGACCAATACCTTGAATTCCTGCGTTTTTCTTAATCTGTTTCACTTGGTGAATCACAAAATGTGAAGCCCCTGAATGAACTTTTCTGGAATTCTGTTTTGGGGAATTTGTTGATCTATTTCAGATTGCAGCTTGCTTTATAAAGATTCATATGATTCCCTTTTTTTTCCAGCAAAACCAATGATAATGTAATTATAATGTTTTTGATGATACTTGAGATACAGTCCTTCTTTATCCCTTCCCCCCATCCAAATCAACAAACTAGCCTGCGAAAGTCTACAGAATCTAAAGAAAGAAACCAACCCTCCTATCCTTCCTGTGATCACTATCATCTGTCTGACAGGGGCTTGGAACAGTTGTGTTTGCTTCTCTTTTATTTTACCCATGGCTGACACTAAAGCTGATTGGAAGGGCTTCTGGAGTGCATGGGAGGCCAGGAACATAGAGCTGTTGGTGAGCATAATTTTGGACCCCGAGTTCACATCTACATTTTGAGGGTGAGGAAGCTGTACTCAAATTTGCAATCGAGGCAATGTTGTCATTCTGCCTGTAAAGGCAGAGCTCAAAGGTGAAACCATTTTCTCCAGTGATGGTCTTTTCCTGCCTGGGAAGCCAATTTATCCACTTGTGGCTAGACCAAGGGTAATTGCCAGCCCACAGGCAGTGTGGGTAATCTAGGAGTTGGGCCCCATCTGAATTTGCATGCCAAGATAACATACTGGTACAGATATAGCTTTTATCATAGATCAGTAGAAATTTCACTTTAACTGGCTCAAAGGGTTGCAACAATACTGATTTGCAGGGAGTTGTATCTCCTTAGTCCTTATGACAATCTGGTTTAAATAATCCAAATAATATTTTAGAGATTAATTATCAAGCATGCAATTTTACCACCCAAACACAAAAGAAACAGATTTTTGGACACACAATGCTTGAGGAAAGTTGGACTACAATGTGAGCTGGGCTCACAGTAACAAGGTGGGTGAGATCTCCCAGCTACTCAAATTGCTATTGATCCGGCTGGGAATCTGATCAAATGTGTTTGTCTTTATTACTGGCATAGTGAGTGGGTTGGATGGGGAGCTGATTTCATTTGCTGCCAGCCACACTGGGGCAAATCTTAGAGCCACTGAAATGCAAGTGAATTATACTTGTTTTAAACCTGTGGCCCTTCTGGAATTTAGCCTACTGACAATGTCTTGTGATGCTTTGTAAGAGTGTAAATGAACATCCAGTGAATATAGGGATTACTTTTGGCCCCCAGCTCAGTATCATCATGCTACACTGAGCAGCAGAAAAACTTCTTATCCTGCTGTGAGAAGTATTCAACTTCTTCCATGCAGAATAAAACCAATACAATAACAGATTAATCCTGTGTTGTTGTTTTCTAAACATAACTTCACAGACATTACTGTAGGATCAAACTTAGGAAACAAACTACAGCTGTAAGAGCTTTGGAGAAACCTGATGAAGGAAACACATTCCTACATGCAGAAAAAGAAACTACCAAATTTATGAGCCTGGAAAAGAACATACTAAAAAGCAGTGGGCAGCACTGACTGGGATATAGAGGTCAGAGACACTTCCCCTTATCATGGTTATTCAGTGATGTCCATGAAGGGAGATGGTAGCATGGGGCCAGTGTCCCAGAGGGCAACAGCAGTCACAGTGTTGGAACTCCATCATGAGAGGATGGACCAGTAAAATTTCTTTTCTACTATGCAAAGGGGTCACTGCTGGGATTTACACAAATACCAGCATAGAACAGATATTCAACTCCTCTGGAAGTGGATATTACAGAATCAGAGTCAATAAAGTTGCAAAAGACCTCTGTGATCATTGAGTCCAACCTATACAGTTTGAACTCAGGAATTAGTGAACATCAGGCTCAGGGACTGTGTTAGACCAGTAGACTGATGCACTTTCAAGAAGCTGAGCCCTGGAATCCTGTCATCAGCTGGGCTGTCCTGTAGTGACCAAGCCTGCTGCTTGTCTCACCTCCAGTTCTTGTAGCCTTTGCAAGCAGGAACTTGACTTTCAGCCTGGTGCAGTGACTTTCACTTTATTGCACCCCTTGAACTATCTTTCAGGTAAGTCCATATGGTCCAAGTATTTCTTTACCTTCAGTTTCTTTTTTCAGATTCCTGCCAATGGCTGCATGATGAAGAGAGAACCTCAATATTCCTTTGCCTAGATCCACCTAAATTTCACCCTCCTTGAAGTTCTTATTTCCAGAGGCTTCCTAGAGAGCTCATTAGCCCTGTTCCCTTTGCAGCTGGGGAGGTCTCTGTGCACTCTCCCACCCAGCTGAGTGAGCTGCTCTCCAAATCCCTCCTGCCACCAACTCAAGAAACCAGAGTGTCTCCAGCTTCTTTAACTACATATTAGTTATAGCCTCCACTGTAGAAATACAACGAGTTTGGCACGAAATGACAAAACAAAGCTGTTTATCACTCTATAAACCCTGGAGGGCCAAATGGTTTTGACACTCAGGCAGCAGAGCGATTACAAATAGAGCCTTTGGGCTGCAGCAGTTCCCGGGCTGCTGCTCTCTCTCAGCAATACATCCTCTGCTGGCTCCCCACTTGCCAGCTCATTGCAAGGCTTTTTCTACTGCCCATGTTAGCACAGTGCATGGGCTTCAGCTTTGTGCTTGGCCTCTCCCCTGTGTCCCTCTGTAAACCCTGGAAACAAGAGAAGAAAACAGCAGCAGGCAGTCATACATCTGGCTGTCAGAACCCATAGTGGCATACCATGAGAGAGCTGTTGTGCCTTGGAGAGGGGTCTTGGGCATGCACTTTTTAAAAATGTGGCTTAGCACTTGAAATCCAAACATTTTTTCCTCAATATGACTTTTGTTTGTAAATCCAACACAGAAATCTTTGATTCCATCTGTGAAGTGGAGCTATGGCTTTCCTCCAAAAACCTTGGTCGCAGGGTAAGGTTTGGTCTTTTGACTATTATGGCCAAAATTAACTAATTCTGCTCTTGAAATACAGTATGCACAACAAATAATTTAGCTGCAAATACATTTTTTTTCCTGAGTGCAAAACCAGCATCTAATTTTACCCAAATCATGTTTTATATTAAAGCAAAGAAGCAGAATATCTGCTCTTTATCACTAGAAGGGGAAGAAAACCTTTCTCATAAAGTCCTGCACAGTCATTAAATTCAGGAAAGCAGTTCCTCTAGCAAATCTCCTTGTTCCTTCAGTTGTATTTCCTGTCACACTTATGCTATTTGTTTATGCATTAGGGTTTCCTGTTAAGCAAATGGCAAGGGGGTTAATGGAGAATTCTCAAATACTTCTTTTGTGTGGCTGAGGTCCCCCTGGGATCGATTTAATTGTTCCTACAATGAAAGCGGTACCGTCTTAAGGTTCTTTAGCTCAGATAAACATCTTTAATCACTTTCATGTTGAAATAAAAGGAGCTTGGGAATGTGAAACATTAGTACACTTCGGTTCCTGAAAAGAGAACTTGGGGACACATTGCAGATACATATATAAATCATCTTGCTAACATTAGAGGAAGGGTTTGCTATAAGGCTTTCAGGATGCTTTAATGTAAGTAGCTCCTATTATTGCAGCTAAAATATTTTGCACATGTGAGCTGCTCTTTGGATGCTGGGAGTGCAGCTGTACAACTTCAGCTTCACTCTGAAGCTGAAACTGGTCATTATCAAATGTGTTGTTGCGTATCAGTTTGAAGACAAATCCTGAAGTTTAACTTCACTGGAGGCTTGCCAAGATGTAGAGTTAAGCCAGGGTCTGTTCTCCTTTCCATGTGCTGATGGGACTCCCACTGACATTATTGTAGAAAGTAATAAATACTGTAACAAACCCATAACAAGGTAGTCTGGTACCAGGCTTAATTATTCATGTTTATGCCAAAGAATGCCTATGCCAGCAGGTGCTCCTGGCAATAAGTTACCTGGAATGAACTGTCACAAAAAGCAGCAAGGTACTTTTTTTATTTTTTTTTCTTTACGATTTTTCTTTATTATTTTTAATTTTTTTTTTATTATTATCGATAAGCATTTAATCCACCACTGGAGTTAATTAGTAGGCATGGCAAAAGAGACCTGTATGCTCCATGCCTTGTTTCTTCTACTTGCAAACAAATGATGCTATTAATACTGGAAACCAGCATCCCAGTTTGCCCAGGGGCTCCTCAGCACAGCTGGAAGAGGCTCTGCTGTGTGTACCTGCCTTCCCCAGGACTGAGCAGTGAACCCTGAAACATGGCAGCTCTTCCCTGCTCAGACATAAAGGGAAGCTTGCCCAAAACACTTCTCACTGTGTAACTTTGTGTTAAAGCAATAAAAGAGCGCATTTAATTTTGGATATTTGCAGGGGAAGGAAATGTGAGTTTTGCAGGATTGTGCCCAGGACCCCTGATGGCACAGTAGTATTCCCGAAGTGTGCTGAAGATGGGGAGTGGGATCCTGATCCTTTGCTATTCATTACTCCAATGCAAGTTTACTGACTTCAACAAAGGATAGGGTGAAAATATCTTTTCTACCATTCACTGAAACGAACCCTAACTCTTCAGCACAAGAACAGTGTACGTGGGTAGAATCAGGTCCTGCCCCTATTGTTTCAGTACCTTATAATTTTCTTTAAGCTGAAGAGCAACATTAATCCATTTTAGATGTTATTCTGATTCTGTAATAAAATAGGGCTGGTTAATTTCAACAGACTGGAAAAAACTCATGGCCTTTCTCACAACTTCAGAAGGTTTTGTGGTTTTGTTGTATTTGATTATTGCTACACATCCAGCATTCTCTGGGATTTTACTTCCCCTTTTCACTAAACTTTTACTACATTCTTTATGTAATGAAAGTGTCTGCAGGCAAATAAACACAAAGGCAGAACATAGAAGCAAGTAGGTCTTATGAAGTTCACATTCAAGGAGTTCAGTTCCAAAGCTTCTACTGTAGTTTTTTTTAATACTTGCTATATTTTCAAGCCACAAAAGAGAAACATTATAAGAAACTTATCATGTAGACCATAACCACTTGCTGTCTCAAAACCATTTTTAAGGTTTCCCTTTCCTTGGGAATTTCTGTTGAAATCATTTCAGTGATTGAATCCTGCTTGTTTCAGGACATGAGGGAAAGTGTTACCCGGAGGGGAAAATAACCAACTGTGTGATGTCTACAGCATGACAAAAGAAAATTAGTCACATAGGTATCATTACTTGTTTCTCTTACGGCCTCTAATTCTCTATTTACATGGAGTATATCCATCAAACACCCCCACCCCCCCATTATCTTCGGCATGCTAAGACAAACTTGAGGCTTTATAACAGACCCAAATAAATCAGCTCTCTGGTGCGTCCTCTTGCCTACTAGGTATTTGCAAATTTAATGTTCTTTCAGCTTTGAGTCAAAAACCAGAAACCTGCCCTTCTGGCTACTCTAACAATTATAGCTACTTTTCCTATGGCTGCTCCTGCTGATTTACTTAAAATTTTAGTTTTTTATATATATATATATTACTTATTACAGTCAGCTGATAATGCTACTGATTTTTCTGTTTTAGTGAGCAATATTCCAGGTCTCTCATTGAGATAAACTGCCCAGGTTTTGACCTCATAGTTTATCCACTTCAGAACCAGATTATTGTCTCGTAAAACTGTTGAGATGGTGCAGTTAATACTCGCTATTACTTTAGAGGCCAGAACCATAATCTTCATCATAAAGATTGAAGTCCTTTGTACATGCTTAAAGTTTTCAAACTATGGGTCATATCCTGCCATTGATTTTTACGCAAAACTTCCAGTGTTTTTTGCAGTAATTGGGTTTTTTCCTCTTGTGATTTCACACCACAGGATCAGAATGATGCAATCACATTCCTAATACAAATTTATGAACTTTGTAACATCGAATTGGTGCTATAAAACAAAATCATTTTCAGTCTAAAGGGCATGTATGTGTATATTTGACAGACCTGTGCATCATTCTGCAAGCAACCATTTTTCTTAATATCAGCCAGCGAAACAAAGTTATATGTGAGTGATGTTGCTATTATGGAACTGATGGTAAACCCAAGCACTGTGCTGTTCCCTCCCTGAAATTATTTGGTACAACAGTGGCGTTCTTTTTCAAACGCTAAAAATCAAAAGACACAGACTCAACTTCAAAGGGAAATTGAAATGTCCAGATGAAAGGCGAGATGAAAGTCCAGATGGAAAGACAAGTGTGCCTTGCTTTGGCTCATCAGATAAGTAGGGAACCAGGTGCATGTTTGAATTTTCCCCTGTCACAAAAATAAATTTTCTTCACTTTTTGGGAGGTGAATTGAGGGTCTGCGGATGTGCAGATCTGTCATCCCATCTATAAAAGGTTATTTCAGTGTTCATAACAAACAAAAGTTTATGAGAAATAAATCTTTTTTCTTTTTTCCCTTTTATACCAACTGTATATGCACTTTCATGTTTGTTTTCTGTTTCTGTTAAAGCAAGCAAAAATAAAGCATGTTTGTGGAAAGAGGTTTGGGACTTTGTAAAAGTAAGAAAAAACAAAAAAATCTGTATTTATAAGAATGGCCCCCAACGTATTTCCAGCTACAAGAAATCTGGTATTCTATAATCTATACTTAGAAAATGAGTTTCAAAAAAAAGTTATGTGATTCTACACATCTTTTGAGCTGTTGGCAATGCTTTTTACTTAGCTACTATAGCATCATCTGTCACTCTCACTTATGTGAAGAAGGGGACCAAAGTTTCCTGTCAGCCAAAAGAAAGAGACAAAATGGTCACTAAAGATACTCTTTTTTTTCTCTTAGCATGGTATAAACCAAATCCTGACAAAGTCCCCCTAGCTATAGGCACACCCAGGCACTGGTGTTTGTTTGAATAGGATTTACTTCCTCCAGATTTTGCCTTCTGAAACCTTCTTGGGTGTGCCCAAGAGGTTGGACAGCCCTGCCATTGGTCTCAAAGTTAGTCTTAAGGAGCTGGTCATTCCTGAGGGAATTCATCCTGTGTAGCTTGCATACCACTTTTAGAATGGGATAAATTATCTCCTGGAGATACCTGGCTTCACCCATTGATTGTAAAAGGAGCTGAGGTGTCCAGTTTAGATAAAACTCAAGTAGGTTAGATGCTACTTTAAAAATAAAGTCAGGTAAGATTAATTCCATACCAGTTCTGTGATCAATACCTCTTCTTCTTCCCAGATTTTGTCTAAAATAGAATTATCCCATGCCAAAGCAAAGACTTATTGACTTGAGAGGATTTTATAAATTCTAAGACTGTCACAGTGTTTACAGCAAAAAACTTGCAGTGTGTGTCTCTCAGAGTGATTTCTTCTGTGCTGATACTGTTTTTGTCAGTGCAGGGTATCAATAAAAGAGCTAGTCTCTCTTTTTTTCCTGGTGTTATTTCATGGCCAGTAATAGATTGCAATTTATACTTCATCTCTCATTTTGTGTCTCAAGTCACTGATCCTCAGACATTGAAAAACCTTTGCTGCTGAGTTGTCAGTGATTCAGAACGTGTAACGCCACATTTCACAACCTGACACTTTCTAAACAGATTGTAACCGATGGTTAACATCCTGATCAAGGAAAATTTCCCCCCTTGTTTCATTAAGGCCATCTTGAAGTTGAATGTATGCTCATAAAAGATCATTTCCAGTTCCTTCTGGTATTGCCTAAACCCCTGGCAGTAGTGTACAAGCAATTAAAAATTTATTCTCTTAATGTTCCTGGGTGTCTTGATTAATTTTGTTCTTGACATTTATTTTTATGCTAAATGAATATTCATTCCCCCCCGTTTTTCTTCTCCCCTTTTGTTCTTAATTTAGTGCCCACCTGCCCAGACAGCACCTGGGAGAGATTGTTTCTGCTGCTGAGGGGGAAACCATGCAAATCATACTTGTCTTTTCCTACAGAAGTGGGGCCCCAAAACCAAGCACTACTCCTGTGCCCCCTCCTTGTATGCAGTGGTTCAGTTTAGGGTCTTTAATTGATGACTTTTTTTGCTCAAAGAGTACAAAGGATCTCCAATAA
Source organism: Corvus hawaiiensis (assembly GCF_020740725.1). Lineage (NCBI taxonomy): Eukaryota > Metazoa > Chordata > Aves > Passeriformes > Corvidae > Corvus > Corvus hawaiiensis. The sequence goes on from NC_063213.1 coordinate 47,131,583, forward strand.
AATAAGCTTGGCACTAGACTCCTGAGGACTGTCCCAGGCTGGCACCAAGCTCCTGGTTTTTACTGTATGGCAGCTATTCCCATACATCAGATGGAGGGTGAATAACCAGAGCCATTTTCAAAAAAGGTGATGTGGCTGTTCAGGGTGAATCATAGAACTATTTAGGTTGGAAAAGACCAGTAAGATGATTGAGTTCAACTCTTAACCCAGCACTGCCAAGCCCACCAGTGACTAAGGGCCTCATCTAAATGTCTTTCAAATACCTCCTTGGATGGTGACTCTGCCACTTCCCTGGGAAGCCTGTTCCAAGGCTTGACAATATTGTGAGTTCACCACACACTTGGAGCAGACTGATTTCAACAAAACTGTTTCTGTAGCTACCAGCTGATGGGTTGGCCCTTTTCTTTGGCTTCTGCTTTAGTTTAGAGTGATGTAAATCAACAATGCTTCAGATGAAATCTCTTGCAGCTACTCAAGTGCACAAGTGTCATGAGGAAAATCAAGCTTTTGCTCCCAAAAATGATCTTGCCTTAATGTGTTGCTGCAGGACAGTTAGTTGGTGTAGCTTCTTCTGAGTTCACAAAACAGCTTATCCCAGCAGAGAGGTTGGCTGTGACTCTCCCTGTGTTTTTTAGAATGCGCCTCCTCTTCCTGCAGGAATGGATCCATCTGGAATGCACAGGATCAGGCCAGATTTTAGCCCCATTCACTGAAAAGCAGGTTCAAGACTTTTTAACTGTTGCAAGTGTGAACACCAAAAGGGAAAGAAAGAGAAAGTACAAGCACACCTGCGCTGGATGAACCCTCAGACCGAGCTGTGAGGGCTGAGGCTTTCTGCTGCAGCTGCCTCCAGCTGGGATGGGATGGACGGGCATGGGGGCCATTAGCTGGGTACCAGGAGATGCTTGCTCCCTCTCTCCATGCCTCTGCACCAGCAGAAGCTGCTCCCTTACACATCCCAAATGCTCTCTTGGCGATGGCAGTGACAGCAGATCTGCCAGCGCAACTCACCAGCCCTCTGGCAGAGGTGAAGGAGGCAGCAGGATGTGGGCTCATTTCCTCCCACAGATGAGCCACTGCTTACTCTGGCTCTGTCTACACCTGGCCTTGGTCTTGCAACTGTAAATACAGTTTTCTAAAGAGTGCTGGCCAAAGCTCTTCCTTCTAAATCCTCTTTTACTGCTTTGTGGTTATTTCACAGGCCATACACCCCTCTGCGGTCCTTTTGATGCACAACAGCAAGCTGGGATTCAAATTTCAACAGATCCTTCCTCAAAATAAATAAACATCAACAACCCTGTCTCAGGCCCCTGCACAGCACTCTTGGAGGCTGGATTTAATCCTCTGGTCCCAAGCAATCAGTTAAACAAATGGGTTTAATGGGCAGACCTTTATTGGAGGGTAGGGAACAGAGGGGTCAATAACACCAGTTTGGAAAGCCTGGACACACCGGGGTGAGCAGGCCTTGGAAAGCCTTAGCCAGGGCGAGGCTCCTCTGCTCTGGGAGGCTTGTGGAGGAAGCCAGTTCTGAACCCCCTTACCCACCACTTGCTGCCACTGACTGCTCCCATCAGCAGGAAGGATGATCTGTTTTGCAGAAGAGGGTGTCTGGGACTCTCCAAAATTGAGACAGGTAATGTTCTGCTGCTGGAAAGGGAGGTCCCACCCTCTGCTTCTGCTAAGTGCACTCGTTTTCCATCACAAAGTAGTGTTTTTCCCTCTTGCTGAGCTTGCTGATGGCTACTGTCCCAGCTCTGCCTGTTGTGAGTCATTCCCTCTTGCTGCATTTGTCATTAACCTCTCTCCTTAGCCGCGGGCCCAAAGAGTGCTCCTGTTTTAAGAGGCAATTTATTGGTTACTGCATACCTTAGCCTCTGCCTTTGCTTTCATCTTTTGAGTCTTCCAGCAAGCCCTGTGGCATTTGAGTAGTTTTAGAAGAAGCAGTGACATGCTAAATCCAAAGAAAGCTTTCCCTGCCTTGAAGAATAGAAAGGAAATCCTATCCCTCCAAGATCCCTCTCTGCCAAGCATATCTTCTTCTGGTGCCATTGGGTTTGGATGATCCTTCACACTGGCCTGACACTAAAGCAACATGTGCCATGCTGCATGTTGGGGGAACCTTTAGCTGCTCTGCACTGGCAGGGCTCAGGCTGACTCTGCTGGTCCCAGCAAGTATCTCAAACATGAAAAATACAGTCAAATAAATGGATAGGAACTTATTGGCAAGGTGATATCTTAGTGAAAAATTGGAGTGATGAACAGTTTGCTGCTTGAATACTTGAAAAACATTCATCATATAGGTGGGCCTCCTAAAAATCTAGAATTAAATAAAAATGACAAGGTCAAAAATGAAAATACTGTGTCATTACTTTGTAATCAGAAAGGATATTTATAAATAAAAATATTTTCCTAATCATGGCTCCAGCTGATGCAAAAAGAACCCAATCAAGAAATGTGATAGGAAGTTAAGGCTGGAAAAATAATTACCTCCAAGGATACATAAATGTAAAATTATATTTCAGCCTGCTGTCATTTAAATTTCTTTTTATTTCAGGAATGGATAAACAAGGACAACACCCTAAGCTATGATTCTGACTTCTTGGCCTCAAACAATCTTCAAAATAATTCCCTGCATTTTGGAATTTTGAAACATTTCTTTTAGTAATAGGAGACAATGGACAACTCGGGTAATTAAGTGATACCAGTTTTTTCAGCTATATAGGAAAATATAGTGGTGATTACGAGAATGAGGTTTGAACACGTAAACTGTTATTTTATTTCTTTTACTAAAAAAAATTTAGGGTCCATTTCAGCCTTCAGGTGGCTAAAAAATCAAAGCATCTACTTCAGCCCTATGCAGCAGTCCAGGGAAACACATGGTCTTAAAGTTTACTTGGGATGGCTTGGTTTTGATCAAAGATGGGAGTGAATTTTGGAGTCAGTGAAGACAGAAACCTCTCGTTCCTTTGTCTTCCCTAATGATGTCAGTGCTGTGGGATAACAACAGAAATAAGGATGCTCCCTACTGAAAGGCAGCATATTTTTATCACTACTTGCATTTTTTTTAACTTCATTCTTTGTATTTCCGAATTATTCAGAACAGCTGAAGCTATGCTACGCTTGGGATTTAAGGCTAGAGGAAACAATAAAAGTCAAACATGATGCTTTCATATCCATGGGCTAAAAGAAGAGTGGTGTGGTAGCAGGGGATTTGCACTTACAGAGCTAAAAAACATGTGAATGAAGAGAAGGTGGTTAGATTGGAGTTGTAGAGACAAAGCCCAGCATCTACATGGGTTTCTCCGCCATCAAAGGAGACCTTGCACTCTGCCATGTTGTATGACCCATATGCATGTATATGTACATAAGCAAATTACTCACACATAAGTAAATTCATTCATATGTCATGTTTGGCTGGTGAGGGAAGCTGAGGGAAAGCTTTGCATTTATGAAAGTCCATATTTTTCTTCTGTGCAGTTACCAGCTGGAAGCTGATGATCTCTGTAATTTTTTCAACCAACTGCAAAACACCCATGAAATTTCCCCTCAGGCCTTTTGAGATAGAATTTCAAGAGACAGGTTTTTCTTTTTGAAAAGCCTTAATGTTCCTTTTTGATTGGTAAGAGGCAGAGAGAATGAAAGGGCCCAAAATTCTTGCTCCTGAAATGATCCATTTAGCTCAATACCCAGCCTCTCCATCCCTACAGTAAATTGTTGTTTAGAAAGGCATCTTTCAGCTGCTGCAGATGTGCGCTCTGTCAATTATCAGCCTTAAATGGTTGGGTTTACACATTTTTGTCTCCAGCAAATTCTACTATAAACTTCTTTACCTCTTCCTTAATGGCTTCCTAATGTATCTTAGTGAAAGATGGATATCCCCTACTCTCTTTTAAACACCTCATTCCTTAGATATTTTATCTTGACAGTTCTGCCTTCCACAGCTGGCAATCTCCCAAACACAGAAGCATGTTTTTGTCTCCTGTAGGCCTACCATGACTAAATGTTATCATGGCAATTTTATACTCGAGGTTATCGTCGTGCCGCACCGCAACTGCCACTTGTCATCTTCTTCCATGGAGCACAGGGATGGCAGTAGAACAGAGAGATTTGTAATGCTGCAGCACAAAACCCAAGATACTTGATACCAAGATGCTTGGATACTCAGGATCTAATTAGCACACATTAAACAGCTCACCCCAGGCTGGCTCACTCACATAAAGCAATGGCTGTCGGGTGCCAAGCCAGATGTTCCAGATGGGCACGCTGTGCAAGTGTGCACCACATCAGGTACTTTTCAGTGCTCACAGAGGGACTGGTAACCTCCACATTTACCTGCTTGCTGAGAGAAAATAGTTGCCATTCTTGATTCACACAAAGCAGTAATTAAAGAAATGCTTCATAAAAGATATGTACCACACTTAGCATCCAGAGGAGTAACACATCTCTCTGCCTATTCCGTGTGGCTGAATTTGCTTTAATTCTTTAAAAATTAGGAGAGTAGTATGAAAATCTGCCTTTGGTTCCAGTTTACCAGAGTTCTATACTGAATAATTTCTGTACATGCTTTAAAATGTGAACCTAAAGAAATGCTCTCTAGCATGCACTGTGTTGTGATGCCCAGTGTGACCTTATGGATGACATGCTAAGCCTAAACATTTTAACTCAAGATTCACTACATATTTGAAGAACTACTTGTTTTTGGATGTTTCTTGTTTGGTTGGGGTTTTTTTAATTTTCTAAGTGATTATGACAAAATCAATATTTTTTTAGTATTTTGAGAGTGAAACATGGTCCTTGCTGAAGATTGGACTTTGCCATTTCTCCCCCATAGCAGTGTGTCTTGGGTAGCACCTCAAAATGACTCCTTATCTCTATTTTTAAGTAAACCAAACAGAAACAAAAACGTGTTTATAGGAGTGTTATAAATGTACATTGCAAAATCCTATTCTAGATGAAAAAAAATATGAAAAAGCGGAACTGTGGAGCTACAAAAACATAATTCACACCCGTAATGGGTTTGCTGGCCCTGCTGGCCCATAATAAAAGGTATGAGTCTAAGAGGGAGAGAACATTGAAATCAGTGCTGCTCAGGGAGATGTGCCTCAGCTCTGGAATGCTGACAGTTCAGAATGACTTCATTTTTCCTCATCAGTGCCAAGCTTTAAAGTTTCCAATTTTGGCTTTTATCAAGAAATCAAATCGTCATCCATTTTTTTTAAAAGGCCAGCATTTCTGAAAAAGACCTCATCATTTTGTGTGCTCCACTGGACAAAATACTAGAAATGTCTCGAGTTTAACTTCCCATGCCTCTGTTATTGAGAGCAGAGGTTGATGCAGCCAGCCCACACCTATATGCCTATACTGGTAGCCTATACTATAACGGTACCTTCATAAGGAAATTGACTCTCTGTAAGAACCCTCATCCTCTGACCACGCTGTCTGACAAAGGTGACCAGTTTCATAAGCATATACTAGCTGGATACATTATCAACCCTAATACAAATACACCCATCTCTTATCTGCTGACAATTTGCTATAAGCTTAAGGCAGTGCAAATGCTTGTCTTCTCCCAGAGGGAATATATATAATTGCACCATGGGCAAAATTAAAAAAGCCCATCTTTTATGTATTTGTGTATATGTGAGAAAAAAAATGCTATTTTCCCCCTGAAGGAATGGGAAATAATCCACCTCTCTAAAGGAAATAAGAAATGTATTTTTGAATCTATGCTGTGTTAAAGTAGCTGGAAGTCTCAGAAAGCTTATCTTCTTATAAAATCCTAAATCCTGAGCTTTCAGCATCCAAGGCACATGTGTTTTAGGCATTATTTAAGAACAGTCATTCTGCAGACTTTAAATCAGGTGCAAAGATAAAGGGGAAATTATTCCTGCTTTTGCAATATTTATCACTTTCTCTGAAAAGCGTGGCTGCAAATGACAGAGTCCAGTTTCACATGTCCTCATGCTGGGCATACCATTAAGGGCCAGGCTGCAGACCCCAATTTGCATGGCAGAGCAATGGGAAAGCATGCCAAGCAGTTTGGTTTTAAAAAGCCAGATTACAGGCTGCTTGTGGAAAAAAACACCTCCCTCACCTTGCCAGAGAAAGAAATTCAGCAGCCTGGGGATGGAGAATGGATCAATTGCCAGAAATTAGGCTGCCAACTCGCTTCCCCATGTTCTTTCTCATTATTGCTCAAATAACCATTTGTACTCACACCAGATGCTTGTTAATCAAGGCCAATTAGTCTGTTTTGCTCAGAAAATTTCCAACCGGCAAGACAAATAGTTCAAATAGCACAGAGGTCAACCAAAGCAGGAGCACCGGTGACAGTTTCATGTGTGTTTAGCCAAATAGAAAGCAGACATGGCAAGGGCACGCATGTACAGTTCCCACGTGTATTGCATTGTGTATTTACCCCAGGGTAACATGTGAGGCTGCTCTGGTTAGGCAGAAAGCTCAGACAGCAGTTCAGCTGCTTCAGGTGCTTGTGTGCATGTTGATTTAGACTAATATCCTATGCTGATTTCCTAATCTAAGTTGCCCAAAATGTCAAGGTAAATAAGGCTTCAGGGCAGAAATATTAAACAAGATCTTCAGGGGTACTTTCCCAGCTGGGTACACTGAGAGCCAGGTCAGCCCAGCCACTGCAGCCAGCCATCCATCTGCATCCTGCCTGGGGATTTCTCTCTCCCCTCCCTTTGCAATCCCATGGCAACCATCCAACAACCTGACAGCTTTAAATCTTCTCTGGCATATGTCAAAGCAGGTTGAGAAGCCAGCAGGCTTGCTGTACAGCTCAGACTTTCTAAAATTTGTTTTTTAAGTGACATATGGTAACAGAAAGTAATGTGATCAGGTGATATCACTTTGCAGATCCATCATGGCAAGAGGGGGCGAGGAAACGCAACAAGAATGCCCAACATCAGACAACAAGCAAATGTAGTCTGGGTTGTGCAAATACCTGCAACATGCTCCAAAATTTTCTATTTCCTAAACACCCTCTCTTTCTGGAGGTCTAGATATGAGAAAAAGAAGGGTGGGGATTTATTACAGCATTTCATGTTTCCTACCTGTTATAAAACTGTGGTACTGAAAGATTTCTGCTGGGGGAGCTTTGCAAATACAGACATAAACCACATCCAACATTATTCCTGTTTTCATTTGAAATTGCCAATAATAAGAATAATTTTCTCAGAATTTATCTGTGAGTTTCAATTTCATACACTCACAATATATTCATGCTTGAAAATTACTTTTGACTGATAAAAGGATGTTAATACCTTATTTTATAACCCTGTGCATTTTCTATTACATTAAATCAGTAGAGCCATACGTGACAATCTCAGTTAATTCCAGGATAACTCACAGGTATTTAGTCATTTCTTTTGGTTGATGTAAGCTCATTAATGCACCTTTGTTTTGGCCCACGGCTCCCTCTCTCACTTTGCAGAGACTGGAGTCAGTGTTTATGTCTGTGTACTCTCATGCCCTAATTTTCAACACAGAAAAAAATATCTTTCCTAAGCAGACCAGGACCACCCAAAGTAATTTCATTCAAGAACTGGGCTGTCTTCAAACATCAGTGGCCTCTAAAGATAAAAGGTCAGCATGTTGATTCACCACAGCCCAGTTCCCAAATCTCTCCCCTTCTAGAAATGAAAGGCATTTTTAAGAAGACCTCCTGTGCGTGAAGTTGTTTGCATTTTTGTCCAATGGGATTGTTTGGACAGGGTTGTCAGATGCTTTCTGAGCACAGAGACCACAAAACAAAGATGTGTTGCCCTGCTGCTGTCTGGGGCTGCCAAGGTTTTGCTCCAGCTCCTGCACACACAGGCGCCGGATGTCATGTGGGGCACTACCAGGGATGCAAAAGTGTCCAGGTGATTTGTCATCCCCACGTGACCCGAACGCCGGTGTTCCAAGGGCAGTTCCTGATGGCATTGCAGGGGACCAACACCCAGGGAGGCCCTGTGGCCAGCTGCAGCAGGATCAACATCAACAGAGTGGTGGGACGGGGAGGAAAGGCCGTGGGTTGTGTGTTGCCATCCCCACTCTGTCCTCATCGGGATGGTCTGATGTGAGAGGTGCTGCAGTGCTGCAGGGCACTGGCTGGGAGCAAGGCACTGCTCCTCCCTCCCTCCTCTGCGCCACCCAAACCCCAGCCCGAGAGGTGGGCAGTGGCAAAACCGAGCAGATGGAGAGGCATAAAAATGTGTTGTGCCTATAATGCCGATTTATCTGTTTGTTCAAGGAAAAGGAATGAATATTCAGAAGTGTCTGGTAAAGGTGTTGGCCCTGCCAAAATGCACACACACCTTTGCACAAATCAGTATTTATGAATGGACTCGCCCCAGGGAAGCTGGTGGTGAAGCAATTCTGATGTCTCATTATGGGTGAAAACTGAAGAACTTGTAGATTAGTTCGTGAAATATATCTCGTAAAGCATAGATATTCATGTCTGTAACAACTCTGTTAGAGATAAGAGTCCATATGTTGCAAGACGTAAATAATCCTTTCCAAAATTCAACAACATGTTTCGATGTAAAACATGAACAGTTGAGTGCTCACTGAAGATGACTTTTAGAAGATTTATCCTAAGCTGCTTTTTTTTCCTCATCAGACTCTTTGAGTGCCATAGCATTAAATCTTAAATTACTATGTGCTTTGCAAAATTCTTGGGTTTTTACCCCATGTCCTTTTTGTTCTTTTATTTTTGAGATTCCAGCTGTAAAAACCTTACATCTAATCAAAAGTGTATCATCATAAGCTTTCCAGAAACTGGGCTGAGGCACAAATTAATTGCTCAGCATTGCAAGAAATGCACCCTATTTAACTTTTTGCTGAATTCCCTTCTTACAGGAGAGCTGTAATTTTGCACCCCACTTTTCTAAAAGCTGATAGTTTAAATGTTTGTAAAATTAGTAAGTTCAAAAAGATAACATGTACAAAGAGATGTATCAGTTTCCACATCCGTATGAGGACACATAAGACTTAAAATATCTACTGTATAATTTCCTGCGCGTTTCATTTATGAATTGCAGTTTTTCCATGAAAGAAATTTAAAGCTTATTCACAGAATTAGAAATAATTGTAATCTTAGTGAGAGAGACAAAGAGAGAAGTGAATACATCCAAACTCCCTTAAAGGTTGGAAGACTGCAATTTAATCTTGTAATCTGATAAACCAAGACAAATGAGGCAATTGGCAAACAGGTATTTTAATCAAAATACCTCTAGAAAACCACACAAATAACAAACACATGCCAGATCTGAAAGACACATTAATTTCAAAGTGCTGATTTAAGAAAATCTGGCCAGTATGTGACTGACTGAATTACCTCCATATTTCTGTGCTTCATGTGCGTAGTATTTTCAAATTCAGATCAAGAACATTGCCTTTAAAAATGGCAAAGTTAATATCCTAACATAGTCACAGCAGAAAGACAGTCTCTGTTACATGCCAGAGTCATTAACCTAATAATTTTTTCATGGCTAAGTTAACCCCTGCAAGCTTTTGCTTTCAGCAGCTGCTGCATATTAAAACTTTCCTCGATTTGACTAAGACTTTGAGTAGTTTCAACCCGTAACAGGCAAATTTCCCTGTTGAGCTTGTAGTCAGCATTTTATGAAACAGTTCCTATTGTTATGAAAATGTTTCTCTGCCTTTTTGTTACGCGCTTTTCTTTCTAAAGCCGGCTGTTGCTGTCTTTGCATTTTTCCGTTCAAAGGTCAGGTCAAAGGTACTGAATGGTTGACCATGGCTATGTGGAGTGTAAGTGAACCCAAGAATGGCCTTTCTGATTGATCATCTATTGAAACAGTGAGAGTGTTATGCCTTTGGATTAAAACGTAACCCAGGGCACTGGAAAACTGGAGCTACTGGCTGTTTGTGAAATATGCATAGAGAACTGTCTATTGCTCACAGTGTTTGATGTGGATCTGAAATTCCATGTGAGCCTTCCAGGTCTTCTTCCCATAACCTCTGTGAATGTCTTTCCCTTTGCTTCACATCTCATTATAAAATGATGTCTGTAGTACACTACACTGGCAAGGATTTACTGTATCTGCACAAAGAAGGAGTTAAATGTGAAACACTCTTTTCAACACTACCTCCTAATTTAAGGCAATTAAGAATAAAACCTGGCAACCTCAAGTCTTCCTTTTAACTAGGGCTTTACTGAAGACATTGGCTTCATTCTGGTTTGAGAGCTTACTACATTTTTGTAGGCATGACATAATATTCCTTTTAGAAACTTGTCCTTGTCAAAAATAAATCTATTTTGCATTTCATGCATGTGACAGTAGCTGCTCTTAATTTTTGCTCTTGAGTTTTAATGTAGTACATTGCAGCAATTGTACAACAAAGAGAAAATATGATATAACCTGAGAACCTGAAGCAGAATAAAGAGCACTGTGAATGTTCACTCCCACCTTCTGCTGTGTCATTACTTCTGCAGTTAAGTAGTTGTAAAATAGCATCCGTGACACCAGTACCTGTGCTTGTGCATTACAATACCACTTAATGAGACCTTCTTTGATATAGCAACTGCTGTTTTGAACAATTTCTTTTAATTTTGAAGACAGAGCAGGGACAGCATCATTTTCAAATTATTTATTTCAAAAGTTAAAAGTGTCTCCAGCCAATTCCAAGCAGCTGGATCTGGGACTCAGTGAGCTAACAGGGCATTCCTCACAGAATCCACTGACATTTTGTTGTAACAGACAAGATGACAACCCGAACCCTACGTGCCGTCTACTGAATAGTAAAACAAAATGGGATGGATCTCTGGAAAGCAAGGGGGCAGTATCTCCTCTTGAAGCCCAGCCATGGAAAAATACTGTCTTTAGTACTTTCATCTCATTGCCTAGGTGCCAGCTTTACTGGCATGGGGCTTCCAAGTCATGGCTTGATAATCTCAGTTGCTGAGTCCCCTTACGCCACAGAAGCTTTTAGGACCTGCCATAGCAGGTCTCCAAACCCTCTGAAAAATTATTCTGGTAGCCCTGCTCATTTCATTGCAGACCAAGACAAAAGGCACGGCACCTCATTCTGGTTTATTGACATTTCAAGTTTTCACTTCTCACTGAACAGGAGGGTGTATACAACAGAAAACTTTGTAGGGTTGGGCTGCATGTGTTTGTGAACAGTGGGAACATCTCTGAATGATAACTAGCATGATAAAGGCTTTATAATGACTTCAAGATGACTCTTCTACCTAAGCAGGTCATGACCATACCTTGGAGTGGTATCTACAAGTTAGCACTTGCTTCCAATCAGATCCTGGCATCAGCTCCAACCAGCCAATTACTCCTTTTCCAAACAAGCTCTCTCATCAAAAAGCATGTGCCATTCATTGGTCCATGTGACAATTAGGAACCAGGAGGGCCTCAGTGACCCACAGTCCTGTAACTGAGTTCTTGGTACTCCAAGGACACAAGGGATGTCATTATGACATTAAACAACATTTTCCACTTCAAAAAGTCTTTGGATTAAGAACAAGTTGTGAATTTGTTGTTCATTACTTTTAGATCAGAACAGATCACTATGAGTTGACCAGATTTTATCTGCTTTGCTGCAGCTGGGAGTAAAGTAGAAACGTAGTTTTTAATTAGAAGACCATAATCTTAGAGAGAAAAGGACATTGCCAGCTGCAATCTATGCCTGCCAAGTAATCTGAGTTTGAAAAAGCCTGTGAGTATGAGTGGTACTGCCTGCAAGGGGTACAGCAAAGATTACATTATGCTATGCAGTTACTTATCTGACAGTCTTGTGGACAAACTGTGGCATAATTCTGTGCCTTAAAGTTCTTAGTTGCTTGTGAAAAAAAGGCAAAGAAAAGCCTTTCTCAGCTTCCTTGAGGCAGACTGATTTCTAGTCTTAGAGCCTCATTTTCCCTGGCTAAACATAAATTGCCCCATTACACTACACCTCCTCTGCCCTCTAGCAGTGGATTAAGCAACTTCAGCCAGGTTATTTCTGTGGCACAAGTTGTTTCTGTGTGTGTGTCACAGCACAACACAAACAATGTCCTTCTTACACAGGCCCTGGCTGTGCATGTGCAGTCACCAGGGCAGGCCATGGCCCCGTTATCTGGATGGTATCTGCGTACATCATTAGAGACAGCCCTGACTGAGACTGCGCTGCAGCCCGACCTGCACCGAGTGTGACAGTTCAAGCAGCCCAATGTGTTCCCCAGATGTGCTCCCCAGGACCAGACGCTGTGGAGAAGCCCTGCTCAGTCCGGGCTGAGCAGCCCTAGAGGGGACTAATGGCATGGTTTCTGTTAAGCATGTGCTCAAATGCTTTCCTGGGCTGGGGCCAGAACTATCCATGGACAGACTTAAACCCACATGGCTCCAAAGACATTTGCAAGAGTTCTGCAGAGGTAAATCAAACCCCTAGACTTGGATACAAAATGAGCTCCATTTTCCTCACACCATCCAGATGTATCCCATAGAAGAAATAGAAATTTACGGGATTTTCCACTGATGGCTTTTTGCCCAACTCAGCCCTTCTGTGGCTGTCAGAGCTGTGGTTAAAGCTGGACCCCAAAACTTTGGCAGGCTGTCATTCCCTCAGAATGTGCAATTTCATCAAAAAACCAAAATGTTTTGCAAAACTGATCTGATTTGGCCAAAATAAGGTTTTGGAGGAGAAATTGGAAATATTTGTTCTCTGGGCTTTCAATATTTTAAATAAATTTTTTTGATGTCTCAATCAAAATACAGATTTAAAAGATGATGGTTCTAAGTTATAAATATCGCTACCCAAAAAGCAGAATGTTGATTCCATGATAAATATAGCCACTTTGGGGTGAGAAGAAAATCTCTTTCAGCATGACAGATCCAGTCATCCAATTTACCTATAGGAAAGTAGGCAGAGTTTCATCTAGGTATAACTTCATCATTTTGTTACATATATTCAGAGAGTGTATATGCCTTAGGGAATATGTCCTTTACGCAGCCGACTCACTCACTCAGCATGGAGGGCTTGGTTGATTCCTGGTCCCCTCTTACCTCTGTCTGGAGAAAACTCTTTCAGACACAGACCCTGGAACTCCTGATAGGTCTAGTACAAACCAGCAATTCAACAGAGTCCAGATACTCAGTGCAGACCTGAAGGTAGGTCCCTGGTGTTTCTAAAAGGGGATAAGTACCCCAAGGGCTCCTGTCCTGGATTGAAGGAAGCTGCAAAGCACAGAAACCCTGCAATTTGCTGACTGGAGTCAGCTTAAAGAGTAACACCAAGCTAAGGAAATGGGAAGACTCAGTGTCCCGTCAGCCATGCCAACAAGCCACACAGAAACCAGGCAAACGGAGCCCATAGTGGACTGTACTCTCCCAATGACACCTGTTCAGGACACAGCTTGCTTTAACAAGCCAGTGCTTCATCACAAAACTCTCACCTAGCACTAACTACATCTCAAGAAAAGAAAAAAGAAATTAAGATTAGTAACCTACCTGAAAACATTGTTTTGTTTTGCTTTTCTCTTATTTCAAAGACAAGTCATGTATTTGGGGGCGAAGGAGGAGGCAATTGCAATTTGAGCAGAAGATAAAGGTCAACGTCTCGAAATCCTTTGCCAAATGGCCCTGCTGCCCTGAACACAGCTTTAATCACAGTAGGACAATGTTCTCTATTGTACCTTAGTGGGAGATCTCTGTTGGCTCGAACAAAATAGATTCTCCTCAAAGAATGAAATGAGATGACAGTGTTGATATTGTCTTTGAATGACCTCCAAAAGAAAATCAGGAAGTGCATACCAAACTTGATTTGAAATGTACTTATTGTACTGACTGTGGAAAAAAAATAATCAGATGAAATATCCTGATTATAAAATTCACCAATATAGAGTGAAATGGGAAATAGGAAATACATACAAACATCCCTATCCACAGATTTATACGGTCTTTTCAATTTTCATAAAGCATAGAAGACAATGAATAGCAGGGGATTTGAAGTGTGCAGAAATATTTCTGCAAATCTAGAAGCAGTGAAATGTTATAAAAGCCCAATTTAATAGGATAAGAATTGCTTTTCCTTTTCAAATTGGCATGTATAATTTTTTTTGCAGTATCTTAATCATCTTCCCATGATTATTTTTAACTATCATTTTGCTGTCAGACATTTGATTTTTTTTCTCTGTATTGAAATCTTTTCAGGCTATTACCTTTATCTTTATCCTATTATATCTGAATTTTTTTAAACAGGGGTCTTTAAAGGTTAGTGTTACTGCATACTTTCCTTTTTCAAAGTCTAGCTAGATCTGGGCACTGATCAAATGATTCAATAGTGTCTTCTCTTGACTTTTCATTTCCCCCCAAGGGAGAAAGAAGTTCTGGCTTTGGGAACAAAAGGACAGTTCATCAGAGCTGTGAACTCAAACACTATCCAGAAACTTCAGGAATAAAAACTACACTTTGTGGAAATACATCTGTAAAAGCATGAAGGGGTTTTTTTTGCCTGCTTCTTTTTCTATTGAACCCAAGGAATTCTTTCCTAAGAAGAGACTTTTTGGCTATCATTTTTATCACTGTATTTTTTTCCCCGTTCTTGGATCATTTATATTACCACATACCAGAAAGGCACAGCCTATTTTCAAACATAAGGCATTGCTTCCCTTGAGGACTCAACGACTCAGGTGTGTGACTACAGGGAAAAGGCCTGTTTCCCTTAACAGCTCCCAGCTGTAAGAATAATAAGAGTGATGATAAAGATAAGATGAGATAAACTAAATATAACAGGTCTGCCAGATGAAAACTACTGAAAATACAAATAAAAGTCAAAAAGTCATTTTTAATTAGCAGGGTGGTACAAAATGTGACTTATTTTATTTCCAGAATGCAATAGGAAATTACTGTCTTCTGGCTGCTGCTCCATAAAGCCCTGAAATCAAACCTGATCTCAAAGGGCTGCCTGACAAGATCCTTGGATTGTCACAGGTTTCATGAGTGGGATCTCTAAGAGGTACCTAGTTAGTGAAGCTGAAAAGTCAAATGTAGCGTGATTCCCACCTCATCAATCCAACGTGACCCATTGGATCACATACATGCTGATGTGCCAGTAAAAGCAGAAGCACCAAGATAGAAAACAAAACATTTCCTGTTATTACTTTATGAATTTGTACCTTTTGTGATCATTCACAAGCCAAATAAAGCACCATCACAAGGAATTTACATTCAAAGCAGAAACACTTCAGTAGCTGAAAGCTAAGTCTGAGATAGTATGGTGGGGAGGAGCAATTTAACCTGCTTCTCCAGACTAGAAAACTTTCCTGAAGAGCAGGATAATCAACAAGGTGCCTACATCCACAGCTGTTAGTCTGAGGCACACGGGAGCAGAGGCTGAGTCTGAGCAGAGCAGATCTGCAGACCTCACATGCAGAGGACAGGCGCAGTACATTCAAGTCCTTTCAATGGATGTTCCCTTCCTCACCCCTTTCAATATCTACTTCTGACAGGGAAGAGATGACTCAGTGACTCTGTTACTACCTAAAGCATGAGTAATACAGTGCTCAGTGTTACTCTGTATTTCCTTGCCTATCTGCACCAATGGCAATAATTCTTCTATCAGAATGGATTTTATGTTATCTCTGTCCTGTTAACTGGCAGTATATATTCCTGTGTTTTCTCTGTACTGTGGTGCCTAAATGGATTAGTACTTTGTGACACAAATTGGTCAAGCCCTGTTGGAGCCCTGAGCTTCTAATATCTCTCCTAAAGAATCCCATACACAGGTCATAGTGGAGTCACGGAACTCTGAACATGTAAGATGTTCTTCAACAGAAAAATCATGATTTAGATCACAAACCCTTGTCTTTCTCTCGAATTTAAATATGCATTTGCTCATTTTAAATAGTACTTGGATTGGTGATGAGCTGAATGTTTCCCAGGTCTGATCAGGAAGGTTCAGGGTTAAAAGCTACAGCAAGCAGAAATTGTGCAGACTGCCAATTACTTCCAGCTGAGATTCCCGTGTCAGAGAAAAGGCAGCCTGGTAGGCAAATAGGGTTGGTGTACGTGGAAGAGGGAGAAGGTTTTGGCTCTCAGTAGCTGGTGATTCGCCTAATATCTCTGTTTGGACTCAGGTTTGAGCTGAGTCTGCCAGAAAATGGGGAAGACAGTTTGAGCAAATTATTTATCCTGAAACCCATCTCAGAAACCTTGGGGAATATTTTTCTGAGCTTTGTAGCAATAGTATGAGTGCTCTTGGGAGGTTAGAGATTGTTTGAATAAGCTGTTCACATGTTAACGGAGAGCATTAGGCTGATTTGCCTGAAAGACCTTCTAGAGAGGGAAAATAAGAAAATTGCTTGTCAAAGAACTGATGAAGTTGGTCAGTTATGGGCTGGATTTCAGCTGTTAGACTATGTCATGACAGGGAAAACAGCTTCTGGGATGTCAAAGAAATACCCTGGTAGTTATACTATTTGTCACTATTTACTTGCTGTGTCCTTCAGTCTAGTCTCTTTTCCTTGTGCCTCTTGTAGACACAGAGTTAGGATTTCTCCAGGACTATCTGTAAGAGGTAGAAATGAGCTCACTGCAGGGCTCACTGCACAACGGGAGAGTGCTTCCCTGGCATGCAGGACAGTAGAGGAAGGATCACAGGTCCCAGGTGCTTGTGTGTTCACCATTTCTGTCCCTAGAGCTTTCCCTCTTTCAGCTGGCACAGATTAAGCAGAAGGTGAGCAGCAATGACCTTCAAAAGCAGAGCTCCCATCCATCCCCAGGAAGTGTCCTACACTGGCACTTGCAAATCCCTACAGTTCTCAGATACAATTCTTTGTTCTTCTGTAACATGACTGAAAATACTGTGGCACACATTTTCATATGTGCTTAATTTTAAATGTAGTTATTTCAGTCATCTTCTCAGAATAAGTTATCCATCACATTATCATCTCATGGAAAACTCACACTGACACAAGCCTCTCATAAGCATACCTGTAGCTCACTTAATGTTGGCCTGGCGTAGAAGCACTGTGAGACAGGCCCAAAGCTGCAACTGGTCTATGGAGAGGTGCTGCCACTGCTATTCAGAGCAAAATAGCAAGTGCTATTCATTTTCAAATCATTCTGGCTGACACAGGAAACTTCACAAGATAACATCCTGAACACAGAACTGAATTCAGTGTTGTCCTAAAGAATGCCCAGACTCATCAAAGGGACAAATGGAAATGAGCACAATTATCCTCTGACAATTTATATCTATCCAGAGTGACATTTGCCATCTCATGGCAGCAAGATTCTGAACTGCTCCTCAGTCACACAAACCAGTTTTTCTCATGTGTGAAAGACAGGTATGAGGATGGTAAAATGTTTCATGCATTTCAGTGCAGCAATAGTGAGTTGTAGTGGTAGATTCAGGGACACTCAAGTAAATGGCATGAGATCGCCAGTCCCATTACTTTCAAACCAGCTGACTTGTCAGAAAAAGCTGCTCCTTGGAGCTGGTTGGTATTTTAATGTCTTCCTTCCTTCTCCTTATCACTGTAAATGAATTGCAAAATCCCATGCTGTAGCAAAGTAGAAAATCTGAATTTTACAAGAAGTCCATTGTTTTAGTGCATTGTTTTTGTGCTTTGTTTCTGCAAGTCTCAGAGCACAGAAAAGAGCAAACAAAAAGAATGGATCTCCAGAGGTAACATGGAACTGAGCACAGAAATAGAAATTCTTTCAATTCAAACAGATTCAAGACTCTGGGACTGAAGCTGTACATCATGTAGCTTGCCAGAACAGCAAGGAGTGGTTTAATAACTTGAGATACTGGTAGGTAACCTGAAAGAAAAGGAAATCACAGAGGAAGCTTTGTTGCTGTTGGAATTTCTGAGAACCAGGGAGCCTTCACACTCACATGTATGTTACAGGCTTGCACAGTCCTACTGAAGTCAAATATTTGTGTGCTTGAAGTTAAAACAATTCTTTCCTGCCTTAGCAGATTGGGGCCAGTGAGCTCCACACCTTTCCAAACAATCTTGAAGCAGTTTTCTCCTCTAATTCAGTTCCCTTGGCATAAGAAAAAGCTCTCATAGGTTGTCATCTCTGCTTAGCAGAGGCTTTTTTCATGGATAATATGATGGTAAAGAAGAGATGAGTTGTCCTAGGAATACCTCAATGCATCAAAGCTAATATGATGAGACGAGACAGTCTGAATCTGAGGAGAGACACAACTGCCTCCACCCAGACTCTAGTGGCATAAGAAGATAGTGCCTGCGTGTTAAGGCACAATAGTCAATGAGTCATTTCTGGCAGAGAATTAAATTTATTATTTTTGATCTACAAGGGAAAGAGGCCCTACAGGTCCACAGAAAAGAAATAAGGCTTGTATCACTTAAGTTTGCAGGCAAGGCAAAAAGGCAAGTAATATTTTCCACAAATAGACTAAGATGAGGGAGTTAGTCTGCACATAGGCAATGGGTTTCCATACTTACTCAAAGTTGCTTCCTTATGTTATAGCAATGTTTAGGATTAATTGTTCCCAACACATAGGAAAGATGGAGAAAAATTATTCCAATAACACTGAAAAGAATTTTGAACAAAGAGCACAGAAAAGAAAGTCTAACCCATCCAAAGGCTGGCAGCTCATTACTGCCCATGTTTGCTTTCCAATGCACCATTAAATGGATGGCAAGTTACACCATGAAGTCTGGCCTGGGACTGGAGTCACTGCATGTAGGTCTAAGTGGGTTACTTGTCCATCCTCTCTGCATCCCTGCTGCCCATCACAGTCGGGTTTCCATAACAACACCAGCACAGCCACAGCACCTGCCTGTTTGCCTGATGCTGTCACCAGAAATGGCACCATAACCCCTATGTGAAAAGTAATAACTCTTCTCACCTCTAAAAGGGGTTTGCAGATCAGCATGTCAGAGCCTTGCTCTCTTTGGGATCAGACTGTCAAGGAGTATCCTCCAGCTGTCTGGTGGAAAGCCAGGGGGGTTCTAAAGGAGCAGTCCCTGGTATTACCAGAGCCTGGTGTAATAGGAACTCTATCCCAGCTCTCCAAAACACTGGTTTAGAAGCAGCCCCTCTGATCTCACCTGATGTAGCAATACTGCAGTACATAAAAGATGTGTTGTTCTTATAACTGTACACAGAAATTTGTTAATAGCTGGACTAGGCCCCATTCACTGAGGTTATCCTGTCACCAGCTTCATCTTCTCTGAAGCCACTCAATTTTAATGGCTTCAACTGAATAGGGTAAGAAAGGGAAATTATGGTTCTGTTCTGTGTTTGCCTGGAATGATGATTGTTGCATAAAGAAAAAGGGAAATCCCAACTCTCAGTCTAGCTTTTCTTGTGCTCTTTGTGTTTTTGGTCTGCATGTGTTATATATATATATATATATATATATATATATATATATATATATATATACACATAGTTTGTTACTTCTCAAGCAATCAGAACTGTGCCCAGATGTGTGGCAGAGAAAAAAGCTAAGGAATTCTACCCAGAAAGGCATACTAATTTTATGATGGCACAGAACATGCTGTGTGTGCCTGTTCACAGGGTTTTTATTACTTGTCCTACCTACCCAACTGCAAGTTTCCTTTCCCAAACCCTAGCCCTTAGAAAACCTCAGGCACATAGTTAAGAAGTCAGATGCTAAAAAACCCAGCCTAAATGTAAGTCCAGTGTCTTAGCTGTAGATGCTTATAACAACATAAGAAAATCTCTCTCAGACAGAAAAATTTACATTTTGTTCAGCTTCACTGCTTTTTGTGCATATGAATTCTCTTAATGAATTCACCGTTTTGAAAAATGAGATTTTTCTTTCTCTTTGGTTGGATGGACTTACCTCAAGAGGCAGCTAAGCAAAAAGCTTCAGATAACCCAACTGAGTTTTCTTTTTCTACTCTCTAATGACTTTGGCCTGAAGTGCTTACAGGGAAAATAAAAATCTGTCAGGTGATAGTCTTAAATCAGAGAGAGGAGAAAACCAAGAGGAAGGAGCCATTAAAAAGCACACAGGATCCACAGCAGCTTGTTCTGGTAAAGTGCAGCTGGCCATCCCCTCAGAACCCACTGAGCCTCTCCTGGGCTCTAGCCTCTGCATTAATCATGTACTCCTGGTAAAAAGCTTAAAATTGCATAGCATATTCTTTTTGTACCACCTAACAGTAAATAAAGTAAGGCAAGCTTATTGTAAACATATTCATGATCAGTTTTTCTTAAGTTTCTCATTTTTTAATACATTCAGTGTGATTCTGCTGCCCCTTCCCCCTGCTTGAAGCACAAGTGTGACATCAATGTCCCTGAAGCTGCAAGGCCCAGCGCAGTCAAGATGGGAACCAAGCCTGTGTTCTCCTGGGATAAAATTTCCATTCCAGTGATGTCAGGACTTCGAGAGACAGAATTTACCATGCAGTCAATTTAAACCCCCATTTCCTTCTCTGATGTAAACCCTGACTTATCCATATATAGAGCTGCTCATTCCATCACTGGATAATTTTCTTTCCAGGGTGTTGTTCATAAGAAGAGCCTTAAGGAGATGAAAGTAAAAAGAAAAGAGGAAGGAGTGCACTTAAGAGGTTTCCTTCAGCTTTTTATTGGCAGATAAAAGTACAATCCTTGCTGAAACCAGCAATGATTTATTTATTGGCAAAAAAGGTCAATTAAACTTTATAGTCAGTAGTATCCTGTTAAAAAATAATAAAACTAATATATATATTAAATAATAGGTTAACATTAAGGGTAACAATGTTACCATCTGCCCTGTCAATCAAAGTGCATGCTGAAATTCTTCACTGAACTGGAACCGCAGAAAGAAAAAGGGATACAGGATCATTATGGCAGCCCGGGCTATAAATTACAGGCAGCAGATATATTGCTGTGAAAGCTATATCATTCCTTAAAATGAATTCAACCTTCTTAACCTACCCCTTTTCTTCAAAATTTCATCTCTCTATGTGACCAGTTCTTGGACTGCTGGTGCAGGTGCCTGAAGATTTTGCAGCATGTTTAAAAAGATGAGAAATGACAAACATTTTGACGAATTATCTCTCAAGTCTGGCCATTGCTGTAGCACTTCATGCACGCTGATCAGACCTCCCAGCTGTAATGAATTCGCCCTTGAAGGAGGCTATGAGGGCAATAAAAGTGGTTTTGCAATGGGGTGAAATCCAGTGATGGCTGTTATAGCAGGCAATACCCAAACCTTGCCTCCTTGTAGCCTGAGCGGAAGGACCAGCAAGGAGGGAGAACCAGCACCTGGGAGGACTCATAAGATCAAGGTTAACCAGACCTTTTCATGTATGGAAATATTTTTCCCGGTTCCAAAAAAAAAAAGCAAAAATATATATGCAAGTGAAATTCTGTGTGCAATAGAGGTCCGATAAAATGTTACTTCTGGTCAATCAAAACTTTCCACTGTTATGAAATCAAAGTACTTTGGTCCAAGTTTTCCCTTTGAAAGCTTGTCGATGTGTTTCTGTGTGAAAATAATAACAATGAATTGCATGTGGGAAAAAATCATTCCCAAACTAAAACTGAAAAGATTCCATTCCAGACATGTTCGCATAGGCCACTTCAACCTTAAGGGAATGCTTTGTTTCGGGACAAGAAGTTCTGGAAAGAAAATACTGCCGGAACTGGCAATTTTTTTTCAGAACAGTGAATAAGAGAAAAAATGGCACTTTTCCTTTAGAAGAAATTTTGGTTACAAAAGAAATAGTTTGGCTGTGCTTCACGGAGCTCCAGCATCATAGTCTGAACCTGAGTGTCAGGACACAATGCTCAGGTGGCATTAGCTGCTGCTAAGGTGACACTGGGGGAAGATCCTGGTCATTGCTGTTAGTTAAACAGCATTTACTGTTGAACTCAGAAATCTCACATGGGATCAATATTATATTTGCACCTTGGTGGATATTGCTCAGAAGTGCAATCCAAGCTCAAGCCTGTATCCTTTTAAGCCTGCAGACATCCTGTCAGTTGGGTACAGACACCACAAGTGATACGTGGATTTTGTTTTAATTGGCTATCTTCAGGAAAAGAGAAGCAGATCTCCGTTTTGCAGGAGGCAGCTTTCTTTCCTTGTGGAGACCATCTTGAGGGTCAAACTCTGCCTGTGAAAAAGCAGATCATGATCTGAAAAAGAAGGGCTGTTTCCCTATATTTCCCTATATGCTTTTCACTATATTGATATTGATATTGATATTATTCCTTTTCTATTTACTGGCCTGCTCTGTCTAGGGCAAAGAGATGGAGCATTATACATGGCAGTGCCACACACAAATAGACCATCAGATCAAGATAAATTTCCTAATTTAAGAATTATTTTAATGGGGTGGGAAAGGGCAGCTCAGTTTTGTCACCTCCGCCAACATCCCCGGCATGCACGACTGCTCTCATTGTGGAGGAGAGCTGTGCTTATCAGCACAGACATTACTGCAGGCAGAGCAGCTGCAGGAGCTTAGTGACCCCCTCCCACGCTTACACCGCCGGGCCATTTTAATTGCAACCCACAGCTTAAAGTCTTCATTAAGTTCTCCCTGAGCCCTGCCTCCTCCTCTAAGATCAGCCGCTTGTCGCCCTGACCGGCGGAGCAGCGAGGAACATCTGCAGTTCAAACGTGATGCATATGCAACAGCGGTCTCCAGATTAAAGGTCAACAGACTCCTCCGACACCCAGGCCCGTCTCTCCCTTGCAGGGTGTCTGGTGTCCTTTGTTCCAAACTCTATACTTCCTGCCAGGCTTTTTGCCCACTTGCTCAGCCCGACTGCTGCAAGGCTGGCGCGGCACCTTCGCAAGCTGGCCGGAGCTGTCCTCGCACAGGGGCTGCCCGCAGGCGTGCGGGGGCTGCTGCCGGCAAATAATCAGGTCCTTCCCTTGCCCTCTTGTCGCAAAGCCCAGGGAGAGGATGACTGCAACAGCTGCAGTGCTGGCTCATTCATGACAAATGGTCCTGTCACTCTTCTTATTGATTAGCAATGTTATGACATTTCCCTTCAAAAACACAGATGTGGCACGGGCAGCGACAGGAGCACCGCTCTGGGAGGAACATAATGTTTGTGTTGTTCCCATTCTCCTCCCTGCATCTGTTCATATCCATGGCGATGGTTTCATGCACTGACTCTTTTATCAAGAAGAAGCAGTGCGGGAGAAGGTGAACCTTTTGCCTGGGTTAAAGGCAAATACGGCTTGTCACATCAGGGGACTTGAGGGTGCAGATGACAAGCATGGTTTTCCCCCCCACTGGACCAATGTGAAGGGAGACAGCTGGGGAATAAGTCAGGTTGGGGATTTAGTCTAGTTGGTGTTTGTAAGAGAGAGCGAAAGTGTGGTGAATCCATATGTGATTTCAAGATTCCTTTTGAGAGATCCTTGGGTCAATATTTCTGTCTCGGTATGTAGTGTAAAAAATTCATAATAATGCCTATGAAAGCTTTGAAGGTACATTTACATCCAGCAGGCTATCCCAGGAGTGCTGTATCCTTTGCAGACCACTATGCTTCCCCTCTGCACCCAGCACTTTGTCCAGTCAACCTCACGGGTACCCACCTCCACGCAGAGCCATATGTGTGTCCAGGCTCTGTGTCAGGGGAGGCTTACTCATGGATTTGTTGTGGCATGCAAAGCTTGGAAGCATCTCAGCACGCCCCTCTCAAAGGCCATGCCAGAGGCTGTCCATGAACTATCTGCTTTGTGGGCAGGGCAGGTTATCCAGGTGAATGGGTTTCACAGGGAAACCCTCCAGGGAAGCCATTCTTTTGTCCCCTCAAGCCCCCAAAAGGGATGTTTGCACATCAGCCAAGCTGCTCTCATGGATGTAACCCCCAACTGCACTCCACTTCCATGGAAATCCTTCTCTCTGCAATAGAGAACAGTGACCTAGTATCGTCAGGTTGCAGAGGCTTGGAAAGGGTAGTCAAGGAAGGATGACACCAGGACTGAACTCTGGCACAAGGAGAAAGGTCTCTGGCATCGACAGTCTAAGCTAGGGCATTAAAAAGGCATAGTTTGAAACATGTCTGGATCTTCTTGGGGCTGGACATCACAGATGGGGCACCTGAAAACGTCTGGACACCAAGCTGGAGATGTGCCATTCCACACAGGGCTAAGCTGTGCATGTCTGGGAAAAGCCTGCACTAGTGAGCTGAGGGTATCTCCATGTATCTCTATTCCATGCTCAAATTTTCACTGTAAAGGCATCTTCTGGTCATGCTGCTCTGACCAGACTTCTCTGGAGAGAAATCCCAGCTGGTATAGCAAAAAGCAACATTTTCCTCGGTAAGGAGATAGCTGACCTCCTTGTATCTGATATTTATATGCCAAAAGACAAGTTTAAGAGATTCTCTATTTTCACTGGCATGAAAGAGAGCAAGGTTTTTTCTCTGAGCATACAAAATATGCCCAGTTTTATCTTAAAATGGCTTAACGCTTTTCTTAATAGCCTGAAACATTTAATTCAGCTTTCAGCTTCACTTCCTTAACAGGGAAGCTAGTTAGTGGGAAAGTGCCTACCTTTCAGTCCTAAAGGCTGTTCCTTGGAGGCTGAATTAGGGGACCATGCATGGTCTGCTTTAAGAGTCTTGGAAATATCTGATAAACTGACTCTATACACAGCAGTTAATAGTTAATGAGCTTGTTGTTGCATTGAAGGTATCTCTGTATCTTTGGAGTCAGAAAAAACAAATTATGTCTAATAGAATTCCTTTCCTTGACCAAAATCTCTTGCAGTGCTAACACAGAAAAAATGAGCTGACCCACCAGCTTGATTTTCATGAACTTGAAGCAAAGCACATTAGCATGATTGTGTAGGCATCACTGTGCAGAGCATGCTGGTAATGAGAAGCATGTTTGTGAATGTCTCCTGTACAGCTTTCAGCACATTTTACAGCCAAAAAGACATATAGTCTAGAGGGGAAAGAAGAAAAATACAACAAAAACATGGGTTTGACCCCCAGGGAACATGATGTAGATTAATATGAGTTAAATGGAATGTGACCAATTTGCAAGGCATTTGGTTTGTATCTTGAGAAATTGAAGACAAGATCATTTTTCCCTGCAATCAGAGTAAGCCTCAGGCTATGAGCTCTTGTAGTCCCTACAATTGCCACAGGCTTCCTCTTTTAATATACTAGTGCATCCTAGAATATTTCTTACTACTTTCATAGTCCAGTGATGTGATAGATTTGCCAGTATGATACTTCTGCTGCCTTTCCTTGGGAAAAGCCTCCATTAGCTGTAATGTGTGCTTATAGCTTCTGTGAGTTTCATCAATTTTTGTGCAATATTTTGCCCACAGCTGTTCATTTATGCAAGAAAACAGTTGCAGTAATCTACATCCTATGTATGTGGGGGTTATACAGCAAGAAAAGCATTCTTCCACTGAAAGGTCATAGTTCACTGAAGAAGGTTGTTTCAGGCTGGTAAATTTTGGGTTTACTGTGGACCCACTTTTTTTTTTTTTTTTATATGAGAATTTTTTGTTTACATATAACTCCCCCCCCAAAAAATCTCAAAATGATGCAGTTCTCAGGGTTTTGTTATTGATAAAAATTCTTTTCTGTTTGAGATTTAGAGGTGGAAACTTTTCACTGCTTTACCAAACAGGCTGGAAGACAGTATTCTCAGTGGAGCATCTGTTTCAGAGAGAGTCTAGCTGAGGTCACAAGGAACTCAGTAGAAGTCTTCAAATACAGCCCAGGAACTCTATACCTGTGAAGCAAGCTGTGCTTCCTCTAAAATTCATATCCTTTATCACATCACACCACCTTCTCATGCCAGCAGAGAGCTGGAAGACCATCCCAAATGTTTCAAGTTCAGTTAAATTTTCTACCCAACACTTTGCAGCTATAATTCAGGAAAAGATTTGCCTTTGCTTTTCAAATGACCCAAAGAAAGTGCTCCAAAGGCACAAATCCAGCAACTAATTTCAGTGTGCCCTTCAGCCTTCTATGCTTAAGACAAAAAATATCTATGATATGTTTGTCAGTCTTCCACTTGAGTGTGTGGGCAACATCATTTAGGAACATTAGGTGGCTATAGATACAAGATGTTCCATAATTGTGAAACTAATTTGTTTGAATAATGGATAAGGAGGGACAAATAGAGGTTGCTTTTCACTTATTTATTTATTTAAGAATTAAGATACAAGGACTGAAAGATGGGCTATTGGACAATCATGGCTTCAAGTGCAAAGGTTTGGGGCAAAGCAAATCCAAGACCAATTTCCACCTCCAGATGCCAGCATCCAGCTATCCAGTTCTGCAACCACTAGCTCAGAGCAGAGAAGAAGTAGCAGCCATGAACCACCTCCTGCCCACCAGTGAGCAGTAACCACCTCCAGGACATTGTGCCTTGGTCCTGGCCCCAGGCCCTGACTGGATGCTGTGGCCTTTGCAGAGTTTTACATCACAAAATACAGAAATCTATCCTTGGTTTTGCAGGCAGCGGAGGGATGTGTTGCCAGTGATACTCTGAGCCATGCTTGTTGAAGAGAGGGATGTGGGATTGTGCTCTCAGCTGCTGATGCCCTATTAAATTCTGGCTGCACTATGGGAGAGGAGGTTTAAGCATTCTGACCGTTCACTGCTATTGCTACCCTCTGTACTGTGCCAGTGGTTATGGAGTGTGAGCCCCCACAAGCATGGCAAGGCGGACTTAGTCTCCCTCTCTTTCCAGTGGTGTTACAGGTGCTTTGGAGAGTAGGGGGAAAGTAGATTTGTGATACATTCCTGTCTACAGATATAATGGGAAATGAGTCTTCAACATTTTTAACTTTCCCTATTCTTCACCAAGAATTTTATTGGTTTCAATACTGTTTCTAGGAAATGGATTTCCTCATGGGATTTCAGATAAGTTTAGAGTGAAAGGGGCTGCTGAAGCTCACCTAGCTCAGCCTCCTCTTCAAAGCAGGGTCAGACTGACAGAACAGGCTAGCTGGGGCATTGTCCAGGTGAGTTTTGAAAACTAGTCAGGTGGAAGAACCAGAATTTAAATAGACAAATCTCTAGATAGTGCCTTGTTGTTCTTTATTTCTTGAGTGCCTCAAACTCAAGAGGATTCATACAACAGTATGTGGTGCCACAAGCTGCTCTTCCGACCACTTCCTCACTTGTATTTGGTCTACCTGAAAGCATTCGAGTTGGAGGAATGTATCTGCACTAATTCACAAGGTCACAGCCCTTTATGTCATTGCTGGATTTGAGCATGGGCATTCAACCCTCTACTTCTAAGACTTACTGCCCGCTTTCTCCCCAACACATTTCAGGACACAGCCTTCAGTTCTTCAGGGTAGCAGCCCTGCCCTGTGCCTTGGGAGGATGGCAGTCTGCTCATCAAGGGCATGGTTTAGGCAGGAATTTTCTTTCCCCTCCTGTTCTTCACCCTGAGATAGTTGTGAAACTGATGGGCTATCTCTCCTCTAAGTTCAGCAACAAAGCTTCACAGCTTGTAAGAACAATTCAGCCACAATTAGTGTTGGTGTGAAGCCAGGGCCTCCCACAGATGAGTCTGCCCGGTCCAGTGCAGAAGCTACAATCTCTTTAATGATGGGAGGTTCAACTAAATTAAAGTTGACCCTCAGGCTTCTGGCAGCTAAATTCCAACAATAACCTTCCCTCCCACCCCTTCCTCTGGAAAAAATCCTACCAACAACAAACGACAAGTGAGATGGGGAGGAGACCTCACTGGTTTTAACCTTTACAGGACAGTGGATGTGTCCAAATCGGACAAAAAACATGATGTCTCCTGGTGAAGTGCCATAAATAGTGCTATCTCCCAGTGTGATCTTTGAGAGAATCTGTTTTGGGGAAAGAACAGAAGAAGAGTCCTAAAAAGAGCGCGTGAAAAATGATGAAAGTTGCTTTGAAGTGAGTCTGAGAGCTGCAGTGCTTTCAGCAGCTTCCCCCTGGAAGCCCTTGAAATTCTATCTGCAATAAAAGGTACCAAAAGAAAACAGCTGGCAGGAACTGTTAAAGTGGAAACAATACGCAATTCAGAAGAGATAAACAGGATGGGCACAGAGCAGAATGAAAAACAAGGTATGGATCTGTTATGTGATGGAAACAGCCCTTCTGTCCTGGGTGGAGACCGTGATCAGGGCAATATTGCTGGCTTTAGGAAGGTGGACAGCGGAAAAACAGACTTGGCCCTCAGTTTTCATGGGATCATGCATTTTGCTTTGCACTGAGGGATAGGAGCATCAGATCTGGTCCCCTGATGGTTTTCTGAACAATCCTAAGCTTGCATAAAACAGATGAGAGTGTAGGGGTGTTGTGATAAATGACACCACAAAGGTAGAAGCCAGTCTCGTATACTGATATTTCTCTAGTACCAAAAGCAGCAGCAGCTGAAATAGGAGCACCTTTCCCACTTCAGGACAGTGAGGCACTTCTCTTGCTAGAAGGGCAGTAATGCTTTGTTGGCAGCTGTAGAGATGGGTCCAGTCTTTGTGCAGCTCTGAAGAAATGCCAAGGCTGCGGCCAAACTCAAAGCTTGCAACAAAATACAAACCCTGCTTTTGCCCTCACTGACACCACAGCCTTTGGAGACAGAAACTGGTGAAGCACGAACATTGGGGTCAGAAAATCTTTTTATGCAATGCAAAGAGAGATATTGCTAACACAGTGTACATGGACCTCAACCTGTTCTGATTTAGAGAAGTAAATCTTAGATATTGCAGTGTTTCCCAAATCAGATCTGCAGATCTGTACTGAAGAGACTGAGAGCAGAATACGGATATGGGAGAATCATGAGGAAGCCATGTGCAACCTCATCTGTAAAAAAACCTCCCATACTCTGATCCACTATTGATTCTGCCCGTGACATCGCCCATTGAAGGTCTGCTTAGAGACCTCTGCTCCCAAAGGAAGGAATGTTAATCAAAACTTTTGTCCTGTCTTTGCAAACACACTTCAGATCAAATGAACTTCTAGGGGAAAACTGTAATTCAGAGATGTGGTGGGAGTGGAGCAGAGAGGAGCTGAGTCATATTTTCCATCTGCTTTGATTTTTGTTTTGTACAATTCTTATTCTGCTGTTCTGATGTAATTATTTGTAACCATTAGACTGTCCCAGTGTTAGGACAGAAACAAAACTGTATCCACACTGATTTTCCAGGCATGTGTTTTTTCAAGTAATATAAAATACAAAAGAAACAGCCTCCAGTTAATTTTAGGAAGATGTGAAAATGTTGGGATCAGGTCATTGTGCAGATGACCAAAGAGATTGCGTCATGGTGTACTTACATTTTCCTCAAGAAGTCAACTTGGGCAGGGCCATCCTGAAGACAGCAGAGAACAGCCAGGATTTACATTTTCTAGATATGTGTTAAATCTTCATTTGGGAAGGATTTGGAACCTTGCAGAAGACTATAGGATAACCCATAAGCAGGGAGAGAACTATATCTGTGATAGTAAGTACTGCTTTATCCTGTGGACAACTTACCCACTTTCAGAAAGGTCACAGATACTCAAAAGGTTTTGTGGGCTTAGACATTACTGAGGACCTAGGTCTAAAATGCCTATTCAGAAAATATCTCACACAATTCCTGCAGCTCCAAGTGCTTTGATACTCTGAGGTTGCAAAACTCTTTCCCACTTGCATCACTTCTATTCTGATTTGCAAATGATTTAGCTCCCCATAAAAACAGTGGGCATCCCTGTGCTTTCTCTAATAGATGTTGGACTGGGTGTTAAAGAAGAGAAATTCAGTCTATCTGCCCCATATGCACAGATAATGTTGAACTTATTAGAAACAGAGCTTGGAATGGAAGAAAATGAAATGCTAAATATGTTCAGGAGTTGGGAGACTGAAGATGCCACCAGCAATGAAAAGGTGATTCCAGTATATACAGGAGTACTGTACTGGAGTACTGGACTGCATGCTATCGAATTCCATTTTCTCTTGCAACTAAATGTAATAAAATCTAACCTAATTTAATAAAATCTAAACTTAAACAAAAGGCCTTTGAGCAAGTGAATGAAATTTAATTGTGAATTACAATCTGACCATGCAGTTGTAGATCCAGTAAAGTTATAGAGATTATTCCCTGTTACATTCTGTAGGTTTTATAAGCAGATGTCTTAAGATAATCTGCCTTAGAGCATTGAGTTTTATTCCTTTTAAATTCTTCACAATTCTTGTAAGTTTTTCACGGAACTATGGGCAATAATACATTTCTACCTGAATGCAGGAAGCCATCAATTGATTTGCACACTGAAAATTAAGATTTTTTTCTTTACCATGGACTTATAGCCTAGATAGAGTAACTCCATATACCTTTTTATTGTTTGTGTAAATATTTAATAATAAAAATTCTTAAGCTTTTTGAATAAGGTCATAGGACATTAGAATGCCCAAAAAGGTTAAATAGATCCAGTATGGATTTCCTTTCACACTTCCAAAGTGTTAGTTCAGATTTTCTTTGGTATGAGTGAAAATTGGATTCTCACTTTATAATTGTCATGTTCAAAATTAATTTAATACGTGTCTGTTCCTATGCTATAAGGATATGCAAATTATTTGTCTCTACATTAATGCATATGAATACTAAACTAGAAACCTGCAGTACAAAGAGGAAAACAAGGTGGTCCTTGACCCAATTGTCTCTACACAAGTCTGCCTTGCTCTTCCTCACCTGCCTATGAAGAAAATCCTCTTGTAAATCCTTTAACTCCCACTTCAACTTTGTTTAGCTGAGAAGTTCTATATTTCTGCTAAGATACTTTTTCAAGACACTGCAAGTCAAAGTGAATATAATTTACAGTGATAAATGATAATTTCAGTGTAGCAAACACCATTCTCTATCGTCTCTTTCACATCAGTGCAAGACCTGGTTTGTATGGAGCTGATCTCTACTCCACTGCTGGTTTGTGTCTGATGTCCTTGGGATCTGGTTGTACATTGGATTTTCCATACTTTCTGTATACAGAATCAATAACACGTGAAGAACCGAATGGTTAATTCCAATAGGTGATTTTCTTTTAATGTTTGCCATTTGTCTACCCTGATTTTTGACTTCCCAAATATTGTTACTGTGGCCAATTTAAAACTTGAGCCTATGAGGGCTTCTTTGGCACTCTGCAGAAATAAAATAAATGTGAGTTCCATGTGCTCAGCAAATTCTCAGCATCTTTTGAGATAAAACTTAATTTTCAATCTTCCTGACATTTTATTCAGGACTCGGCAACCTATTGAAGTTAGGTCTTATGAAGACCACAGGAACTTCATAACACTGTTTAGAATAACCCACATCCTTCTGACAGATTTTTGTTTTCCATCATCTGTCACCAGGAAGGTTACCCCCAGTGCCTGAGGATGGGAGTGACCAGATCCCCACCACCTATCCTGCAGCCACTGCCTGTACTGCTCCCACCCACCCTCCCTTGGGCTACTGCAGCACCAGGGCCTCAGGCAAAAACCAGCAAGACGGGTGTTGCTCGAATGGGGAATGATGGCATCACAGCCAAAAAGCTGTGGGAGAGTAAAAGGGGAGAACAAGGACTTGTAATCTTGTTATACCCCTGTCCTCACTTTCCTCCCCCGATCAAATTTAATTTGATAAAATAATGCAGGCAATAACTGCCAAAGCTCAAGCCACTCAGGGAATAACTGAGCGAATGCAAAATGATGGATTCAAAGCAGCACACAACATTTCTTAATGCAACATGCTTCCCTTTAAATCACCATTTGAGTCTTAGCTCCTGGAGCAACTTCAGTATATGCTGTCTGTCTCCTCAGAAGTGCCCTCTTGCAGGGAACAGACTCTGTGTGCTGTGTCTTTGTCTAACTGCATTTTAGCACAGCACAGTGAAGAGAAAATAGAGAAAATGAACTAGTTAATTCCATGGTCAAAACCTGTCTGTGTTTGGAAAGTGGAGGAGAGGGAAATCCTTTCTGCTTTGCTGAACTGTCCTGCGTAGGATGTCAAACACTGCCATGCTGGCAACGCTAAGCGAGCATTGAAGGACAGCTCTCAGATGCTCACATTTGTGCACATTCACTGGTAATGGTTAATGGGACTGTAGTTATTGCATGGATATACTTGATCGGTTTCCCTACACGGGCTGTTTGTTGATATACATCAATTGTATGGATGAAGGAAACTATTACAGGACACAGGTACTTTATGCTGACTAGTTAAAAGTGTTTCTTATAAGCTGAAATGTTGCATGAATGCCCTTGGCCAATGCTTGACTAGACTTTTCTATATCTCTGTATTTAAATTACTTTCCACACAAAAAGACAAACACATTAAATTCATCATGCTGAGTATCCCACCTTACATCTCATGACATGATCCTGTGTCTTACCTCTCAATTATGCCATCAGCTTCTGTTTTCTTTGTCTGACCTTGCAAGACATGCCCTACCCTCTGTGAGAGGCTGAAAGAGCTGGGAGAGCTGACTGCCCCACTAAACTATACTCCAGGAGGGGATTTAAGGAAAGGCACAATCTCTTTAAGGAGGTTGTTGGTGTTGGGGGGAGGCAACATCAAAAGAAGCCTTCGGTAGGTGAAAATTTGCCTTACCCAAGCAAAGTGCTTGGGCTCTGTATGAGAATAAAACTGTTTTCTGAGACAAGGTTTTGCAGTGAGTACTGTTTAACAAACATGTTGTAGAAAAACATAGGATGATGATATCTTCTATGGAGGTGCTAAAAAAATAACCTTTTCTTCAACTCAGAAACAAGGACATGCAGGCAGATGAGCCTGGACCCCGGTTTCAAAAAGCATCTACCACCCTTTATGAATCAGTGGGAGCATTCTTGAAAAAACAAAGGTGGAATAAAAACTAGCTTTATTTTTCACAATCTCCTATACACCAACTGTGCTAAATCAGAGCCGGCAAATGACAGTTGCATCAGGAATATCCTCACAAAGATGAAGGAATGGGAAGGTATCCAGCACAGCATTAATGCGACCCTGAGTCTCACAGCAATGCTCTGCAGCAGAGCCTTGAAGTCGTCCGAGGAGAAGAGGAAGGGGGAGTGCAGTCCAGAGGGGGAAAGATGGATGATCTTGTAGCTGACCCATTCTTTGTTCATCTCTCTGGCACCACATCCTTTGCCACACAAGTCATAAAATTTCTTACCAGTAGCTATTTTGACAGTGGCATAATAAAGCTCAGAAGGGAATGAAGAAACACATCCATAAGTGTTAAAATAATGTAGCATACTGTGTTTGCACTAACATTATTATACAGTGGATGATCAGTAGTTACACCAACACAAAAGAAAACTACAACTGAAGGGTTCAGTTGTCAGGTTTCAGAGGATCAGACATATTTTGCTTTTGCAAAGTACCTTCACATACCTTGAGAAAGAGTCCTTGTTGTTAACCTAAGAAGGAATGATTTCCTTGGAAATGAATGTGATTGCTATGAAAATTTCTGGCAGGAATACACGCAAGAAAAAATAGAGTCTAGTATCAAAGTGGTCTGGAAAGACATGATTGAAATCATGGGTTTAATTTATTTTGAACAATTTCTCATCTGGTAACATTTTTCCACACTATTTTAATGGCTCTGATACTCTTACTGCATTCTAAAATTAACCTTCACCTTACATGAACTGAAGAAATTTCATAACTGCATCCGTATGCAACACTGTATGGGGTTGTTAGCTGCTGGTACTAATGGTATTAATTTCAAATACATTTCAATTTTCTTTGAAAAGCAACATAATGGAAACTGAAATTTAATCAAATGCAATAATAATAAAGATGAAAAAGTATGTATATGTAAATGCAGTAGTCAGAAACTTCCCTGATATTGGTAGCAGTTGTGTCAGACACTTTAGGATCACACTACACCCAGCAATAGGCTATGTGCTGCTACATGATGTTGGTAGGAAACAGGAGAGGGATTAAAAGCGGCATGAAATGAAGTGACCTGACCAAGGCATGCTCTTAGGCACCAGAGAGACAAGCAGAAGATAAAACCACAGGACTCGGGAGTCCCCAGTGGGTAATTAACCATGAATGATGCTGCTTCTGTCTGTGTTCCATGCAGTCCTTCTTGTACAGGGACACAGTACACCCACACAGAGGTGGGAGGGTTTGAGCCCAGGCACCACTACAGCCACCCCACTGCAGCTCCATGTGTGAGACCCATTTTGTGCTCTCCAAGGGGAGTCAGGGTGAAGCCTTGCTGGAGCCAGGGGGGAGTCATGGGGTATACAGCTGTGGGTGTTTGCTCCAGCTCCAGGTGAGCACCAGGTACATTTGGTCAACAAAGTAACACCCAAGAAATTGCACTTGCTGCAATGTAGAGAGAGATGGGCAAACAGAGTGCTTGTTATGTCAAGCGGAAGATTGCAAGACCTGGTTTTTCCTGGCCCTCAGTGATGGCAAAATATTTACAAATTGGCCACGGTGCCTTTGAAATGAAGAGTGCCTTTCTGGAATGAAGGGACCAGGGAAGCCCTGGGAACTTGAGCAGAGAGGAGCTATGGAGCCCGGACACAATGGAGTTCATGGTGGAAAGAAACAACCTGGTGGCTTTGACTGCTTCATCAGGCTGTGGAAAAATAAAGCCTACAAAATAAGCATAGAGCAGCCACTTTAAGGTATGGTATTTTTAAAGTTAATGTACAGTTCATCCTCTGTGTCCCAGATAGCTGCCACAAGACAATGATAGCTTCCTTGGATTCTTTTTTGCTGGTTTCTCTGGGGTTTTTGGGGTTTTTTGAGAGAGGGGGAGGTTGTTTTTTTTTAATGGGCACTAATATTTGTTCATTTTTATACACATGGCAGGAAGCCTGAGGGGCAGGCAGACGTCTTTCAGATCATCTCTCCTATAAACTCACTGGAAATTACTTGGTCCTCCTTTGCCCAATTATTTAATTCTCCAAATGTTGATACTAAAGGAAGACATGAAATTAGCTCCAGGGCAGGCTTAACCTTTTCAGTCCAAGAGCTCCAAAATGGATTTTTCAAGCCAAATACCCAAGTTTTATTACAAGAGATGTACACCAGTTTGGGCTTGCCTGTGTGGCTGCTCGGTCCCCGGCTGCCTGGCGGTGGTTTCCCAGGGGAGAGCCAAATCGCGCTAATTGCATGGCATTTATGGGTATGTGTGCGTGTAATGCAGACCCCTGTCTCCTCCTCAGACCATCACTCACGTCACACACACCACAGGCCCATACAACAGCTGTGAGGTGACCTGGAGATGGAAAACTCACATCCCATATCCAATCCCCAGAGCCAGATGGGCCTGTTCCCTAAATGACTATATATATTCTAATAACAGCTATAGACAACGTCGGCAGGTCCCACAGGCTTTCCTGGTGACCCCAGGGAGCAACCACAGGGATGCAATACCTCAGCTGGTCCTCTGGAAGACCCCATGATACAATGTTTGCCTCCACCCTATCCAACTGCAGAGGATGTGCCTCTAAGGACATGGCAGAAGAACAGTGGCTGGATGGATGGCTCCCCCTCCACTGCTCCTGATGAGCAGGAGAGGACCTTTCTGATAGGGCACTGAGGAAAGGAGAATGACCCCATTTTCCCAGGCACCCGAGGAAAGTGGCTGCCAGCCCCAGTGGGTAGCTGGTATGGCCCTTGGTGGCAGGACACCAGTGTTTCAGGTCTCCTGACACCCCAGGACAGCTGTAGGCTTCCAGGTATTTGCTCACTCACACCCAGCTCCTCATCACCCAGCTCTAATAAAAGTCGCTGTTGCTCCTCGATTTGCTTCGTAAGTGTTCAAAACACAGCACCTAGTAAAAACCTGCACCCAGCTAAGCAGGACATTTGAAGCTTGACCCATGTTTCTTAAAGATTTAATCTCTTTTTGGTTCACTAGCAATGCCTGCATTAACTCAACATGATGGTGTATCTGCTGTATGTTTCCAAACACAAACCGGTATCTGAGCTTTTTAAGACTAAAACTGAGGGAATTCACGGTGAGAGTAACCAGCCTGCTGTTTTCTTACTGCTGTTTCCTAGAATTAATCAGAAATAAAATTATTTTGAGGAAAGATTTAGCTTCAAAATCATCCTGATATGGTGCATTTTAAAGCATAATACATTATATACTTCCAGGGGCCTTAACAATTTTGTTTTAAAAAAAAAGAACCAAAGTATATCATCTTCCTTGCACCAAAATTTTTAAAAGTGCTGCTGGGGAGTAGTATAATGGTGCAGTATAAATGTTGTCTTTACGAAATGTATAAGAAATTTCTTACCACTGTGTCCTGCATGTAATTCATTAAAAAGTTGCTGGCCAAAGAAGAGGTAAATAGTATTTTTTTCTGGAAGGAAGAGAAGGAACTCATTGAAAAGTCGAGAGTTTTGCCTGGGAAAGGTTTGCAGAAAGTTGTCCACGCTGACTTATACTTTGTAGTGAGGAAACACAAGATCTAGGATGTGATGGCAGAGCCATTCGGGGACTTTTTCTATGCTGGGGCTGATTCTTTCCTGCAGAGCTTGTGAAGCAAAACTTGAACAGCACTATTCTGTTACTGGCAATGAAGTAGCTCCACCATCTGGGATTTTTTAGAATTGCCTTTCTTCCTCTAGATCACTGGATTGTATATGGGTTTTTTTGTTTTGTTCCACTTTTTGTTTGTTTGTTTGTTTTTAACAGGTAAGGCCAAATATTGGAAATAAAAGTAATTATATGATGAAAGTGTAAATGTGAGTGAGAACATCCAGCTGGTCCTTGTGGTCCATCCAGCACGAACTCCTGTCTCTGAACTGATTTCAAAAAAAGGCTTTAAAAATCTTTGTTTTAAAAGTGTCCCATCATGTTTTGTTACAGATACTAAAATCTTTGGAAGTCACTGTCTCAAGAGATAACGGTGAAGTGGAAGAAATAATTTATTCTAAAAATATATTTCTGAGACATATATTATTGTTTACTTCCATTAAGACCCAGTGGATTTATTCTGGAAATACAATGCAGATCCAAGCAGAAAATTCAAAGACTTTGGTGATAGAATTAATAAAGTCAGTTATTAGCTTTATCGCTAACTCTTGTTTTTATTGTTAAGAACCTCAGCCTGAGCTCCTAACATCCTGGTTTCACATAAAAATCCAGTATATATGCATAAATTTCAAGCAGAAGGAAATTCAACCCAGCTGAAATCAGCCTGGCAGCAGAAGAGTATAATCAAACTCAAACCTTGCTCACAGTGTGGCTTTTCACAGTCTCTCCCACTTTAGTGTAGTTGGGGCTCATATTATGCCCCCAAAGTCTTTATTTCTTTCACATTTTCCAATTAGGGAAAACTGAGTGGAGACATGAAGATTTCAGAGCTGTTTGAGACTTCCAAAGGCTCCTGCTGAAGCTGTTTTCCCAGGCCTCGTTGCCAGTGCTGCACTGCCTAAGGCTATGACAGAGAACCAAGCAAGGCAGGTCCAAGGGGCAATGGCATCCCCTCTGCCATCTCCCCACAGTCCTGCTATCAGCCCTTGCACGGTTTAGGGTTAAGCAGCTTTTCTCAGTCCCTCCTGCCCTTTAGTCAACATGGGCACTTCTTCACAGGGGTCACAAGCAGCCACTGAGACAAGGATGAAATGTGTATGAGCAGCCTCAGACCTCTGGGGGGCTATACAGGGAGAGAGGGAGAGAGATGGTGGTGCCCTGAATGGATGGATTAAATTATTTTTTTCACAGCAGTTCTAGTTCTAAGTCCTGCTGGACATTGAAAATGTTTATTCCTCTATCACAAGTGGCTTTAAAAGAGCTTAGCTAATACTACAGAGAACTGGTGTTTGCTTTTCCTCTTTATAAACCTACTGGCAGTGGCTGAAATCCCATGCAGTGCCCAGATATGTTTTATGAGTGTTTTGCTGGGCTTAGCAGGAGATCTGGCATCAGAGCAGTGATGAAAGAGGGCAATAGTCTTTGCTGATATCATGTCACAAGCAAACTTGTTCAATCCTTTTCTTATATAGGAGATGTTGTAGAAGCATACAGGCCCTGACAGTTCTGTTATTTTGTTATTTCTGTTCCTCCCCCAGCTTTTCTCACATGTCTGCTTTCTTCTTTTGTTGTTGTGGTTTTGGCACTCTGCAGGATGAGAAGAAGCGATCCCAACAGAAAATAAAATAAAAGTCATCTCTTCATTTATAGAAATTGTACAAAAAGCAACAGTACTCTAAATATGACCCCTTTGGAGTTTTGAGGACTTGTAGACCTTTGTTTGCTGGTGAGGAAATGGATTTCTCACTGCAGACTGTAAGCAACTGTGTCACTGCCTGCAGTCACACAAATAGACTGTCGCAGAGCCCATGACCTCAGCACTGCCGCAATGATCATCTCACTGCTTTGATTAACTGAAGGACCAGTAAGCTGAATTCCTGAAATCAATGAAACTCGAGTCAATGGGAGAAAGAAGCAGTCCAATAGCAGACACACCATTCATTCCTCTCAGATAGCAATGCCCTCAGTTCTGCACCTGGTTTGGATGGAGGAGAGCAGATCCCTGCCTTCATTCAACAGCCACACTTGTTCCACCAAGTGAGCAGCTTCTTTCGGCAGAACAGAAACATGGAGTCTAGAAAGCACCCACTTTGTGTACCACTGTATTCTTCCCTAAGCATTTTTTCTAGTCATAAGTATTCTTATACTGGTCCCTATCCCTGGGTTATATTGAGTCAGCATCCTCAAAGATCCTGGGTTACACTTAGCCAGCATCCAGCCCAGGACCCTGTCCCAGAGCATAGGCTGCAGAGGCTCATAGAACCCAAGCCCCAAAGCCAAAAATCCCAGCCGACCCTTCCCTGTCCCCTGGCTATCAGCCAGCAGGGCACTGGGAACTTACCCGATCAGAGGCTGCAGCTACATCCCCTGTATTTAAAAGCCACAATCAGATCTATTCTGCAGATACCCATTTAGCTCTATTTTGAACCTGTCTTTAGTCCTGACCTCCCCAATAGCCCAGAGTTAAGAGTTTCATGGTTTAACTATTTGTTGTGTGAAAAAGTAGTTATTTTATTTTGTTTTAATCTTTATTGGTGCTTTAAAAACAGGACAGGAAAAAAACCCAACCAACCAGTTCTTACTGCTCTTATGGAAACAAGTTGAAGAAAAGGAAGCAGCCTGATTTGAGATGAGATCAAGCTTCCAGAAGGACTCTTTAAGCCTTCCCAATTTAGTTTATTTAAGCCCAGTGAAATGAGCTATGTAAAAATAAATTTAAAAGTCTCAGCCTTTAAAGAACCAAAATTACCAGAAGCTTCTGCTACTAGAAAATTCCTCTATTACATATTTGGCAGCAAAGTGCCTGCATAGACAGATGACATGCCATTAGAGTCCATATAAGTAACCACTAGGGAAAGCACCTGCTGCAACAGAGAAGATGTTGTTAGAAATGCAAAGATCTGATTGAAAAGCAATTTATATTCCAAGCAAATGCATAATAAGAGAAGACACACTACCCAGCGCAGAGCTTCCTGCAGAGGAAAATGACACACAATAGAAAGTAGTTAATCCTGCAGAAGTAATTAAACAAGATCAAGGGGAAAATATATTTTAGAATATGCAGTGCTTAGCCAAAACCTGGCAGATTCAGCTTAATGAAAAGGGAGTTTTTCCTCTTGGTCACTGAGTCTTGCAATCTAGAAAAATTCTTTAAATTAGGAAATAGAGAGAGGGATACTGAGTCTAAAACAGCAATGAGATCATGCTATTTCACTGGCTACACCTGCCTATTGTTGAGTAAAGTGAGCATGGACAAGGAAATTCTGATTTTATTTCAGAATGAATGTTATTGCCTTCCTGTCCTAGACATCCCTATTTCTGAGAAAAATTGAAACAGAGAGGAAAAGCTCTTGCATTCACTTTTTTATACCAGTAAAAAACACATGAAGTTGAAGTCCTGTGTTTTCTGCCCTATTTCT
The DNA here is from genome assembly GCF_020740725.1 of Corvus hawaiiensis. Lineage (NCBI taxonomy): Eukaryota > Metazoa > Chordata > Aves > Passeriformes > Corvidae > Corvus > Corvus hawaiiensis. The sequence continues at coordinate 47,171,385 of NC_063213.1, forward strand.
TTGCTCCCCTGGATGTTAACAGAAACAGTACTATTAAAATTGGCAGGAGGCTGAGCCAGACCCTGCAGTTATATACAGAGAAGTGGAACAGTGATGAAGAAAAGAGGATAAAATTGCCCTATTTGTGCTTCACAACCTACAGCCAACAGAGGGCAAAATACCAGCTGGAAAAGAACAGGGCAGAAACCTTATGAACTTTGACAAGTTGAGCATCTTCTTTCTCCTGGTAGGAGAGAAATAACTGACTGACAGCTATATTTAGTGATAGACCTTAGGGAAAATGAACAATTGAACTGATTCTGGTAAAGTTGTGGGAGTTCCTTGCAAGAAGTATTGACTGCCCATGGCTCATCCCTTTTCCTGCTCTGGAAGAGTTATGCATCTGTGTCATATGTCCAGGGCTTGTGGTCACATTAACCTGTGATGAAACTATGTTTAATCTAAGGGGCAACTCTTGGTTGTGGTGGACTCAGGAACAGACACAAAGATGCAAATACTGAAGCAGAGACAGTTTGCTGGTGAATTCTGCACCTATGATCTAAGGCTCGAAGAAATACCAAGGTGAAGCAAGGAAACTGAGAAATTTAATATACAAGTATGTTGACTTTTTGTTCCCACAAATCTGTCTTTCAGTTCTTAGTCTGTGTGTGTTTATGTCATTTAGAAGCGTAGTCTCACAGCCAGTGTTTACTTATCCTCCCCTGTCACTGAGTCCCTGAAGGGTGAAGCCACACAGCCTTGTCAGGGTGAAGCTCTGGGCCAGACTGCAGGAGCTGGCATGATGTCCCCTGTGGTCATGGGACCTACAGCTGCACTGTGCCCTGTGAAAGCACACTGGCACTGGTATATCTCCCTTAGGAACTGGGAAGTCACCGAGCCAGGGTGTTGGCTGAGTGCAGCAGAACCGAGGGTTTGTCTCATGCTCAGCCCCCTGGCACTGCTCTGCTCTTGTCTGCAGGGGATTCACCTGGGCTTGTGGCTGTTTCCGAGGTCTCATGTACAGCTCTTTACCATAATTTTGGTGGTCGCTGGTGAGATCCTGAATATTAGCTCAGAACTGAGTTTCCAATAAGTGACTGTAGGTTCTTTACCCCTGAATGCTTTTGCAAACAGAAGCAAGAAATATGTTTCCAAAACGATAACAGCAAGAATCTGACTGCAATCTGCAAGTCAGATAGGAACACAAAGAGCATTTCATCTCCTTTGTGATTAAGAGTGAGCCTGACACATGGAAAACAACCAGACCACACAGACAAAGGAACCCTGGAAATAACCTTTAAAGAAGCACATCTGAAAAAAATAACTCTTCCAATGTTTAAATTGGGCTAGTGAGTACAGATGCCAAATGCATTTCAGGAATAGCTTGGCAATGACTGAGTACAACATTTAATTAAGTGATTATATAATCAACCCTCTGTTTTATGAAGCAATAATTCAATTCCCAAGTGAGTAAGCCATGAGGCTGAAGGTCGGGCACTTTATCACAATGAAGGAATCTGATTACTGCTGAGGAAAACATAAGGACAAAGATGTTATTGTTAAAATACTGGTTTAATTAATATAAAATTAATAACTCTTTTTAATAAGTCTTCATAGCAATGCATAGCCTGACAGAAAGATAGCTTTCTCCATTTTCCATGTGGAAGTGGTAGTTATTTATGGCCACACAGAATGTGCGGGATGTTAATGATGTCACACAGTCAATTTATTGGGAATAAAATTACAAGAGTCATTTTATCAGGGAATTATATAGTTCTCCTGGACTATAAGTAGACAAGAGACCACACTTAGGCTGTAAAAGAGAGATCATACAAGTTGACTACATTGCTGGAAAGCTTTACACTGGATTATTAACAATAATTCCAATGAACCAGAGGTTCTAGCCCCATTGAGCTGTGGCTTCACATATACACAATATATGATCAGGGAGATCTGATCAACAGTTGGTGAAAACACATATATTAACAGTATAAATGAAGTTGTAGAAGATACATGGTATAGAAAGTAAGAAATGCCTTGTATAAACAGGATACCAGAAGAAGGCAGGGTGTGAATTGCATTCATTTATTCATGTTGGGGTTGGTTTATGGTTCCGGTTAGATTATTTTAGGAAAAATTTCAGCAAATCAGAGTAGGAATTAAAGCAAATCAGAGTAGGAATTAAGCATAAAGGGCATTTTTGAAAAACATTCAGAGTTGTGTGGACAGAGGAATGATTACTAGATATAAAGCATCAGAACCACGGGGGAAAAAAAGGAGAGAAGAGCAAAAGGAGAATGGATTTGGGAAATCAGCTTGGTATAGGGACAGGACAAGTTTAAAAGGAAAAGAGATGCAGTGATCAGGGTGATTAACATATGCAATTGCAGTCTTCAGAGCCGAGTGAATAATGACTTTAGGAGGGTGTGAAACCTCCTTTTCACTGCTGTTATTGCATTTGCAGAGGGTCAGGAAACCCATGCGCAGACTCAGCATTTCTGAGAGGCACCAGAAAAGATGTCCCACCTGCTACAAGATCTCTGGATATAAAGAAAGAAAACTAAAAACCAAAAGAGTCTGAGCACTGAATTTAGCCTATTGCAGTGAATTCTACTTTCATTGTGGCACTAGGATATTAGGGGCTGTATTACATGCTGGATTCCCAGGATGGACAGTTCAATGGACTGCATACTTTGTAATCATTGATTCGGTGCCTTGAAATAGAGATTATAGGGAAAGCTGCTGGGGAAAATAGCACTAATACAGACTGAGACTGGTTACTAAAATGAGGAGGAAAACTATTAGGCTGCAGTAATTTCATAAGAAAGTGTTCTTAAGTGAGGGAAAAAGAGTTTATGTTCCATGTAGAAGAATCCCTGCAGAACAGTTTCAGCTTATTAGTACTAAATTAACCACAGCAAATGAGTACCACTATTGTCAATGACCTGGCATTTTATAAGCACATTGGGACTCAGTTTTAAGCTATTTCACACACATAAAGAAGGCGAGACGGAAGATGAAAGCAAGGAAATCCACCCAGCAGTCTCAGCTTCAGAGATTGCTGCAGAAGGGTGTTCTCAAGGGTGTACACAAAAGTACAATGAGATGTGCTTTGCTCCTGGAGTTTGACCACTGGCACTGAAATATGAGGCTTAAGACAAGACAGGCCTTAATAGGGAAATCATTAGGGCTATGCATAAGCTGCTAAATGAGGAATTTAATGCTTCTGAAAGAGAGGAGTCACAGAAGGCATGTAGAAGTGGGAAAGTAATATGAGGAACTGGTGTGGGGGAATGACCTGGTGAATGGGACAGGCCCTTTAGAATCACACGAACCGAATCATTAAGTTTGGGACAGTGAGATCCAACTGTGTACCTAGCATCACTACCATGTTCACCACTAAACCATGTCTTCAAGAGCCATATCCACACTTTTTTTTAACTTTTGGGTATGTTGACTCAAACACTTCACTGGACAGCCTGTTTCAATGTTTCTTTCTGTGAAGAAAGATATCCTAATATCTAATCTAAACCTCCTCTGGTGCAACTTGAGGTCGTGTCCTCTCATCCTGTCACTTTATGCCACAGCACAAGCCAGGATTTCTATGTGTTGTGTCCCAGAGCAGCCCTACACAGAACTAGTCTCTGCTATGCATGCTGGGGCTACAGGACGAGCCCATGGGCTTGTCAGCTGGACCTTCCTGTAAGTCAGGGTATCCCAAATCCCATCACTCCAGATTTTGAAGCCATGCTGCAACAGAGTTACTGTCCTGCAAGTCACAGGCTGTGGTGAGTGCTCTACCAGCTTCTTCCATGCAAGTGGAGCAAAGCTGTTGGGTCACCAGGCAGGGTGATTGTACAGCCCTTGGTCAAAACAGCCCATATTATCTTGTGCCTCCATGTCTATCTGTAACGCCATATCTATGTACCCATCCTCAAGCAGAGAGGTGGCTGAACAGCACACTTCTTTATCAGCAGAATAGCTGTCACACAAACAGCCTAGAAAAAGATGGTAATTTATTTTCTACATGATGTGTTGTTGTAGCATTCTCCAGTGAGGCTTTCTGGGTTGTGCCAATAATCACAATCTCCTTCATCTGAGGCCCATTGCCAATGTTGATTAAACTCTGAGTTCAGTGAATCTAGGTCTGAAGTTTTGACATTCACAGGATTTCAGATGTCAAACTGGCAATCAAATAGCCAAAACAGAAATGGTAGGAGGCCACAGGCAACACAGTTGATGCTACAACTGATGCCATTTTCCAAGATATATTAACAAGGCAAATATTAACCTAACAAGGCAAATATTAACCTACCAAGACAAATATTAACCTACCATCCAGACTATGAATCAACAAGCAAAGCTGTAGATACACCAACATCAGATACCAAAGAGCATCAGATACTATTATGCTCTTCTTTGAGTTTATTACACCTCAGCATTTTCCTTCTCAAAAGTTTTATAAAAGCTCTGAATTTTAACTTAGATTTTAAAATGCACTGAGCTTCCCAGATATGATGTCTAACAGTGTTAACGATGGCTGGTTTCAGAATTCCCAGTAGAATTTGCATGCAATTAATGTTCTCCTCCTCTGAACAGAAACCTAGAGGTTTGCAAAACACACCATATGTTTGTCAGTTTGCCAATGAATCAAGATGTTTTTGCAGCCTTCTGAGTTTCAATAATTAATGGTAATGTCTAAAACCTAAATCACAGTCCAGGGGCACGGAACAGAATTTTGCAATTTCCAGTGTTGTTCATCATCAGAGTGAGACATTTCAGGTGAGAAACTGAACATTGTACTAACTCACATTTTTCCCTTCCCTACCTGATCTCCCACTTTATCACCATTGCTTCTTCTAAGATATCTGACTGGATTTCCTCAAAAGGCTTATTTACTATGAAAAATAATGCTATTACTGCAGCCCAGGCTTTGGTCTCAAACACCTGAATGTTCAGTGCTCCAGCATGATCTGCCTAGGTTGACTTGATCTTGGTGACTAACTGTCTAATGGTTTCCAGGTCTGAAAATATATTTTATTCTCATCAAGTAGCTTGTTATTAGCTTTAGCAGATTATTAGCAACTACTGAATACAATAAAGTTTGGCAAACAAAGCAAACCAGTTACACTTTAAAATTGTGTTCACAAGCAGGAGGGCTAATTTTTAGGAGCCATGTTTTTTCATTTTTAATTTAATTTAATTTTAAATGTAACTGCTCGAAAGAGCAATACAGAAGAGAATACTTAACGTTAACTTCTTTCTTTCACCCTTGGGTAAGTCTTCTGAGATATCCTCTGCTTCCACACTTGTGCATGAGCACTCCTGCCTTGGCTATGACTTTCTGAGTAAGATTCTTTCCTTTGAGGTGATGATTTTTTGTTTTTGCTAGGCTACTAAAAGTCTTTTCCTTTATTGATTCCCAGATGATCAGAACTATTCCAGTCTTTTTCCCCAGACAGACCTAAATTTGCTGTTCAAAATAGCTAATAAAGAATCAGGACATTCCTTAGCTATCTATAAAATGCTGGACTGCTTCCCCTCCTTTTTCCTCTCCAGAACAGAAGTAATTCAGGAAGTATTTTAATAATAATGTCACCAGCACTTCTACTTCAAAATTATAAACATCACTTGAATTGAGCTTAAACTTGGGTAAATTCTTAAACTTGGGTAGTATCATGCTTGTTTTAATATTATTCATAAAATGGCTAATTTGTACGATTGATGAATTCAATTTATATCTAGTGTGCCATACACTAGAGGATCAGCATATTTTTAATTAATCTGTTGATTTTTCTCAAGTGCACCACAATAATATTGGTGTTGTGTTGATAGGAGAGAACATGTGCTTTAGGACTTACTAGTTTTCCAACTCTGTCCCTGCACAGAGCATGGAGTACATTAAAAATATTCAGAGTAATTCCTACAAGAATCAACAAATTGCTCCTGCCTGATAGAGGCATGGGATGTATCAGCACCATTTGGAACACTTTCATCCTGTTAATTTCTGGGGTAAAACCACTCCCTAACACTGGGACATGCAACATGACATACAGAACAATGTAGACTGGAACTTCCAGATATTCTGGAAAACAGAAGGATTCAAACCCTACCATGAGAACTGTGGCACAACACTAAGAGATTGCAGGCATTTAATTATGTGATCCCTCTTCCCTTTTAAAGATGACACAGTCAGCAGCAGCAATAAACAGTTCTGTCTTAAGCCATCTCTGCATATTGCTGGGTTGCCTGTTAAATGATGGCTTGCTTGCAGTATGCCTTTTAATAACTTGATGTAGCAGCAATAACTGGAGTGCCCAGTACAAAAAAAAGAGTGTTAATGTTAGGTATGGCTTGCACCAATACAGTTTATTTCAGTTTGAAGCCAACAGCAGAAATCCTGGTACAGATAACATATAAATTCTATTAAGTCTCAAAGTGAGACAATATTATTGACATACAACCTTGGCTGTGGCAAACACAAGCGTTTCCTTCAAAGATTTGCTCTCTTTTGTCAAAGCTATATCCAGTCCACCTCCACGTGATCCTTTTAAGCCAATTTCAGTAAAAAAAGTTTAGTTTTTCTTTTTGACAGTTTGCTTCCCAGCTTCATGAAAATAATAATGAAAAATCCCTCCCTTCCCTTAAGAAAATGATGGATTTTGGGAAAAAACCCTAACACACCCAACAATTACTTCTGAACTGAAAAGTTTTTTCTTTCACAAAAATGGAATCCATGAGCAACATCTCTGTCCAGTACCCGAAATTATTTTATCTGGAAATGCTGGTGCAGTGAATCCTAAGTGCTGCAGGATAAGTATCTTGTAACCCCAGGCTTCCATTTCCCATTAGGAAGCGCTCAGTTGGTTGCCCCATTTCAACCTGGAAGATCAACTTCCTGCTCTTCTGCAATGCAGTGGGTCCAGCAGACAGGAGACCTTGCTGTCCATGGACTCTGGCTGGGTAGGTTGCCAGGCCTGCAGAAAAGGGTAGGGGCATGGAGAACTGGCATTAAAACCCACAGGGAAGAGCTGGACAGAAAAATCCTGACAAAATCCGTTTTCCATTGAAAATTGCTTGTTCAGGAAAAGGAATGGTGATTTTCACTCACCCTGCAGGGGCTCCAGTGGAGCACCGTCTGCTCTCCTGTCAGCTCACTCCCTCCTCTCCTCTCTCTGCTAAACTTAGCAGTCATCAAAATGCTGCAGGTTGAAAAAATTTCAGTTTCCTAGATGGGGTCCATGAGCTCAAAAACACTTCTGGCTGCAGGTCACCAACCAGGATTCATGGAGTGCAGATCTGGGTCCCACAGTAGGAAGCAGGGGAAGAGGTACCTTGCGGATATCAGAGCTTGAACTCCCCCAGTGGTGCTGCCTTCTGAAAGCCTTGAAGTGAGACGTTTTTGATAGTTTTATAATTGCTTCCCTTAAGAAAATCCCTGCTGAGGGAATTTAATATGTTGTTTGAGGGGGTTTTTTTTGGTCTGAATTTCCCAGAGAATGGACAGTCTAGCTTTAGTCTGGATTCAAACAGGAAAATATTTTTCAAAGCACTTTTTTTAAAAATTTATTTTAAACCTAGTTAAAGTTTATAATGTCAACCCTATAATAATTATCTTTCAATCACAGCTTAAATTTTCCATGGGGCAGGGAGAGAACAAACACAATTGAACTTGAAGATAAGAATTATGATGATTTCTCCTGTATGGAAAATCTTTGGTTTCTGCCATCGGGACTTTTAGGTCATCCTTTTCTCGCTCCTCTACACATGAGAACCACCCATAGGATAAGGAAGCAAGACAAAATCTACATCAGAATGTGTGCCTGTCACAACAACCCCTTGAAGCCCCGGGTATCCACAACCATAACCCTCCTTTAAATTTATACTTAGATCTGACCCAGGTCTTCAGCTAGTTAGAAAATAAGTAGAAATAAGTGAGAAAATTTGGAAGTGAATTGCAGAAATAACCTGAGCGTACTTTGGTGGCAGGTTCACAAGGTCCATCCATCCACATACTCTGAATTCTGCAAACAACATCCCTCAAAATTTTTCCTTTATATGCCTATTGGTGTTTGAGAGTTACCAGGGCTCAGTAGTACAGCTTAGCAATTTAAACAGAAAACAGTGCAGTCTTGAGGGAGAGCTGGCAGAATTAAGTGTACAACCCTTACTGACTCCCACTGCCTGATAAAGGCACAAAAATGGGCAACGGCAGGCAGATTTTCACACTGTCACGAGAGGAATAGAAAACTTGCTCTCTGCATCCTAAAGGCTCAAAGAAACGTCATGACCCTGAAAAATGCTCTTATACATGCTAAGAACACTAACATGTTTGGCAAGGACACACACAGGACTGGACCAAGATATTGGGAAGTACCTCTGCACCTGGTGCAGTAAGAGCAGGCGATTGTGTCACTGTTGTGTGGTGCTGCCAGTGGTCAGTAAAATGGTCATGCTGCTGCAGACACTCTCGCAGAGGGAAAGCCAAGCACTCTACCGGGAAGGCAGCTAAGAAACCTGTCACTGATTCATCCATGGGAGCAGCCTGATGCTCCTAGGGCAGTGAGAACAGCAGGTGAGGAGGAGGAGGAGGCCCCCCAGATCATCCTCCAACGGCAATATCTGCTGCCATGGCAACAGCAGCTATGTGGTAGAGGAGGAGACAGGCACCAGCTGTGGCGGGTGATTGTTTTTTCCCTTCTTTTCAGCAGAACTGCTCAGTACTGTGTTGCTGCATTTGAAGGACAAAAGGGCAGATGCCCCTCTGCCAGCAGTGCCACCTCAGTAGCTCTTCCCACAGACTGCAGGTACCTGTACACCACTCTGAGCACAGGGCACTCCCAGTTCCCGTTAGACCCTGAGCTTCCTTGCAGTATTTTCACTCACTTAACACAATTCCTCCTTGCTTTCTGTAGATGTGAGATTAAAGGAATCACTAAAGTGCCCCCACAGTTGTAATCTGCAGCCTACAGGCATGGTATGCTCTCAGCTGCACCGGCACAGAACCCTGTAGCTTCATCCCTACTCCAGATTTATTTTCTTATAACCAAATCATTCTGCCCTGGAGATTCTTAGATCAAACTCTGCTCCTGGTGTGACACCTCTGATCCTAGCGGTGATCACCTAAGGAGTTCAGTGTGCAAGTCTAAGCCAGGCTCCATACATTCTCAAAGACACCTGCAGAAGGTGAATTATCCACAGATAAGGAGACGACTCATATTGTGGAAATGCAAGCCCTTAGCATCACATAGGATAAATTGCCCTCTGAGGGCAACAGAGAGACGCTACTCAACCAAATTAAAGTGTAATATTCAAAGCCTAATGTCTGATGAAGTGACTCATCTGCAGAGTAATGTTGCCTACAGACCTACCGAGTCTCATTCATCTCACACAATTTACTCCCATTTCTTGCTGGGCTCAAGAATGGCTCACATACTCAGGGCTGTGCTACAATCTCTCGTCTGCTTGGGGACCCCATACCAGACACAGCTAAATATGGCCCAGCCTCCTTGTTGCAAGATGCCAGCTCCAAAATACGTGTTTCTCCCAGACAAAAATTATCTGAGCAATGCCATTAGCAATCGTACCTACAGGGCACATTCTGAGCTCCAGCTATGGCGTGATTGCCCAGAGAGTCCATTGAAACTCAAATAACCCATTTCAGTACATTTACCAATTATCATGCAAGGATGAGTAAGAAACAATTTGCTGTTTAAAATCAGCAAATGAAATCAAGACAACTTTCATCTTTATGAGTTTCATTCGATTTTCCTGTACTCCAGATGAACTCCCACCCCCAAACCAGAAGTCATAAGTGATTAATATATATATATTTTACTGAAAGCCACCAAGGGCACTAAATTAAATCTGCAGTGCTCTCCCTCACTCAACCACATACATAAATGGTCTGGAAGCCTGTGCAAGGCTTCCTATTGGAGTGAGATTGCCAGCCAGCCTAAAAGCTATTAGTGCTGGTTAGAGTCGCAGAATGATTTAGCAGAATTTTAAATGATTGCTGCAGCAGCATGCTCCACACTGGAGACTGGACACTGTTCTTGGAAATGCATTTGGAAAAAGCTTATGATTTTAAAGTTATCTGGCACATCTCTTGGTGTTTTGCATTCCTTTAAGGATCCTACTCAGGCACATGCACACCATCTTTTCATGATTTACCATCAAACTTCCCGCTTTAAGTACCAAAATCACATGTAATGTAAATGCTGCTCATTTCAACCCTTCCTGTTGTCTATCTATGCCCATAGCTGCTGTGAGTGGTTTCAGAAGGGTCACAGGGCTACTAACATATCAAGACCTGTTCCAATAATGAGTGATGGTTGTACAACTTGTAAATTGCATTGACTTGCAGCCTACAGCTACCAAAAGTGCAGACTACTAAAAGTCTATTATACTCAGACAAGCAAACCCTGAAATCCTCCAGGTCTCTCAGCACTGGCCTTTCTGATAAAAGGAAAGCATATAAAATCAAATAGATTTTTCTGGTCACATAGATAGTTTTTAAAGGATCATTCTCATCAGCCCAGTGGAAATTATAAATCCTGTCAGCATAGAAACTGGAAGTGCATTTGGATCTTGAACCTTGAAATTCCTATTTTTCCCCTGTGAAAACCAATGTAAGAATTGGGGGGTCAAGGAGTGAGGATGTGAGAAAAGGGACAGATGGTCATCTTTCAGATGTCTGCAAGAATAAAAACCATCTTTAAATTGAATCAGACATTTGTAGTTTCCTGTCCAAAATGGCAGATTGAACTAAAGGCTATGAGAGAGTAGGATTTTGCCCAATCCTACCAACCTCAATCATCATCTTGACAAGGAATTTACCTCATCTGGTAACTTAGGTTAAGAAGAAACCCTTTTTCTTTTGAATGATGACAGAACCACCTGTTTTGGGAAGGCCTTCTTATTTTACAACATGAAAGGCCTTCTTATTTTACAACATGAATGGTTTCCTCCAGTAGGATCTTCTCTCTGCAGCTTGTGCTGGACAGTGCACTGCTAAAGGTTTTCTCTTCCTAAGGTTCATTTTGGAGAAATGTGAATCTGGGAATAAAGAACAAAAGTGAAATACCAGAGTCACATGGAAGACTTACGATTTGCCTGCAGGAACCCAGGCAGAGGTGAAAGAGAGCCTGTATACTAAAGAAAGAAAGACATTTTTGTTCTCACTTGCCCTTGTGAGAAGATTTATATAGAACACTTACCTATCTAGCTTGCTGGTTCCTTGCCTGGTTTTAGGACTATATAAATGGCCAGGACTTGAAACCATAAACTCCATTGATCAAGAACTAAAATGTCTCAAACATAGAGAAAGGCTAATGTTGATTCCTCAGACTCCATAAGTCTTAGACACTGAGTAAAGGCAAGTGGCTTTCCTTGGTGTCCCTCCATGTCAATTCTGCCAGGCAGTAAGATCTTATGCCACAAAACTTATGAGTACTGGGGTTGTCACTCAGATGGAAATGGGTATGTTTTCAAATGTCTGGTCTGGTTATTCTGTCCAACATTTGCTTTTGTACCATTACAACTCCTATCAGAACATGCCACTCTCAAATGGTGAGGTCAATTTCATGGTCCTCTGCTCATCCTTCTGGTGCCAGCCCATCCTCAGACTACCTTCCACTACTCCCTCCCGCTGTCACACCCACATCTGTCTCATTTCTCTACTTTGTCTTTCAATGTTGAGGCTGTCCTTGCCTGCATGGGATCCATCAGGGATGATCAAACACTGGTAGAAGAAAGATAGTGGTAGGTTTGTTATGGGAAGAATAAGAAGACCAGTTTTTCAAATCTGTTTTTTTTTCCTAGCTTTATATGAAGCCCACAGAACCTGGATTGGCAGACGGTTTCCTCCCTTTTCAGCATGAAAAATCATGTGAGTTAGTCGCCAAAACCAATGAGCTGGGGGAGCATTTTCCTTGTGAAGTCCAGCCTCAGAGGGATACTATGAGGTGTCACAACATCATTATAAAGTTCTTGGTAAAAGCCATATAAAAGAAACTGTAAGCTGGACCCACTGACCATTGCAGTCAACTGAAAGTCTTCCGAGGGCTTTGGACCTGACTCTTAGAAGACACTAAGCATGGGAATACGTAATTTCCCAATGAATCCCCAATCTCAAAAAGGCATGGGGTTTTTTTGTGGGAGGGAAAATTTGAAGAGTGTTATGATGAGCAGTGATGTTATCTAAACCTTCCCTGTGTGGTACCATCATCTTTCACAGACAGCAGAGTTGCACCAGAGCTTCGAGGCATCACCCCTTACCAGCTCATGCACCAAGCACAGTCAGTCTCCTCAGAGACTTTTTCAAGAGCAGAGAAATCCACCACATCCCAAAATCAAGTACCTACTCTTTACTTCAAATGCACCAAAAGCCCTGGCACCCCATCACTTGTCAAAATCATTCAAATTCAATCCAAAAATTCCATAAATGCTGCACATTTTTCTTTTCCCATTTTGGTTTCCAGTCTGGTTTGAGACTGATGTCTGGCATCCCTGCCCTGATCTAGAGGAGGGTACAAGCTTCCCTGATCCAGCACTGCTGCACACCTGCTGACCCATGACAAACCATAGTCCAGCTGCCCCAGGGCTTTTCACAGTTCAAACTGTGTCTCAGGGCTGGATTTGGCTTAGCTCCAACTTCACATTTTCTGGCTTGGCCAAGTCATTTCTTCATTCTCCTTGTTATTCTCTCCTCCTTTCCTTGATACCATGCCACAAAGTTCCTTGTCTCAAGGCCAAAGGCAACTACACAGACTCTTCTGATCCCTGACAGAGGGAATGTAATAGCCATCCCAGGGATCTGTCTGAAATCAGTCAGAAGACTTCCTTGCTAAAGCACACAAACATGGTTTTAAAGGAGCTGATGTGAATAGAAGTTTAAATATTTTAATCTCATGTGTTAGTGAGAGGTTTGTTTTACATTCCTGGGACTGTAGAGATATGCCAATTTTAGGTGGGCCTGACCTAACAGTCAAAAAGAGGGGAAAAAAGTGCAACAAATTTATTTTCAAGATGTAAGGATCAAATATCCATAATTAAATTAACTGACAGTTGGAAACAGGGCATAGACAGGGCTACAGTGTCTTAAAGGAGTGAATGTATTCTCATGTGCCTGCTATGCCCTATGAACAAGTTCTGCTTATATTTCACATTTTCTGGGTTAAGATTCCTCAAATTTGAGTGGAAACAGCAAGTCTGGTCCAGGGCCCAAGGTCCAGCAAGTAGATGGATGGATGAAGAAACTTGAAGAGGGGTTCATGGCACAGAACACTTGAGGGGAAAAGAATAAAAATGAAGTCACAAGAACAAACCACCTCCAAGCTCTGAAGAAATATTGATTTTGTAATCAGTTATAGAGAGAACAATTTGTGCCTCTCTATGCAATTGTGTATGTATTTGTATATATACACACACATATACAGATGCCAGACTATGAAAAACTGTAGGAAAGTGCTGATTCTGTTTCAGCTATTGCAGACTGTATATCTTTCAACTAGAGACTGGATTCTGTTTCTGTGAAATACATAGGTACCATTTTAGCATGTCTTTGTTAGCTCCCTTTCTCCCTTTCCCCCTGCTTTTATTGCCAAGTACAACACCATATGGAATGGAATATCCCTTTGGTCAGTTGGGGTCTGTTGTCCCAGCTGTGTCCCCTCCCACCTCCTCGTGCCCCACCAGCCCACTCTCTGGTGGGGTGCTGTGAGAAGCAGTAAGGGCCTTGATGCTGTGCATGCACTGCTCAGCAGCAGCTAAATGACTTGGACACAGGACTGGAAGGGATACTCAGCAAGTTCACAGCTGATACAAAACTGGGAGGATCTGTTCACCCCCTTGAAGGCAGAGAGACCCTGCAGAGACCTCAACAAATGAGAGGCCTGGGCAATCGCCAATCATGTGAAGTTCAACAAGGGAAAGTTCTGGATTCTGCACCTGGGATGGGGCAACCCTGGATGTGTGTATGGACTGGGGAAGGAGAAGCTGGAGAGCAGTGCCATGGAAAGGGCCCTGGGGGTCCTGGGTGATGACAAATTGAATATGGTCAGCAGTGCCCTGGCAGCCAGGAGGGCCAAGTGTGTCCTGGGGGCAGCAGGCACAGCATCTCCAGCCAGGCAAGGGAGGGGATTGAACCGCTCTGCTCTGCACTGGGGCGGCCTCACCTTGAATATTGTGTCCAGCTTTTGGCACCACAATACAAGATACTGAACTATTGCAGAGTGTCCAAAGGACAGCACCGAAGATAGTGAAGGGCCTCACTGGGAACCCATATGAGGAGCAGCTGAGGTCACTTGGTCTGTTCAGCCTGGAGGAGACTGAGGGGAGACCTCATTGCAGTAACAACTTCATTGTGAGGGGAAGAGGAGGGGCAGGCACTGATCTCTTCTCTTTGGTGACCAGTAGCAAGACCCAAGGGAATGGCCTGAAGTTGTGTCAGGGGAGGTTTAGGCTGGATATCAGGAAAAGGTTCTTCACCCAGAGGGTGGTTGGGCACTGGAACAGGCTCCCCAGGGAAGTGGTCACAGCACCAGCCTGACAAGAGTTCAAGAAGTGTTTGGACAATGCTCTCAGGCACATGGTGTGACTCTTGGGTGCTGTGTAGGGCCAGCGGCTGGAGTTGATGATTCTTGGGGGTCCCTTCCAACTCAACTTATTCTGTGATTGTATGATTCTGTAAAACATCCCTGTGTTATCAACACTTTTTTTTAAATCATAAATACAAATCATAGCACCATACAAACTACTGTGAAGAAAATTAACTGTATCCCACCCAAAAGCAGCACACCATGGCTCCTGAGCTAATAGAGTTTGTTTGTTTGGGTTGAGGTTTTTTTTTGGAGGGGTGAGTATAACTGTTTATTACTGAGTTTTTTTTCCTCCAGCCATACATTCATTTAGCTTTTATGAAACTCTTCCCCTTGACCTTCATGTTTCTGTAGTCATCCAGTAATACAAAACTGAGGAATGTTATGCGTGAGAAAAACAAAACAGTGGGAGTTTACCTAGCGACTGCTCTTGAAAGTTTAAATCAACTGTTGAAACTTATTTCCAGTCTGGCACTATTATCATCAGCTTCTACCTCCAGCTTGTTAATGTTGCATGCAGCTGTTTGTCTTGCTGTTTGACAGATAACAGCCAGCTCTGGTACAAGCACATAAGGTAGGAGGGAGGAAAGGATCGAACACAAAAGCCTTACAATCCTAGCAATAATTTTACACCTTTCCTGAATCCCAGTGGGAAGCAGAGTCCATGCTTCACTGCCCACCAGAGCAACAGGGTTGTCAAGGTGAAGCTAGATAGCAGCACTGTCTCTTTTCAGGGCTAGGAAAGGAAAGCCTCACACTACTGTAGTTTTGTACTGATACAGATATAAGAAGGAACAATTAACGGACCTACTACCTTCCACTTTCCCACTGAGCCACGCGTCCCCCAGCAGAGCTGGTGGGAAACCCTGGGGGGCTACAGAGGGTTTCAGGTTGAAAAATATTTCAAGAGGTATAAAATTTCTGAACTAATCAACCTACAAAAACTGTTTCTTTTTCAGACCCTCATGTCTTATCTCAGAAGTCCTTCTGAAAATCTTTCTTACTTTACACGGCCTGCTGCAAATATTAAGATTATTTATTTATTTATATATTTATTTTTACCAGAGCACTATCAGCTACAAGGTTGAGGTTTAGTTATCAGATTATATTTTATGGACCATGTAGTAGAGTTGTCAACAAGAACAGGTGTATGTGTGTGTGTGGGAGGGTTGAAGAAAAGGCCAAGCATCAAATACAAGAAATATTTTGGTCCTTTCCCCTAAGTAAAGCCTGAAATCTCCTTGATACCTCTCAGGCAGTGCTGTTCACAAGAAACTATGTGCATACCAAACAGAGCAAAAGGCTTCAAAGGCTTGATCAGAGAATGACGCAGCCACAGTGACTGCTGCCTACTTTTGTCTCATGCACGCATGCACGCAGATATTCATGATGGGGCTGGGAAGGGTATCTGAAAAACTGTTGCTGCTGCTGCTGCTAGTTTCATTAGCTAAAACACATCTCCCTTGGAAAAAAAAAAAAAGGAACAGAAATGTCTTTTGTCAACATTGTCATTCCTTGCTGCCAGTAAATAAACATAACATCTATTTGTCACCATGGAAACATCTTCCATGGTCCAAATTATGCAAAGGAGAGGTATTTGAGAAACGCAGGAGTCTGAGGAAATGAGCAAGTATCTAATCCAAAACTTCATGTAGTGTCTCTTTTCACTTTGCTAATTTTTTGGTTTTCTCTCTAAGGTACAAGCATACTTATTTTAGAAGAAAGCAGTATGTATATTGGATACGAAGCTTAAACATTTGCTTAACATGCTGTCCCTACTGTGCCATGTTCCTCCCTCTTCTCTGCCAGAGAGGGATGTGTAAATAACTGCCTTATTTGTACATCTAAAAATCACTTGTTTCTCCAGGGACACCACATTTGTTCTTCTCATATTATGCATCAAAGTTAGAAAGACACTGCCATGAGCAACACAAATGATGTATTTACATCAACAAAACTCGTCTTCTGCCCACATTGTGTAGGCAGTCAGCTGGAGATGTGACAAATATGTCTCGTCCTTCCTGGGGGACTCTGGTGTCACTGACAAGGGTCTGATCACCCTGCCTGCTCAGGGACAGATGCCCACTGAGGTGGCACCATGATGGCCCCTTAAGTCCCATAGTACATACCGTTCATTTGCACAATATATGACTTACGTAGGACTGGATACTTCCTTTTGCAATTCCCCTGTAGCAGCTGCTGCAAAATTAAGGTGAAAATAATCTATTCTCCTGGAGTCTTTTATCATAAGGATTATGGTAAGCTTCAGACATTGGAAGAACATCAAGGTGCAGAGTGAAGAGACATTCTTGTTTCTACCACTCTAAACAGCTACAAACTTGGAAAGATGTATCCTCCTGATAATCCATACTACCTCCTGAGACACAGGAAATGAGGAAAGAAAACATTTGCATATATGAGTACATCTAGACAGAGCAACTTGTTATTTGCCAGCTATCCTAGACTTGTGCCATGTGCAGGAACCCAACATCACACCCAAGGATCATGACCTTCACAAAATGTGCATGTAGGAGACATCTTGAACATTTAATTTGGAAGAATTTGTGTTCCCTGGTGAAGGAGAGAGTGCAGGACACTGGCAGTCAACCAGCAGGCTGACTGCAAACAGCATGTGCATTTCTACCTACAGTCTAGCTCCAGAAGGCAATGGAGGGATGAGGTCTGGGCTGCCAAGGGAGAACAGGTATTAACAGAAAGCAGGAAACCAGATTCTAAATGAAAATGATAAGAAAAGGGGGATTTGAGACCTAGAGGGGTCGTCAGCTCAAATGCCTTTGCCTGTTCTTCCCTATGGAAACAGTGTATAGGAAACACATATATATATATATATATATATATATGTGGGAACATTTAGAGGTGTGTATAGAAAACAACGTCTTAACTGGATGACCTCAGATCCAAACCTGAGATTTTCCATTCTAATTGGTTTATTTTGCATGAGAACCACTTTCCTTCAGTGGAGCAGCTCCTGGTATTCCCAGTGTCATGGTGAGGAAGACTGATTTCTGTAGAACTTCCCCTTTTTAGTTTTGATTTCTCTTCAGCCGAAGACGTGTCATTAACATTGAAAAGTGAATATGGACCTGTTTCACTCCTGCACCCTTCTTCTGAGCAGCACAGGGACAATATCTGATTTCTCTCATTTTTTTAGCCATTTATTATTTCTCCTTGGGACTGAAAGAACTTCTCTTAAACCTCACACATGCACACACAGACACCCCTCTCCCCTAGAAAAACTGTTTTTCCACAGGTTCCCAGTGCTTGTCCCTCACAGCTGGGGGTCCCTTGCATGCCTGAGATGCAGCCCAACCCACGTGTCTGCAAAAAAGCCAGAGCAAAGCAGGCATGGGTTTTCAGGGAAGTTGGTATGTGGAGTTTGGGTTCATGCTCAGCTTTGGCATTTCTGTGTTTCTGTCTTCCTGCATTTTCTTTCAGTCTCATCTCTCTGACACCATAGACTCTCCATTAATTCATCTCTTTGTCTTCTTTCCACAGATCGATATCTCTAACCAGTTCATATCTATTGTGCTGCTCTTCCCCTCTTGCTTTAGCAGTATAATTTCTCCTCATGTCAAGTGACTTTTGCCTTTTCACCCACCTTATTTTTCCTAGACTTGAGACTCTGCTCATACCACTGTGCAACTGTGTAAATATCCATCATCTTTAGTTAAGTACTCTTGATTTATTCACTGTGAGAAAATCATTTATCTACACTGATCCCTCCAGTACTATGCTTCAGCTTTTGCTTTTCATCTCATGCCCATTGACACAACTATAGTGTGTCCCAATAGTACCTTTCCAACTGTTAGCAATCACTTTTTCCCCAAATACCAAGAGTAGATGAAAGTTCCTCTTCAGAAACATTTTTCAACAAATATTTCCCAACGTGCTTCCTTTATTTAGGGTGCATAAATCCAAAGAAGTCATGAGATCCCAGGGCATTGGCAATGGTAAAGCATAGAAGAGACACAAAGGTATGTAGGGTGGTATATTTTTGCACTGCCTTTCACTTTGGGGAAAAAAAAGTCTGACATGTAAAAAAATCCCATTCCCTCCTACACATTGCAAATATAAAAATGGACTCTATTTTCCATATGATTTCTTGCTGATCTGACCGGGAAAGTCAAAGGTAGTACTGGTCAGATGCAGCTATGCTGGCTGAACTTTAGCAAAAAGCTGGCGCAGCTTTTGATTTCGCTGTATTCAGTTTTGCAAAATAGTCTTGGGCCCTCACTTCCAGGAACATTAAAATTCATTGAGTTTAACTATTTTTTTATTAAAAATGGAAAAATGACACAATTTTAGCTTGTGATTAGGAAGTACTTGTTTATTTATAGACCCATTTGTTGCCTAAAAGCATTCCTTTTACATAATTGCTTCTTCAGACTGTTTGCTTATGTCGATCAGAAAACGTATTTTGGAAGATTAGGTCATTTGTACTTGTGTAAATCTGAGCAATAATTCAAATAAAGCAAGGTCAGTTTAAATGAAAACCATATATAGCACAGAGATAAACCCATTAAATTAAAATCACTGAATGTAAGACTCTGTTGATCATGTACTTACAGTAGAAAATATCAAATGAAGATACTTTCTATTTACTAATTTATGTCAATGCCACAAAGGTGGGATGAAATTCTCTTTAAACTGTAAAGGTGGTTAATACATATCAGAAGGTCAAATAGGAAGTGATTTCCAGTTGGCAGTAAGTTAATGTTATTTCCATCAGTCATTGCAAATAGCTAATACTTGATTTTTAAAATTAAAAAAAACCAAAGCCCCAAGAGGGGTAAACAACCCAGAAAGCCAACCAAAGATGCTAGGTTGATCTCGCTGTTATATTTTAAGAATCTGAAACAGAACAATTTCATTAGTAGCATCTATTAGTGGGTTTTTGAAACAATGTGATAATTCTGTCCATAATATTGGAGTTTCCATTGTTCATGGACAAAAGCATAATTCCAGATGTATTCCTCAAGCCTAAGAACTTTACGCGGGTGCTTAACTTCACACATGAGAGTAATTCTACTGAATGCAAACCTGTAGCTCTCTTGTACCCACAAAGGGAAACTGGTTTTTTATTTCCAATAGTCAGAATTTGTCCATAATCATTACACTGAACGAGTGATTTTCAGGTTATTTGCAGAATGTTTGTGTTCAAAATTTAGGTACCTAACTTGCTCAGTACTGTCTGTGTTCCTCCCGTGGATGACTGAAATGGGAACTTACTCCATGAAATTACATCCATCCTCCATGTTTCAGGAAAATACAGAGGTATATACTTCAGCTAAAGAATGTACTCAAGGCTTTGTTGAATGAGGCCCCAGGGAATAGAGGGGAGCTGCACAATGGTCATTTTGAAAAACATTCACCTCTGCTAAAACTGGAATTTTTCGATATGTGCAGAAATGTTCCTGAATAGCTGAAGGCACTGACCAGCAGGAAGCCCAGGAACAAGAACAAGCAGGACCAGGGACCAGCAGTATGAAGAGCCTCCAATAAGGGTTCTCACTCCTTGAAACATTTGTGTGTGTGATGTAGGGACACGTTTGCAGTTGTTGGGCTCGTCAGTTCACGAATCCTGGAGCAATTCCATGAGATACGAGTTCCTCGGTCTCTCAGGTAATGGAAAGGAACAAAGAAAGGAATGAGGCCACAGATCAGGTTGCTGCTTCTGTTTATAAGCTGCTTCTAAGCATATTTTTTGTGTGCATTTACGTGTACATAGAAATACATATGCATGTAGAAAAAAATGTAGCCAGTGCACCAATGTAGGGTCCCTGTTGGTACCACAGCCACAGGGCATAAAATTCCTGACAACACGAACCATGTTGTCAAAATTGAGTTGACCCATTTTTGATCCTCTTTTCCAGACTCTCAGTGCTTGGAAAACACTTCCTGATGTTCTGCCCTGCAGTCTGGCCTTTGGCCCAAGCCCAGTGTCCAGCAGCCTGCTGCCTGGTGAGCTCCCTCATGATGCAGCCAACTGACCACCTTGACACACGTACGTCACAGCACCACTCCACCCGTGCTGATGGGCTGCATATGTACCCATCCCAATTCACCATGCATGTCATTTTCTTTGTGATGTACTGGCTGTCTTTTCACACAAACAGTCCTTCTACCTCTCCCGAGCCCCAGTAAAACCTCACATTACTTAGGAGATGGTAGTACTTCCTGTGCTGAGAGATGTTTTGTCCACAGAGAGGCTGGGGATTTTATACACTTGGTTTATCAAGAAGGGTTAAGTCATAATTTGTAAACGAAATTGAGTTTAAATAAATTTTTGTGATGCATTCTGCTTCAAATATCCCCTAAAATGTATCACTTAAAGTTAGCATTAGAAGAAAATTCTATTAAGAGGGCATGAGGTAAACTCATTTAGTTGCTCAAATTGTATAATGCAATGAATTAATATGGTAATGCATCTTCAGAGACCAGAAGTAGATAATAGAGGTGAGCAGAGGTTTTCTAGCTTGGCTTCATAAAGGCAAAAGTAATTTATCATTCGGTTTCAGTCTTGGAGGGTAGCATTTCTCATTTTTTCTGACTCTCCCTCTGAAAATCTCTTAGTTTCATTTTGTAAACATCCACTTTCTGAGATTTTGCCCCAGAGTTCTGGTTGAATTTTGCCATACACAGTTTCCCCGAGAGAGGCAGCAAGCACCAGACACTTCTAGTTTCAGCCTTGTGCTTACAGGGTTTAAGGGGCTGCAGCAACCTGGGATTTGCCTCTCTCAGACATTCAGCTCGCTTCTCTAGCTTGCATAAGCAAAGCATGGAAAGGATAAAATAATAAGTTTTCTTTTTCTGGTCAGTTGTCAGGGTCAGGGAGACTGCAGCTATGATTGGTGGTCTATGAGTAACCCTACTCCTTTTCTTTATGGCCACACAAATAAGCATTATGTCTTTATTACTTACATGCATTGTCTTATATGAGCCTATTTTTAATTAATAGAAAACAAAGCCCTTTTGACCTTGCCCACAGGAAATATTGCTTCATTTATGCTAGCCATAAATTAAGCTAATACAGCCTGAGTGTCCAACATACTTCTCTCAGATAACATTTACTCAAATATTAAACAGGGAGAGAAAAGAAAGGAAAACCTAAACCATTGGCATAAAGATGGACTCTGCAATTGTTAAAAGTTGTATCAGAGTGAGAGACTTTATTGTGCCATAACAGTCATTGGAAGTTGAGAAAAGTATCTGATACGATTGAAACAGAAGGAAATTTCAGCAATGCAAAATCTAGTTGCCCAGACAGGAATGTCATCTGATGCTCTACTGAGACAAATGTCTTCAAAGGAATTCAGTAGAGAACAAAAACCTTTACAGTGAAGAATACAAGGTGCTGTACTAACATGTAATAATTAACCATACTAATTTGGCTGTATAGTTATAGTCTTTGTTTTTCCTTTTGATTTTTTAAGTTCAAGCAGTGCACAGCAGTAGCAATACAAAATATTTTACTTTGCCTTATGTATGTGCTCAAGGCTGGCAAACAGTAGATATCTCCTCACAAATGAGCTGTCACAAATTACTCCTCGTTTGGTGGCAACATCCTTGGTCTACATCACAGCTACAGGAAGCCTAATCAATTATGCTCCTAAAATGAAATAAGAGCTCTATGGTGCCAGGGGCATAGCTCGTAAAATTAATTACAAGCCAAGTTTACATATTGAAGTACCAGTTTATGGAGGGACTAATAACTTTTGATGAAGACTTTGACAGGATATTACTCACAAGGATTATGAAAACACAAAAATCATTTGCAACTGGCTGCTCAGACACTGGCTTGTGCCTCACAGCTGCATGTCCCAGCTGTCACCCAGGGTCTGCCCCTTTCCTTTGTCAAGTGCAGACAAAGATACCCAATGATATCACAGGTATCATTACCCAGGTAGAGAGCAGAGAGCAGTCCCTCTCAGCTGCCCACATCCATCCAGGCAATGTCTCATGTCACTTCCTCTGCCTCCTACAATTCTATGTTGCATCTGTCAGATTGTGGCAGTATGGGGCAAACAGAACTAATTTTGGGTTTGTTTGTTTGGGTTTTTTTTAAGACTGGGAAACCCCTGTGAAGAAAAATACCCAGGATATTATTAGTGGCTGGCTGCAGAGAGGGCAAGGCTACAGGGTGAGTCCTGAGGTCTCAGAGAATCCAGCCAGGGGCAAGACATCTCAACTGCCTTGACCTCGGGGCACTTCCAAGGACTGATAATGGGAAATAGGGTTATTCAGGCGTTGGTGTTTGCTCAACTGTGGAGCATAAAAATGTAAAAGGTGAATAGTGACAGATGGCAGATCTTTGGGGGAAACAAGTAATTTTAGTGGTAAAAGCAAACAAAGCAAATTGTGGCATGGATTAATGTGGAGCCTTTCATGCAAAAATTGAAAACATGTTGCTAGTCAGCCCAGCAAATGGGTGAGAAGGCAGGTAAATCCTGGTATAGCCATTACACCACTGGCTAAACTGAGGCACCAAAAGGACGAGCACCCTGCCAATATACTGCAGCCCTACACAACAATGCAGGAATGCCATGGCCAGCAGTGGGGTGCCAGCCACTGTTCTTCACCAGCCCGCTGAGTCACCTCTTGGTCTGGCAAAAGCTGTTTAATGAATTGCCTTTATGAAGCTTCAAGACACTGAGACCCACATAAGACATCGAATGATGAATAGCCTGCCTCAAAGATGCCATTCATAATCAAATTTTAAATGTAATTCAGCTGAATGGAATCATTGCTCTTCTGTGCATCATTTACAAGCCCGGATGCTGGTCTCTGAACTGGCACAGTACTTTCCCCTGAAAGACAAGCTGTGAGCTATCCTGCACAGGAGCTCAGAAGAGAGCTGCACAAAGCCACGCAGATTAACTCTTCACAGAGTGAAATGAGATGTGTGAAACAAAGGGGTGAGTAGGTGTGAGCACGTCTGGGTTTAAGCATCTTAACTTTTCTGTGCATTGACCAGTTTCAAGCAGGCATGATACAGAGCTAGCAATCTGAGAGATGCTGCCGTTTTCCAAATATTTAGTATGGGGAAAATATTTAGTATGGGTTGTTGAGCAGGCAAGAAGGGGACCCTATGCATGACCTATTTGAGAAAACAAACTAAACAAAGACCCAAGGAAATTTTGTCGGAAAAGTTGAAAAGAAAGTTTTACAGCACCTTAAAGCAAATCTTTCAGTTCCCAAGATAAAGCACAAGCATGTTCTTTAAATTATCACTACAGAGTTCCTTGCTACTTAGACTGGGCAAGAGATTTTTA
Organism: Corvus hawaiiensis; assembly: GCF_020740725.1. Classification (NCBI taxonomy): domain Eukaryota; kingdom Metazoa; phylum Chordata; class Aves; order Passeriformes; family Corvidae; genus Corvus; species Corvus hawaiiensis. The sequence continues at coordinate 47,195,257 of NC_063213.1, forward strand.
TTTAAATGGAGGTCTCCTCAAAAGTGCAAAGAGGCCTTTGGGGAGGTGCAGGGGAGGAAAAATGTAATTTTTCAGGCTCCAAGTGTTCTTTTGTGTTTTATAAACAGCTGAGTGACAGCCCAGTGATTAATAAGTTACATAAATAATTATAAGCGACATGTAGCTGAATCTAGTCCACATTCCAGACATGGTACATTAAATAAAGAGAATTCTGCTCTTCCCCCAGAAGAAAATTTATCTGGCAACAGCAGATAAATCAGAAATGATACTGTTAAAGTATATCCAGTTCTTTGGAGAGACAGCTCATCAAAACCAGAAGTTTTTACTGCACTCAGTTTCTCAAGCAAATTGTTTCATTTACTTCAGTCTTACCTTGTACTCATTCAGTATGAAAAATGACTTTCTTCCTTTATTCATCCTCTCTGGTTGAGCTTATTATTTACCCAGAAATGCCCCTGTGAAGCAGAGTTTTATGCAAATACAGCCCCATGTGTAGGAAGGTAAATGCTAGTTTGCAGTACCAACACTAGAGCTCACAGGGAGGCTCATTGGATGTGTTTAATTGGTCATGTTTTACGGCACCATCAAGAAATTCAATTTAAATTGGTCCCTCTCCCTTGGATTTGTTAGTGAAAGGAACAAAACTGAGGACAGTGCCTGCCTATGTTTTCTGTTGCACAGACACATTTATAGCACATAGGGATTGAGCAGTAACTTTGTAAGTTGTTACTGAGGTTTTTAGAGCATCTTTCTGTCTTCCCCAGCAAACCATAAAAGGATGTAATAGAAAAGAGTAATCTGGCCCATTACAGTGCCCTAAGGTTAGGAAACACCCTTGTTTGAAATCCAGCTGTGCCCCAAGGTCTTCTCATTGGGTGGGGGGTAAGGATGTGAAATCCAGTAAGTTGTATGATGGGAATGATTCCAGTACTGAGAAAACAATTGAGAAGTATTTTGAAATGTGTCTAAGATTATTTAAAAGTACTAGCTAATGCTTAGCACCTCTCTTGCCCTTCTCCCAACCCCCAACATTCTTGTTGTATGGGTTGTTCCGGTGTGTATATCCGACTGTGATCCTCAGACATCTCTCTCCCTTTTTGTGAGAGCTTCATACCTTCTTTGTTCTCATGGGAAAGGGGAGTCACACAAAGACCTACTTTGCTATCTTTGTATTTTTATAATATAACACTTAGTGGTTTTCTATATTTTAGAGTTCTAATGAGCTTGTGGAAATAATAAAAAAGAAGACTTCTGGTAACAAACACTGTTCTTTTCAGGAATTTCAGTAAAACACTGATCATCTGGTATATCATCTTAGCAGGTAGTAGCCACATTTCCAAGAAATGTGATTACTTCAATAATGAAAGTGTGTTTTTAATGACTTAGAGTGTGAAATGAGGCATCATTTCCTAGATTCACAGATTTAAGGCCAGAAGGGACTTGAAAGATCATCTGTTCCCAGCTCTCTTGTAAAAACACCACTATTTTTTTCGTTGCTGTTACTGAAGCAAATGCATTCCTTCCTGAGAAGCTAAGCACAGCTTTTTCCAAACTTAATTTAGTTGTAGTTTAGTGACAGAACTTAAACTTTCTATATTTACATTAAATTGCATCTTCATTCCTTTTCTCGCACTTAGGATAATTTACCATTTTAAAGGCAGCTGGCTGACAGCAAGAGAAACACTAAGATTTGACTCCTAAACCCATACATAGACACTTACATTAAATTTCAGTAAAGCAATCCCAGAACAGGAGTACTGCACTGTTACTTTCCTGTTACCACTCCTGGATGGAACAGCAGCGATGCTGGTAGCATCATTAGCAGAGGCAGCCACCAGCTCTTTCCTGGACCATATATCCCTTCAAAATGGATTGCATGCTGGGATTAGCTCATCACCTTCTCTGAGGATCAGCCAACTCATTCAGGGTCTCTTTTTCCTTTTTTTAAAATTTTCTCATACAGGAAAGTTTCAGCCTAAGAACTCCTGCCTGGAATCTGAAGAAGCAGAGAACTTGCCAGCACATCTTATCCTTGTGTTGCCTGCCCCTACTCCAGGGTGCAAGAATAGGTACTTATTCAGTCCTTGCTTTCCAAGCTGTGGCAATGGACAGGGAAATCCTGCTCACACCCATGAGATCTTCTATATGAATTTTGTCTTCCTGACTTTCTTTTCTAACTAACCTCGATCTCTTTTGTTCCCCAGTGTACATAAAGGCCTTCTGGCAGAAATGTCAGCTTTAATCTGCTGTTTATACTCCTGTAGTAGATGCTAAGGACCCCTATTTTATCTTGCAAACTTTTCCCTGACACAGCATCAGCTTAATTCCCTCATTGAGGTCCTAGCCAAGCAGAACTCACCTTGTTTTCATCTCTTGTTGTAATTCATTCAAAGCTCTTCCAAGTACATCCAAGATTTATTCTGTCATTTTAATCTGTTCTGGAGAAATAGATTATCCAAACAGATGCACACTTTATTTTTAGTTTCTGATTTGTAAGCTGCAGTAAAAGTGGAAAAAATGCAATCTTCAGTAATAACCAAAATTTTCAGGGAAATTCTGATCCATGTCAGTGACTCTATGAGAAATGCAATCAAACAAGGTAAGAGCTCAAAATATACTGGGGAGAGATGAGTGAGAGGGGAACATTTGCTTGTTTATTATGGCACAGAACTGCTGTGCAGAACAACTGTCTGTCTTGTAAGGCTTCGAGTTCACTGCAAAAATAAAATCCTCCGGCAACCAGTGGAGATGCTTTATAACCACATCAAGTGTCCTCTGACTCCTTATGTGCTGTTTTCACGTCTAGCTTAAAAATGAACCCAAGGATGAATTTCAAATGTTTCTTTTTTGTCTTATCACACTCCACATCATACTATTTTTCCATTAGAAATAACTTTCAGGAGAAAACCTCAAAAGATAACATGCTGAAGATCGTGTGCAAAATATTATAACCACTTTAGTTGCATATTGCAGCTTTCTAAGGTTTTAACTGTAGAGACAATGAATGGATCTCATCAAAATGAAAACTATAGAAATAAATCGACCATCAGTAATGAAAAAAAGAGAACGATATAATTTCTATTTGTCAAGATATGATGATGATGTCACCACCCATTTATCCTCTGCACTTAAAGGTTGAAGCTGTTCAACAAATCTCTCCTGAGCCACATACATCTGTTTCTTTAATGGTGACTACAGAAAAGCTTTCTGATTAGTTAACACATCATTCATCAATTAGAACAGAAGGCAAAAGTTATTTCTCCCTACCCACAGTGCTTCATTAAAAAAATAACCTTTTATGTAATGAATGACAGAAGAATTGAGAAATAAATAAGAGGAGAAATGGTGCCTGAGGAGGTCACTTTTTGAAGAATTCCAACTTTTCCTAGAGCAAAGGAAAATGAGGAAATATGGGAAGAGGGGTCATAAGAGCTGTACAAATACAGGCTTTTCTGTGGCTCAGTGCAGTGGCTACTAGTACAATAGGACACATGCTGTGTTACAAGCCACTTTACAAAAGAATTTACTAAATAATAAAAATACACGGTACTTACACCACAGTTTGCATGGAGTATTGTCCATGCTCGCAATTTATCCTCAAAACTCTTGCAAAGACGAATGAAGTATTTTAACCAATGCCAACAAGGAAGATGAGTAATTTGTCCAGGTTTTCATGTGAATCTATAGCTGAGCAATTTTGTTCTTATAAAGGGCATATACTGAAAGATGTCCCTCCAAATATATTAGCAAACAACTCCCTGGGTTTACAGGTAACGTATTCACCTAAAGGTGAAGGATGAGGATCCTGTTTTCAACAATTTATTCAAAGAGAGCAGCATCAACAGAAGACACCCATCATGAACCCCCTGTCCCCCAAATTGCATACAGCCTTTTATCTCCAAGCCTGAGCACTGCAGGTAGTGAACGCTTTCCTTGAGGATGGGCTGTGACTGCCTTTCAGGGAGAGAAGCAGATCTGAATCCAGATTCCCCATTTTAGATGTGTTCTAACCACTAGGCTACGGGGTAGTCAGTATGAATAGAGCCCAAGGCTTCCTCTTACAAGGGCCACAAAAGAAACTACTTCAATTTTGTTGTTATTTTTGCATCTAAGGTTGGACATTTTGTATTAAATGAATCCATTATATTAGGGCAGAGGTTGAAGGAGGATATTTATTTTGCCATTTAAAGTAATAACAGTAACCGCTGATTCGATCCAAATTGAATTCTTCATTTGGTTTGTCCAGCAAACCAAAACATTAGGCTCAAGTCAGCTATTTGTTTGGAACAGCTGCTGCAATTGCTAAGTTAGCTTCCCTACCTATTGCATCAAACAGGGTGGATAGCTGCAGGCACAGTCAGATGACAGGGGTCCTTGGAGTGATCAAAACGAACGTGTTCCACTTACCTGGAAATGGACCCGGAGTGGCTGCAGGGCCAGTGACAACAGCCCCCTTCAAGGGCAGTAATTCACTGTGTAAGGATGGGAACATGAGCAACCCTGGCTGCTTCTCAGGTTGATCCCCCACTGCACCCTGAGCTGTTTGCATTGCTCCAGCTGCAATTCCCCAGCTACTGCAGTGGGCACTGCTGGGAGCCATGTGCACTGATGACACACAATGTATTTTCGTATACGTCCCAACTTCTGGTCTCAGCTAGACCAGCTTTGCAGAGCACCGATTTCATCATCTTACTGACTCTTCATGGCTGTCCAGTCTGCAAGTCAGTTTTTCCTCTCTCACAGTGCCACCAGTAACATCATTGTAAACCTTGAACTCATTTTGTTTCCCACTATAACTTCATCTGTGACTGTTTCAGATGAGAGGAGAGAAATCAAACTGAAGACTGACCCCATCACCTATTTAGTGGAAAAGATACAGGACTGGGGTCTAAGCTGATGACTGCCAGGGCACGATCAGCCCAGAGGCAATCTCCTTTTCAGTCATCATCTTTGGAACATGACCCTCATCTGCAGCCAGGAAACGCTTTCAGGCTTTTGCCAGCATGCCTGTGACTGTCAACCCTGTTATAGCCTCTGCATTGGCTTTGCAGAGCTACAACAGCCTGTGTAAAGTACACAAAATCTGTGCACACTGTGGGTGGATTTTTCACTATACCACTGGGCTTACATTGGTGTAAATTGATGGGAAATTACAGTCAGAGGCAGGACATCTATTTCAGTTGCAATGCAGGAGGCAGCAGACTTGTTTTTCAGTTATTTTGAGAAACAGTCAGTGAGAGATTTTGGCCATATCTTTTGTTTATAGTCTCTTTCAGATAGAAAGCACAGTTTATGATCCAAGTACCAATCATGCTGACTGTACAGGTGTCAGCACTCAGAACATTCTAATTGATTCAGTCCAGGTTCAGTTTTGCCACCCTTACGAGAGGCTTCTGGAGAAACACTTGCTACAGGTTGCCATGTATTTTGCTGTGCAACCACATTGGTCTGATAGGGATGGGATGGAGCAGGAGATAAGATGACCCCATTCATTCTCCATCTCAGACTGTCATACAGAAAAGGTGTTTCAACAGAAGAAACACAGCTGGATCCCCACCTTCCTTCTCTGACGGGCTGCAGGAGGAGTGGGACCAATAGAGATGATGTTTCTGGCACCATTTCCTGCATGGAGTGAGTAAGAGACAGATCTATGCCCCCACAAACAGTATCAGCAGAGGTGAACAAAGCCATCAACCAACCACGTCCCTGAGATTTGTGGTTTCAAGCAGTTGACAATGTCAGCAAGTAACTGAAGAAGTCTGATGAATCAAACAAGATACTGTAAATCTTTGCCTCTGTTCCTCTGGAGTGAAAAAATTTCTCAGGAACATTCACGGTCACAGGAGATGGCCACAACCTCCTATCTCTTCTGAAACATGCAGTGAAGTAAATCTTGCTCAGAATCATCTCATGCTCTCTGGCTTCATGGAGAGCATTAATTTATCCCACATTAGCAAGGGGGTGTATTTCCTTCCATTGTGGTCATATTTTTCCATCCATAATTTCTATTATTTTGAAAGCTACTTAAAAAAAGGATTGTTTCCTATTGATCAGCTGTGCCTGTGGGTTATGTATGCAGAGCGGACCACACACAAATGCCATATTCTAATACTGTTTGCTCTTGCTTTGCTCCCATTTGTTACCCATTGATTTTCAGGGCTTTGGTATAACCATGTGTGCAGTTACTGAACCCCCACACACCCCAGTGAAATGACACAGGCTAAACTGTACAGTGTATTTGTGCCTGGATGAGCATTTGTGCAATCTGTGAATTTCAAGAGCCATGAGCACAAGCTTGCCTGTACAAAATATGCTTTAAGAGCTGACATCAAAGTTAATATGAAAGTTCAGAGGTGCAAAATAATTTAAATGCACAGAAGAGGTAGCAATAACGTTTCTAAACCAAGGCAGTGAATTATGTATATAAGAAATATTAAAAATGCAAAGCTGACTCTATTTGCATTCGGAATGCCCCCTAGCTCTTACCAAAGAGGAGGAAATTGCTTTATGCAGAATTCAAGGGCATACTACTTAGTGCTGTATTTAAGTCAAGAAGGAATATCACTCATTTTTATTCTACCACTTAACTTGAGTTTATGTAATCTGCCTGAAAGCCGAGTCAGTTGTCTTATCTTCTATCATGGAGATTCAATTCAATTCAGTCATTAAACCTTTATATTCAGATGGTTCTGAGACCCCTCAGAACCACATTGCTGCATGTAAATCATAGACTGTCATCAGTCCAAGACATGGAAATATCAGTGCTTTTGGGTAAATTACTTTTGGGTAATCTCAGGCTAGAATTAAACTTATTCACCAGTTGGGGAATACGTAGTTGATGTGGAATAATCAAATGATGCCTGATTTTCTTGCAGTGAGTGCAGGTTAGGTATCACTTCAGAGCATCAGGGTCTAAAACCAGAAGCCTGGTTCATCTAACTGGATTTAAACTTTGGCTGGGTGGAAATTTGTGAGTGAAATTTGCCTTTCTCAGCATCCAGCTTCAACAGCAGTAACTGTGGGCTGGACATGAGCAAGTGACATGAACAAGTGCATGAGGAAATGCCACCAAAAGTGGTAAGGAGGCAAAGGTCTTAAGCCACAGACAGCAAACACACTGACTGCTGGGGTTGAAACCCCTGTACTACAATCACCAGCAAGGATGTTTCTGTAGTCTTAACAGTGGGGAAATTAATGCAGAAATAATTTTACAAGCTAGTAGTTCCTGTCTGATCATATTGTGTCTTTTCCACTTCCATGTTTTCCACCATGAGCAGTTAAAATCAATCAAACTTTCACAAGTCTTTCATTTAACATCAGCTTCACTTCCAGGATCTGTTATATAAGTGGCAGGAAAATATGACAAAACAGCTTCTTTCACCTATGACTTCATAAGGAGAATAAGCAGAGGACCACAATGGAGTTTACACATCTATCATCCATAAGGTTCTGCATGCTGACACAGACAAAACTACTTCTTGTGTTCAGAAAGCCAGCATTACTGACCAACCCTGGATTTAAAATGTTGCATCAAATTAATCCCAGTTGACTGTGGTAAACAAAAGGAAATTGCAGCAAGGACAGACATATGCAAGGACAAGATATGTTTAAGTACACAAACAGGTTGCTAATGCATCTGTTTACTTCCGTTTATATTATAGACCTACCATAATATTATCTTGTATTTTCAGCAGCCCTGATATTTAATGAAAAACTAAAATAAAAAACATTCAAAGTGTCTCCCATATCCCAGGAGTCTTCCCATCCCAACAGCTGCACACTAGAGTATGAATACAAATTTTGCCAACTGCCACATCCTTACAATTAAAAGAAAAGACACTTTCCTCCTCAGCCTTCCCAAAACCGTCTCTCAGAGAACAGTACAGAGAGGGGCTATTCAAGCTCTGTGTTAGATCAGTGTTGCTACTATCTTTATTGCTAAGTAAGGATTTAAGCTTGGAGGTGGTACTGAGAGAAAAATTTACATACTTCTATCAGGATATTTTAGCTCACAATGGCAGTAAGTTGTCAAAACTGACATCACTTGATGTCAGGAGAGCAGTCTGAAGTGTAATTCTGGAGTTCTCATGGGATTGACTGCTCTTCTGAATAGACCAGGTTCCTCCTGATATCTCAGAACTCAAAATTTACTGCATGATTTTGGTTACTTTTTTAAACAAAAGGACAAAAGATGGTAGAAGAATTACAGCTAAATGCAAGAAGAAATATACTGGAGATTAAATTCAGATACCGCAAAAAGAAAATTCAGTTAAAAAGACATTGATATGAGTCTCTAAGTGTACCTCACTAGGGGGCAAAACAGAGCTGGAAAAGTGAATATCTCCTTAATGAATATCAGAAACCTGAGGGCAGGAGACAGACAAATCAGGACACATGGCAGAGGTCATGTGTTGTATCACTTGTGTCAAAAAGAAGCAAGAAAATAAATGAGACTTGCAAGAATAGACTGAAGCCATTAGAGCAAGGATGGCTGGGAAGGAAGGGTTGAGCACAGAGCTGCGGAGTGTCTGCAGAAAGAAAATGAAGACAGGATTTGGCAGTCTTTGGCAGTTACTGTAACAGAAGAAATGGCAGAAATGGCCTTAGTCTGTGTTAGGGAGAAAAAGAGCAGTGAGGGAATGATACTCTATAGGGGCAATGGAGGATAGCAGAAACCACTGCTCCAGAAAAGTGGTGCTACAGGACAGAGGTCTGAAGCTTGCTCTCTGTCAGACATCACTGCTTGGAAGAATTGGAGGCAATATCCATGGAGAAACCCAGAGGAAGAATACTGTTAATGCTTTGATCTGACATACTTTGTTTAATATTAAAGGGCAAACTTATGCTGACTGTTAAATCGATATCAAATCAAGACTAGAATCTGCTTTATGATCATGGACAGTGAACTCCTTACTGCTGGAGTCATAAATGATGTCACATTTCAGCAGTCCTGTGGCTGACAACATTCAGTCCAGAAATTCCCATTTTAATTAAAAACTTCAATCTGAAAGGCAAAGTGTCACTTGCTGACAGTGAAAAGTGTTCCTTTGTGCTTCTCATGTGCTCTTGAGGCTCTGTGTGGAGCAGAAGATAGTTTACATCCTTCTCAGCACCATCCTGTCCCTCTGGCAAAGACCTGTCTGAAGACAAACCTCCAATTTACACTGTGAGAGCAAGTTTGATGTGAGAGCTGAGAAGAGCACAGGTCTTGAGCTGGCCTTTGGGGATGAAGGAATGTCACTACTTGTGAACAGCACAAACCCAAAGTACCCTGTGCACTTCAAACACAACTTCCCTGGAACTAGGAAGTCCCCTCTCTTATGTCCCTCCCCCGTACCACTGAGCAGCGCAGCCATGTGCTTTAAATCAGCAGTGCTTAGTCTGGCTTTCCAATTAATTTTGTTTGGCGTGGGCTGGACCCAGAATTCTCAAAAGATAGGTGCATTTCACATCTGAGTCTTTGAATCAGATCCCAGAGGATTCATTCTATCAGGAATTTCATATCCTAGAATGACTGAAATCAACAGAGACCTTTGCCACTTTCTTATTTATGTTGCCCCACTTGGTGAATACATGCCAGTGACTGGGAAGGCTGCACTACAAGGTTATTTTTTATACCTTTCAAAGTGAAGCATTTTTTAGGCACGTGTCAAAACTTTCATAGGTCTTAAGGATTAAACATAAACCACAGGTGTTTTCTCAGGGATGAAAAAGTTTACTGACATGGGGGATGTTGAAGCAATATGTCCTATAAATTCAAAGACTGTCTGGAGGCCTGTGAACAGGAATGTCAGGAACTGACTCCCTCTTGCTGTACTCCAAATCTGTGCTGTAGATCCATGAAGACACAGAAACATCAGGTTCTCATCACCATGAAGCACATTCCCAGGCCAGGATTCCCTGCTTGGCCCATGACTGATGACCAACTGCACTTGAAATCAGCTCACCCTGTTCAGTAAAACTTTTCCAGGACAGTGACAACTACAAGCTCTTATGCTAGACCAGACCTAGAGAAATAGCAAACTTGGAGACTTCATCAGACAGAAACAATGTCAAATCAGAAACTTTGCATTGCTCTGGTCTAGTAAATCTCTCAAAGCAGCTGAATACAGTTGTTTTGCTGTTGTAAAATACACAGGCATTTATCCACCAAGGCAGCATGAATATGGGGGATTTGCTTAACACTTTATCTTCTTCAAACAGACAAAAAATTCCCCCTGTGAAAAATTAATGTCTCCTTTTAAATTCTAAGACTAGCTGTCTCCTTTGATTTCAAATTTGTCCCAGATCCATCAAAATTGCTTTCACAAGTGCAGGCTGACATGATGATAATCTAAAAAAGACAGTTTCTAATTGGAGCAGGACATATGTTACAGTCATGCCGTTTTACAAGGGAAAGTCATGATTTCTCATTCATTCATGTTATGAAAATTCTCCATGAGAAATTATATTTTTTCTCCTTGATCAGATTTTTGCCTATATGGTACAGATCTTGCAGTAAAGAACCGGTAATATTCTGGGAGTTTCCACAAAAAGCTTTTGTGGAAGAGATTATGTTTTAATATATTACACATGCTCTGTGGAAAGCATTCAGCATCTACAGGAAAACATGTCTGATGTATAATTAACATCTTGTTTTCCTTCTGTCTTGCACTTCAGAAAAATATACTGATAAAAGTACATTTTACTTTCTACACATCTCACAAGTTAAGGAATAGAGTTCATTACTTCAAAATTTAATAAAAAAATCTACCTTTTACTTCAGAGAGGTATTTTTTTTTTCTCTAGGCAGTCTTGTTCCACTTTGGCCTAAAGAAATTTGTACTAGGTACTTTTTGATGAAGAACATTGAACAAAATAAGCTGACAATCCAATGCAGTGTGATCTTCATTATCAGTAATATAAGAATATTACTTTTAATTGCTTTATTTGAAAATGGCAATAACAGCCTATTAACCTGGAAATTAACTGGACAACTGTTCCTGTGAGATAATATATGGATTTGAGTTCAATGAAATCTCTGTCTTTATGTGAGTAGCTTTTAGCTAATTTTGTTGGCTGCAAATGGATCTCCCTATTTCATTTAAATGGAGACAGAGGTAAAAAGAATGGAAAGTTTCACAATGAGATCCAAGTCCTCGCCTTGTCTCTATGAAAAATCCTTTTCCTCACCATGTAAAGGTTACTTCGTAAATTATGATGTAACTTTTTCCAGAAAACTAACTTTACTCTGTCTTTGCAGCATTAGCTCCCTGGTTAGGCCAGGATCCAAGGACCATGAATGATGGACAACGCCTTCATTGACTCAGCCCAATTCTTGTGGATCTGCCCTGTTTTACAAGGTATTTGAGTCCATTCAGTAGCAGCATCCATGAGGTGTGTATTGATCTGGCAGTAGCAACAGTGCCAGCTTAGCTCTGCCCTGGTGTTCACTGCACCCTGACTTTTGTACAGGGATGGAAGTTGCTCCTTACTGTGAAGTACAGCACAATAACTTCAGTGTTGCTTCTACCTGCAGAGTCCCCCAGATCTGAATTCCTTTATTTTTTTCTCCCTGATTTCCATTTCATCAAGTTTTTCTCATTGCCAGCGTAAGGTCAATTTTGACAAGTCACGGGAGTCATCATATATTTTGCCTAGGGTCTGTCCTACAGTTGCCTATAGATGGTCCAAACAGTCCTTGTAGAACATAATGCTATGTGGTGAATGCAGGGAGAGTGCACGAGGAGGGACCTGTGACTGCAGCCCTGCTCTCCTGCTCCCTGCATCATAATCCTCAACAATTACACCAGCTAACATGCCAGTAAAGGAACTAATGTTCTGTGATCTCCATTCAACAAAATTCTTAAGCACCTGCTTAAGATGTATGCCTTGCTGCCTCTGGAGTCAGGAAGATTAGTCATATACTTGCAGTTAAACACATGCAGGAGTATTTAATATGTTTTAATGGCTCTGTATATTCATTTGTCTATTAAATGGCTGCAGTTCTGGACGTTCCCACTGGAAACAGGATGAAACTCATACATCAGATGCCTTCAGCTCACCAGACTCTGTTTAACGGCTGGAGGGGGGTGCATAAGCAGAGATTTTGCATCATGCAACAATAGGTAGGTATTTTTTTGTGGATTGATACAAAATACCTGTATTTGTTGTTTCTCTGAAAGAAGGCTTTGAGCTCCTATTATAAAAGGGATTATAGGAAAACACAGCTGTACTTAAAATGCTCTTTTCCTGCTCTCTCTGTGTTGTGCAACAGAGCACAGGTCTGCCCACTTACACAAATCAAGAGCCGTCAAGATGGAATTTTGTCATACATTTTTATTTTCAGCTTCTGGATCTTCTATATTTTTTAGCTTAAAGTATTAAACAATTTTCATAGCATCAGCTATCTCTTTTCTTTTATTCTGAGATTTACTTTGTGAACATCAAATAGGCTGCTTATCTTTGAGCTAAATTAATCCAATTTTCACAGACTTCTAGAATCATAAAATTATTTAGGTTGGAAAAGACCTTTAAGATCAAGTCCCACCTTTAGCCTAGCACTGCCAACTCAAAACCATTTTAGATAAATGGTCTTTAACTGTTACTACAGTTCACACTTAATTGCTGAACAGGACAGCAATCAAAACTTTTGCTTCTATCAGAATAATTCTAGTCAGTAGCAGCTTCACGTATTTTTATTCTTTAGGTTACACCAAGTAGAAGACAACACTATTTCACATCAAGCTTGTAATTTCAATAAAGTGCTTGTCTAAACAACCTACATGTAGTGCAAGAGGTGGCTTCAGCAGCGCCGTCACTCAGTGGCTGTAAACCTGACTTAAGCAGCCACTTAAGGTGAGTTTATGACTGCTTTGCATTATTAAAGAAACATGGGCAGCTAGAGCATACCAACCCATCTGGCTCAGGATATTCTACCATAAAGTGCCATATGGTCATTTACAGATGTGGATGCAAAGTCTACTGAGATTTTAAGCAATTATCTTCTAGTGAAATGCCAAACAAGAGCTGTATAGAGTGTTATTCTTTACTTTATAAGCAAAGTAGAGAAGAACACGGCATCACCTTGGAGAGGACTGGAATAGATGATGGTTTCATGGCATTGCTAGTGCTGTCCAGGCCACTGCACTCTGATTCAGGTCAAAATATTTACAAACACACAAGCTGAGACAATGGTTTGGGAACCGTGTACTCTAAGGTTCCTCTCAGAGGATATCTAAGGCACATGTACACATTTGAAAATTGCTAAATACTCTGCTACATTTGCATACTAGAAGTTATACTCATGCTGAAGAACTTTGTTTTAGCTGAAAGCTATACATGATGGGAACATCCTAATCTTTCTTTGTCATCATAATTAAACAACCATCACTTAAGACCTCTGCCCCTACCAACTAGGTGAAACCTGACTTTGGAGTCAGACAAGCCTCTATTATTTTTCTCCATTATTGAATCGTATTTTAATGCTTACAATATCTGCTCAAATAAGTGAAGGCTTTCCATACTGGATTTTTGGTATTGTGCATCCATGGTTGAATTGAATTAGATAGAAGGCAATGGTGAAGGCCCTATCAGCTTCCATTAATGAGGGACTGGGACCCCAAGTCAGTCACAGTTTATGAAATATATATCCCCTTAATATACTCCTTGCCCACTTGGTCCCCCAGTATGAACTTAAGAGAAGTACTTCCTCATATTTCTCATGTCTGAATGTTACATCACTTAAACCTGTGCAACAATATTCTGAAAGTGGCTGTTTAACAACTGCCACAGCACAAGCAAGTAGTTTTGATCAATCTTAAATCCTCATCCCTTGACACTTTAATCAAAATAATTTAAAATTCTATTAAGCACAATATGCAGAGCATTAACACTCTGAACCAGTGAGCAGTTGGAGTGCAGACGCCGAGTGATATATCTGAATAACAGCCTTGTTAGAAAGGCTATCATGTTTTGCTCCTTGCTGAATCATCAGGACGATAGTGGCAATATCACTCTTTCATTGCTAATGTATGGCTCAAAGGATCTGACAAGGAGCTAAATGTTTGATTCCCTGGGAGAAGCTGCTTTACTGAGGTGCAAGTAAAATTTTCCATCTTTTAAGGCTTACATGGATTCTGGAGCTGCCCATCACCCAGGAGTAGGGGCAGGAACCAACCACCTTCTCAGTATTATTCCTGCTGCTGTGCATTCCCCAATCTCTCCAGTCTAGCTGCTGCCTTTGCATTTAATTCAGCTCTGCTGCTCTGTCTTGAGGATTCTTTTTCTCACTGTTTATTTCTCCATTGTTTTTCTAAACACCGCAAAACTGTGTCCAGCATCCAACTGTGCTGAGCACCAAGAGGCTCAGCCACCAGTCACTGGGCAACTGCCACTTCCCAGTGCAGTCACCATTTAAGAATTGAAATAACTTAGTTGCCTTTTGAAACTTTGTACAGACTAAATGTACCCATACTGACCAATTTGCATAGAAGTTTGGGGTTTTTTTGGTAGTAATGCAGATATCCATCTGAATAATGATGAAGGAGGGTAAATATTTTGGGTTGATTTTGACTATGCCCCTCATGAGAAGTGTACACAGAAAGCACAAATACCCTCACAAGACCTCCTCCACTGGATTAGAGCTCTGTTGTTATTTGTGCAATGCCTTAAGCACACAGATCTGAGGTAAAGTTCGTATTTCAGCAAATATGTGCCTAGAAAACCTCATTTTTGTCTCCCTGTTTCAAATAGAATGGGGTGGATTTAGGTGATATCTCCAGGCTCTTTCAGCCCAATTTTCTATAATACTGTGAAACCAGATATACATGACACCTACCCAAAAGTACAAACATGTTTCTCCTACTGTGTTATAAAAGAAGAAATACTTGCGTGTAGATTGGACTGTGAAGGGTGATAAAGAGGAATTTAAATTCAAGAAATGAAAGCAAAAGGAAAACTACAATAACTAGTTGAGATAGAAACTGAAGTCATTCCTGAATGCTGTTTATGTAATGCAATCACTTGAAACAGACAGAATACTGATATTTTTACTATCAAATGTCAAACATGGACAATGTAGTTATTACAGTCCTGTGTATATAAAATTTTTCAAAAGCTGAAAAAAAGTTAAGAAAAACTTTGAAGCCTTCCTCCAAAAATGTTACACAGAAAGCCAAATTAGTTGCTCAACTAGCTCAACTGTTACAGTGCAGCCTTGCCACTGGCGTATATAACAACAATCTCCTGTGAATTGTTTTCTTTGCAAAGAGTAAGATCAGCAGTTGTGATCATCAAAATAAGAATCTGTGAGCACAGAGAGCTTTTTAGCATAGTAAGTGAAATCATTACTAATTCCCACTGCCAAAACACATACCTCAGTGTGCGTGTGAGCACGGCCTCTCAGGCAGCTTTTTCTTTCCCAGTAAGATCTGGTTAAAAGCTGCTTCACTAGGTTTTAAAGCCCACTGGAGGTGCTGCACATTAACTGAGAAGACTGATCAACCCATACAGTATTAAAAAGGCATTTGTAGACTCATTTAATCAATAATGTACAGTATTAGTGTGCAATTTAGATCGAGAGAAGACAGCTGTAAGACTATGATACATCAGCTAATGAAAAAGCAGAGAGAGTGTGATTCAAATCAGTAGAGAGGCCAAGAGGCAGCTTCTTAGCTAGTGGAAGCAGAGATAGTAGCACACACTCCTGGGTCCCTGAGCCCATAACCCAGTTGAAGATTTCTCCCAGAGCAAAGGGCTGAGTGAACTCTCTCATGCAACATCCTTTCCATGGGCATAAGCAGCAAGATTTCTGAGCTACAAAAGGCACCAGGCTTCTAAACAAGGCAAGATTATAAAATGGCCCTATGTGGCCTTGAAATGTTTCAGATGTAGCCTTGACAGCTACCCAGGATATGTTGATATATATGTATCAGCCTCTCTGATTTCAAGACTGTCTCAAGCAAGAAGGATTTCAGCAGGAAAATGAGCAACAATAGGAAATTCTGCACAGACCATACAAATTACCCCAAAGATATACAGCAAACCCACATGGTTTTGGTGCTATTTTACAGATATGGTTACCAAGTCCTGAGGGCTGGACTGTCCTTTAAGATTTAGCCCTTTTTTACTGTTAGAAAATGTACAGTTTTCTTTATGTGTGAATTCCTCACGGTGAGCAAAGCTGGCCTTGTGCCCTCATTCCTAAACCAATTTGAAGTAACGAGGAAATTGCCATGCAGGGACTGAGAAACTGTAGAAAAAGCAGTGGTTACCTGGGTCACCATCCCTAATGCACTGTGCCTTAGAATCAAAGCCTGCTTTGTGCTGCCCAGGAATTTCTGCCAGGACTGGGACCAGTAAAAGAAGCAGGATTGGATACCTACAGCTGTCTCTCCTTCCCATTCTCTTTCCATCTTCTTAACATCTCAGATACAAACCTCACAGCTTGTATTTGCAACCATATATAGATTTCCATAGACATTCCCTGCCCAAGTGCTTGCTCCATTAATGAGGCAGATACATCCCAGCCTGCAGAACATGCCAGGCTCTTGGCAGTGACAATTGCTTCACGGATGCACCATCTGCTGCTCTCTCGGTGTGACTGGTTACCTACTTTTCATGGTACATTTCTTTTTCCTGGCTGAATGGCTCCCAAATCCATGAGGTCCTTTTTGACAAAGCTGTGTAGAATCTCCTGATGTCAATACTTAGGCAAACACATATTTCCATGAGAATAGCCTTGCTCATGTCTATGTTCTCCTATGGAATTGTGATACTTTTCCTGGCTGCAGTTTTTGCTAGCAGAAGTTTTTCCTTCCTTTAGTAGGAAGGCACAGGAAAAAACAGTTTTCTACCATCAGTGCTGAAGAAAGTAGCTGTGGTTGAAATATATGAACTGACAGGGGTGTTTGGAAAAATGGGAAGACTACAGATTTCCTTAGTTGTCTTCTACATAAATCACCACATCTCTCTGTGCCAAACTCCATGAAGGGCACCTTCGGGGGAGGTGGCGGAGAGAGATGGTCAGCAACAGTAAATGTTACTTGCTTTGAGTTGCCCAGGATCTGCTGCAGACAATGAACATTTTTCCCTGCATGAAGAAGCAGGGATCTGGACTGCTATTAATAGAAGTTAAAATATATTAAAAAAAAAAACCCAAAAAACTCAAACAAACCAAACAACCAAAAACCAAACAACCCCACATTCATAAAATTTCAAGTTTTCAGACATTTTCTGTAATCACTAATTCTTGATAATGTTCACTGTCTTACTCTACATAAAATCACTGCTGATACAAGTTTAGTTTTATGTAATACTCCATATGGTGGATTCATAAAATCCTTCTACTGGGAATACCACCATAAACTACTATTTTCTGCTCTAAAAAATAACCATTAAAGTCCAGACATGCACAAACAAGGTAATCTGCCATAAATTTTGAAATGGTAAAATACTACAAATGTAAATGTATTCAACTCCCATTGCAATGCATGTAATTTCCATAGCTTTATTAGAAATCCTGCAGTTGCAGTGGCTTGGCGATAGGTGATAAATATAGTAGGAATGAGTCAGCATGCAAATCCCTTCTGTGGAAAACAATTTGAGAGATTTTATAGCCCAGAGCTGTTTATTATTTTGTAAGAATGGTAATGCAAGTTCATGTTCAAAACCTGCTGAGAGAAGAATTTGCAAATATCCTATTATGGAACAGGCAGAAAAAAAGTATAAGACCTATGTAATAGCACTGGGCTAGAACATTTTCACATCTCCCATTTACCTGATTCTTTTTTTCTCATGTACTTATTAGGATCCTTGTGAGATTATCACTTTATCACACTAATAAAATGAGAGTACAGCTAAGGTTTGGGATTTCATTTCCAAGTTAATGCAACAGTCCTTAAAACCTGAAATGCATGGAACTAAAAAAGGCTTCTGGAAGCTTGGTAATGTAGAAAATAAAAGCAATTAATTTTGAAAGCGTGACCTTGGGATTTTTAAAATAATTTTCCATTTCTGTAAATAGTACTGAGGAGAGAATATGTTTCTGATGATACCAAACCCCTTTATATCCATCCAACCCAAACATTTCTCTGTTTTGCATAGTAGATTGCAATGAATAAATTCTATAAACATGATCTAATGATGTTGCCTAGGTATACTAGCAAGTGCAGAAAGCTATTTACTTTCAAGGCTGTCTCCATTATGCATGTCTCACTGCAGAGACAGTTTTGATGCCAATGAATAAATAATGAGTCAGGTTCTGCAACTGGGCTAGGGCTGGCAGGGGAGGCAGAAGGACATTTCCCAGCTCTCAGTGCCCCGTGCCAGCGAAGACCTTCTCTGGTGTGAGGTCTGCTCAGGTTCTATACAGTGCAAAGCTGGCCCGAGACCATGGAGCCACCAGCTAGGCTAGCCCTGACAAAGCCTGCTGCACATGGCCCTGCTGCATTACACCACTCACAAGCACAGAAATCTCAGCTACTCAGGGCTATCTGACCTCCGACAAATCCAGGCAGAGTACACGTGTTCACTAAGTTCTGTGCACTAAATACAGCTGCCAGTGTAGTTATAAGGATTACAATTTTTTTAACCAGGGCCATCAGATTAGAGCCATAACATTGTTATTAGGAGTGAATGAGTTTTATCTGTTCACGTGGAATCTGGGAGAAGAAAGATAGCAATTATGTCCATATTTGTTTTTAATATTTTGACAACCATTTTATAGAAAAAAATGCAAACAAAGTGCATAGTTTGTCAAGGGCAGTTTGCATGGAATGATGTCAGGTGGTTTTTTTTCAAAGCAAAAGAAAGTATTTTGGATCCATTTAAAAGAAGAGTCTTCAGGGTGCCCTAATTGTGGCCTTCCAGTATCTGAAGAGTGCCTACCAGAAAAATGGACTGAGGCTATTTACAAGAGCACATAGTGACAGGACAAGGAGAAATGGATTCAAACTGAAAGACAGTAGGTTTAGACCAAGTATTAGGAAAAAATTCTTTGCTGTGAGGGTGGTGAGGCACAGGCACAAGTTGCCCAGAGAAGATGGGAATGTCCCACCTCTAGGGGTGTTCAAGGCCGGGTTGGATGGTGCTCTGAGCAATCTGGGCAGGGAGGCTGGGACAAGATGATCTTTAAAGTCCCTTCCAATCCAGGCTATTCTATGAAATTAATGGGGGCTCAGCTGATTGCTACAATGCTTGATCAGAGTTGTCATTTGGGTTTTCCATGTTCTTTCTTCCCTGTGAAGGCTGGATCCCTTTGCTAAATTATCTTTCCTGGGTAACCCTTCCACCTACTGACAGGCATCAAAGGAGTCAGATGCCCCCAGTATAAAATGACAGGTGTGGCCTCACTCACAGAAATCTATGTTACAGCCGTGATGAAATGCTAAATAAGATTTGCAAGATGCCATGCAATGGAGACAGATTCAATCTGATTTAAAGGCAAAATCAAAATATTGGAACACAGGAATTCTTATTGTTCTGTTTTCATCAAATATAGTATGATTTTGACATTTAGGGGCTATTTTAAGCCCTTATTTTGAATTCTCAGACTGATTTGGAAGAAATATTAGCATTTTTTTTTTGTAAACTGGATGCACAACAAAAAAAATAAATTATACACTTAGTTGAAATGAAGAATATAACCTAAGTCAGCTAGATAGTGATGAGATATAAGAAATTACTATTTAGATGAACTGACTTGGAACTCATCTATACAGCAATGATAACTTAGGCAACACCGAAAAACATCATTCCTATGGTGTACCTAATTATCAGGTTTCTCACAAATGTTCTTTTTTTACTTAAGAACTGGTAAGAAATTACTTTTTAAGAACTTTTTCTCTTCTGATTTTTTTACTGTCTTACAAGTATCATAACCGTAAATCAAATCTAAATAATTATACTTGAGACTAAAAAGAACAAGGACCACATCTGTAGAAAGCATCCAGAATGAAAGGGGCAGGAAGCCTCTATTTTATACAAGCAGCTAACATTTCCCTGTCTAAATAACCAATCTCATTACTGTAATTTCCTTACCCAGTTTAAAATGAAGTAATATTTCCATATGCACGACAGAGTAAGCAGGATTTTTTCTATTAATAAGAATAACAGGTCCTGGGCTATTCCAGTTAAACACTGATCCCACATTTAATTATATTATTTTTTTTCTTAGGAGCATACTTTCCCAGCAGTAGACAGAGTTGCATGAAATTCTATTCTCCCTCACGGCTGTATGAATGCAGAATGATCCCATTGCTACTAACAGGACAGAGAAAGTGCAGTAGCAGAAATCTACATAAAGAGTTGAAAGTCACTAAAGTCATTGCCACTCAGTTTCCCACTTAAGTCCCAGCTCCCAAATTCAGTAAGATTTTTTGACCAATCTTAGTTTCATTATGCATTTCTGCACTTTATTTATCACAGTCTTGGTATAAATAACCACATAAAACTCCTGTTCTCAGGTAGTAAAAGACATGAAAACACAGAGAGCTGCAGGTTAAAAGAGCTTATGGATTACATTCTCCTCCAATTCTATATTTACTTTCAGATAAGCAAACCCACAACAGCTATATGTAAGGACTATCTCTTAGATGTTTAATTTCTAAATAAAGTCAGGGCATGTTGGCGCTGACAACCAAAACTGCCACTTCGTGAGCAAGGTTTGAGTTCTTGTCACCAACATTGAAAGCAGATGAATAGAATAGCAGAATTTCATCTGTACTAGGTATAAAACTACGTAAATTTTCTCTACTTATATTTCTACAGTCTTTTGAGGATGAGTATGCTGCTTGTGTAAAACATTTTAAAAATATAAGGCTTGTGGCTAAATCTTCCACTGCATGAAACTCTGTCACAGAAGAGCTTATGATGAGAGATGAGAAGGCATTTTTGAACCAGTTTTCAACATTTTTTTTCCCTACAGTGCCCTGGACTGTTTTATATTACACTGTTGGCAGAGCTCACAGGGACTGCAAACCTGGTGGAGCACCAGGAGATGTGGTACGCTTCAGTCCTGCCTCTACCTTTGAAAGCCACACTTCTTGTGCACCTCCTGTAACCACCGTCCTGCCTCCCTGCAGGAAGGTAGAAAGCAGATAAGTGTCACTGCTGCTCTTCTGTCACCTCAACATCCTTCTGAACTGGAACCCAAGATGTGAATTCTTGAAAATTGTACCACAGGTTATGTGCATTTGCAGGAAGACCCACAAAGGTACCTTGGTTTTTGACACACTCAACAGAAGAATGCCTAAAAGCTATGCACATGCATAAGGAAGCAAGATGCCTGAGGACAACTCTGTTGCACAGGTGTAGGCAAAATCACCTAGAGGTCCCCTGCAGATGTGAGAGTGTCAAGACATATGCAGAAGGGTATTGGTATTTGGGGATTCTCCTTTTAGTCTGCTATCAGCCCTGCTATCTATTAATACTGAGTCTTTCCACTTTGAGAGACTAGCAAGAAAGCAAGCACAGATAGACATGAATCTGGCTTTTAAAAATTTCATCTCAGTTCTCTGAGCTGGGCTCCATGAGCCACAATAGTATGGCTTAGCAAACCAGCCTCTAAAATTGGCAGGTTT
Source organism: Corvus hawaiiensis (assembly GCF_020740725.1). NCBI lineage: Eukaryota > Metazoa > Chordata > Aves > Passeriformes > Corvidae > Corvus > Corvus hawaiiensis. The sequence goes on from NC_063213.1 coordinate 47,216,817, forward strand.
CCACCACCAGCTCACATCTGTGCAAATGTTTTTTTCAGGCTTAAAAGTTGTGATTTCCCATTTCTTTCCTCTTCCACAGGATCATAATTTAAGATCTGTCATTCAAGACTGCCTGATATTGAGCCATGTCCATATATCACTCAGAACATTAAAATCTGACCTTTATACACAGAATAATAAATACCTGTGAGTCACTTACAAGGTAGTAACTCACTCTCACAGTTCAGCAGAGAGTAAGGGATGAATCTCAAGATGAAAAACTCCAGTTGTTGCCAAATATGAGTGGGCTTATAATAATACTTTTACATTGGGAAGTCAATAAAGAAGGTTAAGCATATTTCAGAAGCATGATGATACATTAGCAAATAGAAATGAAGCTGAGCAGTCACCAAAACAACTGAAAAATCCAGGCTGCTGTAATCTCCACCTGCATAATGCAAAAAGTTACTGGATTTGTGCTAGAAGCCAGGAGCATCTTCAGTCAGCTGGGTTGGTCTGACTTCAGTACAACAGGCAGTGTGTCAGCCAACATAGGCATCTGCTTCTTCACTTTTACCATCTGATTCAGCAGCCTATGCAGTGACATTGCTTCTGTGAAATGGGGGGTTTGCAGGGCTTCTTGTCTCTCAAGCTCTGCTCTTTGACACCTGAGCCACTCTAGCTCTTCTGAGGGGGTGGTGGATGCATAACTGGTGAGCAGTCAGAGGCAGTCACAGCCAGTCTCAATATCTGCAGATGTAGCCCTCAGACCAAATGGAATGATGAGGCTTGCATTTTTTAGGGCTTCCATCAGGCAGCAGTCTCCGTGTGGGCCAAGTGCAGGGCATAACCTTTAGAACACTGTGCAAGAAGAAATATTATCATGATTTAAAGGGCTGACATCAAATGGCCAGGTCTCTTGAAACTCTTTTCTGCCTCTTGATAGCTATAGTTAATATTTACACAGTGAGGTCTTGAATCAAAGAAGAGGAAAAAAAAAAACAAGCCTTGATGGTGCTATTTCAGCAACCAGGAATATCCAGTGTAATATTTTGTGCATTCATCAGCACACAATTTCTGTGTGACAATAATATCCTTTCCTTCCCAAGTTAAGAGGAATCAAGAAGCAAGAGGGCACAGACAGTGCCTCTGTGCTCCCCAATGCATTTCCCACATTGGAAGCAAGGCAGTGGCAACAAGGGGTACATGTCTTCATGACACCTGAGCAAGCATTTTTCTGTCTTGTTCTTTTTCATGCCATGCAAATATGAGCTGAGATCACCAGCTATTCTCCCATAATTTTGGCAGGAAAGTGGTAGAGGGGGAGTAACTGCTGCTCTCCTAGCAGTGAATAATAGGTTTTTGTCTCATAATTTATGCTATCCTGAGAGGAAACTCAAGAAAAATTAATTTACACAGCCTAAAAAAAAGAAGACCGCTAAAGAGCCCCTGTCATGGGTCATGTACTGATTTCATTTACACGGGTGTAAATCCTACATAGCATGACCAAAATCAGAAGCATTATGAAATGCTTAGAAGTGAAAGAAGACTTTGATTCACAGTCCCTAAACACTAGCAGCAAACAAACTTGAAAGGCCAGGAGATTGTTAATTTCAGTATACGAGCAAGGAAAAGGAATAGCACAAAGAGAACAGATGAACCCCTGAAGTAAAATAAAGGGAACCATGTTCAATGAGAAGGACCAGTGATGTATTAGAATGCTCTTTTTTGAGGGAGGAGATAAAACCACGCCTGTTTCGTTCCCTTCTTCGCTGTCCAGGGAACCTAGGAGATATCTAGAGATATTTAGAGAATTCAGTGTTGACTAAGCCCTGTGAGATGGGCCACAATGCCAGCCTTCCTCTTGACTCCTAACAAAACACTTTTTGCCTGCTCTCTAGGGCTCTTGAGGACTTTGCTCATAGATGCCACCTGGTTGCTATGCCACAGGCAGCACACAGCAGGGATGGCATGCTGGCTCTTTTCACCTATGGGGTGTGGGGATAGAGACTGCTGGAGGGATCCTGTCTTCTCTTGGGCTGTTAATCTGCATTACCTTGGTGCAGAAAAAGATGGACTGAGTCACCATAAAGAGGTGTTTTTTCACTCCATACAGTTTCTTTTTTACCAGCCAGGTGAGAAATGTACCTTTCCTTCCTGGAGTCTTGTGCTGATTATTTCCTTCTGTCAGTGCCTTGCCTCTATTTTGTCAAGAGAGCAAGAGACCTTGGTCCACATGGACATCGTTTTGAGAAGACAGCCCCTAGCATTAGATGGCAAAGACATTTTAAAAACTAATGGAGAATTTTGCTTCATTAAGTAGCCCATAAAACTAGGAATAATTGAGCACCAGGGGGAAGACACCATAATTAGTCAACATTACAAATGCCTGGTTTCACAAAGGAGCACATAAATGTTTTAATACAGCTCTACCTGCTGATCTGCTGGCAGATATCCCTGGATGTGAACTACTCTCACTTGAACAGGATCTTCATTCCTTTCAACACCACAGTAGTAAAATTCTTTGAATCAGAAAGGCATTATCCTGGGTCCCAGTGATAGTGCTGAACTTATTAAACTGCAATGTAAGATAGCCTTAGCAGAGCTGCTCTTGGACTCTGCCAAGCTCCACCTCTACCAAGGTGCCTCACAGGGTACAGAAACTTTTACAGAAAGCTATATTTTGGATCTCCTACCTTAAGATATTCCACAAAATCCAAAGATGTATACAGTGCAATTTGGTTCCCTTAGACTGAAAACTGAAACACTGCAAAAAAGAATCAACCCACAAGTAAGACTATTATGCACATATTTTTCAGCTTGCAAACTCTTTCAGTGGTCCTGTAGACAGCTCTGCTTGATGTTTTCAGCAACAATGCAAAGGGAAGGACAGATATTTAATTAGGAATAATCTTCTTTTCCTGTTGGTGTCAGACAAATTACAAAGACTTTGCTTTACTCTACTAATAATTTAATCAAAAAAAAAAGTGTAAGTCCTAGTCTGCCCTACCAGAACAGATGCACATGTACATAGTTCCATCCAATACAACATAAAATAGCTTTTTTGAAACAACTGCAATCTCTATTATTCTTTTATGGCACATGCTCAGTACTTAAATAAACAAAGCAAAAAATCATTACTGTTCATAACTCATTCTCTATGTTTTCAAGCTCTGTGGTAGTCTTGCTGGGCTACCATGTCTTTAGAATGACTCTTTTGTAAGCTGGAATGCTTGATCTGCTAGCACCCCTGCTTTCTTTTAAGCATCTAATGCAAAATAATAATGACCTTGTGAACACAAATAACATTTACAGCGTCAGAGAAATAGTTATAAAGCAGTTAAAGGAAAATACAGACATTTCTTTTCTAGGCATGTTAGTGCTTTCCTATTCTTCTCTTCATTCTGTAAATTAACATTTTTTTCAGATAAAAAAGACAAATTCATAAATTACTGCATTTGGCAGTGGAATGTAGCAATGGTGGCAAGGCACAGCTGGAGAGTTTGAAATGTGGCAGCTTTCTTCGAGGCCATCATTTTCCTGCTCCTTTGGGAATCGCTGCTAAATGTGGATACTGCTAATGTAATGAATATGAATCCATGTAAATCTCTGATGCGGAGCTGGGATCTGTCCCCTTGTGGGTAAAAAGGAATTTTTTTTTCTATGCAGATTTTTGAGTGCTTATGTGTGCATAACTCTGACCTTACTTCGGCAGCTCACTTGCTCTTAGGTATCCAGGTACTGTCGACCTTCTCATTTTTCATTCTGCAGAAAACTAACAATATGCACTCCCTCGCTTTTGAAGATCCCTGGCAGAATAATACACCACCTGTTCAGCCCCCCTTCCCACCCCCCTCTTTACTAATTAAGCTCTGAAACTCTTTCCAAACCAAATTGGATTTCTTTTCTTCTGCTCCCCTCTCCTTCATTCCCTGACTGCACCTTTGTAAACATTTTTGATTGGGCGTGAAAGGCACAGAAGCAGCCACAAATAAGGGGACCTGTCACTTCAGCCAAAGCCATTAGTGCTGCATGGAGAAAACTGGCTGGGCTCATACTGAGTGACTGTGACATGCCCAGGGATGGAGAACAGCAGAGAGGGCCCTTAACCAGTGTCCAGAGGGGTCTCGGAAATGATGGGGTGCACAGGGAAAAGCTTCCTGGCTCCTCGTCTGCCCTGCAAAGGCTCCTGGCTGCCTGATTTGTTCTAAAAGTAGAACATCTGAATAGCTGACAGACGTTTTCCAACGAGGGGGTCACTGAGCGAGGTGTGCATATTCTGAGTTTGTTTCCACCATGGAACAGGCAGTTGGAATTTTAATCTGTGTAACTTTCGTCTCTGTGGTCGTACAGTGCTTCACACAATGGCTCTTTGTGCACTGCCAGAATACTACAGCAAAACATACCATAAATAATAATTGTAATAACAGTTACAAAGCTAAGATTTTTTTAATGGTCTCTAGAGCTGGAAGTCTTTTCTGGGCAATTGGCATTTTTGAAAATCAGGTCACCTAGTTAGGCTCCTTATTCTGAATGCAGAGTCTTATTTCACCATTCATTTTCTTTAAACCATAAGCCTCCAACTTGGCTCATGTAGAGAAATATTAAGTGAGGGGGAAGCAATGGAAACACTTGTCAAAATAAACCAAGAATAATTGTTGGATTCCATTCACAAGTTTTTGGAGAGGTAAGATCAGGCCAACCATCAAATAACAGCTTCAGCCAAGATCTACAAGTAGAGGGACATTGTTCTGCTTGACAGTTCTTCACTGAGGTGATTAACAAGCCTGGCTGATGACCCTTTGGGCTCAGATGTACTGTTAGGGTATCACACATCAGCTGAGCTATCAGCACACTTCCTATGTGCATGGCCTTGCAAATATAAAATTATGTGACTTGGCTTCACCCTCTTCACTGGGACTAATCATAGCCATGTCATCTTATATTTGCTGTCACTTAAACCATTCATGTAGATACCACAAGCTCAGTTGTGGCACTGAAAGACAACACAGGCAGCTATTTAAAGCAACAGATTAATTGCAGCTGGGATTCATACAACCAAAAGTGGAGTTAGTGAGATGCTCTGGGTGCTATCTACCTTCTAAAATGCAAGTCTTGAAGTCAGAGGAATTGCACTTGAAAAGAGCATATTTTTCTCTCTGGATCATGAAGGCAACCACCTCAGAAAGATAACTAGACTAGAAGAAAATAGTTTTATCTGGTATGAGTTCTGTCCTGTGTGCCCGAGCTCTTAGACAACTGCTCTGTCTTCTAACCTGAAATTTCCAGTTTGAACTTCTATATACAGCAGTAGAGCAGCATATAAAAAAGTATCATGGATGTCCTTTGCTTCATTCCAAAAAGAAAGCACTTACTGGGCTCAAAGTCCTCCAAGGAAGTCCACCTCACTTTTTTCTGGACAAGGCAGAATTTAACTACTGACTTAAGGGGAGGTCATACAAAGGCAGTCTATTACAGTCATCTCCTCTAACATATTTCACAAGAAATTTTATAGCCTAGCTCTCCTGCATTTCCAAACACACTAAATCACAATTCTGCCATGTCTTGATTCAGAAACCAATGCAATCAATTTCAGCTAATTATGCATCCAACTCATAAAGGAGGTGTACAGAGCTCATGTCACCACATATAGCTATTTTGTGTATGATAACATGGCTTTAAATTTATGAAAAAGTGCAAACACAGTTTCAAAGCAGAATTCGGTTTTAATATTTGTGTACCTGCTTGTGCTTCCACTGAAATTAATAGCAGCCTGCCACTGACTTCAGTGGAAGAAGGTCTGAGGTCTTTATTCCATAGAAACTCCAGCAATAAAATCCAAGAAATTCATTTTAGCTATTATATTTTGGAAGACTGACAACAGCTGCATGAAGAACTGAACCTGAATCTCCCAGGGAGACACGTAACACTTAAATCACAAAGCTATTCCCTTTGATATCCATGCTGTATTATAAAATTAATCTTTTGCAGCAATTAATTAGAGTAGTTATGAGGAAAGTAATGCAGTCTGAGACTCACATTTATTGCTCAGTGTGGCCTTGTTTGTTTAGTCAGATTCCCTTAAGCCATTAATAGAGCTTTATGTTAATTTCCTTAATGCTTCTGATCAGCATGTTCAGAGTTACAACTCCACTAGGGCTTCACAGATTATCCCAACATATAGTACAAGTAAACAATAGAAGCTACTTCCCTCCACATGTCATTCTCCACGGATACCCTAATGAGATTACATCTATGCCAATCCAAAATGTTAGCAATAAGTAAATGAAACTCCTTGGGCTGTGACTCAACTTTCTGACACATTCAGCCCTGAAGAGGTTAAAAATAAAAAGCTGCCTGGGTTTGTTGCTGAAACTGTGAATAAGTAAAGGAAGCAAGTACGTTCTTTAGCCAGATTTCTTTTCTCCAAAGGTATTTATCTGGAAATGCTTGAAAAGCTGGGTAAAGCACAACCCCAATTTTCTTGAAGGGAAGCGAGATAAGAGTAAATCTTGAAAATGCCAGACGTAAATGCCGAGCTGGAATTTATTCAAATGCCTTTCATGTCTAATGCATAAAGCCTGGTTATTCCATCAGTCGCTTTGAATCAGCCCTAGGTGCTTAAACATGTGAAAAACCCTAAACTCATGTAGGAGATTTTATGTAGGTAACTTAACAACTGGCCCAAATCTCTCACTGGTTTCAGATTTCAGTAGTGATATGGAAACAGCCAGGCACTTATCTCAGGATGCCAGAGAATAATCACTACATTTGTTACACTTTCCTAAAGAAGTCAGTCAATGGAAAATTTAGAAGACACTACTGTGCTAAAAATAAATTATTGCACCCCTTAAACACCATCAAACAAAAAAAATCCCCAGTCCAATATGAGTGGCAACCCCTACAGTGGCTGCTTAATGCACTTGGTTATGTATGTTTTCTTCTTCAGACTCTAGAGCAGCCTCTCACAGCTGCAGAACTGGAGTAATGATTCTCATGTCCTTCATTTGCAACCATGACTTCTAAGAATATCAGTCTGTGGCTGTTTCAAAAAACCAGGAAGCCCTTGGAGCAGCTTGTGAACGGCAGTTTGAAGGCTGCAAACCGCACAGACAGAGACCAAGTGCTCTATCCCACAGGAGGCAGAAGCTGCTGGTGTGGACAGCAGATCAGACTATGGCAGGCCAAGCTCTCTGAGCTACAGCACACACAGGGTCATGGATCCCAGCACGGACCTTTGCACCTAAGGAGTCAGCCACTGGATCTATATGTCTCTCCCAGTCTCCTAACAACCTGCAAGTCACACACATCTCAACAATCTCATGGTCCACTGACGCACTTGTCACAGATAGTTTTAACTTGGGCATGTCAGCGTTACTTGTGAAAAGAGTTTTTATCCTGAAATATCTCTTCACTGAGCACTGGGCTAGCTCTTCTAACAGTCTTCTGTCTTGGCCCTGATTAGAAAAACCAATCATAAGTCTGTGTCTCCATTTACATGCTGCCTTCTCTATTTCCAATGATGAGTTGGATTTTTTTCATCAATGTAAAAATCATTTTTTTACAGCCTCATTTAATTTTTCTTCCTTTTTTTCCCTCCAAACCTGAGCTTCCTACTTAAGATCAAGCCTTATTCTCTGCAGATATCCCCATTCACTGTAGTTCAAAGGCACTGCCTTCCTATCAACTTTTAGAAATAGGCTGCACTAAAAAAAATAGCTGTGGGATGCAGAAGCTACTGTTGAGTAGTGCATTGAACTCTGAGATCTTTGCTCTAGAGATGAACCTGAAGAAAAAAGATGAGACATAAATTCAAAAAGAAATGGATATGTGCATGTCAGTGGTATATCAGTTTCTAATCAATATTAAACCTCTAACTGCCAAGATCAGTAACAGCTGTAGGGTCATAGCTGTCACATAGTTTCTCAAACATATCAGCTAATAATGATTTTTGCTTTGTGCTTTTTATGCCTAGCAGATGAGGAATCTCTACCTTATTCTTTAATATTTTCAATATTGAAATTCATATTATGCTCTCATGATCAGGTATCAGGACCTGAATAAGCTTACCCCCTAGCTTAACAGACAATAAACACACCACAAAGATCCTACACTCTTTCCAAAATGTAGTTCTGGAATGCTGAGTTAATTTGGAGTCAGAGACTTTGCAGTACTGCTATAGTCAGTAGCTTTTGGTTTGTCTGCCAGCACCCAAAACAATGCTACAACAGCTCAGCATGATACTTAAATGGGAATTGTTCTCTATTACACTGCTTGCTGTAGCTTAAAGAATAGCTGGCAAAGTGTCACTGCCCAGAGATCCTTGGGAATATGACAGCTGCATGTTCTGATTGTATTTGATTGAGTCACCTGCCTAAGAATCCTTTTCACCTATGCTTTTTCATGAGGGGATATTCACTCCCATCATCTCACAGACAAGTGAAGAAGTTGCATTTTCTGGTGAGGCTGTAGCTTTGTTGAAAAGGTAAAGAAATAAGTAGGGTCTAAGTTGTAGGAAAAAAAATTGTCACATTTTTGGGCACATATTTTTTCAAATATGAAATTTAAGTAGATAATTGTAATTGTTAGACTGTCTGAGAGAAAAAGTGATTAGTTCCATTGGAAAAAGGATGAATTACAAAGCATCAAGTTTTTCAGCTGTAGAAGCCTGGACTATCCACCCAGGAAATTCTAAGTGCTCTTCAGGTATAATATTAGTGCTCTGTTAGTGTAATTACTAATGTTCTTTTCCTTTTTTAGTTTTAATATTTCTTGAAGTCTAGGTATAGGAACATGGAGTTGCAGTGTACCCTGAGGGAGAAGTGATGGGTTTTTGTAGTGCCCCTGAACCAGAAAAGGAAATTAATTTTATGCATTTCTTTCCTGTCTCCTCTTTAATTCCAATAATAGTGTGGTTGTGAGGGCTGTGTCATTCACTGTGTACAGTCCACATTAACACAGGAGCTTGTGAAAAAGCCCCATACAGTAAGATCTCTTTGCCAGGTTATTACCCTCAATGCCAAATGCTACACAGTGGAGAAGTTAAGATTTTCTTTATTCTGCTGTGTCCTACCATGAAGGAAGGACACAGATTTTGTTTCAATTAATCACACTAAAATTTGGATTTTAAAATGAACATATTTCTTTAGAGAATAAGATTATTATGCACAGTGTGCAACTCATATACACACGGTAGGAGCTATGATGCTTGCTTCTATTGTTTCAATTAACAAATATATTATGGGGAAACAGACATGATCACCCCCGAAAGCAAGCAAGTTATTAAAAAATGAAGAGCTCGATTTTTAATGCAATCCCCTTCTCCTTCTCTCTTATCTGTGAGTTTGTGTGAAAACCAGAGGTTACAGGAATGTCTGTAAGACATTGTTTTTGTTCAGTTTCACAAATGTTTTGCTTTGTTGGCATTCAGTGGTTTTACAAGAGAAAATAATGAAAGCACATAAAACCTGTAACCATCCCCAGTGGGACAGAAGTCAAACAAGAGAAAGCTGATGTCTTTGAGCTGACTAAGCCACAATAGACAGGTCTTAACACAGCAAAGAATTCCACAGACTGCTTTAAGGACTGTCAAACCTACCTCACTAACACCAATTAACTGGGAGATATGGGGATCCTAGAGTTTGGATCAAAGCCTTTCTTGTCCAGATGAAAGATCACATCAGCGTTGAAGGAAAACTACAGATGCCTATGACAAAAAAAAAAAAAAAGAATCCCTTTCCCATTCAGCTTGTTTTTCAGTGAATTTTGAATTGCTTTGTCAAGAAGAACAAAATAACATCCCAGCTGGAGTATGTGTTAGATGTTTCATTTAAAAACAACATGAAGTCAGGAAGGTTGTAGCCAGCTTAGAGGGACTGTTTGATCCTTTCCCAAGACTATGTTGCTTTTGAAGAAAAGCAGTATTAAATCATTCTCTCTAATCAGTTCTCGGTTTAAAAACAAGCAATCTTTAAAAAAATCCCACAAACAAAACCAACTAACTGTGCTCTCCTGCTTCATACAAGGATGCCATGGCATCAGCACGTAGTGCATGATACAGCAAACCACATCCAGGAATAGTGACCTCACTGTGCTGTAACTTACTAAAAAGGTTACAGTGGTTATCAACCAAATTGGCTTAATAGTGTTCCATAAAATGTTATGTGAATAGTAAATTCAAATATATTTGATGCATTAGTGGATAAGAAAAGCTTACTGGAAAACAGTATCTGACACCATGTTCATTGCCTCATTCATTTTAGAGAGCACAGAAACGAGCTGATAGCTTTAGAGATTAATATACACAAGTGCTTCATTGCTAGCAAGGAACAGACATTTTAGTGAACATGAAAGAAATGCAGTCAAGCCTACTATGGGCTGTTTTGGGGACAGAAAGTGCAACTTAGTGTCAGTGGGCATTTTGCCAGGCTAAGGGTGCAGTGTGGACCCATCCTCTGCTTGTTGCAGTTCCTCTCACACGCTTGTGTTTTAACTCTGCAAACACAGTCAAGAGACAGGTGAACTCCTTTGTTACACCAGTGGATCAGCAGGCTCAAGTTTTTTCGGCATTTTTTGGGAAGGATTTTCAGGCAAGCTTTTATAGAGCACTTAAAAATGCAAGATGTCAAGATTAAACTGTTGGAGTAAATTGAATGGATCCAAGCCTAGGCATTGGCATAAGAAGGTTTTATAGCTCAGGAAAAAGTACCCAACAGCTGTAGTCTGCTAGAACAAATTCTGCTGTGCTGTACAAATGACATTATGTTCAGAAATAGTTTTGCCTCTGTCTGCTGACTCTGGGCAATATTTAGACTTTCTGTAGAAATATATTAACACCAAAAATGGGTTTATGCAAAGCTAAAGAAAGCAGTGCTCCAAGTTTTGGTGAAGTATGGATTGAATTCAGGGGTCCTTTCCTCAGTTTCTTCTCTCTGAGAGGACAGGAGAACAGCATTCCCTCTCAGACTTGGAATTCACCTGTGTACAGCAATCTTGTTTAGACAGACATCAGTATGTCAAAGGCACATGCTGAATACTGCAGAAGAGAAAGCACAAAATGGCTCAAAATACAAGACCTAGATTTATGGCTCCTTTGAGCTGTGGGAGCATTAAATATCTGGATCAGAAATGTGCAGAAAAAAATCCCAATTTTCTACTCATTTTGAAAAAAAACAAGCTTTCAGGTACTGTGAGCACTTGCTTATACAGTGTTACTGCTGCTCATTGTTGCTTTGATTTAAAACTACAGGAGCAGAAGCAAAAACATTCCAGCCTTTTAAATACCAATAAAATGTGTGAATTATCTTATAAATAAAAAAATCCATATAAAAAAAGACTTGGAAATAGTCATATAAATATTCTGCTGTAAATAAACCAGTTGACTGAGCAAAATAAATTTATAAATTTAGGGGGGAAAACCAGCAGAAAACAATGAGCATTCATTCCCTTCAGAAACCAAAGTGGATAAATAGGTTTAGTAATCTCTGTCCCAAGAGATTCTCAAAGCATGCATTTTTTTTTCCAATGTAAAGTGCAAAGAATTGCAATGCATTTTGAATTCCATTTTAAAACTAATTAAAGGTTTGATTGTGCTACTTTCTCTGTGTTGGAATGCACTTCAATACATACTCAGCTTAAGGCATGTGCTCAAGGAGAACTATTCAAGCACGTAACATCATTAGCTATGATTTTATGTGCTTTGCTGGATCTGGGCTGTAATGTATAGAGCATAGTACTCATCTTGCAAGTGCATGACAAAAATTAATGTCATCTAGGCAATTAATGAAATGGATTTACTCCAGATGTAGGTTGCTATATTTCAGAGCACCCTACTTCTCATTTAATACAAATATTCAGGTTATTTAAGTCAGACATGCAGTGGTACATGGAAGATTTCAGATTTTGCTCACAGAGGCACCAAAATAGCATCATAAAAATATATTTAGAGGCCAGCTTGACTAATGGGGATATTTGAAATCTGTTTTGATATTCTTTCCTGTCCATGCTCTATTTTTGTTCATTACCATATTTTAGGTTAATGTCATTTGCAATAACCGTTTGCTAAGTATTTTGATTTCAAACAAAGATCTGAAAAAGCAAGTGACAAGTTTGATTCCAGTTTACCAGGAAGGCTTCCTTTCCTCATATTTCCCAATCATATCCCTAAAAAGCTCTCTTAAATAAATATCTCATGCCCCCATGTGGTTAAATGGAAGCACTACTGAATAAATCCTTCGGCGTGGCTTTTACCTTTCCCTTTATTTGCACACAGCAGTGTGTGCCCAAAGGAAGAAGGTGGCCAAACTGCATAGGAATCTAATTTAGATATTATACCGATAATGAACGTCTACAAATAAGCAAAATATAGAAAATTCTGAGATGCTTTAAGAACTACCATGGCCTAACCTATGATAGACGGTATTAAAATCTGACTAAAAATGCCTCACCTGGAATTGCAGAATGTACTGCATTGACCAGTGACTGGAGGGCACCATCTGCAACCCACTTTTTAATATCTAGGTATCTTAGGTTTTTATCTATAGTTTAATTAAAAATATGCCCTGAAAATAGCAGCTTATGTTCTAAATCAGTAGATTCAGCGTCAAGGAGGTGGATATGTGAGCTTTTTCTCAAAGCAAATGTGCAATCTTAGGAGTCTTGGTAAAGCAGATATCAAGATAGATTTTTTAGTATACTTCTTTACATTCCAGACTCAAGAAAAAGAATGATTATCATGTGTCATATCCAGCACTTTGTTGTTTGCAACAAAAAGAAACAAAGAAACCCCCACAAGTAACTAATCCTATGACACTCTAATGGTAATTTTCTAGCTTAGAATTAGAGGTAATTTGGTATTTGTAATGAAACCCCTTTTCAATAATTTGTATTCATCTAAAACTGTAGTCCTGCAGACAAGTCTATTATACACCCATTAGTCTGCATGTGGAGACAAGCTCGGTTCCTTTTGGCCACAGACATGCTTTTTGACCTACCATAAAATCACTGAAAGTTGTACTGAAAGATGTCAATAGAGACACTGAGTTTTTCTAAATTCCAAGGTCAGTACTTCCATCAAAATCAAAAGCTTCTGGGTATCCCCTACCTCTCTATTCAAACACTTAACTCTCCTAACCAGCTCCCCAGACCTGTTGCCAAGTCTGTGATGCCTTCTCTCTCAGTACTCAGGGTACAATGGGTAGATTGGCCAACTGTGCTGATTGTTAAATGCTTCTATTTATTTATATGCACTAAGTAATTGGCACCATAACCTGTGGAGCAGAATACGGCTGTGACGCTACAGCACACAAGCATATGACACTTAAATTACCTGCCTACTGTGCTCATCCCCTTTTGCTGTGATTACCTCCCTTCCACACTCACAACTAATCAAATTAACGATTATGTCCATCTGTTCTGAACCAAAATCCATGGCATGATGCTAGGGTGGGATCAAGCCCAAGACCTGTTTCTTCCTCAGTCCTGTGGATCACCTGTGGTGATCCAAACTGATCTCCCCTCAGCTTTCTATTATGGCGACACCCTGTGCAAGAGGCTAGTGAGATGAACTTTAGCTGAGAAATTAGTATACAGCAGGAGGGCAAGAAAGAGAAAGGAAAATATGTGAAAGTAGGAGTCTTACAGCTGTTTGTCATACCGAGATGTGAAAGTCGGAGTCATTATGTTCTCCTGCATCGAGACAAATAGTTGCTAAATTAAGCAATCTTTAAAGAGATAGAGAGGCGGAAAAGGAGCTTCCCTCCTCTGTGCCCAGCCATCAGCTTCTGAAGAACAATTTTAATTTTTTCATCAAAAACAAATGCAAGAGTATAAGGGACTATATGATAGGACTAGGTGACCATTAGCAATTTCTCCAGTGAGGTACTGTCATAAACAGAAAAATAAGCAGCTCACTACTGTAAAAAATTACAGGGCTATAAATCCACCAGGGGATTGTGGTGAAATCATAAACTATAAGAGCAGACCTCAAGTGGCTTTATACAGTAACCACAATGCAGCAATGGAATTACAGCCCTATAACTCAAAATTTACTTAGTTCTTATACTCAAGAGCAAGGAACTAAGCTTTGGATCAACATCCTGCACAGACTGTCCAGGTTTGCTCTCCTCCTGTGCTTTCTGCCTCTTATTCTTTTACTGCCCTGGCACCACACACAGCTCTCGTTGTTCCTAGCACTTCCCTTACAATGCAGCAACCACCACCAGAACTCCTTTGCTATCAGGACTAAAACTCCTTGGTTTTGTCTTTTAAGAAAATCAGTACAAGGCTCAGGGAACTGAGAAGCAAATGAACTGACTTGGCATTTGATAAGGATTTTGAGGAAGAGTGCCCCATTAAAAGTTCCTGATGACCAAGCTAATATGTCAAGAATTAAAGAGTGACACTTCCAGGCGATTGCCAGCCCAACCCAGAAATGCTGGACATTACGATAACTCCTAGAAGGACAAATAAATGGTTTTTTACTCAAAAAGGTTTAGACAATGCTCACAGGCACATGGTGTGAGTTTTAGTGCGTCCTTCACAGGGTCAGGAGTTGGACTCGGTGATTCTGATGGGTCCCTTCCAACTCATCAGGTTGTATAATAAATTAGGGACCCCTGTGCAACAGTTTTGAAGTGTTCTCCTTCAAAACAAAATGAGGTCAAACACAGCTCTTTCACTATGAGCCCCAAACTATCACAGTAATTAAACCTGAGTAATCCTGGTGTTTTCCTCTAGATCCTTTTATTTGAAAATGGCATGTCCCATCCTGTATTCAGGTTCTAGATTTGTCCTCTCAGTGCTTTTTTTTTTCTTATTTATTTCTTCATAAGCTTTCCTCATTCAACTGCCCTGAGATATCACAGGTGCACTGTAGAACAGCCAATGCACAGGTTCCAGTGCTGACTTGCACCTTATCATTCCCAGTCTTCCCATTAGAAACCTTCTGATCCCATAGTCACACCACAAGGATCAGATCTTCACAAGAATCTGTACTCTGTATTTCAGATGAACAGGGAAGCACAATTACAAAAAAAAGAAAAAAATTAAGAGAGGGGGGAAAATAGGAGAGAGAAGTGGCTTTTTTTTCCACAAGACCATAAAAATTTCAGTGCTGAAGCAGCCAAGCTGTCCAGCAATATCCAGTACCAATTGTCAAAGAAAGCCGCACAAAATCGACAATAACTGGACCACTGTCTGCACTGTTAATCTTGTGTCTTTTCCATCAAGTTGGTACCTCTCTTCCCAAGCCCTATTTCAACCAGCTGAGAAGCCCTTGACCCTCTTCCTGGGAGGTGGCCCTGGCAGGAGGCTTGCTCAAATAAGCTGGACCTGCTTCTCCAGCTTTGTCAGTAAAGTGCTTGCAGTCTTCTTCTTACTCCACAAAACATAGCTGTTTTCCCTTAATTTTTTTCCTCTCCTAAATTGCTTACATTTTTCCCTAAAGTGAAAATCAGTCCCTGCATCCCACAATTCAGCTAATGTATAATTTAATCTTCAAACTCCTGTGTTTATATACAAGGCACAGGGGAACTATTAAAAGAGCATAATATTTCTAAGAAAAAAACCATTCTGAAAAAGGGGAGAACAAGGAATGAAGGTATTTGTATCTATAACTAACACAGGTTCCAAACTCAAAAAGTGAAGGGAAAACATGGAATAATGAATCTATTAGGAGTCCCTTGGTTAATAGTTAACTTGAATAAAATCTACTAATGATTTTTTAAAGTCCTGAAGGAGTTCTTAAGGCATAATTTAATGCTGTATTTTTTCTCATGCACTTGCCATTGCTGCCTGTGGACTCTAGATTTAATCAGATTTCTCATTCTTGTAAGACTTTATGAAGACTTTCTTGATTTGCAGCCAACCAAAGCACTTTTAATAATGTATGGTAAAAGGGTTTAATTTTTAATAGACAAGAAGGTGCAAGAGCTCCTACAAACTATAGTAGATTGGTAAGTATGGTATTACACTCTGCAGAGTAGTTAGTAAAAAAGAACATATTTATATCCCAAATGTTATTGAAAACATGTTTATTTTATTACTAACACAAATGTATAATTGAAGAACCTGTCTACTCTGGAATTATTGTTCACACCTTATTTACCAAGAAGACAAAGTGGGTTTCAGCTTGTTCCCATAACAGCTCAAGCCTCTCATTGTTTTCGTGTCTCTCATGCTGTCCTACTGCTCCAAAAGCTCAAGGAAAAAAAGATTAAAATATGAAGTTACACATCTATAGTCTGGATTCAGGGAATCAAGGTGGAAAATATCTTCCAACACTGGTGACTGATTCATACGGGTTAACCTTAAAATAAGATTATTTGTACCTCGATATTTGAATGGATTTTTCCTTTGTTTACTACTACCCAGCTAATAGGAAAGCTCAGAGATACATGTAGTTGAAAATGTAGTTTAAAACTAAGGGTCTGATTCTGCAAATCAAAGAAGGCTGTTTCATAAATGTTATTTTTCCATACCAAGCTACAGTACACAAAGAATGGGCCTTTCACAGTAGACTTAGTTCCCTATTCTTTCACAGTAGACTAGGTTCTCCTATTCTGCGAAACCCCAAAAGCTGAGCTAACGCCTCATTAATAAAGATCAAAATTATCACTGTGCCCACAGTAAATTTACAGTTGTTGAGGCTTTATAGCTGTGATATTTCAGCAGAGCCATCCCTGATTTGATACTGGTTTTCAAATGAAAGGAGACAAATCTGTTTCTCTGTGCATAAGTGTGTGTCTGTCAGTCACCCATGACAACTTTCAAGTCTAGAAGTCAAGTTCAGTTAAATTTGGCAGGGAAAAATCTCTCTGAAATAACAGGCATGGCAAGAGAGGATAGAGATACTGCTCATACAGAAATCCTACAGTAAGGTTAATCCTTACTGGACCTCAGAGAATACACACTGTCATTTAATATTCAAGCAATAAGTTATAGGAAAGAAAGCTTCACTGGTTCCCCTGATCACTGAAATATTTATTATCAGTATGAGAGGGACACCAGGCCTACATCTGTATACAGTGTCAGGATACTGAGTGAAGTGGAGGTATGTCTACTGCTTGGAGTCATACATATTCCAGGCAAATACACCTTGCATTGTGCACCAGAACTGAAACACAGCACAGCAAAGCCAACACAACCTACTGCATGCCATAGGAAGGAATGGGTGAAAAATGAATAGAATTGCTTGCCAATGAAAAAAGCGACACATTTTTAAATCTTCTTACTTCAAAATGAGCCATAGGATAGGTCATATAATACATAATGGCAAAATGAATATATTATGAATGATTTATCATTATGGAAATGCACAGATGCTGATCGGTGCCATGAGTCATATAACATGCAATTTTCACACAATATGTTGTTAATAATGGATAAGGATTCATCATTATATTTTCATATGAAAAAAGAGCAATATTAAAACTTGTTCTTTCACCGGAATCAAATAACAGTGCATGGAGTTGCTTATGAAACTCAGCTACTTTTGCCATTACTACTAATTATATTTTAATGTCAAATCTTTAAAGTAGATATCCACCAACTTGTTGCAGATCAGATCCACCTTACCCTTATAGCACAAAGCCAAACTGCTCCTACCTATGTGCTAAAATGTGCCTACCTACATTAAATCAAGGGAAAACCAGAAGAAAACACTAGCTTGTCCTAGTCTCTAGTATGCACCAGTGGGAAAACTCTTTAAATTGTCACTGCCTGTGAGGCTTGTTTCACATGTAGATGGCATGGCTCCTTCCTATTGAACTGGGGAATTTTCAAAACAGAAGTCAAGTTATGTTAAAGTCCTCTGAATATCTTCTCTGATGAGTGATGTAAGATAGCAAAACAAAATTAGTGTGGGACCAGAGGCCAAGAACTCAAAAATTATTTTCAACAATATCCAGAGCTGTTTCCCCTCCACGTGGCTTAATCAGACCCTTTGTGGATCAAGCAGAAGCAATTAAAGAACAAACAGGCCACTTCTACAACACAATGTGTCACCCACAAATGTATCTTCCCTCCGCAAATAAACAGTTTTAATAGATCGTGACAGGATGCTTCAGCTGCCTCAGTTGGAAGTCAGCTGGGCCAGCTTATGCTGCTACTAGAAGTCATGATCACATTGATGAAGAGCACTCATATTATCCATTGTGGTACTTCAGCAGCAGGGTCTGACAAGTCCTTCCTCAGGAAAGATAATGAACAATCACTGTAACTGCTTGACTTGAAATTTCCAAGGAGTTCCTGCTGTAGAGCCATCAAAGGCAAATTAATTCATTAGAAAGTACAAGGACACACAACTCCCTGACTGCCTGGCCTGAAAAACACCTGAAAACTTCACTTTATGTTGATTAGAAAATCAACATACATAGGAGACAAGCTGAATGTCAAGAAAGCCTGATTTGGCTTGGACAACAGAAATACATTTTCTTTTTCTGTCCAGGAAAAGCAGGATTTGTATTTATGCCAAACAATGAAAGAGAGAATGTTTGGATCTTGCCAATACCATTTAATTTAGAAGGCAGACATCTTCACAGATTTAATTGCAAGATCGTTGATCATGAGAGGTTCATAAACCAGCAGCTAGATAAAAGGAAGGCCCAGTGGTAAATGACCACATTAGATAGATATTAGAGTATGAATTGCACTCTTTATTGTCTTTATTGCTACCATAAAGAAAAGGAACTTGGAAAATCTGTCTGCTTCCACAGATTGAAGCCCACTGACATGAGGCTCCAGAGAGTCGGGAACCCACATTCAGCCCTTGGTGAAAAGAGACAATTGCTGCCCCTGACCTGCCAGAGCACTAAGAGCACATGGGCTCCTTCTAGAGGTCTTCTCCATTGACATTTTATTCCCTCTGTTTTCCAAAAAATCTAGTTTGCAAATACCAACATTTTAGTATCCCCAAAATTCCATTTCCCTGCCAAGAATATTATTTAAAAACAGAAGACAAGTCACCTACTCTGAGAGTACCAAGGCACAATGAGGACAAATGCATCATCATGCTTTCTTACTTCCTGCATACATGGTTTATGTATGCTCATACAAGCCCTCTTCATGAATCACTACTGGTACAGTATCTTTTCCCTCCCTATCTACCACATCCCACTTTAAAATACCTCGTAGAACAGTCTCAGAGAATGCAAAGGGAGCCACTGCCCCTTGAGACTATACAGAACTGTGCTTATTCCCATCACATGAGCCAGAAGAGCGATCCTCCAGCCCAGAAAGCCAACCATAACCTGGACTGCATCAAAAGAAGTGTGGCCAGAAGGCAAGGGAGGTGGCTCTGCCCCTCTACTCCACTCTCATGAGATCCCACCTGAATTACAGCATCCAGCTCTGGGCCTGCTGACATAATAAGGACACGGGCCTGTTGGAGTGGGTCCAGAGGAGGGCAATGAAGATGATCAGAGGGCTGGAGAACCTTTCCTGTGAAGACAGGCTGAAAGAGTTGGGGTTGTTCAGCCTGGAGAAAGGAAGGCTCCGGAGACACCTTATAGCACCTTTCAGTACCTAAAAGGAGCCTACAAGAAAGCTGGAGAGAGACTTTTTGCAAGGGCCTGTAGTGAAAGGACAAGGGGCAATAGCTTTAAAGAGAGTGGATTTGGCTTAGATATAAGGAAGAAATTCTTCACTATGAGGGTGGTGAGGCACTGGAACAAATTGCCAAGAAAAGCCGTGCATGTCCCATCCTTGGAAGTGGATGGCCAGCTTGGATGGGGCTCTGAGCAACCTGGTCTAGGGGAAAGTGTCCCTGACTATGGTGGGGGGTTGGAACTAGATGATCTCTAAGGTCCCTTCCAACTCAAAACCATCTGTGATTCTATGGTCTTTGAACCCAACCTTTTCTGCTGTCAGCCAGGGCCAGAAGGATTGCACACCACAAAGAAACGAAGAGTAAAAAAATATAAGTGTAAAAATGTAAATGTAAATGTACAACAGCAAAGGAAAGTGACACACAAAAGCCAGTTACTGATTAAAATACACTCTTTTCTCACAGGAGCTCCTAATTATCTTACTGATACCATTCTAATCTATTTTAGCAATTTGATGGTCTCTGTCGCATAAAAAACGAGCAGAATCTTTGACACTCTCTCCACCTGGGGAAGTTCATCTAAGAGAAACTGTCTCCTTTTCACTTCCACCTCTCTCAATGGGATTTCCCTCTGAAGGCTGCTTATGGCTTTCAGGATCTCAGTTTCAGAGAATCTAAGGTAGAAATTACTCCATGCATGCACCTGTCAAAACAGCCAACTTAATTAAAAAATGAGGTTACTTTCAAATCCTTCAGCTTCACTGTGCAACAAAGACAGTAACGTACTGTCAACAGATAAACACTCCATACTATCCATGCTGCCCACAGCACAAAACATGTTCTCTTGGGACAACATTGCCAGTGCTGTGATGGAACGGACATTTTACAACTCTGGTGTTGAATTGCAAAATAACATATCTAGAGTCCAATTTTCAGTGTGAGCACTTAATGCGAGCAATCAGCCCCATACGGGGCTGATTTTAAGTACTAATTTAAATCAGTTCAGGAATTTAGGAATAACAAATGGAAGAACAACACAATATGCTTTTTTGCCAATGTTAGCCTGGCTCACCAGCCCATCTAGCAACCAATTCAATGTGCACTTTAAGGGTATGTTTAGTGTGCATCCTGAATCTCCTTCTGGGACAGAACAGGCATGGGCAGTCCAGTGCTTTCACTGTGTTCAGCAAAGTGGCAGATGCCTTTTTAAAAAACACCATTGGAAATTTGGCCTTGAAAATATGGATGCAACATAACCTTTGGAATTTCTAAAAATTTAACTTATAGGCAGGGTTTTAAAAGCATGTACCTAATCCATTCTGAATGCAAATTAGTACGTCCAATTTAGAGCCTAGACGCTATGTACGTCAATAGATCACATTGATGCATAACATGTCTTAGGACCTGATCAACAACTCCAATAGACAGCACTTGATTTCAATGGGACAATGTTCCTAGGTGTACATAAGTATAAACAAGCATTTTATGGTCCAGAAGAATGCTTACATGAGGAAAGCTTCTTTTTATAGTCCTTCTGAGGACATTGGTACAAAAGAAAGAAACAAGGTGATTGTCCACTAGTGATGGAGCATTGTGGCTATTGTATATCCCTACTGTTGTGGCTCTCAAAATTAGCTAATTAAGACATACTTCACCAGAAGAAAATATCTGTAAAGTCAGCATGTCCCTAACACGAAGTTATGTTGTCTAAAAGCTTCACAAAATAAATTCCCAACATTCTTCAAATACATTCAAATTACTTCCCTAATTAATATTGGGAATTGGAGCTTTAGAGACTGATGTCATGGTGAATTTTTTTTTTTTGTTTTCTGATTATATAAAAAGATGGCAGTTTTATTTTCTGTACAGATTCTGAGCTCTCTAAGTAAGCTTAAGAAAAATGAAAGTAATTTCAACCAAGAAGTTTGTTCTGTTTGCTTTAGCTACAGTGATCTTTCTCATATCAAACAGCATGTGCCTGAATGAACCAATGAAGTCCAGGTTGCAGAGCAGAGAAGATGATGATAAATATTACGAGGTAAGATCTGTATTGCTATGACATTATTTGGGGAACTGTGGGTCAGATCCTGAGCCCTGAGCACATTGGATGTTTTGGCACGGGCTCTCCTAAACTCATTCCACAGCATTCAGCATTAGAGCACTAGCAGTATGGAAAAAGCTTGTTGAAAGAATTTTCAAGAAATTCATTTGCTCAGACACACATACTGTGTGTTTCAATTTTCTTGCAATACAGCTCTGTGATTAGGCTGAGACTTTTTCCGAAATGTTTCTTACACAGTGGGTCCTCAATTAACATTCCTGTCAGGCATTTTATGCACATAATACAACAAAGAGATTATTAATCCAAAATTAATAAAGGCATGCTTGTAATACTCAAAGAATACTGATAAACAGAGAACATTTTAAATCTAATATAGTTAATGGTCTTAAAATTTTACTCTGGAAATTGCCTGTAAAAATTTCTTTGCAGGGTTGCACATTTATGTCTCAATAGGTGCCAAATGAAATTTTCACACTTCATCTCTATTATTTTTCATGTCTGCCCTGCAAATACTCCCTAGGAAATGGGAGCCAACCTCTCTTTTTGACTTATCATCATTGGTATAATAAACATCCTTCAAAACAAAATACAATTTCAATTATGCTTGTCAAATCCTCTGGACTTTAGCTCACTGTCTTTTATATACTTCCAGAAGGTGTATGCAGGTACAATCAGAGGGATAGTTTATTTGAAGTTTTAATCATGAAGTATAAACTAGAATGGCTCATTCCTCTCCTCTGCCAGTAACTGGAGACACTCACAGGGAAGTCAAATAGGGACAAGGAAGTGAAATTAGGATTAGTAGCATTTGTGTCTTTAACAGAAATTTAAATCCATATTTGTACATATTTGCTGTTAAGGCTTGGAAACTTATTTTTGTCACAAAAGTAAGTGATTTTCAATATGCCGAGGGAAGAGCACTGCTCTATACAAAGGGTCATACTGATAAAGCTGTTTTTCAGGCAATAGCTGCTCTTTACATCAGGAGACAGGTAATAGACTAGGCTCAGTTCTTCACTGTATGTCAGCATAGATACAGAAAGTATATTTTGTGCTGGTTGCACAGAAATTGGAGCCCAGGAGCTCCCAGTGCATCTTGTGTACTAGTGGAGGACTAAAGCCACTTAAAGCCCAGGACAACCTCTATGCTGCAAGGCCAGAACAGGCATGATGTGATCTTGACCCAAATACTTTTCATTCACTTCCCTGTCTGTTAGCCTGGATGGATATTGGGTCCAAAGCATCCACCCAATGCTTAGAAACAAATGAGCTACACCTTCAGGTAGCTTGGTCCATCCTCCTGTTCATCCAAACCAGATGAGTAAGAGTCTGGGTTTGTGTTAAGTCACTAAATATATTCAGCATCTTCCCCTCCAGACAACTTCAGGTGGTGATATTTGCAAATGTGGACCTGACAGCAACTGCTGTCCACCCTTAACTGATTGCACAGGTGCTGGCACCTGTGCCCAGAAATATTTCCAACTGACACCATTTGAGCTGAACCATTTGCTGATACTGATATGGAGATGTGCTCTTGTGGTCAGAGTTCTGAAAAGGTAAGCAGGACAATGTCAGCATATGAAGGAGCTCACATTACAACGGAGCTTATCAAATACAACTAAAAAAACATTGCATAGTCAGAAAAATAGGACCATTACCCAGCAGCTTTCTAAGGAGGTATGAAATTGAGTACTTTGTGTGATTGGTAGCTGGAGTAATGCCCTATAAAATGATCATATCCTTTTAAAAATTATTTTTCTTTAGATTAAAGATAATATTTTGGAAGAAAAGCAGAGGAGTCTCAATTTTGAAGAAATGGAAGACTGGGGATCAAAAAATATCATTAAAATGAACCCTTTTACGGTAAACAAGATGCCAAATTCAGTTGCTAATTTACCGCTTAGATTTGGAAGAAATTATCCAGAAGAAAGAAGCATTAAACCATTTGCTAATTTGCCCCTGAGATTTGGAAGAGCTTTTGGAGAGAACATACCTTATCAGGCTCCAAAGGTATCACACAGGCTTGGGAGATCTCCACTTGTTAAAGGTTCCAGTCAATCACTTCTTAATTTGCCACAGAGATTTGGGAAGTCACTGGCTGTCAATCTGCCTCGAGATGTTCAGGAATCTGAACCAGGTAATGTTACACAAGTGTTCAAGCCATATATTAAAATGCATATTAAATCACAGGTTAGTCAAACACAGCTAGAATTGCTCTAGGAATGTTCCTAGGCATTTCAACGTGAGTTCAATTTGCCAAAAGAAAGATTGCAGTTCATCAAATCAAAAAATCTCATCAAAAGTAGTAGAGAATCTTTTTATAAAATCTTTTCTAATGATAAGGTGCCAAATAGCCAAATCTGAAAATATTCATATGACAGGATTAGGTTTGATGCTTTTTTAGATCAGGTTTCACTTTGAAAAGTTACAGCTTTGGTGAAGAAGGTTCAGAATCATTAAAATATCCCGTTTCGGCACTATAAAATTACAAGCTCACCTAAAAATTACTCTTCCATTTTCTAAATTTATGCAAATTAAAGTTAAAAAGGGACAAAATTCCAAGCTGAATAGCAGCCTTCTGAAAATTATTTTTTCTCATCCGAGCCTATTTTTTTTTCATATTTTCTTGCTGAGACAGTGTTTGAGATTTTGATTTTTCATTCCAACTTAACATGAAAAATTCTTTATGACATCTCAGAATTTTTTTCAGGATAGGAAAACTATTTCCTGTCCATTACTAAGAATAATTTAAACCAGCTCTTCAATAACAGTCCTTCTTATCATAACTGCTGCCTTACTGGAACTGCCCATTTGTCTTGTAACCAAGTTTCAGTTGGCTACCCCTGACCTCCATCTGACACAGGCATAAAGCAGAAGTTCAGGCCAGGAAAGATAACTGATATATCAGAAGCCAAGGTTCTCTCTCATTTAATTCGATTCCTTTCATTCCTTTCTCACTGTCTCACCTAATTATAACAGCTTTTGTTTTGTTTGTCTGGTATTTTTAGGGATATGAATTTTAACAGTTACGTTAATACTGGAACGAAATTATGAAGACAGAATCTGAAAGACTTGGAAAAGCTGCAATGTGTTTTCAAAACTAAAGGTCATGAAAAGGAAACATATGTGAATTGAAATGCAAACCTGCCTTCATGTATGCATAATATATTTATTCTGTGCAAACCCTTGACATATAAGGCAATTATAATTGTAGTGATTGTTGTAGTAGATTACTTCAGTGGCACTGTAGTATAAATTCTATTTATTTCTGTGCTACTTATGTCCTATCGGTTGTAAAACCAAGTTTCAGAACAATGGCTGTATAATTTAAAGCATTTTAAGCAGAATTAAAAGAAGCATAATATGAATAAAGATGCATGGTTCAAATAAAAAGAAGCCTACAATGTGAATAACAATCAGAAGCACAATCAAAACTGCTGATAGCATTTGTGTCATATACAGCTAAAGAAAATTAAGTGTTGAGAAAGTACTTTTCCTGGGTTTTATGGGTCATCTTAGATATAAATCTGAAAGGCCTTGTCTCTCTGGTAGCTGGCTCCTACACCTCTTCTTCTGCTCACCAGCTAGTCCAAATTTAAATTGACATTAGAATCACACACACAAATGGGTCCCTTCATCAGCAGCCCTTTGATGCTCAGTCAGTTCAACAGCTTGGAACCAGACAACGTGTCTCTCTCCAGTTCCTAGCCCTCAGACCTCCACGCCCCTTTGACTCCTCAGGTGCTGGCAATCAGACCACTCACTCTACTTGCCAGCTAGCCTGGCTTGAGATTTGCTATCAGATCATACACACACATGTTCACAGTGTCCATGCAGTGTCCATTCAGTGTCTGGCTGAACCTACTCAAGGCATTGAGTGGTTCCTTTCAATTCCCATCAAGCAGTGATCTAGGAGTTCTGCTCTTTGTTGCTGTCTTGTTACCTCCTCTTCCACAAGGTTTGGGTATCTGAGAGTTTATTACTTCTCCTGTCTCTTGTCTTAGTCTTTATGCTGAGTAACCAGTAACCAGATATCATTCCATATACCTTTAGAAGAACCTGGGAAAAAAACCTACCAAATTGATCAGATAAATTCATAGACAGGACAGAGGCTGAGTTGCCATTCCTCTACAAAGTTAATGAGGCTATTGGAAATACAACATTATTCAACCTGTGCCTGGTGAATCTAATTCAATCCAAAGGAATCAGACTATAGTCCTGAGAATATCTATCCTCTCTACTCACTCATACCTGAAATAACAAAGAGATAGGAAATTCTAAACAGATAAACACCAATGAGATTACACCTTTTGAATCCCAAACCAATCTTAGGGCTTCTCTCTGAGCCTCAGAAGATGCTTTACCTAACAAGTACTTGTGAAAGACCTGTTTTGCAGTATAACACTTGGGTACAGCAGCCAAGTCCATGGTGAAGGACACTGGTCAACAAATTGTGTGTGGGGAAAGTCAAAGACCCAGGCTATAAAGATGAAGTCTTACCATTGCCTACCACCAGAACAAGTGTCACTTTTTCTTTAGTCAGGAAAACCAGGATCGTTAAGTGATTTACAGTCAAATGGACAGCAGAAGGAAACGTCCTGAATTCTCAGTTGTGTTTCTGGTCCTGCAAACCTCACTGCACATCATGTGAACCAAAAGCAAAGAAGATTTGTGAGAATCCCTGAACAGCAATAGAAGCTGCCTTTTTAAGGCATGTATCACCTAGCAACAGGGAAAGGGTACACATCAATTGACATTAATGATAGCTGCTGTGGGAGGAAAGCAGAAGCTCAAACATTGGCCCAGCACCGGGTACAATTAAGTTGTCCTCTTATTGCAAACTTCATGGCATGGATACAGGAGATGGTTTTTGATTTATTTTCCCTCAGCAGAGGAACTGCTAGGTGAAAAGTACATAAAGTAGGAATTATGCTATGCTGTGCAAAATTTCTGTTTGGCTTGAGAGCACATGAGCCAAGAAAACAATCACTGTATAGTGCAACAGGAGGAGAAGGGGCACAACAGGCAACATACATTGCTCTAGCTATCCCTCACTGGATTATTTATTATCCATATATAGATATTATTCATGAACTGGGAAAAAGCAAGGAAAGGACACAAGTAAATCAATTGACAGACTATTGAGGCTTACTGGCAAGAATTCTTGTAGGGTTCAGGAGCTCCCAGCCTTCCTTGCCATACAAGTAATATTTATGCCTATTATTAAAGTCTCCATGTGAAAACACCTGGCTTATTTTAGGTTCTGACTTAAGCTTATAGAGAAGACAGCTGACGATGTACTGATTAATTTATAAGTCCAAAGGCTCATCATGGGGTTGATTTCAATATATCATTTGGACAGATTTAGTGGAGTGTAAAGTGACATTTTTGGTTTACCCTCAGAAGGAGCCAGACTTGCGAATCTGGCATTTGAAATCTGTCAGTCTTAGATTCTTTTCAATTGCTTTTGCAATTGCCTTTTGCATTTTCTTTAAAATATGACAACTGGGCTATCCTTAGTCATGACAGACCACTATAAATTTCCAAACCCTAAGCAAGACATTTTAAAAATTTCCCCGAGTTTAAGAGCACCCATTAGCAGGAATTGGAAATGCTTTCATTAGTGCCACCCACTAAAGTACATCTGGCATTGACAACCATAGATATCTGATTTGCATTTGTGCTGCTCTCCTGATGACATAATGTAGAAGGGTCTCAGCTAGTGCCACTCAGATCTTTTGTGGCACAGAGTTTGGATGAGAAAAATCTGTGCTATTAGGAAAGAAAAGAGAGGGTTACAATATCCTTATGCGTATTTTATCTCAAGAACAATGGATGGGGCAAAATACATTTTTTCATCTTTTCATATCTATGCACAATGTATCCTATGCAGTGATTAGCCAGAAGGTCAGTCCTATGGCCTTACTCAGAACTGTATCCAATTAAAATTTTAGTGAAAACCAACAAAAAATGGGTTTCTTTTACAGTTGTCATCCAAATTATCTACTTAGATCCCTAGAGTTAACCGGTAGAAGAAATATTCTAGAATGGCTTTCAGAAAACTCAGATACCTCTGTAGGCAACCATTGTACTTGAAATATTAAAAAAGGCATATGGTTATGACAGATTTCTAAAACCAGAAGGTATTAAATGCTATTCAAGTTCATTCCATCCTTTTATTACCATCCCCCAACATGCCGATAGTGCATAAAGTGAAATGAAAAACAGGAGGTTGTTTCCATTGTTTGCAGGTCTTAAAAAAGGAGTCAGGTGGTTAAGACAGACATAGGTCAGACAAACCTTGCACAGGAAAATTCGTTTTGCTACATCCCAAATTTTCAGAGGCACCCAAGTACTGGCATACCTCAGCAGATAATTATTTCTTTTAAGGCCATGTTTTCAACAGGAGGTTGGACCACGTGATCTCCAGAGGACTGACCTTTTTAACCCAATTTTTTTTGGTGATTCTATGATTCTTCAAGCTTGTGAGGTGCAAGGCTAAGACAAGACTGTTAATTCACAAAGAATCTTTAGGTCCATTTCCTTATATACCTTTATGACTTTGATCCCAAGTCCCTCACCAAGCAAAAGTAGGTCACTAGCAACAGCAGAAGGTTTCTTAGTCAATAGCAGTAACGGTGCAGGTAGGTAGGAGCTATTAACAGTTCCCATTTTCTGGAACATGATGACTACTTAGCTATTTCCCCCTATTCTCTCATATTTAGGACACTTGCTCTGGCTTTGAAGCATTTTTACTTAATATATTTATCTCATCTCTGATGCTCATAACAGTTGATTTCTGGCACACCTATCAATTACCATACAGAATGATGTCCAGCTCTTTGTCTCTTGCAACACATTAGAAATCACAGGCATAAGCTGGAAAAAAAACTATAAAAGTCAGTTCATGGTTTAACATACAGAGTTGAAAGCAACACTTGTATCAGAAACTTCCTTCTTTAAATTCTCTCAGAATTTCAGTAATTTAGATGAACCCAGAGGGTTGATCTTACATACAGAGCTAGAGACAGCTAATAACCGAACAAAGAATATTTTCAGTCCTTTCAATTGCAGCTTCCCATTTTACTGTATTGAAAACCACTTATTCTCCTTTCTCTTCTCATATATTTGATACCTCAGCCACACTGAAATAAATGTTTAAATTAAAGAAACTGGAGCTAAACTTCACATGCTGCATAATGTAGCACATTATGTAGCACAAATGCACAGATATGCAACAATGCAATATGAGTGTTGTAGGGCACACAGAGCCATGTAGCTCTTTGCAAATACTGCATTTGTGCATGTACAGGTAACAAGTGATAGATGAAAAGTGGTTTGAAACCAGAGGCAACTACTAGGAATACTCTAAATCAAAACTTTGCTTGGGTTTTGACCCTTAGTTCCTAAGCTGCTCCACCTCACATAAAAGAAAACATTAAATTAGTTTGCATAGCGGAGGTTCAAAGTACATCTTATACTTCTGAGGAGCTTTATATTAAAGTTTTCAGTTGAAAACAGATTTACAGTTTGTGGAGATGCTTGTGGTGGGCTGATCCAGGGTGGACACGTGGTGCCTACCAAAGCCACCATATCACTTCCATCTTCAGCTGGATAGTTAAGCAAAAATATAACAAAAGGCTCATGGGTGAAGATAAGGAAGATCAGTCCCAAATTCTCTACCTCTACCTCCTCCACCCCTGCAGTGCAGGGAATGGGGAGTGGGGGTTGGGGTCAGTTAATCAAGTGATGTTTCTGCCACTCCTTCCCCCTCAGGGGGAGGACTCCTCACACTATTCCTCTGCTCAAACGTAGGGTCCTTCTTCCTGGAGACACACCTCCATGGGCTTCTCCAGTATGAGTCCTTCCCACAGGCTGCAGATCTTCACAAACTGCTCCAGTGTGAGTCCCTTTCATGAGGTCCTGTCCTTCAGGAACAGACTGTTCCAGCGTGGGTCCCCTGCAGGATCACAAGTCCTGACAGCAAACGTGTTCCACCGCAGGCTTCCCACAGGGGTCACAGCCTCTGTCTGGCATCCACTTGCTCTGGCATGGGGTCCTCCATGGGGTGCAGGGGGACAGCCTGCTTCACTTGGGTCTGCAGGATGCAGGGGAATCTCTGCTCCAAAACCTGGAACGCTTCCTATTTGGATGAATTAGTGAAGGAGAACAGAGGGGAACTTTTAAAAATCATCTGCTTCTCTCAGCTGCTTAATTCTGTGTGTACTTAAAATATAACCACATCTTGGGGCAATAAAAGTGTTTGGAATTTATTCTATGGCCAATATGGAGAAATTTATTTGTAAAAGAATGGAGGCAAACTTTCTTTGAACTCTGCTGTTGCAGAGAGCAGCTCAAGAAAAACACAGAAGCATATGTTTGGTGCTGAGCTTGTCTTTGAGTGTAGTTACCATTTTGACTAAGTACCCACTTGCCTTCAGAGACCCATCATCAATTCTGAGAGCTGCAGGTTTGCCTGTCCCTCAAGAGGCATTTCAAATGAAATTGTACAGCCCAATTCAGCAGCTGATTTCTTTTGGCAGCTATGAAAGAAAAGTCAGAAGTTTAATTTAGATTTCTGTGAAGAAAATAAATACCAGTGGAGGTAGTCCAGAGCAACCTATAGTGTAGTTATACTGGGATCACATATGGCTTATGGAATCTTGAAAGAAATGTGAACCCAGGTGATTCTGAATCGCTCTTGATGTGTCAGTCTGCAGAAAGAGCAGGGGAGGGGAAAGAGCAGACAGTTTTCAGAAAGTATTTCCTGTGTCTGCTCAGCCACCACCGCATGTTTCTGGAAGTTCTGTATTTCAAGACGTTTCCTAACAAATGTGTTCTTGCACATATTTATACTGCATAAGATGCTATGAATCCAGGAGTGGCCTGGAGGATTTCAGAGCCCACCCTTGTCTCAAAAGTGCAACTAATGATAAATTCTTTCTGGGTCTTGTTTCCCTCGGCTGCCAAGTGCAGATGGTGCACAGTTTGGCACTGGCACATGTGCAGAAGTGATTTTCTTAGTTACCCCAGAAATCACCAAAATGAGGATACAGTTACTTGGGCTGACTGAAAAGGAGCACATAGGAAAACATTTGCAGGTGATGTGTAAAGTAATGGGTTTTTTCCCCCATTTTCCAACACGTAACAGAAAAATATTCTCATTTGTTAGTATTATTTGACAGTGAATGATCTATTCTTGTTTTTTATAATACTTTTCTCTTAAATCACTATTGCATTATATGCTCTTACATGTGTGCTACAGAAGTTCTTGTTCAGACCCTCACCAGCTAATAAGCACGAGAGAAATCACTGTGCATGCATTATGTACCTGTCCTGTCTCTGGACACTTGACTATCAGAAAATGTGATAAACATCAGCCTTAACTGAAACAATTCAACGCTCTATAAGTCTATCATGGACAGCATTATTCATACAAGGGATACATGGTCGCCCTGACAATGCATAAGATCTTTCTAAAATAGAAATTGACCTTGTGGTCTGATCCTGCCACCAGTCTGGGATAAATTTAAAGTAACTCCAGTGGAATAAATGGATGGATGGATGGATGGATGGATGGATGGATGGATGGATGGATGGATTGACTGATTGATTGATTGACATGACATGGGAACTGAGTGCAATTTAATTTATAAATAACTTGAAGATTCACTGAAGTTGCGAAGAAGCTGATGCATGCAATTATAAAACATTTTCATGTGAACAGACCAAAAGTGGGACAAAGGCCCTAAAACTAAAATTGCTTTAGTTGCTAGAAAATAAATGCTCTTTAACTGTTTCTTGTAACATGCAAGTCACAGCTTCATATTCTGGGTTATGACATAAAACTAGAAGAATTGTATGTAATTAATTTGATAATCTAAATAATCAGGTATTATATTCAAATGAAAGATATACATAAATGCATTTTTCATAAAAACTGACTTGGAGATACAACACTTATGTCTGCTCTCTAAAGTAAAAGCAAGACATTTGCAATTATCGAAATGCGATTCAAGTCTGGAATTCTCGCCGATGCAAAACTGGCTCGTGGCCACGAGAGGGCAGAAAGAACACTCTTTGTAAAGCTTGATTTTGGGAAGAATCGTGTATTCCCTTATAGAACCTGGGATGTAAATTAGCACGAAAAACTCCTGGAGGAGTTAGGAAAATGAAAACTACGCCGTTAGCTCTACAAAATCTATCTCATGAACTTTAACAAGTCTGGCCATCTCAACTTTCTGTCTTTTAATAACCATTGATAGAACAAATAAATTTTTAAAAAAGAAATTACAGTGACATTTGACATAAAGACTGAAGAGAAGATATGTTGCAGTGTGTATTAAGCTATCTATCAATGCCTTCTAACTTTTGCCTTTTAACACCAGCTTAAGGATAAGAATATGTATAATTTCTCCCTTCAATAAACAGCTTGCTTTGGCTCTTTTGGGATCCAAATGCATCTGTAGCCCTCACAATATTGAGGCTATCAAAATCAGTGAGAAGTCCAGAGAATGATGTCTCTGTCTTCTTCACCAAAATGCTCCCATCCCTCTATTTTCTCCACGAAAATTATGGGGGAAGAAAGAATTAAATAAATTACTTTTCTCCCTATTTAGCTGAACTGGCCTCACCTTTTCTTGACCCGCCACTATGTAGGTAACATAGCTTTCTTCACTTAGAAACAAGGTTTCTAATTTTGGTTTCCACTGGCTTTGTCCCATCTCACCATCCAAAGCATACTGAGTTATAGCGTGGAGGGGCTACTGGCTTAATAACTGCCTCAGCAAGTCTTCATCTTTTCTGCATTAGTCAATGGAAAGGTTATAAGATCCCTTCCCTGAGATCATATATATACCACAGCTAAATACAAATTAGTGTTTTACCTGTCTATCAGAGTCATCAGGTGATTTTTAGTCCCTGAGAGAGGAATATTTTGCTTAAAAAGGTGGATTATGCTTTCAATTCCTTATTGTAAGGCTCCTTTCTCTCTTAGCCGCAGCAAAGGGGATAGTTTTCTTTATCCCACTTTCCACATAACTGCAAGAGCATGGGAACAACCTTGGACAGGCCTTGACTGTGGGATTATAGGAGCAATTAACAGGGCAGTGGAGTAAGAGGGGAAAACAGTGGGCAAGCTCTCATGAAAAACCACAGATATGTAGAAATGGAAGCACTACAAGAAGAACTCACTGCAGAACATTTTTAATATGCTTTGGTAGATAGCTGGAGTAGTAAAGTTTTCAGGCTTGTCATTTTTAGGACTGGGTTGAAGTCACCTTTTCTTGGGTTTCCTGAATAGCCTAGGAAGAATTCCTGAATGATTATGCTTCTTAATACCACTTCATTTTTGCTTCTGACTTCTGATCTTCACAGCATTTTAGAAGTACAACTGGTTGTGACACATTTATTCTCTGTATTCTTCATGACACAAGATGGGACCGAAAGCACAGGAGTGTTTTACTTAGCAGTCTTTGAAAAGCCTTTGAAACACACATGCATGAGTCTATGGGCCCTGCTGGGGTGAGTGCTGAAGGAGCTGGCTGATACTGTCTTGAGGCCACTCTAAACCTTGAACAATCATGGCAACTGGGAGACATGTCTGAGGACTGGAAGGAAGCAAATGCCATTCGTATCTTTGAAAAGGGCAGGAAGGAGGACCCAGAGAACTACAGGCTGGTCAGAATCATTTCCAGCCCTAGGAAGGTACAGAGACACTCATCCTGGAAACCACTTCCAGGCACATGTAGGAAAAGATGACCAAGAGCATGGACTCACCAAGGGAAAGTAATAGTTGACCAACCTGATGATATTTGACAATGCAATGACCACTTGACAGACATAGTCAGGACAATGGACAGTTTACCTTGACTTGCTTTTGACACTGTTCCCCATAAAAACCTCACATAGAGCAGATGATGAATTATGCCCTGAATAAGAGTGAAAACTGAATTTCTGGGCCCAGAGGGTGATGATCGGTGGTACAAAGTCTAATTGGAGGCCAATAATGAACAATGTACCCAAGAAAAGAATACTGGGGACAGACTTGCGCAATCTTGTCATAATTATCTGGGTGATGGGGGAGGGTGTGTCCTCAGCAAGTTTGCTGATGATTGAAAATTGGGAGGGTCATGATGCCAACCAAAGGGATCTGAACAGGCTGAAGAAATGGACTGACATGTAATTCAACAACTCATGCAGTTCAACAAAGGTAAATGGAAAGTCTTGCATGTAGGGAGGAACAGCTGCATGCTGCGAGGAGGACCAGCACATGCGAGAGCTGACCAGCTGAAAACAGCTTTGCAGAGAGGACTGGGGGTGCTGGTGGACACCAAGTTGGACAGGGGCCGACAACCTGCCTTCACTAGAAGGAAGGCAAATGGTATCTGGGACTGCATGAGGAGGAGTGGCCAGCAGGTTGAGGGAAGTGGTCCTTTCTTTTCTACTCAGCACTGGTGGGACCACATCTGGAGTACTGTATCCAGTTCAGGACTCCCCAGAACAAAGGAGATGGAGCTACTGGAGAAAGTCCAGTGAAAGGCCACTAAGCTAATGAAGGGTCTAGAACATTTCTCATATGATGAAAGGCTGAGAGAGCAGGAACTGTGCAGCCTGGAGAAGAAAAGGCTGGGTCTCATCAGGGAGGGTCTCATCAACATGTACAAACACTTGAAGGGAGGTTGCAAAAGAAGATGGAGCCAGGCTCTTTTCATTTGTTCCCAGTTGAGAGGACCAGAGGTGATGGACACCAACTGACCCACCGGACAGTCAATCCAAAGGAAGCACTTTAGACTACGAGGGTGCCTGAGCACTGACAAGGTTGCCCAGAGAGGGTGTGAAGTCTTCCTCCTTGGAAACATGGTCCTAGGCAGCCCGCTTTAGACAGTCTTGCCTGAGTAGGGTTTCGACCAGGTGACCATCAGAAGTCCCCTCCCACCTCAAGCATTCTGTGATTTTGTGATATCCATCTTTCCCTGACACCATTGTTCCACTGCAGCCTGGTAAGGGAGCTATACAGAGATGTATCAAGGACCTTCATCCTCCCAATTATTTTTTTTCCAGAGAAACTCAGTAATGTGGAGATACAGCTGGCAGCAAAACACACAACTTAGGTACTGATAGATTTACGTGTTGGGGGTGACCTCTTTTGTGTGAAGATTTGGAGTGTAGAGGTGATGTCCTGAGCCTTTTTTTTCCAGTCAGCACACCCTCTATAATAACAGCTGAGGTAGGTCATTCCCATTGTATCCTAAAACTTTAATTCTTCCGTAGTATATTTTTGGAAGGAAATAACAGAGATTTTTCAACAGTTGAGTAATTAATGAAATGAAGGAAAATATTCCTCTGAGCCTTTCCAAACATGCAGCTCTAGACTAAGATGAAGCATGAAAAAGAAATACTGAAATAATTTTTTTTCAGAATATATTAAACTTGTGAACTCTGGAAATCACTGATACAGCTATATCACTTGCACATGGCACAAACATTAAAGTTGAGTTCACTTTAATGTGATGGCCAAGCTATCCAGGTTAAAAACAAATCAGTGGTTCAAAATCATAATAAACCAGCTCGACTGGTTATTAATAACACAATAGTGCATTTAATAGGTATTTAGAAAATGCCTATTTTAATAATTTATGTATTATCACCTGCCAAAAGACATGCTCCCAACTTTTTTCACACTGCTTTTCCAAGAAAAGTAGGACCTCCAGCTAGTTTTGCTCTCACTGGTGAAAAAAAAAAACAACAGAAAAAACACTCTTTTCAAATGCATCCATTTATTTTGAGGCCTATTCAACTTAAACAAAAGACACATTGAGAGAAAAGAAAAGGTCAGCAGAAGAAAGTAAAACAGATCAAAATCTATCACTGTAAACATAGGAGGGCAAAAACATCCAGCAAGCCAACTAACCAGAATCCAAACTCATCAGTGGTGGCCAACTCCAACTGTTTTGAAGGATGGTGTGAACATCCCACACAAGACCTTAGCAAAGAATACTGGTATTTTCAAGACTGGGAATAAAAATTGGCACTTCACAGAAGTCTTGCTGCTGGGCTGCCTGCCTTACTTGAAATCCACTAGGCTCAGCCAATTTGTCAAGAATTGAACCAATATCCACACGACTTCACTCAGTTCTTCCCAATCAAATTTTCCGTAACAAACTGTCTTGGTTTGTGGCTGTATTTATTGCTTTACTCAGGAGAGGTAAAACTCCACATGACCTGTGTGTGTCTTGGATCCCAGCTCTAACATCCTTCCCCCGCATTCAACAGTTAAACGCCTGCTGACATCACCAGCTTTCTGATCCTATGCACCACTCCAGAAGATCCCCAACACCCTCTTGCTGTGATGTCAAATACTACCAGAACACAGACCAAAGCATGGTCACAGTGCACTGCACTGAATGAGAAGGTAGGCTTAGTTCAGAGTTCAGCCCTACGGAGTTTCCTATTAATGCTTTTCTTCCAGAGACAGACAATGAAGGTTGGGAAGAGAGGGGCTGATCTCCAAATATTGTCTCCTGTGTTGGAATAATATTTCTTTAGGGTTCTGTAAGCACAATACTTGAAAGGTTGTTACATTTAGAAATCAATTTTTACTTATGTATCATTTCTCAAAATAATCATGTATCACTGTCCTATACCTTCCTACTTTCTCCCCCTGGGAGCTTTGCCTCAGCAAAGCCTCCCAGTGAGATAATTCATTCTCTTGACCATGGATTTCTGAAAGCTCTGGGGCTGAAATGTATATGACTGTGGCTCCTGCTTTGGAGAGATATCATCCTGGAAACTAATGATTTCCTTTGTAGGTCATTTCCCCTGGATCAATAAGGACTTGTGACTTTGGTCACTGAGCTAAAATCCCTTTGGCTTCTTCTGCCAAGTAATTGGGCCAGTTTGCCAGGAAACAGAACTGGACAGACTGTGGGCCCCTCTGCATGCATTGGCCTGTGTCCAGAGAGCACTGTTCATAGGGATGTCTTGACCCTTGGTCTGGATCTTGCTGCTAAAGGGAGGTGTCAATGACTAGAAGCTTGAGGTCCCCGAGCCAGCCACCTGGAAGCACTGTACAATGAACTATTTTTCTGGAGCTGAAGGCAAGTTTTACTATTTCAATGGTGGTTTTGGGCTAGTGCAGCTGCAGGGACGTGGGACATAGATGTTCAGGACCCTTTTGATGAGGGAGTGTGGATTACTGCGAACCAGTGGTCCTGGTGTTGGTATGCTGGGTAAGACTGCAGATGGGTTTAAGCCTGTATGTACATTGTGGATTCGAAGATGAGTGCAGTCGAATCACGATCTGGTGCTATGGATGATGCTTGAAATGCTAGGAGACTGATGAAGTAAAATTGATGGCATAAATCCCTGCCTCAGTTGGCAGCTGCTGTCATGGAGTTGCAAAGAGAAGTCATGAAATGTGATACCTCCCTATATGTGCAACAGGCAGGAGCAAAAAAATCTACGAGCCACAGGCTCCATCTGTAATTCTGGCAGCCAGAAATAAATTTCTGAGAAAGGCTAATAAAGCTGGATAGAGAGGAAATTCCACTGGGGTCTGAACAGTGTGGACTCAGAACTGCATTGCATTACAGAACCACAGCAGTTCTTCTGGAAGGAAAGTCTGATTTCTGTTTCTTGCCCACTTGCAGATTATGGATCAATAACTCAGAACATTTTTCTCATTGGAAGCCAGTTGTACTTGAATCTGAGTCATCAGTGTAAGATTTCCATAGTGTTCATGTAGACACCATAGCAGACCACTCAATACTCCATAAACTGCCAGCATGATAGAATTAGTTTTGGTTTTTTCACTTGAATATGCTGTATCAGCTTCTTTTCTTCAAAAACTTATGGCCCAAACTCCCAGACATCCTGGAAGAATAACATATTTCAAATAGTTTCAAATTAGTTCTCTACTTTAATAAGGCACAGCAAAATCTTTTGTATTTTACTAACATATGCCAGAGAAGAAGAGGGCTTGTTTAAAATATCCTTTTTGTCAAAGCTTTGCCAAAGTCAGGATAGCAAACATGTACCAGTCAGATGAATACAAATTGCTCCTTTCTCCTTGAGACTCTCCTCAGACTCTACTTCCCATTGTAAGATCCATATCCAAAAGCTAGCAGATCATTAAGTGCAGAGCAACACAGAAGTCTCAAAGGTACAACTCAAAATGCAAGAAGGTAAAACAAAGGTCTCTCAGCCTTCTTCACATGATGAGCCATTGGTTTTTGTCAAAATGAGCCTTGTCACAGTGTGTGGACAGCAGAGTGAATTCAGTGCTTCTCTTTGTGAACTTATCTAGCCCTTATTACACACTCCTACTGTGCTTGTCATGGAGCAAACAGGTTCCTGAGGGTTTCCTCAGGATCGTCCCAGAAAAAGAAGGCACAGATACAAGGGAATGCTCTGCTGGCTCTTGGAGGATGGGGGAGGAAG
Source organism: Corvus hawaiiensis (assembly GCF_020740725.1). Taxonomy (NCBI): domain Eukaryota; kingdom Metazoa; phylum Chordata; class Aves; order Passeriformes; family Corvidae; genus Corvus; species Corvus hawaiiensis. The sequence continues at coordinate 47,254,841 of NC_063213.1, forward strand.
CAGTAGTGCTTCTTTGTCTACTTCATCTAAGGAGGTGGTGTTTTTTGAGAGAAGACTTTTTGTCACTGTGAACCAAAGCTTCATTTGATAGAAAGTAAAAGTCCTGGTGCTTTTCTTTTGCACAGCAGAGCAGCTCAAAGCAGAGGCAATTTGTTTAGATATAAATGCCTGCATGAAGTTCTGGAGAGCTCAGGGGTTTATACTGGCCTAATACAGCTCCTCTCCTCACAAACAGCTAAACAACCAGTGTTGAAACACAACTTTGTTCGAGTGAAAGGAGGACAGAAGCATTTCCCCTCAGCACAGTAGAGACAAGAAACATGGCAATTAAGGAAAAAAGTCTTTTCTATTAAAAGTATCCTTTTCAGAGTGGGACTGGAACTTTACAGTGAATCTGAGTTCACCAGGTGAGACTTACTGTGCATAAGTCTTTTTTTGTGCAAGTCCAAAGTTTCTGCTCTTACTTGGAAGCTTATTTCCAGCTTCCGTTCATCAGTAACACAAAACAATAGTATCACACCTCTTTAATCTGCTTCTTTTCTTTTTGTTTGTATGTTTGTTTTATTTTGTAACCTGGTACAAATAACCAGTAGCAGTATTAAGAGCAACCATTGTTTCTTGTTGACACTTGCCAGAATTAGGCAGAATTCATCTGTTTTCTCCTTAGTATCTAGATGCAGTAACAAATGCTTTGTTATTTGGTATTTTATCCTGCATCTTCCCCTAGAAGTTCAAATATTAAGCATGATGCTACCACATAACCTGCCCCAACACTACCAAGAAAATGAGGGACCTGAAGTCCTACAAGAACCTTCCATTCGAATGTAGTACTAACTCCATTTCAAATTTCTGCTTGGGCAACTGTCTCAAAAGACAGGCAAGAACAGAACTTGTACAGGTAAATTATTCCATTAGAAGTATTTGATACCAATTTAGTGTTATTGAAAGTATTTTCTCATTATATTTTATGTTTTTCTGGCAAGACACATTTTTTTTCTTTTTGCTTTAATGAAATAGAATATCTTCTACTTTGTGCAATAGTCTGTCAGTTCCCCAGGAAATATGTTCATTACAGCTGAAAGGAGGACTGTTAAAATAAATTATACTGTGGCTTTAGCATTCAAAATCTCCTGAAATAATTCTCATAAAGAATAAAATGAACATGTATATTGCATTTCTAATTTGGAAAAAATGAGCATATTTCACAAATCAATCACCAACATTTATCATCGTACCTACTCCTATTTTAAACCTTTTTTTTTTTCTCCTAGATTACAGGTTGATCTATAATTACTGAAATAAACTTTTAAATTAAAATTTAAAATTACAGGAAGCTTGAATTTTGCTTTCATAATCACCAATGTGTAATCAGGAAATTTCAAGAATCAATGTGTTTTCACTGTATTTTGAGGGCTTAATTATACTATTAGCTGGAGGGCAGGATATGGCAGAATTCCTGCAGTTTTTAAAGGTCTGGAAAGCTGAACTTACATGCTGCTTGGCACTCACGACAATTTTTTATTTAAACTAAATTTGTATTTTTTCCATACATAACAGATTCCAGAGTGAGCCTCAAGTCCTCCAGTGTTCTTTCATTTGAGATTTTATCTCTATTGTTAGTAAAATCACGTCTTAGTTTCTATCTTTCTGACAGACTTCTGGTTTACTACTGTTGATAACTTCTTCCATTACTTGTAATGTCTCCTATCCAACATCTGAATTCCAGTCAGAGTACTTTGGATTATCACACTTGTCAAACCGTGTCTTGATGCTCCCACTTACATATCTGCCCTGAGGCAAGTTTTTGTGGTATTCCTTGCTGTTGGGGAAGATGAAACAGGAAAGCCTTGGAAATATGATTGCCTGACAAAAGATTTTGGGAATATGAAAACTACAGGCAACATCGAAATGAAAGCCACTTTTGAAATACCAGGTCTTAGTTACTGAACAACTAGAAAACAATGGTATGGCCGACTGAAGTAATCCCCTCTTGATGGAACAATACCCTCTGCTTGCAAACAGGTCCAAGGGTCAGAGCAGACCCTACTAGCTCAGCAGAAGGGGTCCAAAGAGTAGTTTTTAGAAGTTAAGATGTAACACTCTATGGTAATATAAGAACTCTTATAGGCTGTATGTAAATGCTATAGGATTTGTATCTTGTATTAGATTGGTTAGTGACAATTAGAATATTCAGTACAGAAGATGATTTATTGTATTGTAACCAGGACTTCAGACATTCTCATTCTCATTCTCATTCTCACTTCTATTCTTTCTCTCTTCTATTCATTCCTCTCTTCCACTTCTACTCTTGCTCCTACTCTCTCTCTCTCTCTCTCACCCGTTCACTCTCTTGCTCTCTTGGGCCTGCTCAGAGCTGAGTCTACCAGCTCTGAGCAGTGCCCCAATACCCACGCCCTTTACAATAAACCGGCTGTGTCCCAAGACCTGCCTATAGAGATCTCTCGTCTCCATCCGTCACCGTCTACGTCCGGCCGTCCCGACCAGAACCTCAGAACCCAGTAACCTACAGTCTGGCGCCCACCGTGATTGCCGAGCCCACACCCAGCACCTGCAGCCTGGCGCACAACGTGATTGAACGCCCGGTTCAGCTTTCTCCATCTGTAGGACTTTTCTCCATGGACGGTAACTAAAAGACCAGTTATAGCCACCTAGAACTTGTCGTGAGCACGGCATACCGATGCTGCGCATCGTAATAGCTGGAGCTCTGTAATTCTGCTGAGGCAGCCTTCGAGCACGGGGTTTACCTGGAGCTCTTGGAGGCAATTGCCTGGCAGTCCTCGAGCACGGGCCGCCACTGCTGCGCAGCGGCCCCCTGGAGCTCTTTGAGGAGGTCTGCCGTATCACCCCTCGAGCACGGACACGCTGCTAAGCAGTACTGACCGGAGCTCTGCGGAGGGAAATCTGCCGCACGCCCCGAGCACAGGCGAGTAGTGCTGAGCACCGCCTGCACTGCAGCTCAGTGCGGACCCACCCGTGAGGTCCTGAGCACGGAAAGCCGTTGCCAAGCGACGACTGAAATCGGAGCTCTGGGAAAGGACCGAAAAGCGGCGTCCTGAGTGCTGAGTGGAGTGCCTGGCCAGCCCCCCACGACAGACATCTGAGTAAGGACGCTGCTCCTGCGACATCACCTAAGTGAGTATCATACTGGTCTAAAAAAATGGGACAAACCCACTCTGCCCATGACAAAGATCTCTATAAGCAACTTAAGCATTTACTTATAAGCTCTGGTCCAAGTCAGTTGCCTAAACACGAGCTAAAAAATCTTTTAGAATGGACCCGACTTAATTTCCCAAATGCTGACCGTTCAGCCGTCTTTACAAGAGACTTTTGGGACACAGTTGGAGTTAAGCTCTTTAATAATATCTCCTACCGGGATATGGCAGCCGCACAGCTGCTCCCAGCTTGCAGAGCGCTGGTAGAGCTGTTTGCCGCGGTGGCGCCGCCCGCAGCAGTCACCCCGCCGAGCCCGGTTCTGGCTGCTAGTCCGCCCCTTGCCGTCGCGAGCCCGCAGCGGAGCATGGCCCCCCGCCCCTCCGCCGGACCCCGTGGCTCCGATACCCGCGGTCCGGCTGACGCGCGCCGCCCCGCCCCCCGCGCTCGCGGCCCCCCGCGCCCGTTACCCCGGCCCCAGCCACCCCACCGGACCCTACGGCCCCTCCCGCCCCTCCCGCCATCCCGCGCGCCCCCGCTGCCCCATCCCCCGCGGCCCCCGCCTTCAGTGCCAGCGTCTCCGCGGCCCCGCCCCTTGCCCCTGCCCCCCCGTGCCCCCCCCCCGGTCCCGTCACCGCGGCTCCACCCCCCCCTGCTGCCGTCATTGCTACCCCACCCCCCGCTGCTGACATCATGATGGCCCCGCCCGCCGGCGGTACCCCGGCGGGGCCAGCGCCTACCCCCCTGCTACCTACGGGTGTTACCCCTCCCCCAGCCGCGCCGGTTATGGCCATGGCTGCCATTATAGCCGGCCCCCCCCAAAGCCAAGCGGTGACCCTTCTTCCAGCCCCCCAGGTCCCCCCCCCCCCACACGGCGCCGATGATAGCCATTGTTCCATCCGCGTCCGCCGCTGCTGCGTCTTCACAGTCCCCTACCGCTCCCGAAACACTGGTGCCCAGAGCGCCGGCCACTGCTGTCCTGCTGTCTCCGGCACCCCCTGTGCATGTTACCGCAGGAACCCTACCCCCCCACCCTGCCGTTCAAGCGCGCACAGCACGCCCCGAGTGGTCCCCCGGCCCCGTGGCGGCACAGCAGCCGCCTGTGTCTACTCCCGCTCCTCCTGCCGTTTCTGTGCGGTTCCCCAATCCCGGCACACCATCGCTTGCGCTGGGAGCGCCCCAGCTCCGCGAGCCACTTGATGCCGGTGCCCGCGCTGCCTGCACGGATGTCTGCAGTCTCCCCCGTACCTGCCCCTGCTCCAGCTACGTCTCCCGGCACTGCAGCCCCGTCTCCTGCGGCACCACCACCCACCCCAGCCCAGCCTACAAGCTTCCAGCAGCAGCACGCCGCGATCCAGCCACCAGCCCTCCTGCCTCCCACGACCGCAGCCCGAGCCCCTGGTTCTGCAGTCCTGCCATCTCCCGCTTTGCCCGAACTATCTGCCACACAGACCGCCGCCATTACATCCTGCCGCGCGGACCTGATGACGAAACACGCGCATGCGCAATCGTTGCAACATACGCATGCGCCATTGCTGCAACTCCCGGACCAGTGGTATCAGTCCGCTCAGACTTCTCCAACCTCAGCACCGCTCCCGGGACCAGCCGCGCATCCTCCCGCGACTCCGCCGCGCAGCTCCACCCCGCCTCCTCGCCCGCCGCCACCGAGATCGGCTGCACCACTCCCGAACTCTGCCGTTCCATCGCTGCCCCTGCCGGGTCCCATCCCCGCGCCGCAGCCGCCCCCGCCGGGGTCCCCCGACACCGTACAGCCGTATCCCTCCGCGCAGCGCAGCCTCGCCTCAGAAGCCGCGAGCAAGGGGGGAACCGAGAGCAATAATGCAGCTCCAGTGGCAGGGGAGACGGAGAGCCCCTCTGCCGGAGCTGATGCTTTAAATCTAACACAAGTAAACTCTGAAAAGCAGCCAGATTTGTTTGCAATAAGCCCCAGAGTCCCGCCGGCAAGCGGCGGGGATCTTGCAACCCAGAAAGAGAAAACGAGTTCTGAAAGTTTGTCAGCGCTACCTTCTGAATCAAAAAATCCTCCAAAGTGCTCAGATTATTCTAAATTAACAGATTGCCATGAAATAAGACCCCAAATCTATAAAGATGAAAGTCTTAGCCTATTAACTAAGCCTGTGATAGCTAGCCAACAGCCTGACAGTCCTAAAATGTGGGCTCCCATCTCCACTCTCCAAATTAAAGAACTAAAAAGTGCTGTAAGATACAGTGGCATTTGCTCACCGTATCTTAAACAACTGCCAAAAAGTACCCTAAAAGGAACACATCAAACTTTAAAACGCATTTTAAATCAACAGAAAAGGGGAAAAGCCCAGGCTACACCTCAAAGAAGGTTGAATAAAGCTTTGTATGTTTATAATTTTTTGAATAGCTCTGCAGAAGAGCCTGAACCCCCCATCTATAGACATTTCCTAAACAACAAAAAAGCAAAACTGAAAGAGCACCCTCCAGTTTTAATTAAGAATTTAGCATCAGGAAAAATAGAAAGACCTTATGATCTTATAACGTGGGGGAAGGGGTTTGCATGTGTTTCCACAGGTGGAGAGCTCAAGTGGGTTCCAGCAAAAAACGTGAAGCCATACCACACATCAAAACCTGCCGACGCCTCCACATCAGCCAGTGACCCTGCAAGTGGAAGCCAGGAAGCAAGCACCCAAACCTAAAGTGCGCAGAATCACCAGAAGAAAGCGATCTGCCAAAAACAGCTCAAGAAAATAATGGAGCTTTCTCATCTGCGCGCGTGCATGTTGCTTTTATTCTTATGTTTTAGTTTTTGTAGCGAAGCTTTACCTGTAAATCAACCAAAGACAAATGTCTGGGTTGCTTTAGCCAAATCTGCAGGCTCCAATACCATCTGTCTATCTGACACAAGCCCTGACAAACCTTTTTCAACCTGTTTAGTTGGAATACCTTTACCAGAAGGTTTTGATAATGTTACTCTTGATAAGTACTGGCCATACGATGATCACATTTCTCCAACTACCAGCCATAAACACCAAACTTATATTGATAACTCTAAAATTGATAAATCTGACCTTCAAGAGCTAGAAATCCTAGGCTCGTTAACTATGGATACCTGCTATTTCTTTCACTTTCTAGGAGAAAACGGTCCTCATTTAAATGTTACCCCATATCACCCAGCTTATAGCAATGTAACTTCTTGGTGCAACCAAGCTAAGCTTCTTATATATGATGAACCTCATGCAGATCGTTTTAACAAACTTCCTATTCGATTCCCTAGAGGAATTTGGCTCATCTGTGGAGACAGAGCCTGGCAAGGTATACCTTCAAAAATAGATAGTGGCCCTTGTGCTCTGGGACAACTTACAATTATTGCTCCCAGTGTCAAAGAAGTAATCAAAAAGAAAAACAGAAAAATTAGATCTTCCTGGGGACATCAGTATGAGAGCGACTGTGATAGTGACTTTCATCCTTGGAACTCTGAAAAATCAATTGTTGCGAGCATTTTTCTTCCTCAGTTAAGTTCCTCAATTGCACTAAAACAGTTAAACAAGTTGGGATGTTGGCTCAGCAAGGAGGTAAATGCCACCTCTACTATGATCAGTGATTTGTTAACTGATGAAGAGGCAGTCAGACATGCCACTTTACAAAATAGAGCTGCCATTGATTATCTTTTATTAGCACATGGGCATGGCTGTGAAGATTTTGAAGGATTATGCTGTATGAACTTATCCGATCATTCTGTTTCCATTCACAAACAGTTACAAAACCTAAGGGACCTAGCTAACCAAATTACAACAGATAACTCGTCTTGGCTAGACAGTTTGTTTGATGGTTGGAGCTTTGCACCCTGGCTAAGGGAACTCTGTAAAATAGGCTTGATTATTCTAGTAGTAATAATTATAGTTTTAGTAGCAGTACCTTGTATACTTCAGTGTGTGCAAAAAATGACGAGTAAGACTATGTCTAATATCTTAATTGTCCATCGAAAAGGGGGAGATGTTGGGGAAGATGAAACAGGAAAGCCTTGGAAATATGATTGCCTGACAAAAGATTTTGGGAATATGAAAACTACAGGCAACATCGAAATGAAAGCCACTTTTGAAATACCAGGTCTTAGTTACTGAACAACTAGAAAACAATGGTATGGCCGACTGAAGTAATCCCCTCTTGATGGAACAATACCCTCTGCTTGCAAACAGGTCCAAGGGTCAGAGCAGACCCTACTAGCTCAGCAGAAGGGGTCCAAAGAGTAGTTTTTAGAAGTTAAGATGTAACACTCTATGGTAATATGAGAACTCTTATAGGCTGTATGTAAATGCTATAGGATTTGTATCTTGTATTAGATTGGTTAGTGACAATTAGAATATTCAGTACAGAAGATGATTTATTGTATTGTAACCAGGACTTCAGACATTCTCATTCTCATTCTCATTCTCATTCTCACTTTGTCTCAGTTTTGAAAGACAGGTGTCTGCTAAGGAAGGCAGAGGCCCCCCTTGAAGTGGCAGATATAACCCCTTTTCCCTCCAAGTTATTATATTTTGAAATCAAGGGCCTTTAGGCAAAGATGTGGGAAATAGGAATAACAGTTCTTTACTATATATATATATGTATATAACCAGTCAAACAAAACAACAACAACTATGGCAGTAACAGCAATCACAAACCCAGTCCCAGCCTTCTCGGCTGTCAGGCCCTTTCCCCTCGGGTGCAGTTCCGCTCGCAGCCGGCAGGGGCGCTGGCGGCTCCCGGTGAGCAGGGCAGGTGCGATGGTTCCCCCGCGGCTGCAGGGGGCGCTCCGGAGCGAGCTCGGGAAACCCGCGGCTCTGGTGCCCTGGGATCCCGGGAAGGGATGGAACAAAGGCTTCACAAACCCCTGGGCAGCTGATCCCGGGCTCTCAGGAACAGCAGGCTGAAACGGCAGGCTGGAACGGCAGGGACGGACGCAAATCCCGGGTGGCAGGCGAGATGTATCCAGATGGGAAAAACCACGGAGGCCCAGGCAGGCAGGGCGAGCAGGGCTACAGCGTAGCGAAAGCTCGAAACAGCAGCGGGGCAGGACAGCCACAGCCCGGTCTCCAGCAGGGCAGGGAAAAGCGGCTTTTAGGGTCCCGGCGTTGCTTCCAGCAGGAAGAAAGAACAGCCAAAAAAGAAAGCAGCAGCAGCTCCTTTCTTTGCAGCTTCTCTCTCCGGACGCTCCGAGCGAACTGTCCCCACACCCAGGTGTAGACAAAAGAGTAGCCAGGCCCGCCCCACTCCCCTTTTTGTCTTTCTTAAGTACAGCTATTTGTCCCCTAGCAACATGCATATGGGAGAAAATTCCTTTAACAGGAAAACCTAAGACTAAACTAAAACCCCAACATTATCCACCCCGAATTTTTTCCCATACTAACATGTTACATGAAACTTAACTTTTTTTTAACCATATAAATCTATGCATTACCCAAATTATATACAAATATACATGCTGATACTGGTACAAGTACAGAGCCATGGGTAGTTCACCCTAAAACAAGGTCCTCTTGAGGTAAGCATCGGGTCTCTCCATCCTTTTGCATCACCCACCAGGTGCAACCTGGTCCCTGAGCAAAAACAACCCCACGGATGGGTTTGTCTTTGCTCAAGGCAGACTTTACCCAAACAGTTTTTCCAAGCATACCTCTCATGTGCACCACTGGAACCTTATCCCCGTCTGTTGTTTGTAGGGGTTCGGATTGGGCAGGGCCTGCTCGGCTGGTGGAACCTCGAGTGTTAACTAACCAGGTGGCTCTTGCTAAATGCATCTCCCAGTTTTTGAAAGTCCCCCCACCCAGTGCCTTCAAGGTGGTTTTAAGCAGTCCATTACACCGCTCAACCTTCCCAGCTGCTGGTGCATGGTAAGGGATGTGGTACACCCACTCTATGCCATGTTCTCTAGCCCAGGTGTTTATAAGGCTGTTCTTGAAATGAGTCCCATTGTCAGACTCGATTCTCTCAGGGGTGCCATGCCTCCAAAGGACTTGCTTTTCCAGGCCCAGGATGGTGTTCCGGGCAGTAGCATGAGGCACAGGGTAGGTCTCCAGCCACCCAGTGGTGGCTTCTACCATTGTGAGCACATAGCGCTTGCCTTGGCGGGTTTGAGGCAGTGTGATGTAATCAATCTGCCAGGCCTCCCCATACTTGTATTTGGACCATCGCCCGCCATACCACAGAGGCTTCACCCGCTTGGCCTGCTTGATCGCAGCGCATGTCTCACAGTCATGGATAACCTGGGAGATACTGTCCATGGTTAGATCCACCCCTCGGTCTCGTGCCCACTTATAGGTGGCATCTCTGCCCTGATGGCCTGAGGCATCATGGGCCCATCGAGCTAGGAACAGTTCTCCTTTATGTTGCCAGTCCAAGTCTATCTGGGACACCTCTATTTTCGCAGCCTGATCTACCTGTTTGTTGTTACGATGTTCTTCATTAGCCCGGCTCTTGGGGATGTGAGCATCTACATGACGGACTTTCACGGATAGCTTCTCTACCCGAGTGGCAATGTCTTTCCACTCTTCAGCAGCCCAGATTGGTTTTCCTCTGCGCTGCCAGTTTGCCTTCTTCCACCTTTCCAGCCAACCCCACAGAGCATTGGCTACCATCCATGAATCAGTGTAGAGGTAGAGCTTTGGCCACTTCTCTCTTTCAGCTATGTCCAGAGCTAATTGGACAGCTTTGAGCTCAGCAAATTGGCTCGATCCACCTTCTCCTTCAGTGGCCTGTGCAACTTGTCGTGTGGGGCTCCATACAGCGGCTTTCCATTTCCGGCTAGCGCCTACAATTCGGCAGGACCCATCAGTGAAGAGGGCGTATTGTCTTTCACTCTCTGGTAGCTCGTTATATGGTGGGGCTTCTTCGGCACGTGTCACCTGCTCCTCTTCTTCTTCAGAAGATAACCCAAAAGTCTCACCTTCTGGCCAGTTTGTAATTATTTCCAAGATCCCAGGGCGACTTGGGTTTCCAATTCGGGCGCGCTGCGTGATGAGGGCAATCCATTTGCTCCAAGTAGCGTCGGTGGCGTGATGCGTGGAGGGAACCTTTCCTTTGAACATCCACCCCAGCACCGGTAGTCGGGGTGCCAGGAGGAGTTGTGCCTCTGTGCCGATTACTTCTGAGGCAGCCTGGACTCCTTCATAAGCTGCCAGGATTTCCTTCTCGGTGGGAGTGTAGTTGGCTTCAGATCCTCTGTAGCTTCGGCTCCAGAATCCCAGTGGTCGGCCCCGAGTCTCACCAGGCACCTTCTGCCAGAGGCTCCAGGACAGACCATTGTTCCCGGCTGCAGAGTAGAGCACGTTCTTCACCTCTGGTCCTGTCCTGACTGGGCCAAGGGCTACGGCGTGAGCAATTTCCTGTTTGATCTGGGCGAAGGCTTGCTGCTGTTCAGGGCCCCAGTGGAAATCATTCTTCTTGCGGGTAACCAGGTAGAGAGGACTCACGATCTGGCTGTACTCGGGAATGTGCATCCTCCAGAAACCTATAGCACCTAGGAAAGCTTGTGTTTCCTTCTTGTTAGTCGGCGGAGACATTGCTGTGATCTTATTGATGACCTCAGTGGGAATCTGACGTCGTCCATCTTGCCACTTTACTCCCAGGAACTGGATCTCTCGGGCAGGTCCCTTGACCTTGCTCTTCTTGATGGCAAAACCAGCTTGCAGGAGAATTTGAATTATTCTCTCTCCTTTCTCAAACACTTCGGTTGCAGTGTTCCCCCACACAATGATGTCATCAATGTACTGCAGATGTTCTGGAGCCTCACTCTTTTCTAGTGCAGTCTGGATCAGTCCATGACAGATGGTGGGACTGTGCTTCCACCCCTGGGGCAGTCGGTTCCAGGTGTACTGCACGCCCCTCCAGGTGAAGGCAAACTGAGGCCTGCACTCCGCTGCCAGAGGAATGGAGAAGAATGCATTGGCAATGTCAATAGTGGCGTACCACTTTGCTGCTTTGGACTCCAGCTCGTACTGGAGCTCCAACATGTCTGGCACGGCAGCGCTCAACGGTGGAGTCACTTCATTCAGGGCACGATAGTCCACAGTCAATCTCCATTCCCCGTCAGACTTGCGCACAGGCCAGATGGGGCTGTTGAAGGGTGAGTGGGTCTTGCTGACCACCCCTTGACTCTCCAGCTCGCGGATCATCTTGTGGATGGGGATCACAGCATCTCGATTTGTCCGATACTGCCGGCGGTGCACTGTCGAGGTGGCAATTGGCACTCGTTGCTCTTCCACTTTCAGGAGCCCAACTGCAGAAGGATTCTCAGATAGTCCAGGCAGGGTGTTCAATTGCCTAATGCCCTCTGCCTCCACAGCAGCAATCCCAAATGCCCACCTGAGTCCTTTTGGGTCTTTGTAGTAGCCATTCCGGAGGAAGTCTATGCCCAGAATACACGGGGCCTCTGGGCCGGTCACAATCGGATGCTTTTGCCACTCCTTCCCAGTCAGGCTCACCTCAGCTTCCAAAAGGGTCAACTGCTGTGATCCCCCGGTCACCCCAGCGATGGATACAGGTTCTGCCCCCACATGTCCCGATGGCATTAAAGTACACTGTGCCCCAGTATCAACCAATGCATCATATTTTTGTGGCTCTGATGTGCCAGGCCATCGGATCCACACCGTCCAGAAAACTCGGTTCTCCCGTGCCTCTTCCTGGCTAGAGGCAGGGCCCCTCTAGCCCTGGTTATCATTCTTTCCCTGGGCGTACATGCTCGAGGTACCTTCAAGGGGATCCGACATATCATCCTCCCTTCTGTAATGCCTGGCAGCTCGGTCACGGGAGGCTGAGGCTACCTTCACCTTAGCGGAACCCCCTCGGTTAGTGCCTCCCTCCTTGAGTTCATGCACCCGCGCTGCCAGGGCAGAGGTGGGTTTCCCATCCCACCTTCTCATGTCTTCCCCATGCTCACACAGGAAAAACCACAGCTCAGCTCGTGGGGTGTACCCTCTCTCTCTAGCAGGGGGACGACGGGCTCTGACTTGGGGGCCTGTGACTCGCACTGGTGCCACACTGACCCTCCTCATCTCCTCCCTCATCTCCTCCCTCATCTCCTCCCTCATCTCCTTCATCTCCTCTTTGAGGTCCTGGACCACAGCAGAGACATGAGCTTTCAGCGGGCCATTGATCATGCTGTCATAATGCCTGAGCCTGTTGGCAACAGAGCCCACTGTTTCTCGGGTATTGTCAGCATCAATCGTTGCAATGAAGGTGGTGTATTGCGATGGCCCTAGCCTTGCCAGGTTCCACATCATCTGTCCTGTGCACCTGACCTTATCGGGGTCATTATCATGCTGTCCATCCTTCCCAAAGAGTACCTCTAATATTGCCACCTCTCTTAGCTGTTGGATCCCTTGCTCAAGTGTCTTCCACTGCATTCTATGATGATACTCCTGCATTCTTTCTTTGTGAATGAACCTTTCTCTCACACTCATTAAGAGTCGCTCCCAAAGAGAGAGAGGCCCTGGCTCCCTCACAAATATCTGGTCCACACCTGGGTCCTGGGTCAACGATCCCAGATACCTTGCCTCACCACTATCCAGTTGCACACTTGTGCCCATAAGGTCCCAAACCCGAAGCAGCCAGGTGGTATAAGGCTCACGCCCCCTTCGCACAATGTCGTTTCGCATAGCACGGAGACTGTCGTGCGACAGGGACTCAGTAATGATTTCTGGCTCTGGCTCTCCTGCTGGTTGTGAGGGCCCTGGTTGCCCATCATCATTAACTGGTCGTACTGATTTGGTCTTATACTTCCTCCTTTGCACAGGGGCGACCGCTGCTGGCTGTGGTTGCCCTTGTGGTTCAGCTGAAGCCTGGACGGTTGTAACATCCGTGGGTTCCACTGCTGCACCATCGGACTCACCCTCTTTGGGGCAGGGAGAGGGTTTTTCACTAGCTGAGGAGGTGTATTCCCTTAGCAATTGGCATATCTCCTGGCGCACCTGGCCCATCTCCTGGCACATCTCCTTGCGCACCTGGCCCATCTCCTGGCACATCTCCTTGCGCACCTGGCCCATCTCCTGGCACATCTCCTGCATCCCTTTTTCCAGTACCCCCACCCAGTTTGGGTAGTCCATTTCTGAGGTGGACTGTTGGGCGGTATCAGTCTGTGGGGCGGGATCTCTAGTGTCTGGGGCTGCGGCAGGCTCTGGCTCTGGGGTAGGATCTCTAGTGTCTGGGGCCGTGTCAGGTTCTGGAGCAGGATCAGGCTCTGGGGTAGGAACTCTACTCTCTGGGGCCATGTCAGGTTCTGGGGCAGGATCTCTAGTCTCTGGGGCTGGTGTCCGGGTAGATATCCAAGCCAATCTCAACTTATCCTTGAATGCTAAATAGAGTAGGCCTATCAGCAGCAGATGGTTAGTATTCAGAGGGAATTTAAACCCTTCGAAAATTGATGGGGTGGGCCCAAAGAACTGGTTGAGGGGTTGGGAGAAAACTTCCCCTGGTGTCATTTCCTCACAGAAGGTACCATTGTTAACATAACCCCAAAAACATGTGCTCAGTGTGTGATAGCTGTTTATCCATGTGCCCACATTCCGGAGGAAGTTAAAAACCCATGAATTCCTCACCTTCTCGACCCATAACGCAAGCTGGATAACAGCAATGGTAGCCTTAGTCAGAGGACCCATACTCAAGTAAGGAGCTGCAAAGGGGAAGAATATAGCCACGGCTACGTGCCACCCAAACCAGGGTAAACTAGACCACATAGTGCTGCCTAACAAGGTTCCAATATCCAGCACACAAAATAAAGTTATCCAGGAACTGGTATTCCTTTTTCACCTCTATCTCTTAATGCCCTCAGGCCCCACGTTGGGCGCCAAGATCTGTCTCGGTTTTGAAAGACAGGTGTCTGCTAAGGAAGGCAGAGGCCCCCCTTGAAGTGGCAGATATAACCCCTTTTCCCTCCAAGTTATTATATTTTGAAATCAAGGGCCTTTAGGCAAAGATGTGGGAAATAGGAATAACAGTTCTTTACTATATATATATATGTATATAACCAGTCAAACAAAACAACAACAACTATGGCAGTAACAGCAATCACAAACCCAGTGCCAGCCTTCTCGGCTGTCAGGCCCTTTCCCCTCGGGTGCAGTTCCGCTCGCAGCCGGCAGGGGCGCTGGCGGCTCCCGGTGAGCAGGGCAGGTGCGATGGTTCCCCCGCGGCTGCAGGGGGCGCTCCGGAGCGAGCTCGGGAAACCCGCGGCTCTGGTGCCCTGGGATCCCGGGAAGGGATGGAACAAAGGCTTCACAAACCCCTGGGCAGCTGATCCCGGGCTCTCAGGAACAGCAGGCTGAAACGGCAGGCTGGAACGGCAGGGACGGACGCAAATCCCGGGTGGCAGGCGAGATGTATCCAGATGGGAAAAACCACGGAGGCCCAGGCAGGCAGGGCGAGCAGGGCTACAGCGTAGCGAAAGCTCGAAACAGCAGCGGGGCAGGACAGCCACAGCCCGGTCTCCAGCAGGGCAGGGAAAAGCGGCTTTTAGGGTCCCGGCGTTGCTTCCAGCAGGAAGAAAGAACAGCCAAAAAAGAAAGCAGCAGCAGCTCCTTTCTTTGCAGCTTCTCTCTCCGGACGCTCCGAGCGAACTGTCCCCACACCCAGGTGTAGACAAAAGAGTAGCCAGGCCCGCCCCACTCCCCTTTTTGTCTTTCTTAAGTACAGCTATTTGTCCCCTAGCAACATGCATATGGGAGAAAATTCCTTTAACAGGAAAACCTAAGACTAAACTAAAACCCCAACACACTTCTATTCTTTCTCTCTTCTATTCATTCCTCTCTTCCACTTCTACTCTTGCTCCTACTCTCTCTCTCTCTCTCTCTCACCCGTTCACTCTCTTGCTCTCTTGGGCCTGCTCAGAGCTGAGTCTACCAGCTCTGAGCAGTGCCCCAATACCCACGCCCTTTACAATAAACCGGCTGTGTCCCAAGACCTGCCTATAGAGATCTCTCGTCTCCATCCGTCACCGTCTACGTCCGGCCGTCCCGACCAGAACCTCAGAACCCCCGTAACCTACACCTTGCATTGCAGGAATTTGGTGAATTTCCATCTGCACTCTTTTAACTATTAATAGGCTTGGAAGTTTACTGAATTATAGAACTGATCTAAATTTTAATGAATATACAGAAAATAATCACGTTAGCTACACAGGATATCCAGCAAAAGGAAAAATTAAGCAGTGCAACAGCAAAGCATCTTTCAGATGACAACTATGTTAGACCCAGCTCTAAAACACAAACATGAAATACACATAGCAAGGTTGTAGCATTCTCTTCTCTGTGACCAGGAAAATCTCTATTGTAACACAGGTAGTAAGCTACATTTTTCTGCTACTGTAAACACACACTCACATGAACTCACAAGCCATACCTGAAAAGAAGATGGCTGCATGTTTTACAATATCAAACGTTTTTAAAATGTTGCACTTTTTCCTAGTCGCATAAATACAAATAAATAAGTAAATAAATAAATAAATAAATGGAACAGTTGTTCTCAGCTTTTAAAAATAATGCATGAATTAATTTTATTACATTATTTTCTTGGACTAGAGCATTTGTTACCAATATTTGCATAGCTAGATTGTGCCCCTGATTAAACAGAAGCATGTACATATATTTGAATAATGCTAGGTTGTATATATATATACAAACAAGGTATCCTATGTATTTTACCCTATGATCAGATAGTCAGATTCAGCATTGATATACTAAGATTATGTGTGTAGTTATTTATAGGTTTATTGGGAAACAGTTAATAAATACGAATTCAGCCAATCCCACTCAAAAAAAAATTCAATGTATTCCAAATCTCTATGTTGCTCAGTGACTATGTCATCTGGCATGTATTGTGGTCTTCAGGAGAAGATGTGTAGAGTGAAACAGTGGGTGCTGAGAATCAGAGGTGCAGAAAAAATACATTTCAGGTGCTCTTTACTTTGGATTAAGGGTCCATTTGTGGCTGTGGTGCCTTCCTGGTGTATTTCTGGAACACATCTTTCAGATAATTACATCCATAAGGAACCCAGTTCATGTACTCCAAGACCAAGGCACTGAAAAACAGAGACCACTGGGAGATTCATGTCAAAAGTGGAGTCCTGGATTAAAATCCCAGTATGAATAAGAGCTCTCCTTCCAAGACCTTCTCGAAGCTGTTGGCAGCACACACCCTCAGATGTGTTGGTTTCATGCACTGATCAAATCAGTTACTGGAGGCCTTCACAAGCTCATAATTTAAGACACTGCATTCTTACACTCTGGTTTGAGCTCTGCATGACATACAAAACAAATCTGAAGGGAAGAAATGCAACTTTTTAATAATAAAGAAGGCACTACCAAACTGATGTTCTGATCCCAGAACATTAGTTTTTTGGTGGTGTGGGTTTTTCTCAGAAGAAAAGAGCCAGAAAGCTGGAAGTTGTCTGTCAGAATTCAGAATAAATCTACAATTGTGGAAGTTAGAAATGCTAATAGTCTCTATTAAATCATTGACTATCGTGCTGAGACTCTTAAGGATTGTTCACAATAGACATTTTAAAAATATGTTCACCTTAGCCCTTTTTTGATAATCTCTGGGTTGAGACATTTTTTAATGGGTCGTTGAGATCTCAAATATCACCGAATCAACATTGGCTATAAATATTTTTTTGGGAGAAGAAGACTTGTAAATATTTTGAGTTTAACATAGTCCTGTTTCAGCTGAATAGACGATCACACCTTCGTATGCAATGCTTCTCTTTTATGTCTAAGGTAAAGTGGTTGTTCTGCAACTTAGTAGCCTATAGATAGCAGCCAACAGGAATGATTTATTAATGTTTCCAGTGAGAGTTGGCTTAATGAATACAAACATCACAGCCACATAGGTGACTTGGCATCTGCCTGACTACTTTCAGAATGGGGGCGAAACTTTAGATAGAACTTGTAAATGAATGCTTGAGTTCCTTCAGAAACGTAAAACCAGAAAAGTTTTCTGGTAATCTATGGCACATCAGATTCTTATTTTGGTTCATCATACACATCAAACTGCTGGATTTCAAATGACACCAATGTATGGAAACGTACAGGGTACCCTCAGCCTCTAGCAGGTCCATGTGAGTGCCTAGCACAGCTTTCACTCAGTGTGAACTACAGTGACTAAACAATAACATTTCTCACCCCTCTCTAGAGATGGAGAGGGGAAGTTTTCAAAGGCAGCAATAACAGATTCTGAAATCAGTGGGAATTAGATGCTAAAGCTTCCATCTGTGCTACTGCATATATTTGCTGCCCGTATGCTACTTACGTAGTACTGAAAGGAGAGTGCAGGTACGTATGTGCTGGCAGCTGAGACTCAATTACACTGCAAGATGCACCTGCTGCATGTATCTATTGCCTTCTTTCTTCCTCTCACTGATCAAAACATAATTGACTTGATCCAACCTTCATTAACCAATTGCCAATCACTGTTGTACTAACCTCTCCTGGTGACAGCTCATCCTAATAGCATTAGCCAGAATAAGCTGAATAAGTCAGAGTCATGAAAATAGAGCCAAGTCGTCATTGTTTAAAAGACTTCAGGTAACCATCACTGTTGCTGCTGTCAAAAGACATTTTGTTGGGGTTTTTTTTTTCAGACATAAAGAGTTCGGGGAATTCCTTAATTGCTGCAAGCTTCCCTGAGGAGCAGACAGGAAGCATGGAGGAATTGCTCTACGTGTACTGCCAGAAGACAACCAAGCAAAGGAAAAGGACCTCCATGTACCTTTGTTACAGGTTAGCTCTTGATAACACAGAGGGAGGCACGTTTCCGGTCTTTGAGTCATGTTTAACTCTTTGACATTCTAGCCTGCATCTTCCATTGCTGTTGTCCAGGAAAGACTGCAGGACTGAAGGCTATCCTTGGACTTTTCTGAATCACCCTTAAGCAGCACGTCCTGCTTCCAAAGCTTTCCTGTAAGTCAGTAATGGTGATCTGAATGCTGCATGAGTGTCTGAACAACAGAGATTTGGCATCATCATTTGCCTATCTTTCAGTTAGCCAGTCAACCTTATGGTAGTAGAGAAGACCCTCAGCCAACATAGGCTAGACATCTACTTTTCACAGTCAAAATGTTTAAGTGAAGTGCTTTTATCAAGAAAAGAACCAGGCAGCGAAATGGTTGGATAGAAATTTAGACTGACAAGTACAAATATCTGCATTCCAAAAATGGGCACTTGTAGTGGTTTGGTCCAAAATACTCATTACTGTTTATCTTCTGTGAGATAAGAATTAGGAGACATGCAAAGCAGGCACCAAACTTGAAAGAATATAAAGAAGTTTATTAACAGACCTAAAAGAGGAAAGAAAAAAAATTATACCACCTTCAGAACTCTCCTCCTCCCCCCACCTTCCTCCCTTCTCCCACCGCCAATATGAAAAGAAAACCCTTAAGATGTTCAGTCTGTTTACCACTGCCATAATAACCTTGTTCAGTCCATTTAAAAAGAGAAGTCTCTTCTTGCTTGTGCTATGAAAACATTATCACAACGAGACAGCCACCCACTTCCAAATATTGTTCAGTCCATTTAGGAAGAGGAGTCTCTCTGCCTGCATGTGAGTCCCTTCCCCTGACTTGCAGCTTGTTCAAGGTCACACACAGATAGCAATTGGTTTTTCCGCGTTCGAGGGTCCACTCTTGAAGTTTTTTGGGGTACAATTTTAAGGTTGAGCCGTTCAGAAACAAAAACAGAGGCCCTTCTCCTTCCCTGGGAGCAAAGGGTCTTCCTCATCTTCATTGTTAGGACTATCTCTGGGAGCATCTCTAGGAACTGAGGTTTTCTCCTTTCCCGTTTGGAGCAAAAGTCCTCATCTGGTTCATCTCTCCCTGTCCAAACTTCTCATGGAATTACAGCTGCGTCAGCATCTGCCTATCTCAGCGCAGGTGCTTTTGCTCACGAGTTGAACACTCCACCCCCCATATCTTCATGGAATTACAACTGGATACTCTGATATATCATAGCTTCACAACAGAATTTCAGCTTTAAGCATCTCCTCTCTCTCTTCCCTCAGGTTTTCAGCTCTTCACAGCAATAAAAGGGTTAATCTCACCTCGGCCTTGCAGCTTTGCAGCTGGAATGTTGAATTTTTCTTATCGCAGTGGAGAGGGGGGAGAGCCGAGCCGCTCCGGCTGCCCACGGCAAGGCAGTGGGGGGGGTTCCACGGCTGGAACAGGTCCATCGGCTTCAGGATGGCCGTGGCCCGGCCCGGCCTGGCCCGAGCAGGGCCTGGCCGGGCCCGCTGGCCCCCACACGGGGCCCACAGCCACCTGTCCCAGCGCCGGAAACGAGAGAGAGCTTGGAGGGGGAGTTTGTCTATTCTTAAATGTGGATCACAGAGGTGGTCACAACTTTAAGTGGCTTAGAGAATTATTCATATTCAAACTGGCCAGCTGATAGGTTCTTTCAGTTCCCAGAGGAAACTGTAAGCACCCCTTAGCAAGGACATCCCTTCCGGGACTATGCTTGCTAACCTATGACAGCACTTTAAGCTTTTATTCTTTTCACAATGCCCTGAATATTAATGTGGAAATATATTGGTACTCAGAAATCTCCACACGGTATTTTGCTGAAACACCTGTAGTTCTAAATTTCTCTTTATTTTTTGCCCATCATTTGATAATTATTTACTGTTGGCTGTTGTCCCAAACACCCTTCCTGAGCTTAAAGATTTAACTTTTGGCCTAATTTACAGCATACACAAATGCCATATGCATAAACATGAAAAGTCAGTGCTCAGCTTTTGCAGAAAGATGTTGTAAAAGAAGCAATATGTCTAGACAGATGAGGAGCTGTTGGGGAATGCTTTTGGAATTAGGGCTCCTTTTCCTAGACTCTTACCACAGTCGATTTCTTCTTTAAAATATACTGGGGTAGGTGCCTCTTCCACTGAAACCAGTTACAAGACTTCTTTTTCTTCATGACAGCATAACTTAAAAAAAAAAAAAAAAAAAAGACTGGCTAACTGAAAGATAGGCAAATGACGATGCCAAATCTCTGTTGTTCAGACACTCATGCAGCATTCAGATCACCATTACTGACTTACAGGAAAGCTTTGGAAGCAGGACATGCTGCTTAAGGGTGATTCAGAAAAGTCCAAGGATAGCCTTCAGTCCTGCAGTCTTTCCTGGACAACAGCAATGGAAGATGCAGGCTAGAATGTCAAAGAGTTAAAACATGATTCAAAGACTGGAAATGTGCCTCCCTCTGTGTTATCAAGAGCTAATCTTTTTGTGAAATGATCATAGAATATCTCAAGTTGGAAGGGACCCTTATGGATCACCAACTCCCTGCTTCTCACAGGACTATCTAACACTAAACCATGACCACGAGCATTGTCCAGACACTCCTGGAACTCTGACAGACTTGGTGCCATGATCACTCCCCTGGGGTGTCTGTTCCAGTGACTGGTCACCCGCACAGTGGAGAACCTTTTCCAAATATCCATCCTGAACTTTCCCTGATGGACCTTCATGCCATTCCCTCATGTCCTATCACTGGTCACCAGAAAGAGGAGAGAGGTGAGCAGCACCTCCCGCTCCACTGCCCCCCTTGAGGAAGGTGTAGACTGTGTGGAGGTCACTCCTCAGCCTTCTCCCAGCTGAACAAACCAAGTGACCTCAGCCGCTCCTTGTAAGTCTTGCCCTCGAGCCTTTCATCATCTTGGTCCCCTCCTCAGGGCACACTCTGATAGTTTGATGTCCTTCCTACATTAAGGCACCCAAGCAGCACAGAGTGCTCGAGGTGGGGCTGCAGCGTGCAGAGCAGGGTGGGACTCTGCCCTCGAGTCACTGCCCTCGCTTGGCTCACTGCACTGTGCTGGGTGCACCCCGTCACACAGCGGGCCCTTTCAGCTGCCACGGCACACTATTGACTCATGTACAGCTTGCCATCAACCCAAACACCACATCTCTTTCCCCAGGGCTGCTCTCCAGCTTCTCCTCCCCGAATTTGTACTTATAACCGGTTACCCTATCCCAGGGGGAGAGTCCAGCACTTGCTCTTGTTAAATGATGCTGATGGGACTTCCATACCAAAACCATGGCAAGGTGCTATGATCCCAGTGATAGGACTGGTGCAAGAATGTATAACAAGCTTGAAACAAGAATTTTCATTGCTCTTGTGTTTGTCTTTTCTGAATCCCTTGGATTATTTGTTGTCCAGGAAGAGTAGTGTAGAGCCCCTAACTAATCCAACTGAATCCCACTCCAAAGGAAAGAAGATGTCTAGAAACAAACCTTCCCTTTTCCACAGGGTGGAAATTGCCGAGGCGGCAGGTAGTCTATGTCTCTACATTCCTACCCTCACATTGCAAGCCAGAAGAGATTTTGGCCAACTCAGGCACAGTACTTCATGAGCAAGTAGATGAGTCATAGCAACAACTCGTCCCATTTCAGAAAGCCAACACAGCAGTCAGAACGGGAGAAGAGGTTTGCAAGCTACTTCATAAACCTACGTTAATGACATCTATTTGCTGTTTGTCTTAGACAACTCTCACAGTAAAATATTACTGCAGGAGAGTTGTTCAGAGCATGCACAGGTACCCACAATCCTGATGGTGCTACTCTGGAGCAAAAGAGAGTAGCCTTTCCTCCATACTAAGTTCCTGTAAAACACAGACAACAGGCAAGCAACAGAGCTACGGTAACCCCAATCGCAACAGTTTCTCTGATCTCAATGAAACCTACCAGAGATACAGGCTAGATATTAATTAAAAGCTTACTCTAGTGCAAATAATTATAGAGTAAAAAGCTGAAGTGGGCAAGATGCAAATGAAGTATTTTTGTGTTTGTGCCTCTGATAGTACTGGCACAAAGTTCAGTGAGGAAAGTATAAACCTAAATAGATATGTTTATAATGAAATCTGTAAATAAAACTTCAGGACATATCCACAGTGAGAATTAATTAAACTGTAAGGCTTTTTCTAATGCCAGGAAAATCTTACTGGCTATGGCTGATCTTGTCGCCTGCATTTCCATCATTTTCACACTCTCATTCGCTCTCTGCTGTTGGTTTTGGTTTTTGGTATGGATCTCTCCAGATTCTTGTCAGTGAAAACCATCATACAGTTTGGCTGGATTCTGTGAGCCCTTTGGCATCAGAAGGAGCTGAAAGCGATCCCCACAGTGTAGAAATAACTCCTTATAGGGTAAGAAGTTGGAGCCTGTACCCATTTGAGGCATTCCCACAGCTCCTGTTGAGTGTTAGGTGTTTGTGGTAAGGAACTGTAAGAGTCAGTCTTTCACAGGGGGAAATGCTCAGCATTCTCAGGAACTTTAAAGTCAGGCATGGGTGCTCAGCACTTCTCAAAATCCAGCCCTGCATGATGTAGGTTTTGAAACATGGGATAATTTCCACACCGGCAGCATCTATGAGTTTTGATATTAGCAGTCCCCTGAGAAATCAAGACAAAATCATACCAATTTATTTGGATTTTTATAAGGAAATCGAGCATAAGCTTTATATATTTATGTGTTTTCTTTGCACAGAGACCTTCCTAATGAACAATACAATGCCACTCAGCTGGGAAAAAAAAAGTGATGTGTGTATGAATGATGACCTGTAAGTTTAAATTTTCCATTAACCATATTGTAATGTATGTAATTTTCCATTAACCATATAACTACATATTGTGAATGTAGTGAATATAGCAGCAAACTGAATATTCATTCTACTCTGATGATATGAAGTATAGCTATGATATGAAATCAAAGGGCCATGTTCTGTAAAAATGGATTAGTTAGTAACAAAGGACAGCAAACACAGTTGGGAAGGAAATTCAGAATACAGCATTGTGCCACTTCAGTTCAAGTAGCTCTTCAACAAGGATCTCTGAATTTGCTTTATATGTTGCCTATATTTATCAAATAGTAGTACCGAAAATATTAGCCTTTCTACTAGTTAGAATCCAGAGCAAATTGAAGTAACTGAAGTAACCATGACACCATATGTATTTCAGTCCTTTTTTCTCATACATATTTATATATATGTATTTTTGGAGGAGGCTTTTCAAGATTATTTTCCTCATTGGTGCTGCTCAAGACGTATTTGACTGAATTTGAATGCGGTGGGAGTTTTGCAATCCAACGTTTTGCCACTTGATGGCACTAGCAAAACACTTGATCAAACTACTGAGCTTTTAGATTAAGGTAGTTTGAAGCATAGATGCAAATACTTCAAAAGGAGAAAATAAACAACCTCTTATATCAGCATTGATAACTTAAGTGTATTAGAAACCTGAGAATAATTCTGTGATGATTTCACAGTTAACTTCACAGGGCTGTGAGGTGCATTCCTTGTGACAGTTGCTCACCAGAATGGATCATCCAGGTAGAGGATGAGGAAGAGATCACAGCACCTTTCTGTGGATGTTCTTCCTTAAAAGAAAGGAACCAGGGACTGCTGTGACTCTATGCCCTTGTACCAGCTATATAAGGAGGAAGGAGACTTTACAGAAGTAGATCAAACTCTGCCCCCATACATACTGAAAAGTACATAACCTTGGACTCTGAGTATTTGACCAATAGATCATTAAAATGCTTTCTCCATTATTATGCACTCACATCTTAACCTGAAATATGCTGGGTCTGTAAAAACATTTTCATTTGTCCTAGTTTAAGCATTTTCTTTCTCTATAATATTCTACTTTCTTCATCTTTAAAAGATCTTTAAATTGAAGGAAAGAATATATCCTTTAAAATAAAAAGTGAAAAACACACACAGAAGTCTTCCACATTCATAGTCCAAGGTCTTTCAGAGCAAATATTCTTCCTGCCATCAGGAACTATTAAATGGTGACAGCTACATGGAACCTTTCCTGAAAAATGTACTCTGAGTGGTGCTAAGCATACCTACCTGGGAGCTATTAACACTCAGTTTATTTACCTTTTAGCCTGTGAAGGCTCCTTTGAGCCATTACTGTCTTTGGTGGGAAATGAATTACAAGGTATTTGCAATAACTCTTTACACTTTCATGGACCAACAATGCCTTTACCGTAAGGATGAACACTATCTATCCTGGTGCAGTTTTGCACTAGAATCAATCAGTGACTGTGCAGATGTGCTTTGCTAAGTGCACTGGCACTGGGTCACACACATATGCCCTCCCACTCAAATGTACTGGAGAAAAGTAGTTGCCTCCTCGCTTCTATAGGTGTAATGGGTTCTCAAGTTCCCATCAAACAAGACCACAAAAATTGGGAAAGGCCTTGAAAAAAACCACCCTTCAGCCACTGCCAAGAGCCTTAGTTACACACACACATCAGGTTAGACCATTGGCAGCTGTCCTTCCACTGACAAGCCACACCAATAAGGTTTCCAGTGTGTTTAGTGACAGCACAGAATGAATGAAAATTGTCTTTTATTTTTTTTTGCCTCATGGGTTCTAATATGGTTTTGCTGTTTATCATGCCACAGAGTATTTATATTCCTCTGGCTGTCTCCCAGCTCCTTGACCCGTGGTGGTTCCCAGACCTCAGATTCCTGACCAAGCAGGTTTTAAGGTTAGGCAAGGTAAGTGATCGCCTCCCTCTGCAAGAATAAAAGGCGGCAGAGAAAGTCAATTTACACATCTGAAACAATTTATTCTCCAGTTGTAATTTCCTTTCTGTTAAAATTGGCAAGAGTGATACATCTGATTCTCTTAATAATTTACAGAATACATGGGAAAGTAACAGGAAAGAGAAGCAAAATGTTCTCTGATCTGGAAAAGAAGGTGAAGGTCATGAGGCTCCCCATGCTTCATCACCTTCAGGCCAAAACCACACTTGAGAAAAGAAACAGATCTTTAGAGGCCCCTAGTATGTGTCAGAGAATTGAAAAGTAGTACTAAAGTGGGAGACCCTCATGAAGGTCACATTGGTTCCAATGTGTCTCTTATTACTATTACTGAGCAAGGGCATGTCTCCACCTAATGCTCTGACATCATGAGGGAAGCTACAGAACTTCTGCACAGAAGCCAAAGTCTCCATAAGGATACTCTCTCTCATGTGAAACTTGATTTATGCCTATTTTATCAAAAAGTATTTGAAGAGTGCCCACAGTGCAGTCATTGCTAGGGAGATGGGATGGCATTCATCTGGACAACTCCCTGGATTCGTTCTGGGCCTTTCCAAGCTGGAAGCATAAATCCCTCCACCATGAGCCTTGACTTCTTTTCAGTAGACAGACAGACTCCATATGCTCTATAGACTGAACATAAAGGAGCAGGTAACACAATACTGAGCAACTGTTTCTTGTGTGATACTGGCACACTCCAGCAAAATTCTATGAGAACTCTGGTGAAAACACCTCAGCGCCAAATTTTAAAAAACTATTATTATCTTACTTCCTTGCCTGAAAAAGCTTTCTTCCTTCTCTTCTGCCACTCATTCTGGGTGGCTTCAGGCTTGATGTAAAAATATAACAAATATTCTAAACAACTGTCTACCCTTAAAAATGCAAAACTTTGCTGGCTGTTACAACCTGAGCTCACAAACTTCTCTAAATCATGGAAGTCATGAAAATGCATGTTCATCCTTATTTTATTGCTGCCTTAAGTTTAGATGTTAAAATGAAAAGTGATCTACAATGGTAGTTAAGTAGTTCTGCCATGCCAGAGCTCAAAGCACATTGACTGTCCTTATTTATGTGTATGTGTATCAGCAATATGTCCAATTATTGCAGTGAAAAATGTAGTAAGTCACACTGTAACAAAACAAAATGGATATTGAAAATACTTTTTAGTATTTCTTTTCAATTCACATTCTATTACAATAATATAACTGTAACAGAATGTGAATTGAAAAGAAACTTCAAGAAGTATTCTTCACATCTACAGCACCAGTAGACATACACCAGTTCTAACTGTAGAAATGGAAAATCAATTAGAATTATCCATAGAATAAACTTTCAAAGATTGCTGGTCTGTAAGTACGACATTTCTATAAAGGCTTCCCATTATTAAGACAGACATGAAGTTTGAATCAGAGTCCCAGTTTGTTATAAAGGTAACAATATACAAATGGTTGCCAGAATTCAACACCTTAAGTCCTGTTATCTTTGTAGCGTCACACATTAAAAGTAGATCTTTTGTTCAGCTCAGTTGAGGTATGAGTAATTCTGGCATAGCAATTTGTGAGATATCACACCTCATGTTAATTGCAGCGAGCCCCATAGCATCACAGCACAGATTTCACAATGAAGTTGTGCATGTTGTTTCAGAATGTGTGAATAAAATTGATCTGGCAGTTGAAGTTTATGTTTAAAACACCCATGTTAATATGCAGAGAAATAAGTACAGGACTGTATTTAAACTCTTTGAGTGAAGGGACATATTTCCTCTTCGTAACCGTGCAACACCTATCTTTATGGAGACTAATTCAATGATGGAGTGGCCCAGCTGCACCCTGAGTCACAGATGACTTGAAGAGAGCTCGGGTGCAGCTCCCAAGTCACAGCTATGTCATTAACCAGGCTACTGAACAAACCCCAGCCATGGGAGGAAAAGAGTTCCCACAGGAACTGCCACAGCTGAAATGATGGAGTCCCTGCAGGGCCTATGAACATCCCAACTGTTCTGTGTCCTCAAGGTGAGCAAGGGGAGGAGCCCTGAGTAGTTACCATTATCTCCTGCTTGGAAATGAATCTGGGACATCCCTCTTTTCATTGAGGAAAAAATGGGGTTTTAGCAATATGCAGATTTTGGTATACAGCTGGAAGAAACAAGAAACCTTGTGTGACAATGTACAAATAATAAAGCTTAAAAAAAGGCTATCATCTGACATCCTCTACCCATTTACCATAAAGACCCTTTGAAGCAAGGCCTGGTAGACAAGCCTTTCTAATGAAAGGCACAAGATTTTGGAGCTCTCAGTGAATGACTTAGATTAGCCCAGTAATACTGTACTTCAGGCATTTCTTTTATATTTTATTATACCACAAAGAAAACTAAGCAAATTAATTACTTTTTCAACCTTAGATATTTTTATGACTTGGTAAAATTGCCAAGAGACTCTTAGCCGGCTTAGTGATTAAATTATTGCCCTTTGAAGTTAGTGTTTTATCCTGCTTGTCTTTAAAAAAAAATAAGTCTCCAAGGTAAAATATAAATAACATATTAGCATGGTATGAATAGCATGGTATTTTCTCTGCAAGCATAAACAGAGTATGTTTTTTGTTTTGCATTAATGATAAGAGGAATTTTTTTTTGCTTATTTGGTTTTTTGTACTAATACTGCATCCCATTGTTAACTAATATAGAGCTTATTACAGAAAAGTCTAAGAAGATAGATTTTTATTTTCTTCACTCTGTTTTAAAAAGACATTCCACACATCACACGTTCCTGATGTCTTTTCAGTCTTCGGCACCTGGCAACACAAAATGTTCCTCATGTAATGAGTGGTATCAGTAAGAACACTGCCTGCACTGCTTGCACATTGATTTGTCCCTAATGTATATTGACTGCACTGATTCAGATAAAGTGTGGGAGATGCAAATGAGAATAGGTTGCTTCAGGTAAGCTATTACATTTCTTCCCTAATATAGGCTTCCCAAACCACCAGACACTTTGGCTAGGTACATTTCACCTGTATCTTATCTTTCCTTAATGAAATAAAAGAGCATGTTGTTCCTCTCATAGCCATAATTGCACAGTGCATGTTCCTTGGCAATAAGCAGCAGCAACAGCATTAGGCAGAAAAATCTCTCTCTTGAAGAAAGCATGCAATTATCAGTTTTAGAAGATTAGCAGTGTTTGCTTAGCGCACACACTCCCCTAACAAATACTGATCTTGCTGACTTGCCTATGGGCTAATTGGGTTTTCTTGGCTGTGTTGTTCATGGCCTCTTTACCTAATGTAAATTAAAGTGTTTGAGAGTACCTATAAAGCACAACTTCTCTCTCATAAAGCAGATTTATGAGAGAGAAGCCTCAGAAAAGTCCGGCTTGGTAAGACCTCTTTATGTCATGATGCACAGCTTCAGGAACTGAATTAATCTGGCTCCTGTACAAGATTGTGACTCTGCTTTACACAGCAATTGGGGGAAGGTGTTTACTCTCAGTAAGCTGCTGTATGCAGTGGTGCTAAAGTTAAAAGAATCCAAACAGGGTGCTAGTCTTTCTTACTGGAATAAACCTCTGCTTTAATTTTCCTCAAATTTCATGACTCCCCTGATTTTAATAAGTCTTTAATTACTCTATCATTAAAAACTTAAAGCTGTAAAGAACGGCCACAGGAACATGGGCACGCAATGAAATCTCAGTTCTCAGTATCCCATAAAATCTCCAGTTTAGCTTTATCCCCTTCCTCCCAGAAATAAGTGTCATCTTAGAGACAAATTTTGATTACACAAGCACAAACTCAGTTACTATTAATTGTAGCTGTGCAAGAATCTAGTCCACATTTTCCTTCCCTTAAGCCACATAAAAGTAAATGAGAATCAGTATGATTGATCATGTATAAAAGCTGCAAGGGCAGCATCATTGGGAATTCTTTGCATGGTGCAAGCAAAATGGGATTAAAGAACTAAGATAACTCCTTCTTGAATCTCACATCTCTCCCCGTTCTTGCAAAGTGTTACATTTAATCTAAAGCTCAGTGAAATGTGAAATAAGGACATTTTCTTTCTTTCTGTCCTTCTTCCTGACAACTCAAACCAACCCAAGACCACTGTGCCTACCATTTTCCCCCTCTCAGCTCTACCCTACACACAGGTACACTGTGTTCCCAAACTTCAGATCACCTGAGGGGAGAGACACTGGGATCAATGCAAGCAGTCATCAACCTTTCCATCCCAGTATCTCTAGCAAGGCTTTTAACCTGGTTGCTCTGAGGAAGACCAGAGGTAAGAAAGAACTCCATTAGTTTGTCCTTTATTCTTGGAACTTACTTAGAAACACCATGGCAGCTGTGATGCTTCTCTGCTGGAGTTTAACAGAATCTGAATTCATCAGTGGTCAGGGTAAGCACCTTGGTTTAAAATAAAGGTATATGTACTGATAGTTCCAGTCTCATGGGGGATGTCTCAGCACTGAGAATAAAAGCAACTCATGTGGCCCCCTCGTAGCCTCAGAAGCCAAGAGAGCTATTAGCACAGCTGCCATTCCCAACAAAGGCATGATGGATCACTTAGTGTGTCTGATATCTTCTGCTAGACAACTAATTTTTCACAGTCCAAAACAGGGAAAGAAAAATGAAAAAAAATTTTCAGTGGGATCAAAAAGTAGAATTTTTTGGGCCAAAGTCATGCCTGCCACCTTTGCTGAAGTCAACAGAAATACCCCTGAAATAAGAGCTGAGTGATTTAAAACATTTTATCACTACACAAATGGTAGAACAAGATCCAGAGAGAAAAATTAACTCTTCCTATCCCTTATGAAGTCTGAGATGAAACCTTAGACATTCATTATTTGCAGAACATTATGCAAGCCATCACAAGGTGTTTGTTTTTCATTTTACTCAGAAGCATTTTACCTTGAGAGCGTTTCACATAAAATACTGGAGGAAAGGGGCATGAAATTATTGTTCTGAATTGACAGGTATTTTGTTTTGGAAGATTTCAAAGATCACCTGCATGAACTCATGAGGAGCCCTTGGCAGCTACTGACTACACAGGGTTATGGGGAATTTGGGACAGGAGAAAGCCAGCACTTCTATGTGCCATGGCAGTGCTTGTCAGGAAGAGTTTGGCAGTAACTGTTTGAAACAGAAAAAGAATACGGTGGCATGGACAAGAAGCTTTTCAGGAAAGTAAAAACTGATAATGTTAAGTGGGAGCTCAATTTGCATTAATTAGGTGCCATTCCCAGTCATCAGTACATAGCCGTACTGTTATTTATATAATTGGGTACATGAGTGATTTTTAGTGGAGTATTTGTCCATCCAAAACCAAAATCCTTCCACGGAATATGTAATGTTAGGAATAGTCACTTTTAGTCAGTTTTCACGGATCACTGGTCAGTTTAAGAAACACTAATCATGTGTGGAGGTGGACTTACAAAGCCTATTTTTGCACAACAGGAAGATCATCAGAGACCAAAATCTATTTCCAGCAAAGCTTAACAGGTTCAGAATTACCAGCTAAGGAGACAGTTACCACTGGCACTTAGGGAATACTTTAACTTCATTTGCTGTTCCCTCCATATGTTTTGACTTTCTCTGAGATTGGGACACTCCAGCTCTCATGACTGAAGGAGAAATCCCTGGTTAAATATGGATAACCCAGCCCACACTCAGGTGACTTTTACCAACAGAAGGTTGTGTTTAAAAGCTTTGTGACTTTTCCATATCTCACCTTTACAAAACTCATAGTATCTATTAAGTAATTAATGCTGGCAGCATCATTGTGAGGTAAATAAGGAAACAGAGACAGAAAGACTGGAGAGAGAAAAAGTGGTGACAGAAACAGGGTTGGAAACTAATTGCACTGCAGTTTCATTTTTACAAGACATCTAGAAACAGTTATGCCTTATGGTGACATTAGGAGTTCAGAATGAGCTTCACAATTCATTAAGCTTTAGTGTTTGCTGTTTCTGTTTGTAAAAATCGTGCACAGAAAATGCAATAAGAATCTTCCATGCTGGTGTGTGAATCAACCCAGAGCTCCTGCAATTGGCAATGGGAAGATGGCCTTCTGCAAAGACAGCTTTATCTGGTATAAGATCCAGCTCTCAGCTGCTTGTCACCACCTCTTTGCCTGAGACAATTAGATTTCCAGATCTAGTGGTGCAGATGATCATGTAGAGTTCCATAAAGATTTTATCACACATCACTGGGTTAACTTATGTTGATTAAATAGCTGATCTGGTCTAATCCCGCTGATTTTGTACCAAAAGAGTGAAGATGAGCTCTGTTGGCACATCCATCAGGTCAGTTTCCAAAGGCAAAGCAGACATTAGCAGCAGCTCACAGAAAGAAGCTCTCCCACCAGCACAGCTGTCTTTATAGTGATTACTCATCTACAGCTAAAAATGCAGCTCCATCTGTCATTCTTATCAATACAGACACACTGTTTACAGATGTGGCAACGGAAACAATAAGAGGCAGTTCATTTTAAAGCAGTTTTTATAATCGTGACTACAAAAGAAAGCTTACAGCTTTCCCTGCCTACCATATGTGACTATCACGGAGAACTTGATTTCAAGTTATTTGACTTGAGTTTAGCTAAACTATGTACCTGTTGAAACTTCCACTTGAGTACTAATACTGCAGCAAATACATTTTCCCACCAGCTTTTACTTCTATTAGCATTTGCTAAACAGATAACTGAGGGAGAGGAGGGTGACCAACACATGTTATTTCAAGTCTTTAAAACAGTCTTTTCCATACAGCACATATATTTGGTTTATACCTTACCTATTTCTTCTTGTTTGTTGAAGAAAAGGGTGAAATATTTTATCCAAATCCACCCAAGATAGTGGCCCCAACCCCACTTTTAAAGAGCTCAATTATAACTTGTCTCCAAGAATAACCAATATGCTACAAAACACTGAAAGGGCTCTGGAGATCACAACATACAGTCAGGTCTTCACAGGTAAGCAATTTTTATTAAATTAATTTAGTTGGGATAGCAATGTGAGACCACAAATTGTTAGCTCCTAAATTTCTCAAAGACATTGATTTTTTTGTCATTTAGTAACAAAAGGACACATAAACTGTAAATTATCTGAGATTTTTCGGGGGAATTGTGCATTTATTCTGATCTTCCTAACCCATAAAAATGTGTGACAATAACATATGTCTCTGATTAAGAATAGTTCCAATATATCCCCTTATCCTGGATAACTGTTATGTAACAGCAGTTTGCAGATTGACTGGAGAACTAGGTGAAGACAAGGAACTAATAAGTACTGCATTTACTAAGAATCTCACACTTCCACCACAAGTAATACTGGCAAGAGTATTATCAGACTCAGCTGGCAGAATCAAGCCTTCTCTTTGATAATACTTAAGCACAGGGGAAAGCTCACTCTAAAGCAGAGGCAAAAGTTCAGAATACTAAATCAGTCCTGACACAGCCAGTTTACAGAACTTCTGTAATGGATTAATGACTTCTTCAGGGTTTGCAGGAGGGGACGTTATTGTGATTATCTGCTTACCTTTTATCTTATCTTTTTAAGTTGGCACAAACACACAACAGCAATTCAAAAGACCTTTTACCTTGAGTAATATGAGTAACAGTGTCCATAGAATGAGTTGGCAGCTTTCATGTGAACGGGGCAGCACTGTAGAGACGGAAATGTATTGGCTACAGGTTCAGCTGCTATTACTCAGGACAGTCTCACTGAACCCACCAATTATTAGTCCCTATTGCACTGTGTATTTGGTAAGTGACTTACTACCATTGCAGACTACTGCTTCCTTACTAACCATATCAGTATAAGTTTGCCAGAGTTTCTATGGTTTATACTCCTCCATTTGCATGAGTGATTTGCCTTTCTTCCTCCAGGATGCATCAACAACATCAGCAGATTCTATTTTAATGCCAAGATTTACTCTTAAGAATGTATAAAACAGTACTGAAAAACTCTGTGTTTGTTGTCTTCAACACTTTTTATATTCTCTGTGACCTGTATAAAAGTGAAAAGATACTATCCGCATTAAATGCTACTCATGCAAGCAAAGCATAATATGGTCTATAAGCCAAGCAAATTAAGTTGAGAGTTGTGTTTTGCTAATGTATCATTACTTGTGATGGCTTTATATACACAGCTCTGATTGATTGTAACTGTAAGCAATTGTAACTGGCTAAGAAATTCTGCAGGTAAAACAGAAGGGACACATTCCAGCTCTGCTGGCTTTATAGCACTTCCAGGTTCAAACTGCATGGACTTACATAAAGCAGGGCAACTAAGTAAGGCGCTGTCATTTTCTTAGTTAAAGTCCAAAATGGCCCTGGATAATAAGTCCCCAAATTGTCCTGCTTTTCTTCTACTGGATTAAAACAAATCCAAGTAAGGAAATCCCTTCTGATTTACATTTTACATTTTCTGATGCATTTGCAAATTTCTGATAATTGAATCCCTGTATCTGAAATGGAAAAGCAGCCTAACATTTTCTTCAGTGATGAAGAAAAAGAAGTTTTGCTTTATGATAATGAACACTCCAAAGAACACTTTCAACACTTTGTCTCTGGAAATAAAATCCAGACTAGCACCTTACATGACTCAAAACTGAGCAGTTTTATCGCCCTCTGGCTTCCAAAGTGTGATTGGCAGAGGCCTACCCTGGGCCATGCTGATTTACCTGAACAACACTCATCCACTTAAAGCCCACATATGTTGAATATCAAACATTCCGACTGCTCAGCACAGTAACTGCTGAAGTTCATTCTTTGGCTACAGGACTCAAATTTATGTTTGAACAGTTCCTTTGGCTCTGCACCAGTATCTGAAGCCTCAACAATGCAAATTATTCATACAGGTTAACAGCGAGCAGAGGATCAAACTGCGGTTGAGAAAGCTAAAAAGTCACATGCAAGTGAGCATCCTAAAAACCACCTGCAGCTGTTCTTAAAGGAGTTAAAAACACACTACTGCAAGTCAACATTTATACTATCATATAGTATAGACCACATGTGAGGTCTCATATGAGAAGACAGATGCTTTTAGAAGAAAGAAGAGAGCACAAGACATCTATACCCATTTCTATCTTATGCACTGGAGTGGAACAGTAAATTTTATTTTCTAAAGCACAAAGAGTGTCTCTGAGCTCCCTATATGACAGGGCCAGAAGCAAAGGTCTGGGCTGCTTCTCTTTGCCTCAGTGACCTCTAACTGTGCCTTTTCCCTAGTCACAGGCAATGGTCTCCTAAAATAAGCAGTCCCTGCTATCAGACATAGATGGCAGTATAAATCCTGCTACTTTCTCCATAAAGAAAGAAACATTTATGTTGGTTTATCACAAGTGAGACCTCCTGAAGGGTGCACTGCATGCTTCCTTCAAGGTGAACATCCCCATGTATCAATTCTGCAAGAACAGTATTCCTTCAGTGTTCAGATGCCTTCACCTGTACTCAGCATTCCCACTGTTTTGCTAAGCCACAGTGGTGAGTGAAATAAAAAGAGCAGCCAGCCTAGGTCAGCAGGGCAAAGTGACAGAAAGCACAGACCAGAAATGGGATGTGAGCCAAGAGCAAGACACTCTGTCTCAGACATGCTACCAGAAAGTTCCTTATCTTGCTTCGAGCCCAGCAATAAACAACCTTCTGAAAATCACTGACATGTTGCAAACAGAAGCATTGCAGAGGCAGCAGCTTTCAGGAAGGCCCAAATTTGAATCCCTTCCAAAATCTGCATGTTCACTTTCCTACAAAGACTTCAAGCCCAGATATCTGGATCAACACACAATATGGGAAAATCCAGTTAGCCTAAGTAAGCCAAGCTTACCACTGGATATAAAGTATGAGGAAAGTAGAATTTTGTTGCACAAACTTTGGCATCAAGAAACATGTCTGCCTGCATGGAGACCAGAGGATGGGCCAAGAGAGATAACACTGCCTGAATGGATCCCTAGCTGTGAAGCTCCTCAGCACCAGACAGTACTGCTGGAGCTGCAACATTCCTTTTCTAAGACAGCAGCACAGAAACATTTACATGATCCTGTAAAAGGAGAGAGAAAAACTCCTCACAGATAACACTACTGAGAGAAAGAGACACAAGTCCTGTGGTTTCAATGCTTTTTATTTCTTTAACTGACACATTCTTTTAAAAATGGAATAACAAATAAAAAGAACTTCAATACAAATTGTCTGGCCTTTCTCAGAGAACCATGATAAGTTCAAACAGTAAAGAGAAGAGCAATTAGAGTAGCCCAGGACACATGCAGGCTATTTGAGAACACCGGAAGACCTTGTCTGGGTCTAGAGGCTGTGAAAACATGACTATTCTAGACAAACACATTAATGGGATAAATACTGGTTATGGAAAGAGTTGATTCATTAAAGGCCAAATGGATTAATAAATGAGCATTACAGCCTGACTGGGAATAAACTTAGGGTAGGTATCACAGGATGATTTTTAACATTCACAGCAGGGAACTTCAGGAAGAGCTGAGGAGAGGATCAGAAAAGAGGCTGCTTCCGTTTCTGAAAGGAGCTATGACGCAGCTGCCAGCAACAGCTGGGGATCAGTTACTGACACAATAAGGCTCTTTGCAGGCCCTCACAATCACCAAACTTCCACCTTAAAAGGATCCTCTGCTACTCTGCAGGCAGGCAAATGCCAATAAAGACAGCACTGCTACGTGCACACACAGGGACAAACATGATTCTCATGAGCCGTGGAGTCTCTTTGTCTGTGCACAGCACATTCCCAAAGTCTCCATGCTCTAAGGCTGACTGTGGCCTCTCCAAACACACATCCCTATGTCAGACTATTGTGGCTTGTGTTTCAGACTCTTGCCTCTCCTTCTTCACTCATTATCTAAAACAGAAATGTTTCAGAGAACTGAAAAGGCCACAGAGACTGTATTTAAACTGAAGGGAGGTATGGCAGAGGGAGAATGGGATTTAACAGTCCCTCCAGGGATTTGAAGGAGCTTTAAAATGAAGAAGGAAAGCTACTGAAAACATGTAATCTGCTATCAGGACTCAGGCCTAGATGGCTGAAAGTGATCAGTACAGTAGCCAGGGATTAATAATGGGCATTAACTTGGTGGTTATAAAAATAATTAAGAGCAAGAGATAAGGAAAGAACAGCTCTGCTGCCATGTTGTGATCACAGAACTGTTTTAGATTCCTGAGAAGTGTGAACAAAAACCACCTAAACAAAACAGTCCCCAAATACAATATATTTAAATATCTTGAATAATTTTTGCAAAGATTTTTGAAAATAGGAATGCAGTGAAGGAAACCTTTGTGGAAAGCTATCTCATAACAGAATGCAAAGAATACACTTAAATTGCTATTTTCCATGTGCTGACAGATTTATGATGCTGCTACACAGATTTCAGGAACATAATACTGGAACAGCTTTTGCAGGAACAGCTCATATTGGTTCAATGCATATCTTAAGAAACTGCAGCCAAGTGGGGATTAGAGAAGCAGAAACAGCACACAGACATTCATCAGGGGTTTTTTTTTAAACTCCTAATTAAATGAGGGATTATTCAGTTGTTTCCTAGAGAGAACCTGAAGAGGGAGCAAAATACCACTGTGTTTTCCATTGAGAATTTTTTCACTGCATTCTTCTAAGCTGTCCCATCAAGGAATCAGATACATTTCCCTCTCCCTTCAAGCAAATCACCAGAGTTCAGGAGACTGGCAGGATCATACCCTGAATACATGGCTCAAACAGAACCTTGCTTCCAGCTAGTCCTTATCCACTGAACTTTCCCTTACAAAAAAAGATACTAGCAAAGAATCATGGCATAAATCCCCTATGACTTTATTCATGTGTGAGATCTTCAGGAGGTCAGTCAGGACACAGTGCCCCAGCGGCATGCTATTTTCTGTGCAAGTATTCAGAGGACAAAGGGCTCCATGGCTACCAAAAGGATATAACTAAAATGACAGGACAGGAGTCAGACACCTTATTTTCCATTAGGAGAGGATACTCACTTTCTATCCCACCTTCACACATTTCAGAAACAATGAGACTTTTAGTTGTTAAAACAGAGGTGATTTATGCATTTATTAGGACACAAGAAGAGTACAGGAGAGCATCTAGAGGACTTAGCACAAAAATAACTGAGCAGCATAATAACAGATGAAATTTAAAAGTGAAGTATGAAGAAACTTACTGCAAAGAACTGCTGAAGACAACTCAGCCACAAATGGGTTTGTAAATGGTTGTTACCTCCTGGATGAATGGTTTTAAAATAAGTGCAGACCCCTGCCTTTTGCTCTGCTTCTAGTACAATTCAGGACAGATTAATGTTTAGCAGCAGAGAAGACAGAATATTACATTATTTGTGTATCTTGCATTTAGTTTTGTTCAGCACACTTCCTAAGTAACAAAAAGCAAGTCTGGGAATATGACAAAGGCAAAAAGATTGACATCATTTTTTAAAAAGCCTTAGAGACATGTCCTAATAGTATAAGAAAAACATCTTCAACATCAGTAGTTTGGATTAAGTGTTCTCAGAGCTCTAAAACTCCATGCTTTAGGATTATAAAGTCATCCTGGGTAGTTTTTTATGTGTGCAAAACATCCCGCATTCAGCACTGTCAGAAAGAGGACAATCTGTTCCGTTTCAGACCAAATCTGGTCTGATAGAACACTTGACACATACTTGAAGTCAGATGTAAAAAGAAGCAGTGAAACTGGGCTATTAAAATCTGATGCTAAACTACAAGCCAGGGGATTACTTG
Source organism: Corvus hawaiiensis (assembly GCF_020740725.1). NCBI lineage: Eukaryota > Metazoa > Chordata > Aves > Passeriformes > Corvidae > Corvus > Corvus hawaiiensis. The sequence continues at coordinate 47,292,302 of NC_063213.1, forward strand.
GCGACCAAATCCATGAAAACTCGACACAACAGGCAGCAAAACAAGCATAAGATCCTTACAGGGAGGAAATCCACCTCTCCACTAACAGAAACACCCCATGTGTTCTACCACCTGCAGCAGTGACTTCCTCTCAATGAAGAAGACTGTGAAGAAGACAATCCATGAACGTGTTGTCTTGAAACTTGGTCAGGCTTCTCATTCAACAGCTCCTCCTGCTGCTCTACACAGGGCCCTCATAGCCTTGCAGAGAACTGGGTTTACACTTACAAGCATTAAGTCTGCCAAAGCACACCAGTTTCATTTCTGTGGGAGAGTGGAGATTTGCCAATTTATGGCCTTATTTCTATTTGTGTTATAAAAGGTTTCTCCTTTGAAAATTCTAAGGTAAGCAAAGCACTTATTTTTAAGACTTTCATATGACTCATGGGGCCATACTAGTGCTCACTTTTCATGAAGGTCCTCCTGTCTGGCCTATACCTTAGACACAAAAACTGCATAGGCTTTAGTAGATTACATTAGATTAGCATATCATCATCACATAAGGAGACCCAACCACACAAATCTCCTTACAAAAGGACTCTTAATTTTAAGCTTTTCTTGGGGCTAAGTTGATGCTTTGGAGACTAATTTCACAATATCTAGGCTGAGGTAATTCTCATTCTATATCTTGGATTATTCAGAAGACAACATCCCAAATGATCATGTAAATGCGAAGACAGTAATCCTTGGCTCCCACAGATACACAAAGCAAATGTGTTATCAATGTGGCTAACTGTCATCCCCTCCAAACAGGATATTCCTGAAATTCTTCCAACTGTTTGATTCATTACAAAGAAAAAAAAAATAATGGAAGATGTGGTAGCTTTGACCAATTACTTGCCACTCAAAAGTAGAAACTGAGGCCAATAGAAATTACTGTTATTGTGGCATGTTTTTTGTCAGATGGAATCAGACTTTCAGACAATGTTTGAGGACATTTATTATACCTCTACTATTTTACGCTTTCCAGTAAACTGTGGCAGACTCCACAATAGCATGAGACTAGCTCTAAAGTTAAAAACATAATGGACTTGATAAAAGAATACCCTTTCATTTGCCTTTCAGTTCTTAAATCTCTAAAGTTAATTTTTAAGTTCTTTTCCAAAAGAAACACAATTATATTTTTAAGAAAAGCTGAACTTCTGAAAACTTGCTGGGTCCTGAATCTTCCAAATGTGGATGTCCTTGTGGGTTAACCTAATTAACTTTGTCCTTGAACTAAAAAAGTTGTTTGGTTTTTTTGTTTGCTTGTTTTTGTTTTTTTTTTAATTAATATCTTGAATCACCTCTTTTTTTGGCCTACTTCCACTATGGGAATTGGTTTTTAAGGATTCAGAATTATTTTTCTGATAGTAAAATGGATGTTGATGCAGTTCCATCCTAGGACAAGTCTTGCATTGAGTCCTTCCTTGCTATTCTACACTTCAAGGCAAATTACCCCAACTTCATGCACTTATGTTTTGTATTCACTACTCCTCTGTACTCATCCAAACAAGATGCCTCTGTTGTGTTACTTGTCTCAAACCACCGATTACAGAGTAGTTGTATCCCACACATCTTATTCTGAGGTCCAAGGTTACTCGCCAAGATAACAAGAAATCTATCAGTCCACAGGCAGCTATTGGGACAAGTACTTGAGCAGGGCAACCCAGGCAGTCATTAAGTCAATGTTCTCAGCTTGAGGTCTGTGTTTAAGTTGTCAAAGAGTGACTTTGAACCCTGGATCTTCTTATCTACCCAGCTCCCCGCAGGCCAGATGAATGACAGAGACCTCTACCTCCCCCAGTCCTGGAGACACTTCTTCGTACAATAAATGGCTGCTGAATAAATCTCCATGCCTGAGGCACAGAACCACAGCATCAAAGAATGGTCAAAGCACTTTGCTATTTTCACACCTGTTAAACTCATCAGTGAATTTATCACTCAGTAAGCCATGGCATTATAATGGTTATGCAATTGATTCAGCTATGAAAGCTTGGCAATTGCCCAGCTGCTCACCCTGCTTTGTACTCTGGCTGGATTGGCTGCTGTCTCTACCTGTGCCTCCTGTCCTTTTTTTAACAGCTCACTGTGATGCTGAGCAGCAATGCCTCACCCTGTGCCAAAGCGGAACTTAAAACATCCTGGCCAGGCAATTCTCATTACTTGGCACTTAGAGGCATTCTTATGTCCCTTAGTGCCAAGTAGTTGTTTTCACAGCCCTACCAAACTCACTCTCCAAAAACACAGGAACAGCAGATATGGGAAGAATTCCAAGTTCTGCCTTCCTCTACTAAGATCAAATCCTTCAACTGCCACTCCATACACTGGCTGCGGATAATATTTCTATGTCCCACTCCCAAATAATTTGTCTTTATAACATAGGGATGGGACAATACACCAGCAGTTCTTTTAAATTTGAGAATAGTTTTTACCTTTTCAATAATGGCAATTAAGCACTGAATGCAATCCAGATACTCAAGTCAATGTAACACTTGTCATTGAAAAAAAAATAAAAATCACAACATTGTCAGAGACAACTGCACAAAGAATAAATACACTGTCTTTTATTTTAAGCAGTCCTTAAAATAAAACCAAGACTTGTTCGGGAAAATATTACACAAAATTAGATGCTAGGCCAATATTTAGCTTTGTCTTAAGAAGGACTACATAGTGACCCTTAGGAACTGCATCATCTCAGAGACTGCCCTTGCAGCTGTTCAAAGCAGTAGCAAAATTGGCTTCTCTGTCTTAGACTGCATAAAACACAACAAGCAGTAATCATTAGAGGCACGCCATTCATCAGGCATTTTTATTTCCTCTTCAGTCTCTAATGCTTTTCGACTTTGTTCCTTAGCTGTTTCGGTGAACAGGTTCCTGTCTTCCCCCAGAATAGCCTGTAAAAGACATAATAAACGTAAGGCCAGCAGTATATTCCAAATGACAGGACTTGTACCATGAAAGTGTTGAAAAGTAACCCTAAACCTGTATGTTTTCCTCTGCGGAATACTCCTTTCTGAAGGATACTAGCATAAAAAACTTTTCAAGCCCAGCCCAGAATAACTCTTTCATCTTTATAAACTAGGCTTTCAAAAACCCATGGAGAGATACACCTTTCTCCCAAAAATTCCAAAGGCAAAGATAAAATCAGAAAAAAAAAAACCAAACCATGTTTTCTGAATAGCTTCAGTACAATTCAGAAATCATAACAGTGCAAATTAATCAGTACTGCTTTGTGATGAGGTAAGATTTATGACTCAGATCATAAGCCAAACTGTTTCTTAAAACCAGCATCACACCACCATGACTCCAGCACAAATCAGACTCCCCAATGCTAGCACAGTTTGCTGATAACCAGTAACAACTCAGGCTTGTCCCACTTCCACATGATAAGGGGATTAAAAATGACCAAGGTACTCCAGCACCTCAGGGATGAGGTGATGATTTCCATAAGAAATGGGTTCTAAGGTATTTATCAAAGACCAAACCAGAAGTTTAGCACAGAGTTGAGCAAAAAAATCACATATTCTCTTGAGTTCCAGTCTAGGCCCACAATGCAAGCCTACCTTTTTTTCTTTTATTTTCAGTGTCCCTCTTAAAGAGATATGGATGCTTCTTCTGACATGTTTTCTTTACTACTGGACTTGGCACATTTGGTTTATTCTTGCTTCCTTTGGGACAGAATTACATAGAGTTACACTCAGAATTCTGATTGCAAAATAACTATAGTTCCAGCATGTAATAGCCTGAGCTAGTAAAAAGGCAAAGGTATTCCAGGTGTAACCACAGTGAATAACTGGAAGACTAAAATATGAGCCTTCTAGGCAAACCACACCAAGGCAAATAGTCTAATGAATGTTAATGTATGTAGAAAAGTATAGAGCACTGAAAATGCACCCTGAGTCATTTTAGTTTACTCCAGCAATTCAAACCCACAAAGCCAGAAAAGCCCTGCCCTTGTCTTTAGTGTTGCTTCTGGAAGTCCCACAACATACTCTGTCCTACACAGGAAGTCATATGCAGGATTTAACACATACACTGCAGATGCCGTATTTAGCAGAGAAGGCAAAAATTTCACTATTAGACTGTCCAATCACAGAACATTTCAAAAAGTAAACACTGGGCACCTTGAACAACACCCCTTCCTGCACTGTCTACTTTACTTACGGGTCAGTTCTTACCACCATGTTGCTCCAGATCCACCCTTAGTAATGCCCAAATGGGCTCAAAGATATGAGAAATCTTCTCCATTCAAGATACCTCTTTTTACTGGTGAAAATACATCCCTTAACCTACTATCTTGTTATATCAGGCAGAAGCTCTTCTTCCACTAATACAGTATGGAAGTCCACTAATACTGCGTTTGTCTCATTTACACCTTCAGGAAAGGGTATTACATCATGACTGCTGGCAGCCAGTCACACTGCAGACATCGGCGTAGTCAGATGTAAGGCTGAGAAGATAACAGTTCATTTTATAGACTGATTTTAGTATACTAATCTTTAGCACTGAAAAGCTCAAAGGTTGAGTATTTTCCCCAAGAGCATTACTTCCTTATTTCAGAAGTTTCACAAAAAACAATCCAGTTGTCTTGAATTGTTGCAGTTTTCAAAAACAGCTTCTTGGAAAAAAAACTGAAAAAACCCTGAAAAAGCATTGCTACAATGTCCCTCCACATGCATTGGAAGGGTTAACTGTGAAGCACAACATGCAATTCTCAAAACGGAACATACATATTTTAAAAGCAAAATGCAACAGAAATGAAGAGAGCTACAGATGCTTGAAGTTCTGTGAAGAAAGGGAGAACCTCTGAATAGGTGTCAGCGGGCATCAGTCCACATCAAGTGCTTAAAGAAGCTTAATAATTTACACTGTTATTTCTTAGAGCAGTTTAAAAGGTGCTTTCAACTCCCTGCGTCTTTAAAGATAGGAGAGACTCGTGGTTTTATCACGAGTCTTGTGATATTAAGTTACATCTGGCCCTTGGAATCACCTAAGACACAGAAGCCTTACTAAATGAAATTCAGTCCTTACAATCATAGTAAAAAGTCTAAAAAAAAGAGTGAAAAGCACCATGAAGGTTCAAAACCAAACAGCAAATAAAAGAAACAGAGGATGCCTTTAGTTTTTAAAATAATATTTTCCAGTCAACCTTATAATGATGGGAGTCTGATATGAGTTGAGATTTGAGTTGGGCAACAACAGCAGAATTCAAAGCAAATTTAAAGTGGTTTCATTGCACATATTTCCTCACTCTTCATGAAGTACATGAGTTTATCTGTATATTGTAAGCAAAACAGTTTTACTGTGGCCAGTGAACTGTCAATAAGATTATAGCATAAACTACTAAAAGTTTAAGAACACATATTTTGTATATACCTTGTGATGAAGTGTTAGAAACTGCACAAAACCTGTGTGTCATGCTCTAGACACCATGAGCTCTGGAAGGCAATGCACTGTCTGAACTAGGGAGTGATGATTTCTGAATGTTCTTGTGAATTATGTGCAAAATTCTGCCATCAGAGGAACCCTTGATGTATTTTTACAGTCCTCACTCCTTTCTGTTTCATGTTGACACTTCACATCAGCACTGCTCCATGGGCAGTTACAGGGGCACACCTACACCAGTTCCAGCACAGCATAAAAGCACACACAGAAGTAAAATGTTTTTCAAATGCCAGACAGTGGAAAATCTCACAGTTTTAATGTCCATAGTCAAAGCAAACAGTTCAACTCTTGTGAACACTGGACATTATTATGCTGGGCTTTTCCAACAGCTCTTCCTCCTCCTTGCCAAGGAGAGTGAGATGGCAGTCATGTCTGGAATTCATCATTTATATTCTGCTTGGAAGCCCACAATGTGTGAATATTGACATGTCCTCTTTGAGCACCACCACACTGCTGGACTGGCGTTTGGAACACTTTCATCCCTTCATGTGGCAGTCCCTTCCATAACCCTCTCATCTTTGCCAGAACAGGACGGCTTTGGCATCCCACACAGACGGAGGATCCAGCCGCACACCCGCTCCCCACCAGCCCTTTGTAAGGCCATGCTGGCAGGCGCTCCTGGCCATGTTCTCCAGCGGGATTTCGCCTCACTTTGGCTACCTGCGACACTTCCACATTGTTATTCCCTTGGCTTTTACAACTCATGGACAAGCCAGTGAAGGGTCTGGAGCACATGCCCTGTGAGGAAAAGCTCATGGAGCTGGGTTTGTTTAGCCCGGAGGAGGCTCAGGGGAGACCTTATCGCTCTCTACAACTCCCTAAAAAGAGGCTGTAGCTAAGGGGCGGTCGGCCTCCTCTCGCAGGGAACCAGTGATCAGAGGAGAGGACACAGCCTTAATCTGTGCCAAGGGAGGTTCAGGTTGGACATCAGAAGGGTGATTAGAATGGGCTGCTGAGGGAGGTGGTGGAGTCGCTATCCCCGGAGGTGTTTAAGACTGGACACGGCACTTAGTGCCATGGTCTAAATGACATGGTGGTGTTCATTCCATAGGTTGGACTCGACGACCAGAGGTCTTTCCGGCCCTCACTGATCCCGTAACTCTACGGCTCCGCCCCTTGCTCCCGCCCTCGCAGCCCGACCGCCGCACACCGCCGCCGCCACGGCGCGCGGGCAGGGGCGTGGCTCCGCTGCGTCACTGCCCAGGCCCCGCCCGCCGCACCGCCTCGGCCACGTGCGCAGGGCGCCGCGCGACCCTTGCTCCCGCTTGCGCTGTGCGCATGCGTCCGCAACCCCCGCGCCCCGCTCCTGCGCGCCCCCTTCCCACCAGAGTGACGTCTGACGTCACTCCGCCGGGATTGGAGGGGAGAAGGGGCGGAAGGAAGGAAGTCCGGGGGCCCGCGGGTCGCAACCTACCCCACTACCCTCCGGCGGCTTGACGTCATTTGGCGGACAGCCACTGCAACCAATCAGAACTCCAGAAGCTGGCACTTGATTGGTTGTTAGGCCGCAGAGGCGGGCCAAGGGTGCTGGCAGAGGTTGGTTGCGGCGGTGCCGGGTTACATAGGGCGGAGTACAGCGTGTCCTTGGGCGCAGACGGAGCCGGAGGTGCCGGGAGCGCGGTGACCGCGTCTGAGGGCGCAGCGGGGCAGCCGGGCAGGCAGGTGCGGCTGGACGGCCGGGCTGCAGCTGGGCCCTGCGGGGTGGTGAGGGCCGGGAGGGGAACGGGGCGAGCGGGCGTTGTTCTCGGCCGTCCTGAGCGCCGTTCCCGCCTGCTGGCGCCGCGGCCTGCGGCGGCGGTCGGGGTGCAGTGGAAGGTCACCGTGGGGCCGGGCGGCCCCACCGCGGGTGGGAGCCTGAGGAGAAGCTTGAGGCCGGGCTGGGCGCGGGTAGAGCCGGAGCCGGGCGGTGCGCGCGTCCTTGGGCGCTTCCGCCTCCTCACGCGTGGCTGCCGGCGGGAGCCCTGGGGTCATCCCGGGTCGTGGTGACAGCCGGGTGCCCTCTGCCCTCCGGCCCTGCCCAGGTGCGTGGCTGGTGCGCTTTTTCAGCTGCAGAAGAAAAGGCTGCCAAGAGTCCTGTGCTTTTACACGAGGTCGTTTGTGACTAGGAAACCCTCCTGTCACAGGTGTACGAACTATGCATAGCAGTTGTGTTAAATTTGTTCTTCCGAAATTATCGCCGTACCCTTTAAATGCTGTGGGCCAATCAGTTTGTCTGAGGGAAGGTTTTTTGTGCCCTTCAAGCATGTTTATCACCTTGATAACTTTTAGGTAGTCTGATGATTCCATACTAGTCTTCAAGCCCAGGAGCTGTAGCTTGTGGGTAGAAAATGTGCTGGAGAACTGCCAGATTCATGGGCTGCATTTGTTGGTTTTGTAAGCCAGCGGGATACTTTATAAAAAGTTTCAGCTCAATCAGTGACCTTGAGGTTGCGATACTGACCTCTGTGTGTGTTCTTGGTCTAGTACTGACAATGGGAGACGTTGAGAAAGGCAAGAAGATCTTTGTCCAGAAATGCTCCCAGTGCCACACAGTTGAAAAGGGAGGCAAGCATAAGACTGGACCCAACTTGAATGGCCTATTTGGACGCAAGACTGGCCAAGCTGAGGGTTTCTCTTACACGGATGCTAATAAGAACAAAGGTAAACTTAAAGCTGCCCTTAGGGGACAGAAATATTCAGTTCTTGGTGATAGTTTTAAAAATCTGCCATAAAAATTGAGTGGAGGACCAGAACATAAATGTTTACTATTTTGAACTTACTAACTTTTTTTTTTCCTTAGGAATCACTTGGAGTGAGGATACTCTGATGGAGTATTTGGAAAATCCAAAGAAGTATATTCCTGGAACAAAGATGATTTTTGCGGGTATTAAGAAGAAGGGCGAGAGAGCAGATTTAATAGCATACCTCAAAGTTGCCACTGCAAAGTAAAAGTTATCTGCTGCCTTATTTATTTCACAAAGGAGATGGCAATGGAAATGTCTGTGATGAGATTGGTTTTTAAACTTTCTATTTTTACATGTACTGTGTCTAACCTTAAAATCTGTCTCACCCATCAGATAACTCTGCTCACGGTGAGTCATGGGAGTACACGCTTGTTTGGCAGCCATTAACTTAACAAAGACTATGTAATTGGGTTCAGTCATCCTTGATCATAAATATTAAAAAACAATAAATAAACATTTCCTGCCTCTTCATTGTTTAAAAAAATGTGTAAATAATCAAATGAGTAATTTTCAGCAGCATAATAGCTTTGACAGCTCAGCTCTTTAACATTAAAAAGCAGGGTGGTTTTTGGCATCATCTGCCATACATCTTCTGTGACATTAAAAACAAAACAGCAAAGACTATGAAAAAAAAAATCCCAACATAGTATTTTTCTAAATTTAATCAGTGCTAGGTGTTGCAGTATATATTAATCTGTCTAAAGCTTGTGATAAAAATGCATTTCATCTAAGTACTATTTGTGAACTGGCAGTTGTGCCTAGCAACTTGTCTTTTATCGAGGGGAAGCATGTTACCTAATTCATCCAGACTTTGACAACTGCATGCACCTATGAAGTATAACTCCCCTTCAGAACCATCTCCAGTTCTGACGTGTTATTGATGCCCTTTGCTCAGTAAATCTTCTGAGAACAGCCATTCTTAGTGTAAGAGAAAAACATCCTGTTCTGGGAATACAGGTGCTAAAGGCCAAGCTGAGAGTTATTTAATCTTCTTAACTCAGCAGACAAGTTCACCTAAGATCTACTGTTACAGGCAGCTTCAGATGAAGGGGAATGAATGTGCTGGTAGACTAAAAAATAAGACAAAAACAAGCAGTCTTCCTCTGCCTGGCTGTAGCCAATGTCATTACTTCTGAAGGTTCTGTTTTGCACATTGTAAAGCAGTATTTTTAATGTTTTAACTGCATTTTTTTCATACTGAGTTGTTCAGAAGAATGTATTTACTGTGTACCAACAGTAAGGCATAATTTGGAGCAATTAATACTGTAAATTAAAAAATAATTAAAAGTCTGGCTTGCTGTATGTGTATGAAATTAAGTGAAAAACAGTGGGAATGCAGAGCAAAGTTGGATACCCAGATTTACATCATTAGGAACCGAGACAAGGAAAAGCTCCACGTGGAAAAAGGTAGATGCTAATTGAGTTGGTGGGGGAAGTACAAATGTGGCAAAGCTCTTTGAGCAATGTGCTGTTCAACAGCATTTCTGCTGTGCTTCCAGAGTGAGATGGGAGAAAACTCAGGGTAACTCTAAAGTTGTGGCTGTGCTGTAGGATGGGCTGCATTTGAGTTGTATGGAGAAGTGTACTTAATGATGGAATTGCAAAGGGCTTTACTCAGAGTAAATGAGCGAAAAGACCTAAGATTACTAACAGTGGTCTCAGTGATTGCTACTGTATGTCTTGTGATTCTTTTTTCTTTCCAGACTAACCCGTAAACAGCATTTCTTGCAATTATGGGCACAGTGTTGACCAACAGCAGCTTTTTTTACTAAAAGCTTCAGAGAGAACTTCAAATTGTAGTAGTCTATTACTGTTCCAATTTTCAGAACTGGTGTTTGTCATAGCACTTCTATGGCTATGCAGAACTTAATTTTTTCCATGCCAAAGTCCCAATAGAGCAGTTGTAGATAGAGAATGTAGCTGTACCCAGCTCTACAGTCTTCTGAGATGATGATGGTGAAGAGAGAGTTGTGCATGGTGAGAGTCGTGACACTTTGTTCTGTTAGCACCTTTGTGAAAGGAGACACTGTGATATCCAAGCTGCTCTTCTTTACAACTTTTTTCTTCTCCAGATCAATTAGGGAAGAGGATTTTTCAGTAAGGTGTGGTATTTAATTCTTACAGACTACAATTTATAACAAGTAAATTACCCATCATCAGAAAAACTTCAGGAGGGAGCAAACTTTGCCCAAAGTAAGCAAGGGGCACAATTTAGCTTGGCTCTTCAATCTATCTGTACAAAGACAAGCATTGCTTCTGCATAACACTAAAGACTGAGAAAATTGTACTTTAATTGTAGACTGACATGCATCCTTGTTTACATTTTAGGGAAAAGACCATTCTGACCTTTAAAATTTCATCTTTCTGTGTGTACAGCCCTAGACAGCAATGGCTTAAAAGTCTTGTTGCAGTAGGTAACTAGCAGCCATTTGCCACTGGAGAAACAATACTATGGTGTTTCTACTCATGGATAAGCAAATATTGAAAGGGAAGGAGGTTAGATTATCACTTGGTGTTAGTGCAAGGGCTTGGGTGGGTTCTTTGCAGGGTGGGAAGGAGGTATCAAAATCAGTTATATATTCAAGCTTTAGTTCCTTGTTTCCTAGTTTATTTTATAGAGTAGAGGGGTGGGGTTTGCCTTTGTTTTGTGAAGTACTAAGTTTAATGTTTTTCATTTTGAAAGTGATACCAGTCTAGACACCTGGTATTTCAGTAGTTCCTTTACAGTTCCCAATGATGAAATCAAAACACCACTGCCAAACATTGCACCATCCCGTAAAAATCGTTCTTGGCTACTAGTTCACAGCTTTGATGGGGCATGCCTTTGACAATGATCTTGTGATATTTTCACATGTAGTTATGCAAATGAATGAAGATGAAGTTAATGACTGGAAAAAAAGTAAAATCCAAAAGTACAGCTTTTCACAATATGACTTCAAAATAAGTAGGATACTTAAAAAGCTACGATATTTATTAGTTGTACATCCAATTGAAATTTAGTGATACAGAAGCTCTCATGTTATTTAGAGTCTTAGCAATTCAAGTGTAACCACTCTACAAACAACTTGGGAAAGTTCCATTTGTTGCTGCCTGTACAATTGTATATAAGTGCTTCAGTTAAAGATCTGTTCATTTGGATAGATCTAGTCTTGTATGGGATTATGTAATACTTTCCTTTTTTTGGTATAAAGTACAGCATCAGTTTCTAAAATAAGTGCGGTACATGATCCTCCTCCTGTTCACAGGGGAGAACAAAACCAGCTAATAGGTAATAATTAGATATTCTAGTCTCTCGCGTATATCAAAGCCCACTGAAATGCACACGCTTACCTCTGTAGTAAGCCTTGTCATTTGCCTTTATCCAAAACACATCCTAAATCTCTTCTAGGCCCAAAGCCAAGAGAAGTCTGTTTTGCTACATACAGGATGAGTTGAACCATTTCAAACTGATGTCTTGAAAACCAGGTTATTCTGAGAGGTGAGCAGCCCAGAGCTAGCAGTAGGACATGTTAACCCTGCGAAAGGGTATGAAATCCTGTCCCTTCCTGGTGCTGCAATTGCTGAGTCAGGGCTCCACGTAGTTGTTGCTCTGCTCATGATTCAGAGCTTGCATGTAAGTACTTGACTGCTTTTTTCCAGGATTGTTCTTGTGATCTGAAATACAGAAAATTTGATAGTCACCTTTTGAATGATTGCTTTCTGCTTAGAGGTCAGTGTCACAACAGTTAAGAGAAGTGGGTGGTATTTGCTTCTGTAACACCATTCAGATTCACATCCTCAGTTTCCAGAAGGCTGCAATAACCAACAAACTGAACCTGTGTGCTGGGAAGAAGATTCTCTATCCATCTGTTGAAGCTGTCATTATGCAAAAGGAAAGCCAGAAACAAAATTAGCAAAAGAGGAACTATAGCACAGTGTTCAAAATACATACCTGGGAGCAGGGGAGATGTGTTCTTTCCTGGTTATTTATGCATTTAATTTTAAACCATCTTGGATAAAAATAAATCTAGCAGTAGAGATCAGAAGTCATTACTCTGCTGGTTTTACATCTCGTTAAAGCTGTTCAATGCAGCTTGCTTATGCAATGTGAGCCACTGCCTTGTTCCTTTCAGAATCACCCACTCTCCAGATCCATCTTCCCTTTTCTCCATGGTAAAGCATATTTTTGTGTGTAAGTCTGGGCTGTCCCTGTCTTACCCCGCTACCAGTCTTCTGGTCATGAGCACTCAAATGAAAAGCTGCTAGCAGAAATACTGAGCTTTATTCTCACCCTCACAATAATCCACAAAAATTGACTTCTGATGGCCCCATTCAGTTGTGAGTGTCTGGTGACAGTTTCTTTTTAAGATGGCTCATGGTTCTTAAGATATGGGACATTGCCTTTTATTGGTGTTTTTTAATTCTAAATTTTTAATAGAGCTAATTAAACCAGGTAGTTTTATGCGGCTTTTACCTGCACTATGCCTCAGGGATTTTTTTTACTATGAGATACAGCATAATTATATGAGCATTCCCTGATATATAAGAAGGATAAGAAGAAAGATGCACATACACTGCATTTTAAAAATACCGTGGTTGTCACCTATGTATCACTAGTACCCTCAATAATCTGGTGCTCTTACCTACCCAGATTTCATTGCAGGAATGTAACCAGCCTTTCCCTGGAAGTATGTCTCACATTTCTACTTCCACTGTCTCACATTTCTGCTTCCACTGTTGATTTTTTTTTTTTTTGAGAACAGAAAGGAAATCAGATTTCTCCATACCTTGCCATGTTTCCTATAAGACTCCATAATTTTATTTCCAGTTATTCTGTCAGTTTATTTGATATTGATCACAGAATCACTGAATCATTTCAGTTGAAAAAGGCCTCCAAGATCATCAAGTCCAACCTGTGACCGACCACCACCTTGTCAGATGGACCATGGCACTAAGTGCAAACAATGTCTTGTTTTTGAACAACTCCAGGAATGGTGACTACCCCTCCTTAGGTAGTCCATTGCAATGCTTAACAACCCTTTCCTTGAAGAAATTCTTTGTGATGTCCAGCCTGAACCTCCTGTGGCACAGCTTAAGGCCGTGTCCTCTCTTCCTGGCACTGGTTGCCTGGGAGAAGAGGCTGACCCCCACTTGGCTACAACCTCCTTTCAGGCAGTTGTAGAGAGCAATAAGGTTTCCCCTGAGGCTCCTTTTCTCCAGGCTGAATAACCCCAACTTCATCAGATTTCCATGTAGGACTTGTTCTCCAGTGCCCTTCTCTGGACATGCTCCAGCACCTCAGTGTTTTCTTGTAGCGAGGGTCCCAGAACTGGACACAGGACTTGAGGTGCAGCCTCACCAGTACTAAGTAGAGGGACAATAATTTCTCTGTTTGAATATTAGATATTAGATCTCTATTCCTTCCAGTGGTATTTTACAGGAAAGGTACCATGTTTTCAATTCCACAAATTTTTGCCATAGTGAATGATTTTAATTCTAATTCTCACATATAAATTGTCATGGGTTAGCTTGCCCATCTGGTCTTTCTCTTCTTCATTTCACACGTTACTGTTACAGTTCATACTTTCCATATCTGAACTGCATGCAGCTTCTTGTACTTTGCTATTCAAATGTAGTCTTTATTTAGACTTCTCTTAACTCTACAGTGGACTCTACAATGTTACCAGGTAAAGACTTTACTTGAAGAATCCTTCTGCATTGTTTCAAATTTTTTTTGCTTTAAATTCACTGAAAAAGGTTCAGTTTCAACTGGATACCTACGAAAGTCTTTTCTTGTGAACCTCAGAAACATGCTTCCAAAAAGCAATGACGGGAGTGCTGAGAAACGTCTAGTAACTGGCTGTGTTTGATCAGTTTCTTGCTTGCGCTCACTGAACAGGAGAGGGAGCCAATGCACAAAAAAAGCTGCAGAAGAGTTGTAACACGCTCTTGAAGGTAATTTTGAAAAAACCTCAGTCTGAAAGACGAATTTCATTTGTACACAAAGCAGTTTTAATGCAAGTGATCAGCAAAAAGCGCTGGAGGTGATTAGTACAGCTGAATGCAATAATATGTCTGCAATAAGTCTGTGGTATTCTGAAGTTTTAAACTGATTCATGTTTTGTATTTCATCAGGCGTGCTCAAGTTTGAAATAGCCTATTCAAATGGTAAAAGATTCAGCTAGAAAGCAGAATGTTTCTTCTGACTGCTCAAAAGAATCTTAAATCAAAGGTGGCAATCTCTTATACATATTCTGGCTTTGTTCCTATTGTGGAGCTCACTTTGATGTCATCAGTTAAGGTATTAATCTTGAAATGGATATAGAGGTAATATAGTTTCTCCACTAGCAGTTAGGCAGAAACGCTGTGACTTTTGTTAGCAAAAATGCACTTTTAAATCTGTTTTTAATACTGCTTTATGGATGGTGCTTGGTGATAGTCCCAAATTACCCTGAAAACCATGATGTTTTACAATACATGTGTATCTAAATACTAGCATTGATACTATATAAGGTCCTAGGAAAACTAAGATTTGTACCATTTAGTTAGAATTTTACTTAGCAGGGATATTTTTCATGAGGATATCAACGTTAATTTAACTATCAGTATGGATTTTCTGGCACATGCCAGACCATGAAGCCTTTGAAACTCTTTGAAAGACCATGCTGCCTTTTGTCCTGTCAGTTCATGATCAATGTGTATGTTACAAGTTAAGCTTGTTTTGCAGTGCCTAACTCTACCAGGAGCAGTCTGATCAGACATAAAAAATTTAGCTCATATATGTGTTTGCTCTCACTCTGAATTCTCAGAAAGATGACATCTCTTTCTGTACCAGCATCCAATGACACATCAGAAAAAAACTCCCCACAGAGAGATGCAATCAAAGGGACAGCTTGGCAGTTGAAAGATACTTCCACATCAGAAAATCTATCAAAAACATAGGGTAGTCTTCTACAAATGAACCGGACCATAGGATAGAAATCAAAATGACACAAATGAAGCAAAGAAAGGGGAAGTGAAGTGGAAATTAAACAAGGTTAGTACAAGGTGACATAGTGTATGTTCAGCAGGGACAAAGAATGCACCTGTGCTTTCACCTATTGAGCAACATATTGCAGTATGAAAGGAGAAGCAGTGGAAACCCAGAAGCAACAAAAACCAAACTTGTGTATCTTTAGTTGAAGGTTTAAAGGGAGTGGGTGTGCATGTTCAGTGAGTATCTCTTTGGTTGGATGCCTTTAATTTTGCTTCAGCAAATTGAAGTCATCCAATTGAGGCTACCTGGCTCCAGCAGTCTGTACTTCGCTTCCACTGGTTTTACTGATATATATCCCACATTAGCAAATCAGCCAGCTGAGAAATGGTGTGATGTTTACTCAGTGCACATATCAAATGATGTTTTGCAGGGCTGTAAGCTCTGATTCTTCAGAAACACCAAAGCCTAATGTCCCCACTTGCACAACATGCTTGAATTACACTGCAGTTGATGGCATACTTTAAATTTTGCTCCAACTTTCAGATCTTACCTGAAAAGTACAGGTCAGTAATCTTTAGTAGATGCAGTGAACATACGGTGGATAAAAAGGTAAGAAGAAGGACTCTAGCACAAGAGAGAGTAGCCATACAGTAGAGTCAGCATGAAAAAGAGCCTTTGTTCCTTTGCCAGAATATATAAAAAGTATTGATGGGGAGCTTGGCCTAAATTACATTTACATTGCTGATATATTTTATTTTAAATTTAAGGATGCTAGTTCTCTGAGCTGCTCTGTGCCAATCCAGAATGCAGCTGAAAGTCAAGTCATCATGAAAGTCTCCAGAGGTGAAGATAAAAAGCCCAGTGAATCCACATCTACTGCAGTGCCATCTGTCTGGCTCTTTGCCTGTCTGGCTCTTTTAACACCAGTTTTCAGTTTCTAGGTAGTGCAGCCTGATGCTCTGACTGATCAGGTTAGCCAAATTTATGTTTCACTCTCAGAAAATGGTTTCCAATAACCTTTTTTTATCATCTCAAGATTTCAAGAAAACTATTTCTTTGCTAAAGCAATTAGTTTTATTTTTCTCTTACAATCAAATCAATGCTGTGTATACAACTGGTGCTATTGCCAGGAAAGCAGGAGAGGGAAAGGTCACGAAGGCTTCTCCTGCTGCCTGAGTGAGCTGGGATAATCCCCTCCCAGGGCTTCACACCATGACCTAAAGACAGCACCATCCCAAGTTGTGAATCCAGGACAGTTGGTGTCTGGCGGCTGGAATGTTTTTACCCAGAAAGCCTTTCTGGGTCCCATGCCCACTGCTACTGTGGCTAAAAAAGGGGGGATGGAGGGAGAGATAGATACCGTTGTCAGTTTCTGCACTGTGGTGTAGGACTTCAGTCTGAGAGTTTACAGTTTGGGATGGTGTGCCAAGAGCTGTTTTTCCCCACAGATTTATCTTAAATCTTGACCTTCCCACTGCCCATTACCAATAATGTCTGCTACCTCTCACCTCCCTTCGGTGCAGCTCCTTTTACTGCATGGCTGCAGCAGGAATCTCCAGTAACCAGGTCACTGGTTTGACTTCTTCAAAAAGGGGGACAGTCTCCACTGCTCTTCCAGGTGAGGGGAATTTTCTTTCTACTGTGTTAAAATTTCCAAACATCCTTTCTTTCTCACCTGAGGGTTACAGATTTTGGTTCTTACTTTAAAGAACAGCACAGGATCTTAGGATCACTAAGAACAGTGAGTCCTTAGCCAGTCTTTAGATTTCTCCAGGCCTTTGGAGCAATCCAGTTATTCATCTGCTTAACTGAAAGGGTTGGGGTCCTCATTTTCTGTAAGGTCTTCTAAGTTGTGGGGACTGATTTTGGTTTTTTTTCCTGGGTGGGTTGTTTGTTTGTTTGTTTTTTGTTTGCTCGTTCATTTGTTTTGCAAGAACTACTACTAGGTTTTAATTTAGAGAGTCTTTGAAAGGCCCAGCCAGTCCCTTCCTCACGGGAGAAGAATATAATGCCATAAACACGAGGGCTTTCCTTTTATTTTCCTATTTGTCTATCTGCTTGAATTTGACCCTGAGGGACTCCAAATACAGGGTAATTATTGGTTAAGTACTTCTCATTACTTCATCTGCAGAAGTTCACTTTATTGGTGCACATCATATACTCAATTTCTCTTTATTTATGGACCTAATGTAATATGAGAGCTTGTAACTTCACTGAAAATAATGGTAAATATCAAGTGTACATTTTATGACAGCACTCTACATGAAAAGGTTTCAGAGGCAGATTTCTTAACTTTCAGTAGCACAGGTGCTTAAGTCTAAACAAAAGCTTTATAGTATCATGATGAGAATCTTTAACTTGGAGTTTCATGTAAGAACGAGCAAATATTAATGAAATTCTGAGATATTTGATCCTCTGGTGACCCATCCTGCTTTCCTTTGCTGTCTACAGCTATTACAGCTACATTTGTTCAGAGAATGAAATATATGTTGTAGTGATTGCTAAAACATTCCGGCAGCAGATGCTTGGTTTAAGCTATTGGTTAAGCTATTTTTAAGAGAATTTCTGCATAAACACACTAGCTTGTTCATTTTTCTTTTATTTTTGTTTAATTTAGGGCCTTGTCTGTCTCTCACACACATGGAGGGTGGAAGAGGAAAGAGGGGCTCTTGAACTGACTGCTTATAGAGCTTTTTCCCATAGCTGTTGATGTAATCCATGTGGGTGGGGCTTTCTTTTTGTCCTGTGACTTGTTCATGCCTACAGTTTCCAGTCACAGAGGAGGAGACCTTCTCCCTCTTCATGAAGCCACCTTTTAAAGGAAGGCCTGTTATTTTATTACCTAAGGCCATGTTTTCCAGTAAATGTAGATAGAACCAGTCTGAGTTTGTACAGTCTTGTGACTGTCTCTGGATTTTTGCAAGTTTTAAGTGGTGAAGGGGTTTTATTTTATAAATAGAAGAGTTTTCACTACTCTCAGGAATGGTATCCACTTACAATTGTAAAATTATATGCTTTGAACTTTCTAGCTGTGGGAAAATAGACATTTGTTTAAAATTTGCAAGTAGGTGGAATTTTTCTGTCTTGCCAAGCTTTGTAGGAATTTCCTAGTGCTACAAGCATTTTCTAAGTATTTAATAGACTTTGGTGAGTTCAGAAATGCTGAGGCTTTTCTCTTATGCTTTAGTGCATATATGAGACTGTGAACCTGCCAATACATAACTAATCCCAGAAAATGCAAGTGCCAGGAAGTCTACACAGGATGTATAAAGCATGCCAGAGGTGTGAACTTAACTGTTAATTTCTTGTCAGTCTCAGGAAACCCAAGGTCTTAAAACATTGCAGGTGTTGACTATAAATCAGTGTGGACATGTGTCTCACATATCTGCCTAAATTTTGTCTCTTACATCCAAACCTCATTGGAGATGATTTACTCTCCATATTTGCCATGGTTTTATTTCCCTGCCACCATTAGTAAAATGAAAAGCTCATCTGGGGGAATTTCATGTGTATACCCCACTTATTAAGGCATCTCAATAGGGGCTTGCAAGGCTGGTGTGCATATATATATATATATACACATATATATATATATATATATATATATATATATATATACACATATATATATATATATATATATATATATATATATATAGGTTTGGGCTTTTGTCTTTCAGCATTGATTGCTTCTATGATTCTGTGTCCTTTCCTGAATTGTTTCTCTGTAGCTCCAAAGTCTGGCTCAGAAAAGCTTAGAGGCCAATATTTGTATTCCTTGCTTGAATTCCATGTTACAGAAGACATAGAGGGGGCAGTTCAGTAATTACACAGAAGTGAATGTTTTGCTGCTCTTGCCTTGAATCTCATATAGCCAGAAAAGCTAATTTAATGACTGAAGCAAAAACTTTGGTTAAAAAGACTTCCTATATGTGGAACCTGGATTTATGTCCTAGAAGGATCAACTCTTCATCTTTCATTTATCCAGCATTAAATAGTCCATTCAGGATGAGCTTGTCTACCATGAATGGATGCTGAACTTTTCACCACCCCCAGCCCAGCTCCTTCTGAAAAAGTTGTGGTTTCCCTATTCTTTTTGAATGAAATCTTGTCTTGGTTTTGCTCTGCTGTTCGCTCATTGATTACTATCTCAAAAAAAAAAAAAAAAAAAAAAGTATATATGTGTGTTTGTATGTGTGTTCTGTAGTCTCTTGCTGCTTCACAGTTTATATACAGATAATAAGAAATTAAAAGTGTGCAGCATACAAGTTATTTCAATAATGATTACATCAGTGCATCAGATTCGATGCACTGAGGGATTTTTTTTTTAAGTAATGATCCCTAGTAATTCAGAACTCATAAATAGGATGCAGGATAAAGATATGTAGCCCAGGACAATATTTTCAGCAATCCTGTTTTTGCAGCTCCTTTCCTCCTATTCAGATGCATTTTCTTGATTTGTGTCTGAAGCTCAGGGGGAAAATAATCAGCTTTTGTGGGATTTAGGCATTACAGTGCTTCTCTGTTTCTAAGCACTCAAGTAATAAAGGCTTTGTGAATTATCTCCAGCATACAGTATTACTATATTTCCAAAATTGTCATTGCAGTTGAGTTTAATGGCTACTCTACAACTTAGAAGCAACTATAAAAATCAGACAGGATGGCACTACAGCTACAGACTGGAATCCAGAAAGCTGCAGTTCTCACTCCAAGAAAAATATCAAATGCATTAGCAGAACATGACTTCATTAGCAGCATTAAAAGTTATCATTTACGGGAAGGCAAGCTCTACTTTGGCAAATATTTCAGTGAATGACAACAGCTTCTTGAATGTTTCAACTAACATGTATTGACAGCTGGTTTAGGGCAGCAGGTCTGAAACCATTTAAGATTACAGCAATGTTCCTTAGTATAACAAATTGTTACTGCACTAATTTTCTTCATTTTAAAAAGCTGTTTTGTAGAGTGTTTAGTGTATACTAATGTTCATTTGTGGCTATTAAAATTTTGTATAGGATTGACTCAGTTTTGGGACTGGGGAGGATTGGATTTTTTCCTTCTGCTTCTCCTCCATCCTCACCTCTATACATGAAGCCTACATAAAGCTCATCAGTCCTTTCTTCAGCCCTGGCAGGATTTGTTGATGATCTCTTGTTTCTATGTAGCCTGCAGTGAGTCCTCTCCTAGGCTGCTGCCACAGCTACTGCCATGCTGAAATTTAGTTTTTGTGACATTATCTTTCTGGGAACAGTAGGATAGATTTCTTGGATTGCTGCAAGCCACCTATCTGAAAAAGAATATACCACTCTGCATTTCAAAGACTGGTATTGTTTCCTGAGCCAGCAAACCAATATTGATAATATTTCTTACCTGTTCTGACAGGTTTTTTTTTCTCTTCAATCTCATGATTGTTAAAAGAATAGCTGCTATAATTTTGATTTAGGACGGCATCATTCAATGTTTCAGAAAATCAAGATCAATTTTAATTAGGCTTTTAAAATTATCTTTTACTTACAAGAAAAGAAAATCAAAGTGGGTAGAAATGCTATTATGTCTATGAGGATTTCTTGTTTACACTTGTAAGGCTTGATTTTCTTCTGTTTTATAGTGACACAAATGAGGCATAAATGTTAGGCACAATGTAAATGTAGTCTGGTGTAAATGCAGGGCAGGGAGGCGAAAGAATTTGGGCTTAAGATGGCCTAAATAGAGAATATTTAGATGCAGGTAGAGTGCATGATCTTCAAAGCAGAGAAGGCGAAGACAGAAGGTCCATGAATCTGAAGCGGACAGGAATCTGAACTCAAATCCTGCAGGGAAGTACAAGAGGTCTCATGTCCCTTCCCAGTCTTGTTTCCAGATAGGCCTCCTCAGACACTAAGATGTACAGGTAAGATATTTGACAGACAGAAGGGAACATAACCATATCATGCAAGCTTTCCCTGTACCTCCAGGGACTGGGAAAGGAGAAGAAAAGCAGACACAGTGTTCCCATGTCCTAATTGGTTCTGGCTGGCTGCAGAGACCAAACGCACCTTGCCATACCTAAGAGTGCCCAGGGAGTTTCTGAAAAACAGAAGAAGAGCCTGTCAGCAGCTGCAATGGCTGAGGTGCTGCAGATCCACCAGAACCTGCCTTTGCTGTGCCCAGGCCTGGCAGCAACTAGCATAAAGGAAACTTCTGTCCCAGGCAGTTAGAAAAGTCATGCTAGCCTCATTTGTTGTCACCACACCTCAACAGAGCCACAAGCCTTTTCTGTAATGGAGCTGGACACTCTTCCTGTCATATTAAAGGGGATAAAAAATGAAGTCTAAAGAAATTTGAGAAGAAAGAAGGAAAGTAAACAAAGTCAAGGTAAAATCAAATCTGGTCTCCAGTGCATTACAGAGAGAAGAGTGGGAACAGGAAATCAGCAAGTTCTGGAGGGAAGGCCAAGGGCACTATCCCAGTTAACAGTGGGAACTGGAAGTGTGTGGAATATTCACTTGGTTGCTCACATCTAAATTTCTACTAATGTTTTCAACAAAAATGGCCATTAAGCAGCAACACACACATACACAAAAGCTGTATTGTGGAAATTGTCACTACAGACCACCCTGTGGCACTAAAGAACTGCCTGAACAATACAAGGAGCCGCTTGCTCTGGCCACCTACTGTCACTGGATGTATGGATCTGTCCTTGCTGTCATTTACTAACAGGGGCTTTGGCTTTTTTTTTTTTTTTTTGACCGAGCTGCAATGTCACCAAAAAAAGCAAAGTTTACTCGAGTCACTGAAAAATCAGCTCCATAATTCTCGTTTGGCAAGTGTGTGGAGAGGACAAAACAAATCATGAAAGTGTTTGATGTGCTCCATATCCAGCACCTAGATGGAGAAATGCATGGGCACTTAAATAAAAGGATGAAAATTCAGTGGCAGGAAAAGAGTAAGGGAAACATGGAAGGGGCTGAGTAGATGGTGAAGAGGCTTTGTGGGAGAAAGAAGGTCCCCAAGACTCCCATTCTTTGGGAAGAAATCTAACAAAAGGACTGGATATAATCAAGGGAAAGGAAAGCTGGTGAAGTGCTTACACAAAAATTAGGGAGGCAGGCCTGATTTATCAGGGAGACAGCACTGAAGGGAGACAGTCATAGGAAAAGCAGAAGGCTTTAGGAAGGAACAAAGAAAATGCAATTTAAAAGAATCAAAGAATTTCCATGAAAAGAGTGATACATGAAAAAGACTACAGAAAGTTTATCCAGACATAAAAGAATGGTGGTGGAGAAAAAGAAAGTAAGAATCAGAGCAGGACTAGGATGTTATTGACTCTGTTTTATTGAGTGTTTGGCCCATCGAGCATTCTGCTCTGTGACTAATAGCTTGCTTCCCTCCCTAGATTCTACTTCTTTCAATACAGCCTACACCATCTTCTTTTTCTTCCTTCTGAAAAGCTGCTTGATCTTGCACTCGTACAGCTGAAAGTCCATAAAAATTCAAAAAAAGTAATCTTACAGCAAAAAGCAATATTACAGTAGCGAATCACTGCCTCCACAGGCAGCAGCTGCAGGAACAGTAATTTTTGCTCTTCAGCGAAGCATTTGCATATGCCTATGGTCTCATTCTGTGCAATAACTGAGAGGTAACAACTGAAAACTATGGAGAAGCTTCATATTATTAATTATGTAGTTACTTAATTAGTAAGTAGAACATACATAACAGGACCACATATATGCTGAAACAATTATAAATTATTCAGTTGAAACCACACTTACCAAAACGCCTAGGCAAACTATGCTCTATTTCATATGGTTTTGAGCTTTGTATCTTCTTTGTCCATAAAGATATGAATCCTCTAATTTCTTTAATTTGTTCTTATACAGAAGAAAAAGAACACCCATGATTCCACTTTTTTTGGAGGAATTTCAGAGCATAGAATAGCACTGGTAGCATTAAATTGCTCATTTAGCTAAGACTTATTTGCAAATTGATAAAATAATAGCAATTTGTGGAAAAATCTTTCACTGCTGAAATTGATAGTCTTGTAGTGTCATCTTCTGATTAAAGTTGTTTTGGAAATATGGAGTAGGGAAAATTACTACCCAAGTTCTGTTTGTGTTCCTTTTAATAATGTTGAGCTACAGTTCAGTGATAACCAAAATGCTGATTATACGTAAACACATAAAAAGTTTATATCCTCTGATAATAAATAAAAGTCTAGGACCATCTGAAGCACAGGTTTAATTTCAACTGGAAATGAAGTTTTAAAGAGGTTTTCATGCCTCACAGGCCAGGAACATTACTGGGTTTTTTACTATAGTCAAAAAACTATTTTCATTTCTGATCAGCTTTCTCTATTCTTCTTAAATTTGTGCTTAGGAAGAGGCCTGGTTAAAAGGATCTTTAGCAGTCAAGTAAAAGCTCCTTTAGGAAGCAGCGTTTCTGTACTCCAAGGTGGCAGCAGAAATGGGGGCTTCTAGGCCTGCTCTGTCTTTTCACGCTTAGGGGTAGGTGCACCTGTGCTGCATAATGCAGCATGATGTACAGATTTTCAGGCTAATTCTTACTGAGCTATCATAGGTAGCAAAGAGAGAAGAGCTGCATTAGCAGAGCGCTGCAGCAGAGCCCAGTCCCCCAGCTGAGAAACCACCCTGGATGCCTCTACTCATTTAGCACTTAGCATCGCAGGCAGGCACTGTGTCCAGGCATGGAAACACAGGCAGTGCTTCTGAGGAGGAGAGCACTGACTGCTTCCCCCGGTGATTCACCAGTTCAGCCTGCCTCCTAACAATCCGTGCATGGTGTCCCGTGGCCTTCCAAAGGACGTGTTCAGTCATGGGTGACACACTGAGGCAAAGAGACCTTTGCATCTTTGGCCCCTGATCAAACTCCTCCAAGAGAGGAGAGGCAGCAGCTGTCTGGGAACATCGACCTGGGAATTGACTGGTTTCTTTCTCTAGCCTAAGCAGAGCAGGATCCCTCCTTTCTAAGGGAACTGTTCGAGGGCCTGAAGCAGCAGCATGTGTCAAGTGCCCGTAGGAATGCCTGGGGGAGGCTCTGAACTCATTACAGCCAGTGTTTTGTCCAGCACCAGGAACAGTGCTATTGATTTTGCTCTGTTCTCTTGTCATCAAGCTGAGCCAAGACTCTGTTCTTCTAAAAGCTGCATTAGAAAAATGTCAGCAGAGGATCTGCTGCACCTCCACATACTGTTCAGGGAGCTCACGGGTTTAGCTAGGCCTAATGTGGTAGAACAGTGTATCATCTTTCTGATTGATTGCTGGAAATCTCTTGTTTTGCCAGGCTCTGACTGTCCTGAGAGAGAAGGATATTGTGCCAAGTTTCATACTGAGTGAGTGCAGTTCTCTAAATCAGCTTTAGTGCTTGGCTTATTAGAACCAGAGGCAAATGAGAGGCTAAACGAGCAATACTGGTATTTAACTATGCATGAGATACGATTCAAGCAGCACAAGGTCTGCGTGTTGGATGTACTGTCAGTGGACTCAGAAATGAAGCTCTTTGCTGGGGAACACTCACTTTCCTTCAGCCAAATTACAATAAATGCTTTTTGGCATCATATGACTGTGATACTGCAAGTTTTGCAGTGCAGAAATAAACTTGAAAATCTAATTGAACACTGAGCAATAACTCGCTGATTACAGGCCGTTAGATTTATCTTTAGGTAAATCACCTTCCTCTAGACAACAGCAATTGATGTTTAGACATAGTGGTATAATGGGCAGTTCAAAAAAAGACTAATGTCTTCAACCCCTTATCTCATAAACTCATTGTCCAAAATACATGTAGCTCTACTTAACCTTCACCAATGTCCTCTGCAGGACTTACTGTAAGTGTTCCAGACATTTGCTGCTTATAGACTGATCAAAAATATGAGGCAAAAATGGTGATTTATTCTTGAAGCTGTTTGTTGCAAGATTCAGAACCAGTTCAGCCCTCCTTAGGGCAGTTTTGTGCTGCACCCTGGGAAGAGTGCCCTTGAAAAGGGCAGAGCTGGTGTTGTGTTTGTGGACTACAACACTCCAAGGTGTATTAAGCAGCAAAGGTCAAATTCTGCCTGCTCTGTGAACTTTTCTTTAAAGTCAGAAAAAGCTAAAGGCAAAGAAAGAAAATTACTTAGTCTGTAAAGAATATGCTGTCTAAAACCTATGTTGAGATCTTGTTTGGTAAACAGTGCATTAACAAGAAATCAATGTGATTCCTCCAGTAAATCTGAAATCAGACCTTATTGTTGAAAAAAAAATAAAAGAGGCAATAAGCCATTCTAGCTATGTTTGCACTTCAGTACTGATGCCAGAAGTGCCAAGCTGTCACTCGGAGTCCAGCTTTACAAACATGACTCTACCTTTTACTGAAGTGATCTGTTATATAACAGGGTTCTCATTTCTTTTTCTCCGGAGAGATGGGGTTTTGTCATTCTAGTTCTGCAAAGAAAAAGAAAGACTTATAGGGAACACCATTATGTCCACTGGCTTTAGCTCATACCTGAAACTTATTTTTCTTCTGCCAGTCTATCCTGTCTGCATTCTCCTTCCTCCCATCCCATTTTCATTTGTCTTCTTCTCCCTCCTCCATCTCCTTGAGCAGGTAAGACTGTACACCTCCATGACAGCTGGATTAGAAAGCTGTGCTTATAAGAGGCTGAATGCTAATGCCAGCTCACCAGATTTCACGGGCTGTGGATTTAACCTAGCTGCAAGGGTGCAAGGAGTGCTGCAGCAGCACAAGCCTCATCTCTATCTCCTGCACTGTCATGCTGCTGTGTCCACATTATTTTGTTTATGCAGAAACACAGCTAATTTCTCAATGATTCTCTGTCAGTTCTTCTTTTCTAGAGACTCTTTTCAGACATGCTTCAGCCACTGGGATGATCAGATAAGTGCATCAGTAAGGATTTCTGTCTCGCTCTTGCTAGACCAGAAAAACTCACCTTTATACATAGAAAATCAAGTCTTCTTTCCTTTTTTGTGTCTTAAACACAAGGACATTAATACATGTATAGCTTCCTACCTGATGTTTCTCATCCCTTTGGGTCTGACTGTCACACCAGCAGGCTATAGCATGTTGGAATGAAGTTTCCATTCCCATGTGATTACATTGGCCCAGTGACATCCCACCCTATGAAAGAGAGACAAGATCCAGAGCATCCCTCACAATCTGGAGTTTGTGACTGAGGAGCCCCACTGTGCATTGGGGTTATCAGTAAATGTTGTATTCCCCTGTCTGTAAAGAACCTGTACTTCAGTGTTTTGCCTGAATTGTCTCACTATCTGTCTTAAGGACTGAGGAGACAGTGGTTGTTGAACTCAGCGCTCCAAACTGCGTGTAACTATTCACTGTCAGTCAGAGATATGATTATGCTAGACCTGCTCATTGACCAGGCCTGTTTCAGCACCAAAGTTTGCCCAGCACTTGGCAGACAAGTATCTTTCACTTAGAAATCATTATATAGTTATATAAGAGCACTGATAGGACACTTTTGCATGTTTATTAGAGGAGGCCAGCAGAGCTGATCTGCAGAGCCTGGGGCCTAATTCTTCAACATGAAGGAAGCTGAGGTGGAAATGTCTTCCCACACTTCAGCTCATGCAGAAGTGAGAATGCAAAAAACCTTTGCTGTGACTGATAGTACAAGTAGACCATAGACAATCCCAAGCTGCAGGAAAAGCATGTTACAAGATTAGGTAAGCATGTCGAAAGAGTCACAGACTGATGCAATCTATATGGTTTCTATCAGTGTCAGAGTTATTGCTTTCATCATTGAAAATAAATGCTTTTGTACCTCCATCAGTGGAAGATTTTAAAACAAAAGTGAAGCAGGTGTGCAAGTGTCAGGAATAACCCCCATGTTCTCCTTGCTGCCACTGTCCTTGGAAGCTGAGATTGGATTGAGATTTTCCTCCCTTAATTATGTCAATTCTAATTTACTGGCTGTTCATAAGAAGGCACTAGCCTGGAACAGCTGCTGGGGCTGTGTAAAATTAACCTGAGCCATGTCCAGGGTCTAGCAGACGGGTGCTGCTCTGCACAGGCTGACACATTTGGTGCTGACGTCCCATCTTGAAGCCAAGTGCAGAACGAGGAAAGCTGGATATGCCCTCGAGATCAGTATGTCCTGCCTTTCTCTGAGTTTATCTTCTTAGGCCTTGCAGAGATGGATTTGCAGGGGGAGATCAGGAGAAATGTAATTCTCCTCATCTGTAAGTACCACAGTGTGTTTTGTATCAGATGGGGAAGTGCCCATGGCAGGGACTGCTTTCTCCCTCAAAGTGTCATCATGACTCTCTTATAACTAACCCTGAGCTGTGAAATACCTTTGGAAAACCCTAAACTCCCTCCTTTACACCCTAAAGGACGTGACAAAGTTTCTTGAACTAAGGCAAATCTTCCCTGGCTGGTTTACTGCAGCTAAAACACAAGGTGATTCCTAGGTAGCGAATGTGGTTTACTCTGGGATCAGTGTCTTGTGTGCTGTTGGCCTAGGGTGGCTACCTCTGGGCTTTTGCCTAGAAATTTTTACCTTAGGCCAAGTCAGATTAGTGTTTTTGTCCTGGTTTTACCTGTTCTCTGAATTGTATTATTCAGCCCCCAGTGCTCCCAATACAGTCCTTGGCTGTAATTTGCCCAAGACTAGTTCTGTCCTGTCACTTTAAATGTTCATGTTTCAAATTAAGGTTGTGTTTCATGGGGAAGATCAGCAACATTATGGTGAGTCAAGGAGAAGTATGCAGTCAGATGACATAACTTGAAAAGGGAGAAACCTGCACATTGAGATTTTATTCTACGAAATACCTTTGAATCAATTCAGAGCACTCTTTCATCAAGGACTAAATCCCCAAGGATTAAGGACCACTTTAGTCACATTAGGACCACTTTAATCCTAAACGAGGACAGCCATTTGGGGCTTTAATGCATGTTGATTTTCCACAGTCAGATAAATTGGCTTAACTTGTTAAAGTGTGTCCCTTTGCTTACAAACTCAAGTCTCCTTTGTTTTGCACTTCTGCCGTGTCCTACAGGAAAGGACTGCTGCGTCAAGCCTGCTACCCCACATGTTCACAATCCTCTTTCCTTTTCTAAGTCACTGACTCATCCCTTCAGTCAATTCTTGACTCTCTTTGCAAAGTTTTGTATGCTGAAAGCTATATAAAGAAACAAATTTAATTCAATTGTATTAGCAAGCATCCTGGAGGAGTTTTTATTTTGGGGAGGTGAGGGGGGTTCTGTACAGAAACCGATTTTCCCAAATCTTCAAACTTTCTGAAACACTTGACTCACATTCCTGAGTTGTCGGGACTACTTCGTGGTTGTGTTTTACTCCTTCATTCACTGTGTTCTTTATTCAGAGCTGATAATTTTTCCGAAATTATTTAAATGATGCTACAATTACCATATTTCACATAGAAATAGCAAGTCCGTCTATTCTCTCACTGTAATTAGAGAGTAACATAATGCATTTGAAAATAAATAGCCCAGGCATGAGGTGGTTTTATGGAACAATACAGAACAAGTGGGTGGACAGGAATGTGGAAATAAAGCCAGGATTTGAGTGGTAAAAATTGGCTCATCTCATTAGCTTTCCAGAGCTACAATAGCTTGAACTCTTGCATTTGGCAATGAGTGGTAAAATTATAAAAACATGTAGTATTAGGAGAAACATGTCCTTTTAAGCTTGCTTTCAGTGAATATCTGCTGGCAGGAGCACAGCTTTAGAACAAATGATCTAAAGTTAGATTTCTGTAGTTGCACTCTTGGCTATAACTCATGTGGAGTTACAACAGAGAAGCTGTGTAGAATGGGGGGTGTTTCTGTGATATTTGGAATGACTGGTAATATGAGATTGCTCCATATTATAGTGAACTGGATGACCAGGAGATACAACAGCACAGACCAACACTTTATGATTTGTAATTTTATGCCACTGAGCAATGGAGAGTAAGGGCATTGAAAAATTTCTTTGATTTTTCCCCCCTTCTTGCTAGCATAGCTGCTTCTTTTCCTGGAGCACTGTTTTTGAATAAAAAAAGAGAGCTACATACCTTTAATAAAAATCAGGATACAATCAGGATACAGGTTTCAAATTCAAGGTGCTGCTGGAAATTGTATTCCCATCCTGCCAGTCATCCCTAACTTCATATCACGAGTCTCCTACACCACAGCTTATAGTTTCTTACAGGCAGATTTCTGGTTTGTGTAAATTGGTTGGGCTCCCTTGGCATCTTTCAGGAGATCATAGCCAGTGCTCAAAAAAGAATGAAGCACCTAAAATCTGCTTCAGCCATCATTTTGTTAGCATTAAGAGGAGAAAATCAGATCTTGGTGGTACAGCTTTCTGCTGCAGCATCTATGGAGAGAAATGTGTGTTGAAACAAGACCTTATCTACTTGTTTGTTGCTGTTTAAGGAAGTCAGGTCATTAAATTCAGCTATTCATATCAATCTTTACTTGAGAATTTTGCTTGCCTATTCTATTTTTCTATAAGTCAAAATATGACAGCCTAGAAACATCTGATCATAGCTGTGCTATATTTATTAGTTAGGAGTCTTGATAAGATGTGACCTTATGACTCTCCAAATATATTCTTCCACTCTTATTTATTTGCTGCTTCTGCACGACAGCATCTCTTCAAATGGCTTAACATAGCACATAAATACCATGAATTTGCAAAATATGGAGCATCAAAGAGGAGAATTACGTCATACTCTGTCCTTCCATATTTCTCAGGCTAATATAAAATGTCATATGCTTCTGTTATTGAACTGGAAACAAGTTGTTGCTTTTCTTAAAATTTAGCTTATGGTAAAAGGCTAAACTCCCACACACTTCCATGGGAAATATTATATATATGAATCAACATCACTGCATTTTCCTCCTCCCTGATGCTAGTTGTAGGGCTTGTGATCTCTACCCAGGAATGAGGTTGTGTATGCTGTCCCATGCCTGGTCTGATGGCTGGGGTTGTGACCAATATGTGGTTTTCACAGCTGTTGCCTGAGTTTCACACTTACATTACTTCTATCCTGAAATTAGCAAAAGCATTTGTGCAGAGCTCAACTGAGCTGTTAGATTGTTTTGTGTAGCTATCTCAGGTTGCCTACAATGACTGATCCAACACTCATCTGTATTGCCACCCATCATGCTGAGGTGGACCACAGCAGCATTGAGGGACTAGAATTTGCTCAGAATTGTTAATGATAATAACAGTTGAGGTATCTGTGGCCTTTTAGATGACATCTGCAGATCTGGGAAGGCTGGGTAGGGAGAAGTCATAATTAAGAATCTGAGAACTTGCACGGTGCCTCTCTCCTCAGACGATAGCTGCCAGGGACTGCCATCATCACTTATCTGCAGACAGAAGGACATGAGTAATGCTTTGGATGTCACCCCACACCTCCCCCGCTGCAGAGCGGTGGTGCTGCTGCAGCAGAGCCACAATCGCCCCCTGGAATCCAGGGTGGCAGCAGGAATGCAGTCCCATTCACATTTTGTATCATAGACAAACATCTGGGCGTAAGTGACACTTTGGCCTTGGCTAGAAAGAAATACAGAGCTGAATCTGAGTTTTCTTCCCTAGATTTTTGGTAGTTCTTCTCTTACTTGGAGCACCGCACACCTCCAATCTTTCACCAGGTTCTCACTTCTGTAGGTTCTCACTGTCCAGTGTATAAGGATGCTAAGGGTTCACATCCTTCTTTGTGGGTTGTTTTTCTTAGAGAGAGAAAGAAAGAGCAAGTTGGTTTGTATTTTTCACTGTCACAACTTAAGGAAATAAAAGGTGTGTCAAAGAGGGATGGCTGAGCAGAGATCTCTGAGATGTGAAGATCTGACAGATGACTGGATAGGAGCAGGAAAGAGGGAGTAGCAGGGGGAACTCAGATGAGATTTCTCTCTGACAGCAGCTGGTTAACCAGTGACTGTGCCTGTAGCTCTTCATACCATGTGCTCATTTGTGCTCAGCAGGATGCCCAAGGGCTGTAAACAAGGGACATAAGCAGATCTTTGGATGCTGTATGAACAGGACAAGGGACTGTAAGAGGAGCTTGAGGTGAGGAGAATTTAGGAGAGACAAAGACTGGGGACATGGTGATAGTAGTACTGCAAGAAACATGGGTGAGAGATGGATTGCTAATATGGGTTAGGGCTCAGGACACATAATACACATTTGTAGCTTGTTAGACTTCATTTGCTTTCCTGCTAGTGGAATAAGTTATTTCCCTCTTTAGTACCAATTGCCATAGCTTTGATTTTGTATCAGCTCCGCCATCAGTAATGACTAGGAGGGCAGACACAAACTTCCACAGCAGCTTGAAAGTTTTGCATGGCAAAAAAAGAGTGTGTGCTAGCCAGGGAACATCTCCTGAATAACCGCAGTAAGCAGATGGAAGAGCCAGCTCTGAAGTGTGTGCATGCTTGTGTCAGCAGTGGTTCTCTCTTTTGGTGCAGCAATCTCTACAAATTAGAGGCAGAAGTCACTACAGAGCCAGCTCATCTAAGTAGAACTTACCCAAAGCATAGTGTTCAGCACCTTTTCCCACTCTTGGATTTCTGATGTGTTTAGTGTGGGTGCTCTGCAAACATGGATAGGACTCATCAAGCTGTGACCTTGAAAGAGCTGCTGCTATGCAAGAAACCAGATTCTGCTGTACAATGCTTGTGGAAAAGTCACTAGCAGTCTACAACAGAGTAATCTGCCACTTCCTCAGTGACTGGAGGTTTTTTCACTTGGCAGCATGCCTAGTTCAGAGTTAGTACCAAATAGAGACTAAGTCTAGATCTGTTACCTACTTCCAAGAATACCACTTGAATTAGATCTGATCGCTGTTCCCTTTGTCACCCTTTTGCAGTTCAGTTATGTTCTTATATGACTTGAGTTTTATTGAAGTCCTAAGGCAAAATACAACAGCAATAATATTTTTGTGACCCTCCAAGGAAGTAGTGGGATACAACAAATTGAAAAGACTTGGGTTAATTACCTCCAGATTTCCAGGATCCTTGTTACTTCTCATGTATGTGATCTGATGTAAAGCATTGTGGAATTCTGCAGGACCTGTAAAAGAAAGTGTTGTGCCTTGTCAGGAAACAAATGACCCCTGGAAAGCCTGGTGTCAGAGAGTAAACCAGAGGCTTTGCATAGTATTTTTTTTCACCAGGCTGAAAGATGCTGCAACAGTATTCTTTGTAGACAGACAATGGGCACAGTCTGAAAAAAACCCAAAAAACAAAAAACCACCATAAAATGACCACAAGTTTACTCTGCAGAAAATAAGAAGACCAGCATTTTTTATTGTCCCTATCTAGGACTGTGAAGATCTAGTAGTAAAAAGTGAAATAGAAAGTGAAACGGAAATTGCATGCCAGACTAGTCACACCATCTTTTTCCTTCCAAGAGTTCTATCACAGTCAGAGTTCTCACTACTTTGTCTTGCTGCCCTCACTAGTAGTTTCAGAAACTCTCTGAGAAGATAATTGTTTGCAGCTTTTATGATTGCATCACTGGAATGCTGTCAGAAGAAAATGCCTGCCCTGAGCAAGGTATTGAGCTGCTAGAGAAGGTGGCTCTTTGTTATCAAGGAACTAGAGATCTCTGACTTTTCTCAGCTCTGCTTACAAGACTTGGTTGAAAAGAGTGAAAAAAATGCTACATCCACATGTACACTTAACATTCCCATGAAGCAAATATCTGACCTTCAGAAAGAGTTATCAAAAATTTTTTGTGGAGACAGAGAAGCAGATTGCTAACACAAGGCTGGTGCTTATTATCTAGATGAGTGTTGGGGTTTTAGTTTAGTCTTAGGTTTTCCTGTTAAAGGAATTTTCTCCCATATGCATGTTGCTAGGGGACAAATAGCTGTATTTAAGAAAGACAAAAAGGGGAGTGGGGCAGGCCTGGCTACTCTTTTGTCTACACCTGGGTGTGGGGACAGTTCGCTCTGAGCGTCCGGAGAGAGAAGCTGCAGAGAAAGGAGCTGCTGCTGCTTTCTTTTTGGCCGTTCTTTCTTCCTGCTGGAAGCAACGCCGGGACCCCAAAAGCCGCTTTCCCTGCCCTGCTGGAGACCGAGCTGTGGCTGCCCTGCCCCGCTGCTGCTTCGAGCTTTCGCTACGCTGTAGCCCTGCTCGCCCTGCCTGCCTGGGCCTCCGTGGGGTTCTCCCATCTGGATACATCTCGCCTGCCACCCGGGATTTGCGTTCGTCCCTGCCATTCCAGCCTGCTGTTCCTGAGAGCCCGGGATCAGCTGCCCAGCGGTTTGTGAAGCCTTTGTTCCATCCCTTCCCGGGATCCCAGGGCACCGGTGCCGCGTGTTTCCCGAGCTCGCTCCGGAGCACCCCCTGCAGCCGCGGGGGAACCATCGCACCTGCCCTGCTCACCGGGAGCCGCCAGCGCCCCTGCCGGCTGCGAGCGGAACTGCACCCGAGGGGAAAGGGCCTGACAGCCGAGAAGGCTGGCACTGGGTTTGTGATTGCTGTTACTGCCATAGTTGTTGTTGTTTTGTTTGACTGGTTATATACATATATATATATAGTAAAGAACTGTTATTCCTATTTCCCACATCTTTGCCTAAAGGCCCTTGATTTCAAAATATAATAACTTGGAGGGAAAAGGGGTTATATCTGCCACTTCAAGGGGGGCCTCTGCCTTCCTTAGCAGACACCTGTCTTTCAAAACCGAGACAGATCTTGGCGCCCAACGTGGGGCCTGAGGGCATTAAGAGATAGAGGTGAAAAAGGAATAACAGTTCCTCGATAACTTTATTTTGTGTGCTGGATATTGGAACCTTGTTAGGCAGCACTATGTGGTCTAGTTTACCCTGGTTTGGGTGGCATGTAGCCGTGGCTATATTCTTCCCCTTTGCAGCTCCTTACTTGAATATGGGTCCTCTGACTAAGGCTACCATTGCTGTTATCCAGCTTGCGTTATGGGTCGAGAAGGTGAGGAATTCATGGGTTTTTAACTTCCTCCGGAATGTGGGCACATGGATAAACAGCTATCACACACTGAGCACATGTTTTTGGGGTTATGTTAACAATGGTACCTTCTGTGAGGAAATGACACCAGGGGAAGTTTTCTCCCAACCCCTCAACCAGTTCTTTGGGCCCACCCCATCAATTTTCGAAGGGTTTAAATTCCCTCTGAATACTAACCATCTGCTGCTGATAGGCCTACTCTATTTAGCATTCAAGGATAAGTTGAGATTGGCTTGGATATCTACCCGGACACCAGCCCCAGAGACTAGAGATCCTGCCCCAGAACCTGACATGGCCCCAGAGAGTAGAGTTCCTACCCCAGAGCCTGATCCTGCCCCAGAGCCTGACACGGCCCCAGACACTAGAGATCCTACCCCAGAGCCAGAGCCTGCCACAGCCCCAGACACTAGAGATCCCGCCCCACAGACTGATACTGCCCAACAGTCCACCTCAGAAATGGACTACCCAAACTGGGTGGGGGTACTGGCAAAAGGGATGCAGGAGATGTGCCAAGAGATGGGTCAGGTGCGCCAGGGGATATGCCAGGAGATGGGTCAGGTGCGCCAGGAGATATGCCAGGAGATGGGCCAGGTGCGCAAGGAGATGTGCCAGGAGATGGGCCAGGTGCGCCAGGAGATATGCCAATTGCTAAGGGAATACACCTCCTCAGCTAGTGAAAAACCCTCTCCCTGCCCCAAAGAGGGTGAGTCCGATGGTGCAGCAGTGGAACCCACGGATGTTACAACCGTCCAGGCTTCAGCTGAACCACAAGGACAACCACAGCCAGCAGCAGTCGCCCCTGTGCAAAGGAGGAAGTATAAGACCAAATCAGTACGACCAGTTAATGATGATGGGCAACCAGGGCCCTCACAACCAGCAGGAGAGCCAGAGCCAGAAGTCATCACTGAGTCCCTGTCGCACGACAGTCTCCGTGCTATGCGAAACGACATTGTGCGAAGGGGGCGTGAGCCTTATACCACCTGGCTGCTTCGGGTTTGGGACCTTATGGGCACAAGTGTGCAACTGGATAGTGGTGAGGCAAGGTATCTGGGATCGTTGACCCAGGACCCAGGTGTAGACCAGATATTTGTGAGGGAGCCAGGGCCTCTCTCTCTCTGGGAGCGGCTCTTAATGAGTGTGAGAGAAAGGTTCATTCACAAAGAAAGAATGCAGGAGTATCATCATAGAATGCAGTGGAAGACACTCGAGCAAGGGATCCAACAGCTAAGAGAGGTGGCAATATTAGAGGTACTCTTTGGGAAGGATGGACAGCATGATAATGACCCCGATAAGGTCAGGTGCACAGGACAGATGATGTGGAACCTGGCAAGGCTAGGGCCATCTCAATACACCACCTTCATTGCAACGATTGATGCTGACAATACCCGAGAAACAGTGGGCTCTGTTGCCAACAGGCTCAGGCATTATGACAGCATGATCAATGGCCCGCTGAAAGCTCATGTCTCTGCTGTGGTCCAGGACCTCAAAGAGGACATGAAGGAGATGAGGAAGGAAATGAGGGAGGAGATGAGGGAGGAGATGAGGGAGGAGATGAGGAGGGTCAGTGTGGCACCAGTGCGAGTCACAGGCCCCCAAGTCAGAGCCCGTCGTCCCCCTGCTAGAGAGAGAGGGTACACCCCACGAGCTGAGCTGTGGTTTTTCCTGTGTGAGCATGGGGAAGACATGAGAAGGTGGGATGGGAAACCCACCTCTGCCCTGGCAGCGCGGGTGCGTGAACTCAAGGAGGGAGGCACTAACCGAGGGGGTTCCGCTAAGGTGAAGGTAGCCTCAGCCTCCCGTGACCGAGCTGCCAGGTATTACAGAAGGGAGGATGATATGTCGGATCCCCTTGAAGGTACCTCGAGCATGTACGCCCAGGGAAAGAATGATAACCAGGGCTAGAGGGGCCCTGCCTCTAGCCAGGAAGAGGCACGGGAGAACCGAGTTTTCTGGACGGTGTGGATCCGATGGCCTGGCACATCAGAGCCACAAAAATATGATGCATTGGTTGATACTGGGGCACAATGTACTTTAATGCCATCGGGACATGTGGGGGCAGAACCTGTATCCATCGCTGGGGTGACCGGGGGATCACAGCAGTTGACCCTTTTGGAAGCTGAGGTGAGCCTGACTGGGAAGGAGTGGCAAAAGCATCCGATTGTGACCGGCCCAGAGGCCCCGTGTATTCTGGGCATAGACTTCCTCCGGAATGGCTACTACAAAGACCCAAAAGGACTCAGGTGGGCATTTGGGATTGCTGCTGTGGAGGCAGAGGGCATTAGGCAATTGAACACCCTGCCTGGACTATCTGAGAATCCTTCTGCAGTTGGGCTCCTGAAAGTGGAAGAGCAACGAGTGCCAATTGCCACCTCGACAGTGCACCGCCGGCAGTATCAGACAAATCGAGATGCTGTGATCCCCATCCACAAGATGATCCGCGAGCTGGAGAGTCAAGGGGTGGTCAGCAAGACCCACTCACCCTTCAACAGCCCCATCTGGCCTGTGCGCAAGTCTGACGGGGAATGGAGATTGACTGTGGACTATCGTGCCCTGAATGAAGTGACTCCACCGTTGAGCGCTGCCGTGCCAGACATGTTGGAGCTCCAGTACGAGCTGGAGTCCAAAGCAGCAAAGTGGTACGCCACTATTGACATTGCCAATGCATTCTTCTCCATTCCTCTGGCAGCAGAGTGCAGGCCTCAGTTTGCCTTCACCTGGAGGGGCGTGCAGTACACCTGGAACCGACTGCCCCAGGGGTGGAAGCACAGTCCCACCATCTGTCATGGACTGATCCAGACTGCACTAGAAAAGAGTGAGGCTCCAGAACATCTGCAGTACATTGATGACATCATTGTGTGGGGGAACACTGCAACCGAAGTGTTTGAGAAAGGAGAGAGAATAATTCAAATTCTCCTGCAAGCTGGTTTTGCCATCAAGAAGAGCAAGGTCAAGGGACCTGCCCGAGAGATCCAGTTCCTGGGAGTAAAGTGGCAAGATGGACGACGTCAGATTCCCACTGAGGTCATCAATAAGATCACAGCAATGTCTCCGCCGACCAACAAGAAGGAAACACAAGCTTTCCTAGGTGCTATAGGTTTCTGGAGGATGCACATTCCCGAGTACAGCCAGATCGTGAGTCCTCTCTACCTGGTTACCCGCAAGAAGAATGATTTCCACTGGGGCCCTGAACAGCAGCAAGCCTTCGCCCAGATCAAACAGGAAATTGCTCACGCCGTAGCCCTTGGCCCAGTCAGGACAGGACCAGAGGTGAAGAACGTGCTCTACTCTGCAGCCGGGAACAATGGTCTGTCCTGGAGCCTCTGGCAGAAGGTGCCTGGTGAGACTCGGGGCCGACCACTGGGATTCTGGAGCCGAAGCTACAGAGGATCTGAAGCCAACTACACTCCCACAGAGAAGGAAATCCTGGCAGCTTATGAAGGAGTCCAGGCTGCCTCAGAAGTAATCGGCACAGAGGCACAACTCCTCCTGGCACCCCGACTACCGGTGCTGGGGTGGATGTTCAAAGGAAAGGTTCCCTCCACGCATCACGCCACCGACGCTACTTGGAGCAAATGGATTGCCCTCATCACGCAGCGCGCCCGAATTGGAAACCCAAGTTGCCCTGGGATCTTGGAAATAATTACAAACTGGCCAGAAGGTGAGACTTTTGGGTTATCTTCTGAAGAAGAAGAGGAGCAGGTGACACGTGCCGAAGAAGCCCCACCATATAATGAGCTACCAGAGAGTGAAAGACAATACGCCCTCTTCACTGATGGTTCCTGCCGAATTGTAGGCGCTAGCCGGAAATGGAAAGCCGCTGTATGGAGCCCCACACGACAAGTTGCACAGGCCACTGAAGGAGAAGGTGGATCGAGCCAATTTGCTGAGCTCAAAGCTGTCCAATTAGCTCTGGACATAGCTGAAAGAGAGAAGTGGCCAAAGCTCTACCTCTACACCGATTCATGGATGGTAGCCAATGCTCTGTGGGGTTGGCTGGAAAGGTGGAAGAAGGCAAACTGGCAGCGCAGAGGAAAACCAATCTGGGCTGCTGAAGAGTGGAAAGACATTGCCACTCGGGTAGAGAAGCTATCCGTGAAGGTCCGTCATGTAGATGCTCACATCCCCAAGAGCCGGGCTAATGAAGAACATCGTAACAACAAACAGGTAGATCAGGCTGCGAAAATAGAGGTGTCCCAGATAGACTTGGATTGGCAACATAAAGGAGAACTGTTCCTAGCTCGATGGGCCCATGATGCCTCAGGCCATCAGGGCAGAGATGCCACCTATAAGTGGGCACGAGACCGAGGGGTGGATCTAACCATGGACAGTATCTCCCAGGTTATCCATGACTGTGAGACATGCGCTGCGATCAAGCAGGCCAAGCGGGTGAAGCCTCTGTGGTATGGCGGGCGATGGTCCAAATACAAGTATGGGGAAGCCTGGCAGATTGATTACATCACACTGCCTCAAACCCGCCAAGGCAAGCGCTATGTGCTCACAATGGTAGAAGCCACCACTGGATGGCTGGAGACCTACCCTGTGCCTCATGCTACTGCCCGGAACACCATCCTGGGCCTGGAAAAGCAAGTCCTTTGGAGGCATGGCACCCCTGAGAGAATCGAGTCTGACAATGGGACTCATTTCAAGAACAGCCTTATAAACACTTGGGCTAGAGAACATGGCATTGAGTGGGTGTACCACATCCCTTACCATGCACCAGCAGCTGGGAAGGTTGAGCGGTGTAATGGACTGCTTAAAACCACCTTGAAGGCACTGGGTGGGGGGACTTTCAAAAACTGGGAGATGCATTTAGCAAGAGCCACCTGGTTAGTAAACACTCGAGGTTCCACCAGCCGAGCAGGCCTTGCCCAATCCGAACCCCTACAAACAACAGATGGAGATAAGGTTCCAGTGGTGCACATGAGAGGTATGCTTGGAAAAACTGTTTGGGTAAAGTCTGCCTTGAGCAAAGACAAACCCATCCGTGGGGTTGTTTTTGCTCAGGGACCAGGTTGCACCTGGTGGGTGATGCAAAAGGATGGAGAGACCCGATGCTTACCTCAAGAGGACCTTGTTTTAGGGTGAACTACCCATGGCTCTGTACTTGTATCAATATCAGCATGTATATTTGTATATAATTTGGGTAATGCATAGATTTATATGGTTAAAAAAAAGTTAAGTTTCATGTAACATGTTAGTATGGGAAAAAATTCGGGGTGGATAATGTTGGGGTTTTAGTTTAGTCTTAGGTTTTCCTGTTAAAGGAATTTTCTCCCATATGCATGTTGCTAGGGGACAAATAGCTGTATTTAAGAAAGACAAAAAGGGGAGTGGGGCGGGCCTGGCTACTCTTTTGTCTACACCTGGGTGTGGGGACAGTTCGCTCTGAGCGTCTGGAGAGAGAAGCTGCAGAGAAAGGAGCTGCTGCTGCTTTCTTTTTGGCCGTTCTTTCTTCCTGCTGGAAGCAACGCCGGGACCCCAAAAGCCGCTTTCCCTGCCCTGCTGGAGACCGAGCTGTGGCTGCCCTGCCCCGCTGCTGCTTCGAGCTTTCGCTACGCTGTAGCCCTGCTCGCCCTGCCTGCCTGGGCCTCCGTGGGGTTCTCCCATCTGGATACATCTCGCCTGCCACCCGGGATTTGCGTTCGTCCCTGCCATTCCAGCCTGCTGTTCCTGAGAGCCCGGGATCAGCTGCCCAGCGGTTTGTGAAGCCTTTGTTCCATCCCTTCCCGGGATCCCAGGGCACCGGTGCCGCGTGTTTCCCGAGCTCGCTCCGGAGCACCCCCTGCAGCCGCGGGGGAACCATCGCACCTGCCCTGCTCACCGGGAGCCGCCAGCGCCCCTGCCGGCTGCGAGCGGAACTGCACCCGAGGGGAAAGGGCCTGACAGCCGAGAAGGCTGGCACTGGGTTTGTGATTGCTGTTACTGCCATAGTTGTTGTTGTTTTGTTTGACTGGTTATATACATATATATATATAGTAAAGAACTGTTATTCCTATTTCCCACATCTTTGCCTAAAGGCCCTTGATTTCAAAATATAATAACTTGGAGGGAAAAGGGGTTATATCTGCCACTTCAAGGGGGGCCTCTGCCTTCCTTAGCAGACACCTGTCTTTCAAAACCGAGACAATGAGCTTAAAGCACAGTAAGATGTAGGATGTCATTGCAAATCTCCAGTGCTTCACTTCACACCACAAAAAGGACTTAGTCACTCAAGAATTTTCACTGTTAGATGTGGGCAATTTATTTGGAAAATAAATACTACTATGACTCAGCTATACACCAGTCTATTCTATTGCATTGTAAATCAGTTATATTCCTGATAAATTGATTTTACTTGCACACATTTTAACAGTTTACAGACTTCTTAATATTGATGAGTTTCCATATGAGAGTTTTTTCATTGCATCCAAAAAAGGCCCTTCCCGTGCACACATATTTAAAATACCGGCATTTTTTTGAATCAGACCAGTGTCTACTTTTCATGCTGCATTACTTTGGTTCAGGTGCCTACTTTCAAGGTTAAAAGTGTCAGTGTTCCTTTCCCACTGAGAGGTGTGCTTTGGAGTGCTTTTGTACCAGCTGAGAAATCTTTGGAGGAAAACAGTAATTATATGACAATGTTCTTTTTTTGTCTTTTGTATTACAATAGCAAAGAAATGCACAGAAGTCACAAGATCTGACATCATCACTAGCCCTGGAAATCCAGACTGCTTTAAATAAGACAATGTCATGGATGAGACAGAGCAAATGACAACCCACCATTGATCTGGGAACTGAGTGTTACTTAAAAACCAAGAAAATTAGAATTTTTACCCTTCTTAATTATTTCACATACTCAGTCCTACTGTCACCCTGGTGTTATGTCCTCTAAGTCTCAACTTCACTTCCCAGCAGGAGCATCACTATTCGTCCAGCAAGGCCATCCCCTGGCATTCACCTCCACACAGCCCTCAGGTCTCTAGGATCTTCCTCCATGTCCAGGACCTTTCCTCTAGCCAAGATCTCCGCCTTCCTTTTTGCAGGCCACCTTCTTTTTATTGAGACCACTTCTTTTTGGGAACCCATCATTTTATCACCAGCTCTTCTTTACAGAATGCAAGGACCCCATTTTCCCTGGTCTCAATAGTCTGAAGCACAATTCATATGATCAGCCATGTAATTGGTGGCTGTCTCATGTCTCTTCATTAATTGCAGGATTCAGGATG
This sequence comes from Corvus hawaiiensis, assembly GCF_020740725.1. Taxonomy (NCBI): domain Eukaryota; kingdom Metazoa; phylum Chordata; class Aves; order Passeriformes; family Corvidae; genus Corvus; species Corvus hawaiiensis. Next base: position 47,333,608 of record NC_063213.1, read on the forward strand.
CACTACTTCTGTTTAGTTCAGGTCTTACCAAAATTTGCTACCAGCCTGTACCAGCTGCAGTTAGTAGCTGGCTTCTAAACTGAGCTTAATGGTCCAGAAGTTCAGCTTTAGGTATTATCTCCCATACACATACACCCAAATATCTGTCCCCTGTAGCTTTCACAATTTAAGTCATTTTTTCACCGAGGGCAGACAGGGTAGAAACTTTTCACCTTCCTCACCCAGTGTTAGCTTGGACTAGGATTAAAGTTCTTGGGGTGAATGCTTGAGGACAAATAGATACTGAAGTATATTCTGGCTGGAGAAACACTGCTGAATCCTACCTGGGTTCTACTGAAAAAAAGAGACGTTGGGAATAACTTGTACATTTCTATCTTCCCTGGCAGTCCATGAAGGCCACCCTCAGGTTGCGGAGCCAGATTCAGCAGCACAATCCTGCAAAATTAGTCAGCACAATCTTGCAAATTAAGTCATGAGGGAGGCGTTAGCATAAGCTAGACTAGACAATACCAGAGTTAATAAAAACACTGGTAAAACTTGACATCAACACACGCAAAGATTAGGCAACGCTGCTTTACAGGGCTCTTCAAACTAGCATAAGCTCAAAGCAGTAAGTCCTAGAGTGCATCCTCATGAGAGCATGGCTATATTGCTCCCAAATTCAACCTGGCTCACATGGAGCCCATGGGAACGTCGCCACACTGTGAGCAGAGTTACCATGCCACCTAGTTAATTCTCCACCAGCTGACTAGGAGGAGGCTGTCATTATTTTGGGTTTGGATGGGTTAATATAAATTAAAACCTACTTGCCTCTATTTCATACAAGCTAAAAAAGACAAGAATGAATCTGTTGGCTAGGTTGATATTATTTTACTGGAAATCTGCTCCATATTTGCAGTACTTCGATGCAGATTTTATTAGAGACTCTTCTGCCTTTTCTTTTTCTGTACTTCTAGAAGCTAATTTCCATTTGCGAAGTTATTTCAGCTGGATCAGATAGCTAAGCTTCACTTAATTTAAAATGGCTGAAAATTATTTGAGTCCGTTCATTGTGAAAAGAGGCCCCAGAGTGTTGGGCATTCACAACAAAAAACTATTTTTAGTCTGTTTTCTTAAGGAAGCAATGCCTGCTCAGCCAAGTTGTTCACCCATCTATCAATTTAGCTCTAATAACTATGAACCTCAGACTGATTTCAGGCAGATTTGCAAAATTCCTGCAAACTGTATCAAAACCCTGTGGTTAGGTAGAAAAAGCCCATTATTTCCTTGATGATGCAGGAAAAGGAGGCACTCAGGCACTGTTCTTTTGGGTGAGAGCAGGCTGACCTGTTCATCTTGTTACTGATTGACTAGGTGCTGAGCTTGAATTCAGCTACAGCACATCTGGCCTCTTCCCTGCCTGGTTATTAAAGGACCTGGAGTGAAGTGAAACTATTGTAGGAGAGCTGAGGGACATGTAGGTAAGCTTTGCCAGATGAAGGGAAATCCATGGTTATTGAGTTGAGCTTTGTGAGAAACATGTAGAGAAACAAATCTGTAGGAGAGCAAACTTCATTAGTTCTGCTGCCCATGTCATACTGTCTTCTCTTTCCCTCTGAAGTTTCTTACTCTGAATTTTTTTCTTCCATTTATATTCAGAAATCTCACCTGAATGATTCGGATCTTTTCAGCTGGCAGTTTGAAGATATCTGTCATTGCCACTGAGCCTACATTCACTGAATAAAAAGACAGCCACCTTTCTGGGCACCTCCTCCCTGAGCTGCTCGGGCCACAGAAACTCGAGCAGCACACTGGGAGTGGATATTGAATATCCAACTCACATTGACACTGGGGACCTTTTATGATGACACTTATGATTTGTCATGCTGGTTATGTCTGGATAATTTTCTTTTAGGTGGGAGATTTCAAGAGTTGAAAGCATAGAGATTTTTAGCAAAAAGGTGCTTTTCAAATTCAAGTTATTCTCAATCTCAAATACAGGAGTGGTAGGATGGCCACCTGAGGAGGTGAGAGGGGGGAAAAAAAAAGGAAAAATAGTAGAGGCATTGTTTGGGTCTGCACTTAAGGTACAAGTGGGTCTGGTGAGGGAACAAAAGAGAAAAGAGAGTGATGAAATGAGGGAGTGGAAATGTGAAAAGCCACACAAAAAAGCAACGTGGAATGTCTTTGAAAAACGCCTTTACTTTTCAAGGGCTCTGATGCAGCCTGTTGTTAACTGACAAAGTGAAGACCAAAAGAAGGCTGCATGGTATCATATTGTTTTGTTTATTACCTTTCATTTTCTTCTTAAAAATGTTAATACTTCACTCACTTTTTGACAAGTGCTGAACACTCAGCAGATGTATTGGATGAACTGACATCATGCATTTGCATCCTGAGCATCACAAATTGATTTGACAGCTAAACTGGACAATTTAAACAAAAATTGGTTACAATCAAGACTACAGTCTATCTTCTTGTCAAAATAAACCCTGGAAAACATAGTTGATTTAAAACAAATATTCCATTCAGCCTCAGAGAAATACTTTGCTTACAGGAAAAGTACAAGAAAATATAGTCTGACCCTCCAACCTTACTGTTCCTGCTTCTTCAGTGAGTAAGCATGAAGTGGCAGTCCTAACCTCCTGTCTAAAGCATTTTCTGGGAATCAAGCATTTCCTGACAGGAATCAAGCTTTTTGTGGGGGGATACAACTAAAGAAACACACTGGATTGGTAAAGACAATAAAGCACTGCATCTTCTTGGAAATAGTTTAATCACTACCAAAGTCAGGGATTCATTCTTTTCCCATTTTTTCTCCAAGTAAATGAAACAATTCAATCTGCACCCTTTGGCATAGCTTGTGCCCTGTGGCATTCCCCCGTGACATATGGACTTCTCTTACAGGAAGGAGGGGGTACTGGTTCTCATGAATCTTTTCCAAGTGCTCCAGTTGCTACTTCAATTTTTGAATCTGCCCTTGACATTTTTTGGGTCTTTTCTTGCTGCAGCTATTTGGCTAGTCAGTTCATATTTGCAAACAGTCTCGAGATGACAGCAACCACACTAGCAGTTTTACTGGTGCTTTTTTAATGGTCTTCTTGCCAGTTGTGCATAGAGCTGTCCTTGAAGGCTGCAGTTCAACCAGACCCCACTGCACACAAGTGTGCTGAAACCTACATTCCTTCCAACAAGCCTTATCTTGAATTTTCTTTGTTGGTGTCCTGATTTTGGCTAGGACAGGGTTAATTCTCTTCCTAGTAGCTGGTGCAATGCTGTGTTTTGGGTTAAGTATGAGAATAATGTTGACACCACACTGGTGTTTAGTTGTTGCTAAGTAGTGCTTTCTCTAAACCAAACTTTTCAGTTTTCCATGCTCTGCAGTGAGGAGGCACAAACAAGCCAAGAGGGAGCAGCACAGCCAGGGCAGCTCGTACGAACTGACCAAAGGGATATTCCACACCACAGAGCATCATGCTCAGTATATAAACTGGGGGGAGTTGGCTGGGAGGGGCAGTCGCTGCTCAGGGATGGGCTGGGCATCATTCAGTGGGTGGTGAGTGGCTGTATTATGTATCACTGGGGTTTTTTTCCCTTGAGTTTTATTCCTCTCTCTCTCTCTCTCTGTTACTTTCCTTTTCATTACTATTATTAGTAGTAGTATTAGTATTATACTTGACTTTATTTCAATTATGAAATTATTTCAATTATGAAAGTTTTACCCTTTCCCAGTTCTCCTCCCTGTCCCACTGAGGTGGGGGAGTGTGTGAGCAGCAGCGTGGTACTTAGTTGCTGCTAGGGTTAAACCATGACAGTTGGTATTTCATTTACAATTATATTGCTTCCAAACGTTTACAGTAGCTTTATTAGATCCATCTGGTATTCTTCATAATCCTCCCAAACTGTGCCAAACCCAAATAATCTGTATCACAAGCAAATTTTACTACCAGACCATTCATCCTTCCAGACTCTGAATAATATACAGAACAGTGGCTCCGGCCAGGGTCCTTGGGGCATCCTGCTATTAACATTTTTCCATTTTAAGAGGCAGTAATTTATTCTAGTTCTTCATAGTCTCTCTCTCAGATAGTTTTTAACTCATGATATGAGTTTACCTTTCACGTCTGATTCTCAAGTTCCTTTACAGCCTCTTTGAAAAAGACTTTATTGACAGTGTTTCAAGGCTCTCAAACTATTTCATCTCTTCATCCTTCACTAGCCAGTATTTTAATACTGAAATAATGTTTACATCTTAGAAAATAAATGCTCTTCTCACCATTATTAAGTGACTTCATTTTGGTTTATCAAAACCAGTGCATGGGAGGCATATTTGCTAGTTTTTCTCCCCCTATTGTTATGACTGTTTGCTTCCCATCTATAATAGTCCCCCAGCTGCCTCAGAAATACACCTTTAATTCTTTACCTCAACATTGACTAAAACTCTATAACCTGTGAGATTCCTAAAATCAATATAAGTTCCACTTTAAAGAGCGAATATTTTGTTTTTTCATTTTCTCCTTGCAAAGTAAATGTTTGTCATAACACATTGCCTTAGCTCTTTGAGGTCACTTAAACAGACCATTTAATTCAAAGGCCATTTTTCATTTTGTGGGATGAATTTTTTGAATTCAGCTGCTTCTTATTTAGTTTTTACTAGACATTCTTGTATCACCTACTCCCAGTTATGTAATGTGATTTAATTTCACCTTTTCAAAGATGTCTTCAGGAGTCTTTTGCCTTTATTACTTGTAAAAACCAAGATAACCCTGAATTCCCCACAGATAGTTATTTCCTGCCATTCAATTATACTAATTACTGTGATAATCATAGAATCTTTAGGCTGGAGAAGACCCAGCGCTACCAGGTTCACCTCTAAACCATGTCCCAAAGTGCCACATCGCCATGCGTTTTAAGTAACTCCAGGAATGGTGATTCCACCACCTCCCTGGGCAGCCTGTTCCAATGCCTCACGATCCTTTTGGTGAAGAAATTTTTTCTAATATCCAATCTAAACCTTCTCTTGCACAGCTTGAGGGTGTTTCTTCTCATTCTGTAGTTTGTTACTTGGGAGAAGAGGCTGACCCCTACCTGGCTACAACCTCCTTTCAGGCAGTTGTAGAGAGTGATAAGGTCCCCCTTGAGCCTCCTTTTCTCCAGATTAAACTCCCCCAGCTCCCTTAGACATTCCTCATAGGACTTTTGCTCCAGACCCTTCCCCAGCCCTGGTGCCCATCTCTGGACACACTCCAGCACCTCAAGGTCTTTCTTGTAGTGAAGGGCCCAAAACTGGACACAGGATTCGAGGTGTGGCCTCACCAGTGCCCAGTACAGAGGGACAATCCCTGCCCTAATCCTGCTGGCCACACTATTACTGACACAGGCCAGGCTGCCATTGGCCTTCTTGGCCACTGGGCAGATGCTGGCTCATGTTCAGCTGCTGTCAACCAGCACTTCCAGGTCTTTTTACCCTGGGCAACGTTCCAGCCACCCTTCCCCCAGCCTGTAGCGGTGCCTGGGGTTGTTGTGACCCAAGTGCAAGACTTGGCACTTCACCCTGTTACATACCATACCCTTGGTCTTGGCCCATCAATCCAGCTTGTCCAGACCCCCCTGCAGAGCCTTCCTACCCTCCTGCAGATCAACACTCCTGCTCAGTCTGGTGTTGTTTGCAAACTGACTGAGGGACAGTCAATCTCCTCGCCCAGGTCATTGATGAAGACATTGAACAGGACTGGCCCCAATACTGAATCCTGGGGGTAATGAGTGTGCATAAACAGATCCATGTCTCTGCCAAATATTTTCCTTCTTCAGTTATGAATGTACGACTTGCTTTTTTAAAAGATTATAAAATACACTTGCTCACCCTTGGTTCCTTCAAATGTGTACAGACCAATGACCTCAACATTTCTGGTATAATATTTGCTGAACTTTTCAACAGGTTTGTTTTGTTTTTATTGGGTTTTGATTTGTTTGTTTGTGGTTTTTTTAATTCTATTTAAAAATAACAGCTTATTAAAATAAAAATCTTAACAGCTGGTAAATCTCTATCTATTTGTACTCAAAAGGAGATTTTAAAAGTGGTTGACTTTAAAACCTTATACTGGTATCTCTTTCCGACACCTCTTCTGGAGGCAGAAAAGTGGAAAGGCAGCTGTACATCTCTGTCATGGCTGAGGGCACTGTTAATTGAACTTGTGCTAAGTGACTGATCAGCAACTGAGTGGATTGAGATGACTGAAGAACTGGCTATACCTGGGCTGCAGGTGAGTAAACCTTTCATACCTTTTGCCTGTGACCTCTATATTTGTGTTTGCCCAAGGCGGGCTGTGTGGGAGGTTTGCTTTTCCTCTATTTTACTTTGTCAGCCAGTTGTGTCAAAGTGTGGCACTAATGCCATAAATACTCTTGTTCTTCTCTTTCTCAGCAATCACCTTTGACTTCAATTAAAGGCTCTCATTGCTTTATCATTGTCAAAACTTTCTTTACCACGGAGACCCATTCCTCAGCAGTAAACCCTTAGAAAAACAGCATGAATAAAAGGATGCATTGACCAATAGCTCGTGTGGCCCGTCTTGCCTCAAGTATCATGAGGCAGTAGTGGGGGGGAGTACTTGTCTCCCCACAGCTGCCTGGATTCTCATCAATATCTTGAGATGCAAAGGCAAATCGCAGCCACTCATCCATTAGGTGAGGCATCTGACACAAAACTTGTTGAACTTAAAGGATGATTTTTCCACTGATTTCAACAACTCTAGATGTGGTCTGATGCTGCTGCCTGGAACAGTAATGTTACTTCAAATAAAGCAGAAGATTTCATTTCTTGGGTGTTCCTTCTGCCTGGAACCATTGCTGGCCTCTGGCAAATAAAAAAATAAAGTCTGCCTGGACTTACTGACTTGTTTTGTGTGGAGCCAGGGTTATGATGTCTGGGAAGACATATTTTTCTGTCAAATAAGGTCTACTAGCAGCAGTAAAAATGGGAAGTAATCTTAGTAGTATGCATCTGAACTGTTTTAAAACTCAGGCCATTACACTAATGGCTGCAGTACAGAAAGAGGAAAGGCTACTACTGTACCCCAGCAGAACTTATCCCACCTAGCTTAGTTTTTCCCCCAGATAACAGTAATTTGGCAGTCAGACTGAACAGTTTTCCTGATGGAAATCTCCTGATGCAAAATGAGTAGTTAATTCACAGCAGCAACAGGCATACTTCCTACAGTCATCTGGTGAAATTCTTACCTATGTACATGTACATGTGTCTAACTGCTGTGACAGTGGATAGTTTATCTACATTAAGTGTTACTGAGGTGCAGGTCTAGGGGTTTGTGCTTGTTTTAGCTGGGGTAGCGTTAATTTTCTTCACAGTAGCTAGACTTGGGCTGCCTTTGAATTTGTGCTGAACACAGTGATGATAGTAGAGAGGTGTTTTTGTTATTGCTGAGCAGAGCTTGCACAGAGCCAAAGCCTTTTCTGCTTTTCATACTGTAACACTGCTGAGGGGACAGGGGGTGCATGAGAGGCTGGGAGGAGACACAGCCAGGACAGGTGACCCCAACTGACCAAAGGGATATTCCAGACCATGTGGCATCATGCTCAGTATATAAAGTGGGGGGAAGAAGGAAGAAGAAAGAAGAGGAGGACATTTGGAGTTTGTCTTCCCAAGTAATCATTACGCATGATGGGGCTCTGCTCTCCTGGGGATGGCTGAACACCTGCCTGCCCTTGTGAAGCAGTGAATTTATTCCTTGTTTTGCTCTGCTTGTCTGTGCAGCTTTTGCCTTGCCTATTAAACTGTCTATATCTCAACCCGAGAGTTTTCTGGCTTTTATCATTCTGATTCTCTCCCTGATCTCACTGGTGGGGGAGTGAGAAAGTGACTGCGTGGGGCTTGGCTGCTGGCTGGGGTTAAACCATGACAGGGTGCAAAGTATCAATAGGCACAAACTGGATGTAACTATGCCCAGTCTGAGAACTAGGAGACTGTCTGATCACTGGAGCAGGAAGGATTTGGAACAGCTCTTTGCTTGGAAGCCAGAAGTCTAACTTTCAAGTGAGTATGAAGAGAGTTGGTTCTCTGTTCTTCCATTCTGACGCCAGTTTAATGTTTGTAGCTGGACTTGCACACACTGTTGGGATCTTGTTACTGCCATTATTGACACTTGCTGAGTATCACGTGCACTCAAATGAAGTACTAGCAATTTCAAGGAGTTCACACAATGGAAAACTTTGTTCATGCTGGCAGGAAATGTACCTTGTAGGTCCAATTTACAAGGTTTGAACAATATAATTTATTTTCCTTTGAAGTGAAATGCAAATGTATCTTTCTTATGGTCTTTCAGATAATAATTCAGTGTCTTACCTTACCTTCTGTGCTCATGGTCCCAAAAGAATTAAATAACTTGGCATTAGCAGTTTTTGTGCATTAGTGTTTTCACATTTTTTCCTGTTGTGTGTATTCAAAGGAAAAGAACTAATAAGAGAAACTGGGATCCTACTCTCACAGCAGAAAGCGTGACAGTCATCAAAGATTAAAGAATCTGTGTGCAGATCCTCTGAGAAAAGAAGAGCAGGGACCTAACCTCTGGATTTGAAGTGCTCCATGCTGTGTGCAATACTTAAGGAGAAAGAATAACACAAGAGGTATGCCTGGGCCTCACCCAGAGCCCAGTGAAGTAAGTAGAAACTTTGGTTGCAATGGACAATGTGTTAAGTCTTCCATCTGCATCTAGGTGAGACTCTGGAAAGCAGAAGGACCTGGTGGTGTGGAGTATCTCTGCTAATCCCTTGTGCTCCACAGGATGTTTCTGTCTCTCCTACTCCAGGTAGAGCCCCTCACTAGCAATCTGAATGACCAGGCCTGCATCAGTAGGGAGGGATAATCTGGCCCACAGAGCACTGAATTACACTGTTACTTAATAGCTGTACTGCCCTCTGAACGCAGCTGAACAGCGTCTGGTTGCCAGATTCTGCAGAGAGCTGTATCACATCTCTGTAAACATGCTTTCTGAGTACAGCAGACTTCCATGTACTCTGATGTTTTCTGACTTAAGTAATATGAAAAAAAATAGGACTAATTTTTTTTTCCATCTGACTGCCTTTTAGATAAATACTAAAATCCCAGAACTCTTGGCTGAATGAGTAATAGTCACCAATGAGGGGGAGGAGGATAAATGTTATAAAACAGCATCTGGTATGTATGAAACCAGCACAAGACTGAGAAATCCAGAATCTTCAATTGCCAGTTTGTTTAACTTCTCTTCTTAAGGGAAAATGCTACCATAAAAAAAAAAATCAGAATAACTTCCTCTTGAAAACCTTGAAGTTGCCTCTCATTTCCAAGGCAGTATTAAGCTACTGCTTGAAAAATGTCCTCATCTGTGTAAAGAAGAAACTCAGTGATTAATTCCCTGTTTCTCTAGAGGTCTCAATGTTAGGTTTACTCATCCACCACACAGAGACCAATTGACATTCGAAGTTGGCCCTCAAAGGCAGTAAGCCTGGGAGCCAGACCAAATGCAACTGGGCAACTGGGCCCTCACAGTTTCCCTGGAGCAAAGTAAAATAGAGAAATAAAACTCAAATCAACAGCAAGAAAAGTACTCTTAGTACTCATGATGAACGTTGCTATTTGGAATTTAGTGATTGTCAAGTCCACAGACCCTACTGTGGCAGGTAATGCACAAACACACACACTCACAAAAGACAGGGTTCTTGAGGGTCTGCATATTTGGCTTCTGGGTCTTTTTAAAGCAACATATGTTTCATGCCTTCTCTATTTCTTTGATGTGCAGTGGTGCCTTCTAGGACAGATCAGCAGTGTAGTGAAAAGAGGCTGTGAAGCCATGTTATGTTATCATGTCACGTTATGTATGTCATATCACGTTGTGTATATTATGTCATGTTGGCAGGTATACACTATGCATGGTCATGGCAGCCACAGTAAATCTGCGCATCCTTTTGATGTTTGCTGCCTGGTTCATCCTGTCCAGCTTTGTAAATTTTAGACCAGGTCAAACTTCTTTTGACCATTCAGCATAGGAACTCTATTCCTGAGTGCCCAGCTAGTGGATATTCATTCCTTTTCAGTTTTTCACCTTCCCATTTTGACTTACTTCTGGCCACACACCTGCCTTGCCAACATAGAAAGACTATAAGCCTTCCTGCTCTTTCTCTGCCCTCATCTGAATAAGTAAGCAACAATCAATGAAGCAGTTTGTAAGAAGAAAAAGAGTAAAGGGTGCTGTGACAGCAGGTCTGCTTTCCCCCGCAGGTGTAGAGCTCTGATCACCATACAAATGGTAAGGCACAAACAAGATTGCTAAAAGAATTGCAAAAATTGATGAATTTTGCAACAGATACGATATGCGTTTACCTCAGAGGTATCCAGAAGGGCTCCAAAGGGAATTTAAAAAGACTAATGCTAGCTGGGAAGCCAGGCAAGTCATGGAAGAAGACCCAGAAACTATGGTCATGTGAAAAGAGGCCTGGGCAGCCTAGGGAGATAGGCAAGCTTTTAGAAGTACGAGCAAGAAAGTGCCAATAGCTTCCATAATACCAGCCTGGAAGTGCTACAGGACAACAGCAACGTTTGCCAAAGCACTGTCAATGGGATAGAGGCTCCTCAGCGGTGATCAAGAATAACAAAAAGGTACTGGCATAAGGACAGAAATTACATCATGGGGAGGGCTGGTGGAAAGAAGAAAGCTCTCAAGGACAGATTTATTTTTGTGCATGAGGAAAGATGTTTCTGAATTTCAAGATAGATAACTCCTGCCCAGGACTGAAGATATATGTGCATAGTCATCAGAAGACTTAGACAGATGAATCCAATAACTTTGCCATGTGCCCAACTCTTCTGCTGCTCACACCTCAGCCACACGAATACTGATAAATATATCCATCTGCTGTAAATGTAGAAGCTCTTCACAAAACTTCTTTGTCAGTTGTTCAGCTCAAACCACAGGACAAAACCTGTGTCTCATAATGAGCCTTTCTCTTTGTGGAGAAAAACATACATGGAATGGAAGCTGGCTCACTCACCAGACTAAGATTGCTTAAACATGAAACATCATTGCATGTCTTTGAGTTCAATAGGGAGGCAATAATTATTTTTACCTAATAATTAAAGGAAAAAAAATCAAGCTGGAAATCAAAAGACAATCCCTTTCATTGCACCACTGGAAACATTATTATGAACTGTCTTTACAAAACCACAGGAAAGAGCAAGCTAAAAGGACACACATTTTAGTAGAGTTTTAATTCAGACCATGTAATTTAATTCTGAATTATAACAGATCAAAGGGAAACTGAATTAAAAAAAAAAATACCTGTTGGATTATGCAGAATGAAGTTCCTCTTCTTAATAGCTCTGAAAAGATTACTGTGTCATGAGGCTCCATCAATCAGAACAGAAAAGCCAAAGAGCAAGGATGAACTGAAGGTTAAGTGCATGTTGCTGAGGAACACCCCAACCACCTTCCTTTTATGATTATAAACCGGATGAGTTTGTCTTGATGTTCTATTAAGAATAAAAACCAGCAATCTATATTCACACAGAGGCTTTCTGCCCATACATTTCCCCCAATGTCTACAACCACCTTGTATTTTGCCATCTCAGTTAATGAACTGTCACTATTTCTCTGTGTGTTGCTTTTCTAACAGAAAGAATGATCTTACTCTCAAAAGGCTGGTTATTAATTTATTTCTAAACTTTTCTTTAGCACAGGAAAAGAGAGTACTCCAATATTTCTTCATTGTTTCTGTTTGACAGAAGGGAAGAACAAAAGGAAAGGAATCAAAGCCCTAAATCTGTAAGAAGATCAAACTCCTTCCTCATGTAACTCGGGTGAAATAATGTAATATAGCCCATGGATGTGCCTAGACCATGTTTTTTACACAGGAACAGTAGAAGTCCTAAATATTTCAGGAATCTCAAATAGGGCAATGTCTATACAGCAGGGCTCAAGATGGAGATTTTGGTCTGGAAGAGAATTTTATTTTTGCAGTGTTTGTGTCTTTTTTATTGCCGGGCCTGGAGATTGTACATCTTCAGGGAGACACATAGTCACTTTCTAAATTAAGAGGTGGTCTGTGTTTGGTTTCAGTGGAAGTTGGAACAGGCCACATGTGCATAGGAAACATGCTGTTACCTAACAATGTGCTATTACCTCATGTGAACACCAGAAAGGTCTACCATTGACATATTCCAGTTGTCTAATTTTTCCTTAACTGATTTGCTGCTGCAGGCTGTTTGGTGCCTTTAGGTCAAAAATTGTGCTCTTTAAAATGACAGGGGCTGCTAATTTTGTCCTAAAACCTGGATTTATAAAATCAAACTTTTATAGAATCTGAAAGCCAAGGAATTGTTATATGCTATTGTTAAACTCCACTTGTTTGCAAACTGATATATACCCTCTGGCAATGCCTGAATTCCCATACAGCAGTGACTTGGAGCTACATTAAACAATATAATGATAACTAAAACTACTTCTGTTGCTTTTCATTGACTTTGATGCTTGATGCTGACTAAAAAGTCATTGCTTGAGTTTTCATTGTGTAGGCAGCATCTCCTCAAGATATCATCAGGCTGTATAGCTACAACCAACAGCAGAGGCATCAGAAGTCCTCCCTGCTGTAGCATCATATAGGCCAGCTCTGAAAGTAGCTTTCAGGGTGTTTGAGTCACTCTGCTGCTGATGGTTTGCGAAGCCTACAATGGATAGTGTTCTTACTAACCGTGATATTCTGTGGCCTCTCTTGTGCCCTTACAAGGTTTCGTTCAAAGTGCAGTGTACTACTGTGCTCCTGGGTTATGCTACCTCGAGCTCCAAACCGTGAATACCATTCCTAACTTTTGGGATGTCACTTAAGCTTGCTTTTCCAAATGCGTCTGCTCTTTTTTAATGCTGTATGAATGGTATACATGAAGAAAAGGGTTTCTGTTTCCCTCCCGTCGAGAAAAACACCGAGCTCTGAATGGAATTGAGAAGCAGCTGATCAGTTTTGGGCATATGAGTTTGAGTAAAGAAACCGGGTTGGTTCTTCCCGATCCCCTCCGATTCTCCTAAATGTGGATTAAATCGCACTTTGTAAGTAAACACGGTGTGAATTGTGTGCCAGGTCACATCCCGTCTACCTCCTCGCAAGCAGTAACAATTTCTGAAAGATTTAGCGCACGCATTCAGGGTTCATGGAAGCCGTCCAGCGTGCTTCTAACGGCTTGGATCTAACTTGTCATTCAAGTTGTTTATTTTTAAATAAGGTCCAGAGGAACACCATAATTTTAGGATGCCGGTGCGGGGTGGGGGTAGGGGGGGAAGGCGGGGAGGGGTGGTTCTCCCACGGAGGAGCTCTTCCCGAGGCGGATGGCGAGGACGGGCGCGGGAAGCGCTCCTCGTGAGCGGGAAGTGATGCCCTCAGGCTGCTATGGATGCGGCGATCCCCCGACAAACCCTCTCCGCCGGCGCCCGCTCGCACTTCGCCCCTGCGGCGCGGGAAGCCGCGCCCTCGGGACCAGGCGGCTCAGGGAGCCATCGCTCCCGAGGCTCCCTCAGGGCCGCTGCAGGATTAGCTCCGCGCCTGCCCTGCCCTGCCGTGCCCGCAGTCCGCCCTGCCCCAACCGCTTAAGGCCGGCTCGGGGGCTCAGCTCCGGCTTAGCCCGGGGCTCCTGTCCCCGCGTCCCCTCGGAGACCGCTCCCCACCTGTCCGGGGCGCTGCCCGTGACGTCATGGAAACACCCCTTCCCCCGCGCCGGCGGCCGGGAGGCGGGCGGCAGCGGCGGCTCCGGGCGGCGGCGGGGCGGGGGCAGCGGAGGCTCCTCCCGTTGGCCGGCGCGGCCGTCAGTCGAGCGCGGCGGTCCCGCCGCCGGTCCCGCTCGTGGGTGCTCCCCGGCAGCCCGAGCGAGCGCTCCGCCCGGACCGGCCCTTTATGCTGGCGGCTGTTGCTCCTGCCAGACTCCTTCCTCCCTCCCTCGCTCCTGCCTGCGGGGCGCCGCTGCCCGGGAGCCATGGCGGGGGCGCCCGGCGGGCCGTAGGTGTGGAGCTCAGGTGGGTGTCCGCTCTAGGGATGGGACGGGACGGGACGGGACGGGGCGGGCTGGCGGGGCTCAGCCTGGCGGGGCTGGCGGCGGTGGCCGCTGCCCTCGCTGGAGCGCGGCGGCGGGCCGGGGGTCCGCGGGACGGGCCGGGCCGGGGGGCGGCAGCCGGCGCGCGAGAAAAGTGGCGTTTTGGCGCCCAGAAAGCGCCTTTCTCGCCCGACTGGCAGCGAGGGCGCCCACGGGTGCCGGCCGGGGCGCGGGCGGGCGGGCGGGCGGCTGCTGCCGGTGCAGCGCCTTATCCCGCCTGCCCCACGGAGTCCCCTCCAGCCTCCTCCTGCGGCCCTCGGGGTCCCCGGCCGCGCTGTCACAGCCCCTCGGGGCTGTTCCGGAGAGACCGCCAACTTAGACACCTTCCCTGCCCTGGGAGGGTGCCGCTGAGGGGTTTATTTGACTCCCGGTGCGCTCCATGTGGCTCCGAGACGGAGCGAATTCCAGGTGAGCTGTGACACACCGGGCAGCCGCTGCCCCGGGCGGGGGCTGGAGCAGCTCTCGCCGCTGCTGCGGGCTCTGGGGAATCGCCCGGCAGCTGGCTGGCTGTGAAATGAAACTTCAGAAATCTTGGGCGTGTTTGCAAAGCCGTTGATCGCTGCTGAATCTGTGGTTCTCTGTGCTCTTGTAAAATAAAGATGAAAGAAAAGTCACCATTATTATTATTTTTACTTCTTGCTTTTATCTTTAAGAAAATAGGTTGATTAAACCCCGCTTGTTTCCAGGTTGATTTAATTTCCATTTGAGGACCAATTAGGCAATATGAGCTTTAAAATACTCTTACTATTTGAAAACTGTTTGGTGTAAAGTTCAGTGGCAGTGAAGTACTCTTCACTGATACTGTTTTATTTTTACTAGGAGGATATCTGGACTAGGTAGAGAAAAGGGCATTTAATAAATGTAAGGTAATTTTCTGCCTTATGTTTTTGTCCTAGGCCGCTAATGATGGTAACAATGTTCTTCTCTCTGTTTTCTTGAGAAGGGACAAAGGGAACAGTTGCTTCATCCCTTGACTTTCATCGATTAATCATAGAGTTCCGAGTGTTTAACTCATAGAGTTCAGAGTGTTTCACTCCACTTAATTTCAACAGAGCTTGTAAGTCCGGTTTGGGTATTTAAAGCGTGTGTTTTCATGGATATTTTCTGTAAAGCCATGGGTAGCAAGAGTCTTAATTTCCATGAGCTTTGTTTTTTGTTGTTTAAGATTTTTTTAAAAATATATCTTTAAATAATACTCCCCAGTCTGCACTCCCAATAGATTAAGCTAACTAGTTTTCCTTTGTGGCTCCCATCTGTTTTCAAAACAACAGCATTCACAAGTCTTGATTCTCTTTCTCTTTACTCTCATGTTGCCTTTCCCACACATTGCATTAGGCCCACTTATGTCCTCTCTCTTGTAATTTTATATAGTATCTGGGTTTGTGTGCAGGAAAGGTGGGAGGGGACTTTTAGGTGTTGGAGGTGTTCTCTGTGTGTGCACTGAACAGTTGTGGTTGTGCTGAAATTATTAGTGTGTTCACCAAGGACAGGAAATGATGGTAAGACTCAGCTGTAGTCTGCCTGTTGCAACACTCTGTGTGTGGCTAGGTCATCCACTGTTGCACACTGTATTTTATGCAAAAGCCTTATTTGGTTTTTTCTAAGTAGATGTGTGTACATTGTTGTAAAGAATTGGGTCTTGTTCAAACCACATCTATTATAAACAGATGCTTAATTCAGTCAGCTTAATTCCCGCATTTGTTGCATTCTCTACATCTTGTTACATACTGAGGAGAAAACAGTCAAATGCGGCATTTCCTGGACCTTATGGTTTCTGATTGTAAAACTTAGTTTTCAGTTCCTACAAATGGTGCTCTTAGCTACCAAATGAGAAAACCCTCTCTAAAGAAAAGTTAATTCCGATCTAAAGTGCTAATATATTTTAGGTTTAAATTGGATTTGCTGCAAAGTGCATTTCAAAACCATGCAGTGATGAACAAGGCAGCAGAATGAGTATGTTAGTGTGCATGGAGTACTTTAACATGTCAGAAGCAGTGTAGTATCTGTATCAGCATATTTTAATCTTACTAAATTTAATCTACTTTGGTTCAGTTAAGATTTGACTTACCAAAGTAGCAAAGCTTTGCTGGTAAAAGGCTGGGGTATAGATACTATGATACACCACTACTAAGGTACCAAAGAAACTTCTAGGAGAATCTAACTGCTTTTTTTTCTGTATTAAGTTTCAGATAACAGGATGCAGATACACTGAGATCTGACAAACAACTCTCTAGACCGGGACTAATATGCTACCAAATTTACCCTGCTCTGCTCTTTGAGATGCTGGATTTGCATGTCTGTCTTCTGCATTAGTGATTATGTTCAAACATTTTACTTTGGGGGGCAGACACTGTTTTTAGGTTTCTGCAGCTGTCACTTGTGCTATATCCTTGAATACTGTGCCTTGAAATACATATTTCTTTACTTTAGTTTCTCATTTATCTGAATGACCCAGAGGTTTTGTGTATTTTATAGTTCTGTCCTGTTGTGGATACTTGACTTTATTCTGCTAACATAAAATATATATCCTCCATGTTAATGTCTAATTACCTTATAGAGAAGTTTTCTGTCTGCCTTCAAGGCTGAGTGATGTGGGTGTTAATGCTAATGACTATGATAGCCTAGGTAAAGTTGTAGGCATAATAGCTAAGAAAAGCACAGCTCTGGGTCTATACCCTGGGAGGCAGGATATCTGTAACTTCTTCTCCTTTCTATCTGTTTTAGCTTGTTACTCATGCAGAGTTCTTGAAGATGCTTGTGGCTTTCACATATGGTATATGTTCAGAAATAGATTCTATTATATATGAAGTTATGACATGAATGAGCAGCGTTGGGGTTTTGGAGCTCTGTCAGCATGAAGCTCAGGCACATTGTTGCAAGTCACTTTAAACATTTGAAAGTAAAGTTGAGGACAGCCTCAGCTGCAGAAGAAAACAGATCTTGAACAAATTCTTTCTGATTTTCTGTATTCAGCTGTTGCAACTGAGAATTATTAAATGATCAGAGCTGTTGTGGCTGCTGGATTTGTTTGTTTGGGGCTTTTTTTTTGTTTTGCTTTTTCTAAAATACAAATTCAGCTAAAAGCAGTGAGGACTCTAGAAATGGTAGCTGAAACCGAGAAATGTACTTGGCCATTGCAGCTCAGCCTCTACTGTCCTGCCTGTCTGGTGTGCCTGACTCAGTGCAAGCTCCTTAGGGTAGAAGTCACGTGTTGGTGTGTGCCACTGAGCACAGCAGAGCCTAATCCTATTTCAGTGTCTGGGCACTCCATGATGTTAACCATGAAAGTAAAGAAATAGAGTTGAGCTGCTTTCAATCTGGCAGATGCTGAGCAGTTTTTGTAATGTCTGTTTGGTAGTGATTCTCAGTCTTTGGATGCAGGCTATTCTAGACACACCTCTTGAATAGTTTTCTGTAGAAAATATGTACTGATAAGCAAGACTTGACAGGAATCCCTGTTATGTGCAACAGGAGGAGCAAATAGGAGAGAGAACTGACTTTCACTGACCTCTAAGCCCCAAGCTGAAGTAGTGCATTGAGAGTTGCTATGTGCATCTAGCTCTTAGAGATCTCTAAACTAAATAATTGTATATCTGGCTGTGAGACAGACATCCTGACATAAAGATAGTGGCTGCCTAATAGCATCTGGTAAGTCACAGGAGGAAAGCTGCAGATAGGATGCTTTATGTGTCTCTGTTGTTTTCCAAATTTGTAACAGTTTAGACCGAATGTGAAAACTTTTCCTTTGAAGTCATTGAAAAGCATGCTAGGCTAGCTCTACATTCCTTGTCCAGCCATAAGGTGTGTATATGTCTGTCGTTTTTGACTTCTTGCTTTCAAGTTCAGTTGTTAAACTACAAGTACTTGAACTGAACATTTCCCCTCTAGTCTTTAAGTTGTGGGGGTTTGATGCCTGATTCATTTTAGGTTGGCAAACACAGCTGCTGCCATGTCAACACTTAATTATTTCCTTCTGCACGTTTTCTTTGGCACTTATGTTACCATGGGTGTGCAAACAAGTCTCCCTTTCCTCTGCTTTCCAATGTAATGCATAGATTGAGAATTAAGATTTTTCTTTTGACTCATCTTTACACGTTAGCAACTTTTTAAGTCGTCTTCAGATTTTTCCTGTGTGCTGGTTGTACTTAAACCTTAAAAAAAATCACAGCAAGACCATGGTAATATGTGGTGCTACAGTTGTCATGCAGCACTTTTATGTAATTGCTGTGCAGTAACAATACAGAGTAGTAAAGGTGAGAAACTCATCCTTTTTTGTAAGTGTTTCTAAGTATTCTGTGTTTACTGTAGTGATATCTTTTGAATTTCTTTTATAATTTTGAATTTTTTTTATTATCATTAGGAAAAAAAAGTAGTTTGAGACTTTCTGGCCATTCTGATGAATGTTTTCAGGGTAGAAATTGCAAAGATTTCCCTTACTGAATGCAGTCATACTTTTCTCCCATCTTAATTCCAGCCAGTTCTGTTATTATGGCTCATGATGATACTGCAAAGAGTGTTATCACAACTGTAATCTCCTATCTCTTGTGCCAGTCACTTAGGTCACTTTTAGGTCACTTCTCTCTTATCTGATGCTACTTATTCTCATAATTCTGGAGGCTTTTCCTAGTCACAGTGTACACATTTTTTACTGTTCCAGTTTTAGTCTGTTCCACTTTCATATAGTTGTTGGTGAAAAGGAATGAAGCTCCTGGTGTTAATGGTTCTGATAAGGAGCAGCTGTGTGGATATACTCCATTTGCTTCACATGTATACTCTGCCCAGAGAGTAGCTGAAACCCCTGAAGAGACAATTTCTGAACAGCCTGGCAATCAGCAAAAGAACCATGTGTGCGGGACACTTTATCCTTCTCGGTGCACAAGCCCATCTGTGTCACTGTTAATTCTGCTTGTTACAGAAGGTTAAGTCCTGCCCTTCAAGTTTTCATGTGAGTAGAGTAGGATGTAGGTCTCTGGTACTACTTTCTTCCATCTTGCTGGTCACGCATGTTAAAAACATTTTGTTGCAATGTCTCCCTCTTCTCCAAGATAATTGCTTTGTCAGTGTGCCTAGAAAAATAGCCTTGGGGAGGGATAGAGTTACTTCATGCTCATAGTTGCTGAAGTGAAATGTACAGTTCTTATTTTTACAGAACTACTTCTGTCCTGTCTGCAGTGACAACATATGATTTTGAGACCAGTCTTGCTAAGTGTTACTGTCAAAAAGGTTCTGGTGTTACCTCAGGCTGTGAGCCATAACTGTGGCATCTGCCCTGAATATGATGTGGAATGCATCTTGCTCATACTGGCAGCTGAGACTACATTTGCTGTAACTGTGCTGCCAGAAAAGAAGTTTGTTTAATAGTCTGATAAAGGACTGTATTCTGAAGGAGAGTGAATGATTCTATTATTTTTCAGTGCCTCTTGCTTGTGACAAATACAGGTGCTGAGATTTCCGACACAAAACTCTGACAGCATAAAATCTGAATTTAAGAGCAATTTATGATGGCAGGAAGGAAGTTTCACTATGAATGTGATTCAGTCCCTGACAGTCTCGTATACCTTAAAAAAAGAAACAGCAAGTGTCTGTTAATCTTCTGTGGTAGTGCTTGACTGATTTAGAATAACAATGTGTAAATCATCAGTAGCAACAGTGATCCTGAAGACAGGTGAGTGATTATTGTCTGTGTATTTGGGAGCAGATGAAGCGAGCTCCAAAGGATGTGGGCTACTGACTCTCTGCTAGTTTAGGATGACTGCGGTTGGGAGTTTGTGGTGGCTTTCTCAGGTTCACTCCCTGATACCTTGCTGCTTGCCAAAGGAAGGCAGGCTGGTACTTGCTGAGAGATGCCTTTCTGCAATTTGGTAGCTGTGTGGGATTTTCCCCCTCAGCTGGATGTATCTGTGCTTGTGCAGCATAGAGACACGTGAGCTCTCATTTCATGGGAACTGTGCAGCCATTTAGGTAGCAGGTCCACCTTTTTAGCAATGACTTCACCACCTCAAAAAGAAGGTAGGCCACCTTGAATGCATTTGGGGCTCCTGTTTGGAGCTGACATTTTTGCTAAAAGATTGAAGGTGTTTGCTTTTTAAATAAACAATATTGGAATAAAGAAACAAAAAAAAAAAAAAAGAGAAGGTGTTAAGACTATGCCTGAAGAGAAGACTTCTCCCTAACTTTTTGTTTTGCTAATAATAATTGACAGAACTCTGTGGTCTTCCCTGGAAACTTGTCAGAACTCCATTTTACTTGCTGTTACTGTTAAATAGGGTTAGCTGAATCACTCAGAACAGCCATGTTTAGTTTCCTTAAAAGATAACATTCTGATAATGGTTTTGTCACTTGTTAAGATGTGAGAGGACCAGAGAGAATGGTCACTGGAACAGGGGAGGTTCCATCTGAATATCAGAAAGTTTTTCTTTCACTGGGAGGGTGAATGAGCACTGGCACAGGTTGCCCAGAGAAGATGGGGTTTCCCTCCTTGGAGATACTCAAAAGCTGTCTGGATGTGGTCCTGGGTGACCTGTTCCAGGCGATTCTGCTTGTGTGGGGGGATTGAACCCGATGCCCTCCAACTGGGGGGGTCCCTTCCAACTTGAACCATTCTGAGATAATTTTACTAGGGTATTTTTAAGTGTAGCGTAGTGCAGTTCTGCTCTTCAGAATCTTAGACGAGCAAATTAATTTTGAAAAGCCAGACAGCGTCTTGGTATTTCTGGTCTTGCCTGGGCCTCAATGAAGTTAATAAGTAACCTTGTGGTTGGGATACTGGTCCTCTCTCTTCCAACAGGGTGCAACCCTTGTTGGAGTAGGCTTCCTGTGGAGGGTTGGTGGTGTCTGTCTGAGAGAATTTGAGTTTTGGAAAGGACTAGAACTACCGGGGTGTTCTAATTTGCTTGACACTGAAGTTGAATAATGGCAATATGTATATGAAGAGAGGAGAATCTGGGCTAGATCTTGTCCTGTTATTGAACTCTAGTAACAACCATGTTAGGAAAGACAAGTTAATATTTCTTGTTTGCTTTCTGATTAAGGTCAAACAATGGAAGGAAAAGAGTTTAGCTGTTGGTCTACAGGACTCTGTCATGTCTTGGCAAGAAAGATACTGGTTTTTAAGATGTGAATTCAGTGGGTGTGGTCTTACTAGTGCCAACAAATACTGTTAAGTGAATAGAATGATGGACAACAAAGGTTTATCATGGAGCTGTTTGCCTAGGCAGAGAAGGCAGCCAGCTTGGTTTAGATTCCAGGAAAATTTCTGTGCTGAAAATATCCCGCTGAAGTATTGTGACTGATTCTTGTCTTCCTTAACTGAATGGTACTGATATTGTTTTACTGAGTGACCTAACTAGGAAGTTAACAATTCATATTTCTTACACTACTGCCACAGCTGCTGAAATTCAGGAAGTATAAAACACATTCATTCTTTCCTGTTGCTTAAAAAAAAAAAGTTGTATCAGTGAGTTCAGTCGCAGATTTCTTATTGTCTTTCAAACCCACTAATTTCAACTGTAAGACCAGAAGCACTCAAAATTAGAACTTTATAAACCTTAGTTTTATAAGGCTCACTTACTAAATATCTTCCAGTGCTTAGATAATATAAAATTGGTGAGGGAGGAGAACTTGCCGAGGTAGGGAAGTGCTTCTGTGCATAAAGTCAGTTCTTGTCTTTTAGCTGGTACCCAGTTTGTTTTGTTAAAACAAGCTTTTTTAACATCCTATTTCTTAGAATAAGAATACAAGTGCATAGCTGAAATAATGCTTTTTCACTCACTGAATAAATAGGGAACTTCGTTTCAGATTCAGAGATAAGAGGTTAGAATTTTCCACAGGATGGCTGGATCATAAGTCTTCTTTCCACACACATGGACGCAATTTTATGGCTTATTTTCCTATGTATAATACTACATTGTACTTTACTACTAGAAGTTCAGCAGGATCAACACTTGCACTTGAAAATCAACAGCACAGCCATTGCCAGGCTAGCACTTTTGCTGACACCTGCTGTTTGTTTGCTTGTTTTTGAAAGAAGAAAAAAAAATTAATGGCAGGCTTTGACAAAAATGGTATATTTGATAAGTGTGGTTTATAAATTCTTTTTTTTCTTTATTGCTGGAACACTTAAGTATTCAATATCACTCTCTTCTGCTATGTCATGTGCATTCAGTTGTTGGTGTACTGAAGATCCCTTGCAGGTAATATTATATTTTAAAAGATCAGATTTCAGGTAATGGGACACCATTGAGTATTTTTAAATGCATACAAGTAATTGTTTTCACCAGAAAAGTTTAATAATCTGCTTTTAGTCCTAGTTGATTACTTTAATAAGCTGAGCAAGGAAAATGCAACTTCCCATTTCTTTCTGGCTGTATTGTCAGCCATCTCTATTTTTAAAGAAGTGGTTTTCTTAATTTCGTAGTAATTAGGTGGTAGAACAGTGGCTGTATTTCAGTGACATCAAGTCACTGTTCTCACTTTGGGAAAGGTTTGTGGTCATAACAGCTTCCTAGTTGAAGAGGCTTGGGGAATCTTGGTTTCTGGGGCACAGCTCAGCATTTGAAAACATTGGTGTTTTCCTAACTGTGGATGTTGACATTCCAGGCATGATAGTTCTCATTGAACCACCAAGCACTCCTTGTCGAGCGAGTTCGCATTATTTACTTTAATATGACTAGAATGCATGGTTAGCATAAACAGGCCCTTCTGTTGAGGGCAGGATGAGAGTTGTTTGCTTCTGGCTTGCTCAAATTTAAATAGTAGTCCAGTCTCCAGAGCCCTTCTACAAAAGGATCATCTTTGCTTGCTGTTAAGTGAATTTTATGTTCTAAGTTAAAAAAAAAAAGTTTGTCTTTTGACTGGTAGAAAGGTGCAATGCCTATCTCACTGTGGCCTGTGTCCCAGCACTCACATCTTGCAGAACTAGAATTCTTGAGGGATTTTCTTTCTAAATATCATTGCTCAGCATTCTGCAAGTGCATTGCAACTTGATCTACCTTGTGATGGCTTACTTAAGAAGAGAGATGGTATAGGCTGTGCATTTGTTGTACATTAATTTATTGATAAAATTGTATCTTCTTTATTAGCCCAGCATAATGCACTTAGAGCTGAGAGGAAGGGTGATATTTGGTAATGGAACTAGGGATGAAGGGCTGGAAAACAGGATTTTGTATTTTTTTCTCATCTATTAATGTACAAAACTTAAATTCTTCTCTTTTTATTCTGATTTACCAAACTGTTTTTTTACTTCCTTGTGGGTTTTCTTGGCCCTTGAAAATCATGAGGGTGTTTTGAGTAAATACAGCCAAGTCAGCTTATGAAGCTGTTTTGCCCAGTCTGTGAATGCCACTGACACATTTGCATGCAAAAATGCTTTGTGAAATGTAGGAGGAGTGCAAACAAAAATTGCAAGGCATAGATGGGTTAGATTTGTGCTCGGATTGACTTTGAAGAAGGGAATTGTTCTGATCTCCTACTTCCTCCTTGCACTGAGTTTCTGAAGTGCTTGTTTCTCTGTGTCTGAGTTCCAGAGCTCTGGGGACTGTAGCTGTCTTTGGAAAGGCAAGGACATGCAAAGCATTGACATCAAATCAAGAAGAAAATATGTGTAACTTTCATTGTCAAAACTGATGTAATTGAAGTTACCTATGACTGGTAGCCTAAACTAAATGCTGAAAAGTACCATTTCTTTGATCTGCCCCTTTTAAAAATTATAGTCCTTAAAAAAAACCATAAAGACACACAAACTTTGCACAGAAGAAATACATGTAAGCAAGTAAAGCTTAAGTAATTTCTTTTTATTAATGGAAACCTAAGAGTATTAAGGCAAGGTCAGTTTGCAGCCCAGATTAAATCAGCGATAATAACATTGGCAAGTGGTATATAAAGACTTCCTTGCTGAAGGTGGCTGTACTGACACATAACATGACTGGAAGAAAGTTCCTGGATTCTCATGCTCAGTATTTGTTGCAGTCAATGGATTTGTATATGCCCTTTTGTAAAGTTACCAAGCATCATCTTAAAATAGTCAAAGCTTGTCTCATTAACAAATTATTTCAAAGCTTAAGTGTTTGGGCTACAACTTCATTCCAGGATTCTGGCTAAATGTACCTACAACCAGTTTGTATGCCCAGCTGGATAAAATTGGTATTTTCTCTCAGTATTTATGAGAGCATTTGCACCCTTTGTAAAGGGGTTTTCTCTCTGTTCATGTAAGGGAGACTCTCTTTCCTCCAGTCAGTTTAAGAGACTTGAATTTAGACTTGAAGAGATGCAGGGAATCTTGTGATATGACTGATTAGGTAAGCTCATGGTTTTCATTTCAGGACAATATTATGCTGTCAATCTTCCTTGCATAAACTTATATATATCTCACCTGTGTCTTAGGTGCTATTTTTTTTTTTCCTGACCAGATTAGATACTGGCAGTGCCTTTTTTTTTTTTTAATGCTTCCCTATCTGGCTCTGTAGGAAATGCCTTAATTTATGTCATGGGTAGGTCTTTCCTCTTTTCATACCTTCAGCAGTTTGGTGATGAGTTGATCAGACGTACTCCATGCATGTGAGTACCTTCCTCTCCTTAGTCACTTCTCACTGTCACAGCAGAACTTCTGCATGTCTTACTCCTTGGATCCTGACCTTGCCTCCAGGGCTGATGAACTGCATTTCCTCTCACTGCTTCTCTTCATGTGGTTCCTCTCCCCTGGTGTCCTAGTTGTTCAGTGCATCAGAAGTGCCTCTATACATTTGTCAGCAGCAACTTTTAGTAGACACCTCAATTCCCCTGCCAGTAGTAGGACTGTAAATAAAACTTAACCCCAGGATAATTCTTGGCAACTTCTTCTGGTGATCTGTGTCCAGCCTGATAATTTTTTATTGTCTGTGCCCAGTCACTTAGTCACTTTGCAATTCTTCTACCAAATAAGATCATTACCGACTTTTTTAAACGCAGCTATTGTTGGGTCCAGATGAGATCTAAGATTTCTCCTATTTTTAATTTTTTGTAAAAAGCTGCTCTGTTACTATTGACTGCATGGTACTGATTGTAGTAGGGCTGATTTCTTTTTGCTTTTCTCCCCTCAGCTTCAACTCTAAAGACAGGTGTTCTGTTTGCTCTTCTGCCATCGTGGAGTATCTCCAGCAGGGCTTTTTTGGTCTACTTTAGAAATATAGATTATAGGTTTTAAATTATTTTATTGGCTAGAGGTGAAGTTGACACAATAGCTAGAGAATACATGAAAGCTTTATTTGCAACTCTATGTACAATTTAATCTGCCTTTTTTTTTGCAGAGCTCTGTAGTGGTTTCATCTGTTTTTCTTCATGCATGCTCAAGATGTTACTTTTAATTCCATGCTGGGTTTGGTAGTTTCCAGTTCTGTTTCATAATAGACATCCTATCTTTGTTTCTTTACTAAGAAATTTTCACTTCCACATTACTACTCCACATAGTTTCTATGAGTTATTGAAGAACTTTGTTTTTAATATCTTTTAAATAAAATTTTTTTAAAAGCTATAACATTATTCCTGTACTTTAACATCTGAGATGCAGCTTCTTTAATCATCTTCTCTGCCTTTTGGGAGGTGTGGTGAAGCGCTTATCTAGCTGGGCCTGTTTCATCTTTCAAGTTATCTACTGCATGCTGCATCCCATGAGGCATTTCCAGATTTGTTTATGCACACTTAATGAAGCAGGAACTCAGCATTTTCAATTTAGAGAGTCTGAACTCCTCGCTCTACCTGACTACTTAAACTTCATATCAGTCAGAAGTTAATCTCATGTAATGCCCAATTCACTGGGATATTTTTTCATTCTAATAAAATAAAGTCTGTAGCAAGGCTGGTTTTCTTTGAATCTACTGCAGACTCTGAACAAGGCTGTCCTTTTTAAGTGGTTGGTTTTGGTCTGGGGTTGGTTTTTTTTTTTGGTTTTTTTTTTTGGTTTTTTTTTTTTTTTTGACTCAATCAGGTTCTGTTCTTTTGCAGTGCTGTGTTTGGGGTGGTTTTTTTAAAATGTATCACAATTCTAAGTGGTGTATATTTGAACCATCCCTACCTTTATGGGCTTTTTTTGAATAGCATGTGCATTTTACTATGTGTTGTAGCCACTAAGATGCTGTTGTCCCCATGATATTTAATCTTGTATTTAATTCAAATTCATTAGTTTTGCAGTGGAGGCTTCTTTTTGTAAGTACACAAATACTTTAGAATGTTTTATCTTGTCATGCCTGTTCACCCGGGCAGACTACTTGTCTGCCAGAACACTATTCTAATCTGTGTTAGGACTTTCAGCCCTTTATCAAGCAATCAGAGATAAGTCCTTCTTGGTCACATTCTCATTTTCCTTTACTCGCGCATCGAGGTTGGAGGTTTTGTGGGTGCCCAACAACTCTCACTTCTCACTTTCATCTGTAAATCCTTCCCTGGGTGTGTCACCTTGTCCTTCATGGTCAGTGTCCTTGTCTCATAATTGAGAGTCCTTGAGCAGGAGAGTGCTGCTGAGTGACTCTGAAATGCTGTAATGTTTCACCCATCTTTCTCTCTCCTCATTATTTTAATGCTTCTTTATCAAGTCACTTGAGATATACTGGATCAATTGTTTGAAGTCCTGCCATATAAATAATCTCCAGAGTCTGTCCCCCTTCCTTAAGTAACCTTGAACACCCAGATAGAATACAGCTTTGAATCAGCAGGGAAATACATAAAGTGCAAGGGAGAAGGGGAAAGCCAATATAAGTGAAACCGTTCACTTAAATGTGACCTTATATATTTTATAAACACAAAAAAGCTTTCAAGTTGCATTTATGTGAATAGACATAATTAACTGAAAATATTTATATGTCATTTTCTTTCAGTCACAAATACAGTAGTTGCTGTTGCCAAGGTTTATCAACAGCTATTGCTACAGCTAAGGCATATTTGCAGGTCATCGTATGTAGAGAAAAACATCTGGTAAAGAAATAGATTCTGGAATTTATAGACATCTTGACTGATCACATCTATTTGGGGTTTTTTTGTCCAAGAAAATGTCTTTGAATAAACTTACTGTGAATAGGTTGAAGCTTCTGCAGGATGGTATTTATTTATTCTGGTGGGCGTTAATGTATTTACTCTGATGGATCTTGTTGTTTTAACAGAATTGCTTTAGAATTAATGCTTCCGTGACAGTTTTGTGACTATTTAGGCCACAGTTGTCCTGACCTGAGGCTGATAATGCTTTTTTTTTTTTTTTTGTGGGTTTCTTCACATGTGACTCTTAAGAGGGGAAGGAGTTACACTGTAGATGTTCTAATTTTGGAGACGAGAGCAAAATCTCTTCAGTATTACAGATGACAAGAAAACAAATTACCTTTTTCTGGTGTCTTTTCTCTCCTGCTAATCCCCAGATCCAGATTTAGTAGCACTATGTGTCCACCGTAGCTGCGTGCTTCCTTTCCAGTCCGATGCTGCGGTTGCGTTGGCGGATCCCCGCTGTTCTTCCCTCCTTCCGCTTGTGTGGGTTTTACTGCTGATTTCTTAAAAGGCAGCATGTGGTGAGTCTCTACTCACTGCACCTTACATGGTGATTTCAGATGTGGGGAGAGGGTGAGAGGCTGTTTGGTGTTTGGGACTTGTGCAGCCCTGGCTGACAGGCTGCCTGCCCTGCCTCTGCCTGGTTGCTGCTGCCTGAGAGCAGAACAGCTCAGCTCGGAAGGAAGAGCCCTGTGGAGTTTTGGGGCACTGAGCTCTGATTCATGACAGCTAGCACACAGCTGTAAGACTATATTTATCCATATACATGGATGATATTTCATACATTTTGCAGGTTTTTTTAACCCTCATTTGTTCTAAATAGTCTGTTGTGGTTGGCAGTGTTTTAAAATAAAAACGTGTTCTGTAAGAGTAACCGGATCTAGTATACAAAGTGCCTCTCCAGTACTCACCCCTATTTTTGATGCTATTTATCCACACTTTGATTTGTTACTTCAGAAACAAATGGGAATGAGTGTCATGATTTTGTGCTTTATCAGAAGCTGGTAAATGAAGTCTGCACCTGCACTGACAGTAGGGAGCCTTTCTGTTCTGGGGCAGTTCAGCTAGCAGTAGAGCACAGATGTCTCAATGCAGAACAGTGCATGTCAGGAGGCTCACTTTAAAACCTCTCGTAAGCAGTGAACAGACATAGTTCCTTTAACCTGTTTTATTCAGCCTGGTCTGCGCCTCAGAAGTGGTAGTTCAGAGGGCAGAAAATCTGTGGCATACTATACTACCTTTGGTCTTGTTCAGTGTAGTAGGTACTTCTTGGCAGTCCTCCAGGCGGTGTTCCTACAGTGCTTGCACAGCTCTAACACAGGCAATTCTGGAATTTTACAGCTGAAGTGAAGGGCCAGGTAATGTGGCATTTGGTGGTTCATATGGTCTGG